>NC_058103.1:91606833-92219000 GCF_020171115.1 Neogale vison | reverse complement strand
TTTATTTGCTGGGGACAGACCATGTGCTTGGTCTGAATGCAGCGACGGCAAAGGTCTGTCCTCTTGTTATTCCATCAGAATTCACATCTGTTAACCTCTGGGGCATCACAACAAAACCATCTGCTTGACCAGTATTTGCTAGGGGGATTCGGAGTAGAGGTGAAAGGGACAGAGAGAAAGT
Source organism: Neogale vison (assembly GCF_020171115.1). Classification (NCBI taxonomy): domain Eukaryota; kingdom Metazoa; phylum Chordata; class Mammalia; order Carnivora; family Mustelidae; genus Neogale; species Neogale vison. Next base: position 92,218,819 of record NC_058103.1, on the reverse strand, counting down.
AAATTGGGAAACTTTATTTTGGCCTTTCAGGGTGCTGAGAGGTATCCCGGTTCAGATGGTACATGTGAACCACAGAAAAAAACATTCCTGGCCTCTTTAGATGTAAGCAAATCTGAAAGCGGAGACTTGGGGAGCCAAAATAAAATTCTCTTTTCCTTATAATTTTTTGAAAGAATAAGAAAATTCTTAAGAATTTACAGATATGGGGACACCTGGGTGGCTCAGTGGGTTAAAGCCTCTGCCTTTAGCACAGGTCATGATCTCAGGGTCCTGAGATTGCATCGGGCTCTCTGCTCAGCAGGGAGCCTCCTCCCCCACCCCCACCTACCTCTCTGCCTACTTGTGATCTCTGTCTGTCAAATAAATAAAAATCTTAAAAAAAATTACAGATACATAAAATTTTATCTATACATGCATGGATCAGCCATGATAAGTGAAATATCTCAAGTGATCATGCCACATGAGTGAAAAAAATCTCAAAAAACTCTTGGCTTAAATAGTCAAATGACCCCTAGGGGGGGAAAAGGCATTGTTACACTGCATTGATAGAAATCACTCTCTCCCTCTCATAACTGAGTTCTCTGTTTATGGATACATGAGTAGCATAGCAAATAACTTTTCTACGTGTTTAGATTCATGGTGCCTGTCCCTGGGTATACATAAAGATCACTTGGGAAAGTTGTTTTGTTTTTTAAGATTTATTTATTTGAGAGAGAGAGAGAGAAAGAGAGAGAGCGAGAGAAAACAGAGGGAGAGAAAGAAAAAAAAATCCTTATGCAGGCTCCCTGTTGAGCGTATAGAGCCCAACATACAATGAAATCCCAGGACCTTGAGATCATGATCTGAGCTGAAATGAAGAATCGGATTCTCAACCAACCAAGCCACCCAGGCATCCCCTTTTTCAAAAAAGATTTTACTTATTTATTTGAGAGAGGGAGCGAGTGAGAGAGAGCATGACTGGAGGGTGGGGTACAGAGGGAGAGGGAGAAGCAGACTCCCCACAGAGAAGGACCCAGATATGGGGCTCCATTCCAGGACCCTGGGATTATGACCTGAGCCAAAGGTAGACACTCGACCAGCTGAGCCACCCCGGGACCCCTAAACTTGGGATAGTTTTAAAACATGCTGTGATCTGGTTCCATCCCTGAAGATTTGGATTTAATTGGTCTAAGGGTGGAGTCCAGAAACTGACATGGTTTAAAAGTCCCTCTAGGCGATACTAAGTGTAGAAATGTTGAGGACCACTGGTCTGGACAAAAACTTGGTATTTTTCTGCAGTCGCTGTTAAGATACTTTCCAAAACTCATCATTCAAAAGCACCTGTCAGGGGGCACCTAGGTGGCTCAGTGGGTTAAGCCTCTGCCTTTGGCTCAGGTCATGATCTCAGGGTCTTGGGATAGAGCCCCGCATCGGGCTCTCTGCTCAGCGGGGAGCCTGCTTCCCCTCTCTCTCTGCCTGCCTCTCTGCCTACTTGTGATCTCTCTCTGTCAAATAAATAAATAAATAAAATATTTAAAAAAAAAAAGAAAAGAAAAAAAGCCCTTGTCATATCAGGAGAAGGAGGTTTTAGAAAAAAGAATCCAGAAAATGTGTGGTTTGGTGAGGAAAAGCAGTAACAGTGAAACCAGCATTGATTTTGCAACCTCAGTCATCTTAACATCATGGGTCCGATAATTAATTCTTTGTTACGGGGAACCGTTCTGTGCATTATAAGACGTTTAGCAGCATCGCTGGCTTCTACTCCTTAGATACACACTACCAGGTGTGAGAACCAAAAGTGTCCCCAGGCATTGCCAAATGTCTCCTGGTGTGTATCCCTAACTTGCATTTGAGAACCTGTGATCTAGACAATTAGAGCGTGGGATTTTCCTTCTTCTTTATCTAAATCTGCTTTATCTTCCCTAAAATTAACAAATCTAATGAGTTCTTAAAACCCATCTGGAACTGGCAGAAAAGTTAGCAGCTTTGCCGAAAGGCCAGGAAGGCTCTGTTTAATGGTGAAAATAACCATCTTCGTGGCTGCTTTGGAATTAAGGTAGCATTCAAAATGAAATGGGTTTTGTGTGTGTGTGTGTGTGTGTTTTTAACGTGGAGTCATGAATCTTACCATAGATTAATCTTTTGGAGGAAAAAACCTGAGATCCAAAATTAGCTTTTTAAAAATACAAAGCACAGTAAAACTGTGCTTTGTCAAACCAAGAGGACTTTTTGAGACACAGACATATTTCGAGATGCCAGAGAATAGTTTTGATGCATTTGTCCTAAATTTACCTCTTAAAATATCACTAGATTTACTAAGACCCTATTTTTATATTTTTATTTTTAAAAAAGATTTTATTTCTTTATTTGACAGAGCAAGAGAGAGCACAAGCAGTGAGAGTAGTAGAAGGAAAGGGAGAAGCAGGGTCCCCACTGAGCAGGAAGCCCGATACAGGACTCAATCTCAGGAACCTGGGATTATGACCTGAGCTGAAGGCAAATGCTTAATCAATTGAGCCACCCAGGTGGTCCTAAAACCCTATTTTTAAAATCCTAAAACTCTAGTTTTAAAACCCTATTTTAAAAAATTCACAGAATAAATTATCTGCGAACTAGTGTAAGGAGGAAAGCTCTAACAGAAGACTGACAATGAAATCATGCATATAGGACCATGACCAACCTCAGGGAGACTGCTAATTTTCTGGTTTCAGAATGACTTAGTTGATTCCAGATATTTCAGATGGTGCAATAATCACCCATGGCAATAGCACTTGATTTAAAGCTGTAGGCTTACAAATGAATCAAGGGTTGAGATAGTTAGGGTAGAGACTAAGTACTACTTCTGTAGTTCCCAGAGTTCTGTGGATCTCTATTTGCCCGTTCTTATGGATTACTGAATGCCACCCCTGTGCTGGGCCCCTGACTTGCATTCTCTCATTAACCTTCGGGATAGCCCTAAGGGCAGTTAGTCCTATTCTCCCTATTTTATAATAGAGGAACTTCCGGTAGAGCTTAAAGTGTTAACCTTTCCAAGGCCACAGTGCTGGTAAGTAGTGGTATGCATCCATCTCAAGTTCCTGGACTTTTTTGGTTCATAATGTGCTTAGTGTTTCAGTGATATTTTCCCAGTGTACGGGGCCAAGAGAAATACCCAACAGTCCCACTTATTACGTAGTTAGGTGTAAACAACTTTACAAATATTTCTGTTCCAACAACCTAGTAGTCATCCGAGGAAACAATACACATTAACTGGAAGGAAAAAAAAAAAGAAAGCATGGTTTATTTCATTCCTAAAAATCCCAGTCACTTACTAGTGGGATGGGTGTAACTGACAAGCACGGCTTCTCAAACTTGGAATCAAATCGGATACGACTAGCTTCACCTTCTGTTCCATATTGAGTTTTGTGTGTTACTTGCATTTTAGCTCAGCAACTTCCAAAGACCTAGCTTTGAAAAGATACAGTGCTATCAAAAGGAGTGTTTCAATCTCATGTTGTGTTAGGGTCGAGAGGACCTCAACCTAGGGAGGCGCAGAGGAACGACACCAAGGCAGCACTTTCTGCAACAGCACGGGATTTTATTGTTCCAGCATGCTGGGGCTCTACAACATACCTGAGGGTCAGGTAGAGGCCAAGAGCCCTGATCAGGGGGAGCGCATGGCTTTTATGCATTTTGGAGATGGGGTTTGGCTGACAGTCAACAGTTTCAGTTTCCTTTGATCTTGCATAGTCTGCATTTCTTAATTCTTTTTCAGGGTGCGGTCAGGGTCAGGCGATAGTGATGAGACCGAGGGGAGGGGGTACATGTTGCAGCAATAGCGGTTACAGAAAGGCAAATAAGCAGTTAAGATGGGGGGGGTGCATGTTGCAGCAATAGCGGTTACAGAAAGGCAAATAAGCAGTTAGCAGTTAGCAGGGGTCTTATGCAATTTAACTCTTTTAGTTCTTGACCTCTTCAGTTGAAGCTATGAATGAACTACTTTGAGTGAGTTGTTTGCGCCATATCTGACAGATGTCAAGTCTTGCTGTGCTTTTCTTGAAAATATAAAAGGTGCTCACTGTTGGGGAACTGCAAGTGTTATCTGCTTCTTCACCTAGGCTGTAAGCCATTTGATCAGCTGCTGTTATTCTCTTATTCATCCCTATCCACTCACCCTTGGCATAGGGACAGGCACACAGGCACACAGTGGGCAGAAGGAGAGCTCTGAGTTTTTCCTGGTTCTTGGTTCTACCTCTCATTCTCTACAGAGAAGATCTGAACTCTTCCGAGTCTTCTAAGGGTGACTTTCTTCCCAAAGCTTGTTGATTTCAGATCCCTCCACCTAAAGATGAGCTGGAACTGGCCTCCAAGGGCTAGGGAACCCAGAGCTCCATCACCAAGACCTGTTCATTCTAGCAAAGTCAGAATCAAGCAAACCTGTCTTCACAAAGTCAAACTCTCTGTGTCCTTTATGATATCCACAGCTGTCCCCCAAAGCAGCAGCTCCAACAGTCACACATGTTCTCCTCCAAGGTTGTGACATAGCCCTTTTTAGAGAATGAGAACAGGGAGGGAGGAGAGGAGGAGTTTGCAATTAGGACAAAGAGTGACCTTAACAGGAGTGAATGCTATTGCATTGGTTTCTACAGTCCTGATACGGTCAGTGAATTTGTTTAAATAGCAGAACAAATTTTCTGTCAGCTTCCCATGGTCCCATTGCAGGGCTATGGGTAAGACAATTACCACGCACTCTCCCTTGAGACCATGTTCTTTGTTTCATCTCTCACAGCACAGAGTTCTCAGTTCATTCTTGCTATTGGTCTAATGTCTGGCCATGGCCTTCCTTTATATCATTAACCCACCAGATTAATACATACAGCTACGAAAAGCCCATGACATTGCTTGTTCAGTAATCCCACTCCTAGGTACTTCTACAAATAGTCTTGCAGATGGGAGAATGACATACATGTATTATGAATTCAAGCAGTATTTTTAATGAAAGATTAGAAATAACTGATAGATCCTTTAATAGGGGACTATTAAACTATGACACTTCACACACAGAATATTAGGCAGCCTTTTAAAGCAGGGGTTAGCAAACGTTTTCTGTAGAAGCCCATAAAGCAAGATCTTAAGTTCTGCAGGTCACACATTCTCTATTCCAATTATTCAAACCTGCCATTGTCAGACAAAAGTAGTCACAGACAGTGAATATGTGAATGGGCATGACTGTGTCCAATAAAACTTTATTTACAAAGCAAGTGCAGACCTGTGGGCTATAGTATGCCCGGATTTAAAGGAATGAGGCAAGTCTATACATACTAATATGGAAAGATTCCTAAGATAGGTCATTATGCAAAGTAAACCGAGGAGGAAAAGAAATACAAGGACATAAATAAATACACAGAATACTCTGGGAGATTATATAAGAAACTAAATGTGGTCACATCTGGGGATGGGATCTGAAAGGCTGGGAGAAAGGGCAAATGCTTTCCATGGAATATCACTTGTCCCTATTGGGGTCTATATTGTATGCATGCATTACTTATTCAAAAGCAGCCAACTATTAAAAAGTGAATTCACAGGAGCAGAATTCCAATTTGTGATATGAAGGCTGACCCTTTGTATCCTTCCAAAGCCAGCGTTCCTCTGCCTGACTTCCCCTTATGACTGAGGCACATTTGATTTCCGATGTAAATTGCAAACTCTTTTGAAGGCCTATTTTTATATTTGCGGCCTTTCTTGCTCCTTACCGCAACAATGTTTTGCACAAAGCAGGCTTTCTTTATACACTTATGACAGGAAAATGGTAAAATAAATACTCAGTTATGAAGGTAACAGTGGGAGGGAGCCCTTCCTCCCACTCTCCCCATGCTTCAGTTACTCTCCTGTAAGTAAAATCAAATTAAAGCGCACACTGCAAGGACACTGAAGGAAACAACATCCCCATCATGGGGCTCATTCCGTGTTGCATATCCACCTGAATTAAAGAACTGTTATGGCACAGTGGCTGCTGCATTTGTCCCATGCCACCTCTTCCTGAGCACAAAGGAAGACATTCCTTGGCCACCCTGGCCGCCCATGTCTGAGTCATCCTGGGGCCCACAGGGAGTGTGTCTACAAGTGCAGGGGGCTCAACAGCTCTCTGGACACCTGCCCACTAGGGACACTAGGCATGGTCCAGCGGCGTACACATGCCCCTCCCATGAGTCAAGGCAAAATGGGAAACACCCCCTCCACCCTCAAAGCAAGGTTATATCCAGTCACAGAGGACAGCGGTAAGATATTTTCACCCCCTGGGGAGGTGGTGTGGGTGGGAGACATTTGGTATGACTGTACGGACGGCTGCCTTCTCATTCTCCTGAAGGATTCACTCAGCTCCCTCCCAGAGAACCAGAGGACGGGCAATACGATTCTCAGATGCTGGCTTTCCAGTGATACTATGACCCTGGTGTGAGTTGCCATGACAATTTCCACATATTAGATCCGCACTCTTTGGGGCTTTTTATGTCCTTAAGGGGAATAAAGCTTGTGCTATTCTGCATTGCAATTCTATCCATTCTTATGGTCTCTCCAGGTCAGAGGTTTCTGGTCCAATGACACTGACATGCTTGCTCCCAGTGAATAGCAGGACACCCCTCTTGCTGATGGCCAAAGGCAGCTATATGAGTGGGGCTCTGGGCATGGCTTCAGGCGTTTGGGTATATCTTGAGCTGGGGGAGAAAGAGAGGACAGTCCGTCATAAGAAAAACAGAATTTCCTGATTAAAAGTTAACCACAAAATCTTGGATTTGGAAGCAATCAGAAAAACTAACTAGCTCCGGTGTAGCATTCTGCAGATGGAGAGTGAACACAGAAAAGGGGATGTCACCTGCCCAAGGTCACAGAGGTGGCAAACAGAGGATTAAAACGGAGTCTGTTTTGACTCCCATCTCCAGTCCGGTGCCTTTCTAGATGACGCCTTATAGGAATACCATATAGCATAGTATATTTTCTCGAAAAGCAGAAAAGAGGGCGTGCCTTCTCCTTTAATTTGTCACCGAAGAGTTGCATGCTATTGCCTGGTGCTGGAGGCTGAGGATTACGACGGACGTTCCAAGAGTATTCATGAATTCTTTCCTCTTTAGTTAACTATGCCCCAGTGCAAGTGGGGCTAATTCAAGGGGATTGATCGCAAGTGATAACTCTCCCCAGTCTCCAACACATGTGTTCTAAAAGAGCAGGCCAGGGGGCGCCTGGGTGGCTCAGTGGGTTAAAGCCTCGGCCTTCAGCTCAGATCATGATCTCCTGGGATGCAGTCCCAACATCAGGCTCTCTGCTTCCTCCTCTCTCTCTCTGCCTGCCTCTCTGCCTACTCATGATCTCTCTGTCTGTCAAATAAATAAATAAAATCTTAAAAAAAAAAAAGAGTGGGCCAAATAAAAATACATTTTTTAATGTAAAAAGAAGGCAGCTATAGTGTACTTGGTTCCAGATTTGCCAACTCTGAGAAACTGCTAAGTCTTTATTGCTTCTGCAGTATGTAGAGCTTGAGAATTGGAGCACCCTAATAGCACGTACATGCAAGGTGATGAAGAGGAAGGGGAAGAGGGAACATTTCTTGAATGTGTCCTCTGTACTAATCACATAACTAAAACGAAATCACATGGGAAAGGCTTTACGTTTATTCTCTCCTTTTGTCTTCTCAGTAACCCTAAGAGGTAGATATTGTTATTCCCATTTCTTGAGGGGAAGCTGAGGCTTAAAGAAGTCTCATGACTACAAAAAGGTAGAGGCAGTATTTATAGTAAAACGGGCATGAGAGCCTGTCTACACCCTATTGTTCCTGTAAATTAGAAACACAGCATTTAGAGGTGGAAGGTACCTGTCTCATCCAAGAGGCACCTTTAGTAGGTGAAGAAACAGGCACCCAGAGAAGTGGAATGGTTTGTTCTAGTTGCATAATTAATGACAAACCCCAGATTTCCAGGCTTAGAAGAATGCCTTCTACTGGATCATTGAAAAGTGTTTCTGTCCCCACCCTTTTTTAAAAATGACATTGGCACTGCATTTTGCCAGCAGCTCTCCCGATCTTCAAGGAGAGCTGTTTAGTGGCAGATTCATCCAGATCACCTGCACCCAAAAGGGTAGTACCGTGTCGTGGTGAAGAATTTTGGTGCCATCAGCTATGGTCTTAGGTTATTTATTGATCCTCCGTATGTCTTACTTTCTTCATCTGTGAAGTAGGGGTACTGACTTCCTGGCATTGTGAGTATATGTATACAGTGCTGGACACAATGGGAACTCTGCCTAAGTATAAGCTAGCTTACATAATGATCTGTTCTTATAAATATGGGGGAGAGGAGACATGGGGGGGGAAGGGATTGTCCCCACACCAGGCAAGTAGTGCTTTGGCTGGTTATTGAGACCACGTGGCCACCCTGTCCTCTTCCCTTGATGCCTCTTAGAGCTGTATGCAATCTGTTTGCCGCTGCCTGAGCTCCAGTCCTTTGGAGCCACATTTTGTGTCTACCACACAACCAGCAAGCACTCCCTGCCCTCACTCCATCCTCCTCGAGAGTCTTGGGTAGGGCAAGTCACTTCACTGGCAACTCACTTCCAATGGGCCTGGGTTTACCCATCATTTAAAGGAGCAACTGAAGAGAGTAAAATGTTATGAATTAATTTAATCATATATTAAATAGAATTTTATTGGCAAAGTTAGGGACGCGTGGGTGGCTCTGTTGGTTAAGCATCTGCCTTTGACTCAGGTCATGATCCTAGGATCCTGGGATCTTCCTCAGAGGGAAGCCTGCTTCTCCCTCTTCCTCTGCCCCTCCCCCTGCTTGTGTTCACACACTCTCTTTCTCTCTGTCAAATAAATAAATAAAATCTTAAAAAGAAAAAAAGAACTTTATGGGTGATCTCAGTATCTGTCAAGCATTATTTATCTGGGAAATGTGCTTTGAGTTCCAAAAAAACTATTCAGCAAAGAAATTTGGGGATAGGTCATGCAATGACCTAGAATAGGTCATTCCGGGTCATGACCTGGAATAGGTCATGCAATTTTAAAAGGAGGATCTTCAAAGGGTGAGGATAGAGATGGTGAGTGGGGGTGGGAGATGGGGGGAAAGAGTGATTCAGCTTAGAAGCTGTATTCAAATGGACCTTGAGAGCTTGTTTGGAGGTTCTAGCAGGGGAGCGCAGCTACTCGTATACCCCTGACCGAAGAACGGTCCTCTCCTCTATCGGGGATGGTCGTCCTCTTCGACCGAGCGCGCAGCTTCGGGAGGGACGCACATGGAGTGGTGAGGGAGGAAGGGGACACCCGCCTAGCCAGCCAGATCAGCCGAATCAACCCTGGCGATCAATGGGGTGACAGGTGTCGCAGCCAGATCGCCCTCACATCCAAATAGGAGAGGTTAGAAAATTGAACCTGACAAGGGGCTGGGTCCTGAGCAGTCTGCCACCTTTCTGCACAGATAATTACTCTGATGACCTACGGTGAATCCAAAGTGACAGCTGACAGGATGCGGCCGTCCTGAAGGTTGTCGACCTGAAGTAACGCAGATGCTGCTGTGGCCTCAGACTTAGGTGACACACAGATCTGAGATGTGTAGAGGGAGCGCGCAGAGAGGGCAATGTTCTCAGAGCCTGCCGTCAACAAGCTCCCACTGCCCTTTTAGGGGAGCTCCCTATCACCCTCCCCATCTCCAATTCTGTTTTCTTCCCTTCCCTGTGTTGGTTGACTTAATGGCTGCTCAGCCAGGCTGACCGTTAGGAGCATCTGAAAACCCAGGAGTATCTTGGTGGAAGTTCCCTGGGTGTTTCAGCAGTTTCCCAGTTTGGGCACAACCCCGAGATCACGCCCTGAGCCAAACCAAGAGTCAGACGCTTAACCGACTGAGCCACCCAGGTCCGTCTCCTATTCTTAACCTCAGAAGGTTGGGTTCTAAGAAATAGACTGTTTTGCACATAGGGAGAAAGTGTATGGTTTGGCTCCCTCTGGTAGGTAAGAAGGAAGGAGTTGAGTTCTATCTCTGCTCTTGGGGCCTGGCCACAAGCCCTGGCAGCCCACGGGAAGGGTCACTTACTGTTTTCTCACTGATCTGAGGGCTGCCTGTGTCTCACCGGTACAGCCAGTGGGTGTGCCTCTTTACAATTTGTCCTCCTGAAAGAGGGCAGTTTTCCTCATTCACAAGGTAGAAGTCCTACTAAGTGCGAGAGGCAGAATGGGGCTCACCTTTCCCCATGGCTTCTTTCACTTAACACAGATCCAAACGCACATAATGAAAACAGGCTGAATTTGTGTTTTCTACTAAAAGTTAAATTATGATCCACTTATATAAGCATAAAGGCCTCTTTTATCAGAAAAAAATGAATTTCTTTCATATTATCATGTATAATATATGAGGACTAAAAGAAACTCAGCCTTCCTAGCTGGCCAGGAAGAGCAGAATTCTCCCACTTAGTGGGACTAAACCTTATGTGCTTAGTTCCATAAGATGCTTATTGAAGTTCTCAGTCCTTGCCTGGGGCAGAGAGCTTGTAGAATCTGCTTGTGAACCCCAGGTACACCCCCACTGAGCCCCAGGTACACCCCCACTATGTGACCAGAGGGCGGAGGGCTCTACTGCAGCTGCTGGTTGAGTTCATTGCTGACCCAGCGTATTCTGTGGGGAAGCAATTAGACAGATCAGAACGAAAAGCTGCCCCAGAGAACATACGAATTAAACACTGGGGACCTGAAGTAGAGAAGTTACTTCCACTTAGCATCAACCTCACTTTTTCATCTTTAATTTGGGTGGAAGAGTTCTGAGATGTTGTCAGCATTCCTAAAGGACCTATTCAGTTCTCAGACACTCTTTTTTCTCAAAGTTACTGGCTGTCTACTGCAAATATGTATGTGTTTTTAAAAATATTTATTTATTTAAGAGAGAGAGAGAGAGAGCGAGAGAGAAAGAGAGCATGAGCAGGGGATAGGGACAGAGGGAGAGGGAGAAGCAGACTCCCCACTGAGCAGGGAACCCAATGTGGGGCTCAGTGCCACGACCCTGGGATCATGACCTGAACCAAAGGCAGACTGATGCTTAACCGACTGAGCTACCCAGGCACCCCTCATTCATTAAACTTTCAACAAATACTTATAGAACATGTATCCGGTGCCAGGCACCATGCTAAACACCAGGAATAAAGATATTTTAAAAGTCACTTTTTCTGCTCTTATGGAATATGTAGTCTATCAGGATGGACAAACAAGTAAACATCAAACTATAATACAGTATAATAGGTACTAAGCTGCTTCTAAAAACAAAGTACCATGAAAACACATGGGACATGCCCCTAACGTGTACCAGGAGGGAGCTATCAGGGAAGGATTCACAGAGGAAGTGATGGATGAAATATCTAGAATAATGTTTGAGCAAATATCTGGGTAATGTTGCCAAGCCAAGGTGACACATAAAATTAACCACCAGAGTCGGTAAGCTCAACAAGAGACATCTCTGTTGATGGTGGAAGCAAAAGTGTGATTATAATGTATTAAAAGCCTAACGGAAAGTAAGGAGGTATGTCACTGAGATTCATGGTTCCCCAACCTGGCTCAATTTGAAAACACCCAGGAAGTTTTTAAGAATCCCAATGCTTGAGGCAGCACCCAATAACTAAATCACAATCTTTGTTCATTGGTCCCAGGCATTAGTGTTTTCTAAATTTCCTCCATCGATTCCAATGTGCCAAGTTTGAGAACGCCTACTATAGATCGAATGTCTCTCAAACTTTGAAGTGCATATAAATTTCCAGTAGGCCTGGATTGGGGCCTATGATCCTGCATTTCTAACAACTGGAGTCCCCATTGATGCCAATGTACTAGTCTGCCAATCCATAGATCATGCTTAGAGCAGTGAGGGCAGAGATAATTCTTTTTAGAAAGGTTGACTATGATAAAATACAGTGAAATAAGACAGATGGCGAAAAGGAGATATGAAGTCAAGGAAAGATGATTATTATCATTTTAAAGCATAATATAAAAGCATGTTTGTACAGTCATGGTAATGGTCCAGGAAAGAAGAGAAGAAAGTTAAAAGGGAAGAGAGAGGGCGACAACTAAAATTAGCAAAGTTCTTGAGGTAGCAAGAGGAGTAGGGTCCTAAGTGCAGGTAGAGTGAATAGAGTCTTAATGGAGAGAGAACAAGCTGGGGAGAAGGAAGGAGGAGGAAACATGCACACAGGCCTAGAGGAAGAGGAATCTCCTACTAGAGGAGAAGACTATCTCCTACTAGAGGAATTCTAAATGATTCTGTATAAGAGCACAGGAAGCATTTGGAGGGCTGATGAATAAAGTTCAACCTCAACCTCAGCCCGTATGTAAAGTTAATTCAAAATGGGTCATAGACTTAAAGGTCAAATGTGAAAATACCAAACATTTGTAGGATAAATAATAGGAGAAAATATTCAAGATCTAGGGCTAGGCAGAGAGTTATTAAGCCTGACACCAAAAACACAATCCATGAAAGGGAAATTTGATAAACTGGACCTCATCAAAATGAGAAACTTTTGCTCTTGGGAAGTCTATATGAAGAAGACAGAGAGACAAGCTACAGACAGATATATAATCCATTTACCCAACACAGGACCAGTATCTAGTCTATATAAAGAACTTTTTAATTCAATAGTGAAAAAAATCAAATATTGCAATTAGAAAATGGGCATAAAAGGGGCACCTGAATGGCTCAGTTAGTTAAGCGTCTGCCTTCAGCTCAGGTCATGATCCCAGAGTCCTGGAATCAAGTCCCATGGCGGGCTCTCTGCTCAGTAGGGAGACTGCTTCTCCCTCTCTCTCTGTCTCCTGGCTCTCACTTTCACTCTCTATTTCAAATAAATAAATAAAATATTAAAGAGAAAAAAAGAGAAAATGGGTTAAAGATATGAATAGACATTTCATTGAAGTTGATATATAAAAATGCAAAAATATGTTCAACATTATTAGCTAACATGGAAATGCAAATTAAAACCACAATGAGCATCTGTACACACTTACCAAAATGGCTGAAATTAATAAAATATATAGTGGTATCACCAACTACTGGTAAGGATGCAGAGGAAATGTATCGTTCATACATTGCAGATGGGAATGTACAATGGTGCAGCCACTCTGGAAACACTACACACCTATTAGGATAGCCCAAATTAGAAAGAGTAATCATACCAAGTATTGGTGAGATATAGAAGAAACGGAGCCCTCATACAGTGCTGATGGAAGTGTAAAATGGTACATCCACCTTGGAAAACACTGGCAATTTTTTTTTGAAGTTGAATATATTTTTAGAGCATGACTCAATCATTCTATTCCTAGATATTTATCCAAGAGAAATTAAAGCAGATCTTTATAAAATACTTGAACACGAATGCTCATAGCAGCTTTATTTGTAATAACCCCCAAAAGGAAACTATCTGCTGACATCTCTTGCCCCTTCCACCATCTGAGGACACATCAAGAAGGTGCCAGTTATGAACCACAAAGTGGGACCTCACCAGGATGCAACCATGTTGGTGTTTGTAACTTGAACTTTCCAGTTTCCAGAACTGTGAGAAATACATTTCTGTGTTTAGAAGTTGCCCAAACTGCAGTATTTTGATATAACATCTTGAATAAACTAAAAGGCAACCTAAATATTCATCAGATGAATGGATAAATAAATTGTGGTATATTCATATAATGAAATACTAAGCAATAAAAAGAAACTAACTATTGATACATTATAGATTTCAAAAAAAAAGTTGTGCCAAATGAGAGAAACCTGTCAAAAAAAAAGTATGTACTGTATGGTTCGATTCATATAGAACTCTAGGAAATTCAAACTAATCTATAGTGATAGAAAGCAGATTAGTTGTCTCTGGGAAAGGGTAGAGGGTAATAATGTGGGAGGAAGAGTGAAGAAATTACAAAGGGGCACAAAGAAACCTTTCAGATGATCGATATTATCTTGATTGTGTATTGGTTTCCCAGTTGTATACCTATATAAAAACTTACTACATTTTACAATTGAAATTTGTGCAGTTTATTGTATGTCAGTTATACATCATTGTTTTTTTTTTTTTAAAGATTTTATTTATTTATTTGACAGCGAGAGATCACAAGTAGGCAGAGGCAGGCAGAGAGAGAGGAAGGGAAGCAGGCTCCCTGCTGAGCAGAGAGCCCGATACGGGACTCGATCCCAGGACCCTGAGATCATGACCTGAACCGAAGGCAGCGGCTTAACCCACTGAGCCACCCAGGCGCCCCATCATTGTTTTTAAAAAGGAATTTTATTTTATTTTTAATTTTTATTTATTTATTTGTCAGAGAGAGAGAGGGAGGGATAGAGAGTGAGCACAGGCAGACAGAATGGCAGGCAGAGGCAGAGGGAGAAGCAGGCTCCCCGCTGAGCAAGGAGCCCGATGTGGGACTCGATCCCAGGACGCTGGGATCATGACCTGAGCCGAAGGCAGCTGCTTAACCAACTGAGCCACCCAGGCGCCCCATCATTGTTTTTAAAAAGGAATTTTAAAAAGAAAGGAATGTTGATCTTATAAAAGTGTAGTTGATTGCTTTGGAATAATCCAATAAAATGTATTTTTATTTTAAAAATCTTATCAATTTAGGTGCAGGAGAAACAGATTTTAAAGATCAGGCATGTGTAATGATAGTGGATGGGCGGAATTTATAAAAATCTAGAGGAAGATATACTTAGATAGCTTTGCAAGTGTTTTAAAATTATTTTTCCACTTGAGGGAAAAATGATTATAAAGGAAAGAAAATGCATTATAAGTGTGATTTATTTAAGAAAGGTAATATAGAACTATAGTCAGCAGATGCTCTTCAAAGTAAAAGGCATTGACCCTACATCGAATGATTGGTCAACAAATATATATATATATATATATATATATATATATATATATATATATATCATATGACCTAAAATAAAATGTTTAAGGCAAGCATCATTTTGAGTCCTCAGTTTAAGAAAGTCTTCAATCTTACTAGCAGTGTCGATGTTGTCAAATAAGAGGCCTTTAAATGATGATGGTTAAGAATTTTGTAATGAGCCCCACATTTCCAGCTAAGCCATTATGTATCTCACCTCAAGTGAAAATGCTGAGCAAGTTCCATCAGATTCCTCATGCTGTCTTCTCTCCCTTGGATGAAGCTCCCAACCTCTAGAACTTTCAAGTATCTTGTACTCTCAACCTCCAGAAGTTTGAGTTGAGGCAGTGGAAAGACAGGCACAGAGCCCCAGAACTCTGCAAAGACATGAAAAACATTTTCCACTGCTATAAATAAAAACCTGAAACCTGTCACACTTGGTTAATATCACCCACATTAGGAGACATGGACAGAAAAGAAAGAGGCAAAAACAAAACATCTGTTGCTTTATTTAGAAACCAAGCACATGCCAGAAAAACAAGTCTCTGGTTTTCAGGCATGTGGAGATTTCAAACCAGAAGACGGGGCTAGGGAGCACCATGTTCTGTCCCAGTTAGCGTCCACAACACTCAGTGCCAACTAGAGCAGAAGGAATCACAGTGAGAATTTCTTTCTCTGCCTCTGTTGACACCAGCCTTCCAGGGCAGGAAAAATCTGCATCTCAGACTGAAGCTCTTCCTTCAAAGACTCACCAGAGAAAAAGCACTGCCCATCCAATGCCTATGGGTTATTATCATCAGCCCATTTCTCAACTCAGCCATTCCTGGAGACTGAGAAGCAACCAGAAGATGATCAGTACTCCTCTGAGAGTCAAGGCTGCCACCAAGCTGGCTGCCTAATGAGGGTATACTAAGTGATAACTTAGAATAGGCAGTTAGTTGTGTTCCAACAGGATAGCTGGAGGTCAAGCAACAAAGTCATGGCCACCTATTGGCGAAGTCAGAAGTCTGTCCTGGCAGCATACCACAAGAAGCTAGATCAAACCGTTACAGGATTATAGGGCTCTTGTCTCACGGAATTGAAGAATGAATCTCATGGGCACGAAAGGGTGAAGTGAAAGTTTGTTAAGTGAAGGTGAGAGTGGAAAGGAGAGCAGAAGCTCTCTGGAGTGAGAAGGGTCCCAAATGGGTTGGCACTGAGGGCTTCTAGTGGCAGCTTTTATTAAGAATGGATTAGGAAACTTGCAGCCTTGAGTTTCTCATGCCATCTTGGTTTGAGCATGGACTATTGATAACCCCCTTAATGACTTAATTCCTTGAGGTCTGGCTATCTTCTATGATACACTGTAGCCTCCAAAGAAAAATACCCCCAAACATCCAAGGCCAAGGCCTCCTTATCTTTTGTTCTCTCTGTCTTTGAGTTTCTGCCCTACAGAAGTAGTTTCAGAGCCCAACCAGGGACCCCCTACCTCTCCCTGTCTATACCTTAACCCTTTCCTTATTCAAAACTATACAGGCCCAATATGGCGGATGCCATGACAGAAAACCCCTGACCAAATTAGGAAAAAAAGTGGGAAACCCTATTTCCCACTGCAAGTAATGAATATTCTGCCCTTTAGTTGACAACTGTCAATAAAAGGTAGAAACCCAGCCTCCAAGACATACAGCTCTCTCTCTATCTTGCCTGGTCTCATATCTCTCGAGTATACATTTTGCTCTAATAAACTTTCCCACTTGTGTCAATCATCTGCTCTGTTGTGTACCTGTCCTTGAATTCTGTCTTGAGACAAGGCCAGGAACTTTCAAGGACACCTTTGGGAGAGGTTGAGTCAAGGATCCAGGGCCTGGGGGGATCTTCAATTCACCTGGTAACAGACCCACCCCCATCAATCGAAATTTGGGGCACTGCCCCTCAAAATATATTTATATTTTCTTTATAAGTCATATACATGTTCTCCTGCATCAATATATTCCACTCATTTTACATCAAACATATCAAGGGGATGAGATAAAGATGAAAGAAATGTCTTTAATACTGAGATAGCCATGATCACTTTATATCATCATTAGCAAATACCTGAAGGGATGTTACATACTTAGGACAAGGTTCATTATTAAAAATAATGAATGTAAGTCTCAGAAATTCATTCAAATTGAGGATCTGGGGAGGGGGGGACAGTGCAGGGCATATGCTTCAGCTTTGATGTGATCTCCATTGTGTTTTACTTTTAAATGAGGCTGATGAAGAAACCTATTAAAGGACAAAAATTCAACAAGTGCATTCGAAGATCAAATTGGCTTTGTTAAGTGATTCATGAATGGGGCAGCATCTCACCTAGCAAGCAGAGGGGAATTTGGGAGAGCTCTACAAAATGGAAGGCTTTTATAGTTAGAGTGCTAGGACCAGGACGTTATTAACAAAAGGAAAGAAAGGACTGTTCCAGGCAAGGTCACTTTCCCTCAGAAAGTAGAGCAGAGGGCCTTATTATGCCCATTACCTCATCTTCCCTTAGGGGACAGAAAGGGCCACATGACACATTACCTCACTGGTGCTGACTGGAAAATTCCTGACCAGCTAAGACTACTTTCTGAGGAAAGTTGAAACTGCAGTTAGGTTAGGTATGAAGACCTGGTTTGGAGATTTGGCCTAAGTGTCACCTGACTATTGACTTTCTCTTGTTCCTCTGTGCTGACTCTACTGGCAATTTCCTCATAGAAGCTTCTTGGAAGCTATTCCTCCCCAACTGAGAGAGGGTATTCTGGAACTGCTTGCACACCAAATAATTCTCTCTCCCGACTGGCTTTTTTTTTAACTCTTGTCTTCTTCTCACCCACCTCTTTCTTCTATGAATCACTTAGCTTCTTGCTATGGCCTCCTCTCTTTCTCCAGCTTTTACCAGAGGCTGCCATCTCTAGATATTCTCCATCTTAGTTAAAGAAAGCTTGTGTGTTCCCCTTTACCTGGTTCTAGCAGGAGAGGGGAGTAGGGCATGGGGAAGCTGAGGACATACACACATGAATAAATCTGTTCTTTCTCCACCTCTGTGAATGTGGGATTTCAATGAGAATTAGGAAGAGACATCTCCATGAACAACCCACAAAGAACTCTGAAAGAAGAGTGGTTTCGAGTACTTAAAGTTTGGGAACCATTCTACTGCAATCAGGAAGGTGTTTTAGAACAGAATCATAACCATAGCCTTGGGCAAAAGTGAAAGGAACATGACCTAATGAAGTGATCCGTAGAAGCAAATATTTAGTCAGAATGTCAACAACATGAAAGGTTACTTTTATTTATTGTGGTTTGGCCTTTTGTACTTTACATTAAAAGGGGAGTGAGCTAGGCGAACTGGCGCAAGATCGGATTTGTATGTAAGACAGTTTAGAGAGTGTCAGAAATCAGCACATTTCTACTAGACTAGGAAAAGAAATAAGGGTATTCAAGAGATGGATCAAGTGAACATGTGGTATATAAAATCTCTCAAGGAAGAGAGTAGAGCCAAAGGATTTACAGACCAACATAGACATCCCTGGCTGGGTGAGAATTCACTGAAAAACACTGATGAAAAAAAAAAGGGGGGGGGCAAAACAAAACGAAAGCAGATACAAAGTTATAAGTCAAAGTAATGAGAAAAGAAATGAGAAGGGCAAGGAAGAAGGAAATGAAATGTCCTTAAAAATGCAAGAAAAAGGGTGGCAAACTTAAAGAGAGGAAAAAGAGTACTGTTCAAATGCTACAAAAAGAGAAACTTCGAGTGTCGAGGAAGTTTTTATGTAATGTTTTCAGATTATCAAAAGTCAGGTGAAAATATTTCCCCAGCCTCGAATTTCTTTCTGAATGATGAAAACCCAGGGTTTTGGAGAACTGGTTGAATGCACTCTCTCAGCGCACGTCCAGCTGAGGCCTGTGACAGTCTGTCACACAACCCACAAGGGAATTGATAATAAACTTCCTTTCCTTCTTTTTTAAAATTTTATTCATTTATTTGAGAATGAGAGAGCGAGCAAACATGAGCACAGGGAGTGGGAGAGGGAGAAGCAGACACCCCAGTGAATGGGGAGCCCGATGTGGGGCTCAGTCCCAAGACTCTGGGATTAGGACTTGAGCCGCAGGCAGACGCTTAACCAGCTGAGCCACCCAGGTACCCCTCATAATAAACTTCGGTCATCTCTGATGTGTGTCTGGGCTCGCGGTGCTCCTGGCCTATGCTCTCTGCAGAGGACATGCCTTGCGCTGGGCTGGCCCTTACTTCGATGTTCTCCGTCATCGTGGTGTGCTCCCTCAATCAGCTTTTGGGACCCAGAGGTTTGGTTCCCCCCGGTGCGCTCCACTGAGCACCGGCTACCTGCCTGCTCAGGGCTGCTCATTCTTCTCAACTCAAGTAAGTGCTCTGTGTCTGCGTTCACGTAGCCTGGTTCAATCCCGATGTGGCAATGGATTCAAGAAATGTTCGAAATGCTTTTAGCAGGAAGTGTCACTTTTTTTCCCCCTAGAGTAGAAAGAGATGTTTTCTTAGTCACGTCACTTTATACCTCCCCTCTGACCGAGAGCCCAGTGAGTGGCCAACGTGCCGTCGTAATGGTCATGTCAGTTCTGCTGTCTGCCCCTGACATCTGGAACTGCGCCGGCCACCTTGAGGCCTCCGAGGACAATGGAACATATTGAAAGTGGCAAAGCAGAAAAAACAGAAAAAATCTTGCATTTTTGATGCTGATGTCAAGCCACTGAGTTAACCAACAGGGCGATTGTCCTATCTGTGGGTTTTGTTATGTGCTTTAGTAAATTTCTTTCATTAGCCATGTTTTTGTGGGGCTTTCTCTTACCGGCAACTGATGACATCTTAAGTAGTATTTTCCCTGGACATCAATATTGGAAGCGACCTCTGCCCACTTTGGATTTCTATAACACGTTAGCTGTATTTCTCTTATGTATCTCCTTACCCGGAAAGGATTTGTGTAAACACAATTCTCTTTTTACCAGTCTGCACTCCTCATCTTAGTTAACAGGATTATTCTCCACAAAATACACCTCGAGTACTCATCCTCTGTGATGCTCCATAAATGCAGGGTTCTGTGGACACTTAAAGTTTGGGAGACACACAGGCTATACCTTCCCTTCCTTGTAGATTCACCATATCCATTAGCACATGGAAATGATATGACGCAATTGTTAAGGATGAGATTCTACTCTTTGTTAGATGTGTGGAATTTTTGGTTGGTTAGTTAATCTTTATGACCTCCGATTTCCCCACGTGTGAAATAGGTACGAAATACATACCTCATTGTGTTGTTAGGGGGACCTAAAATAATGTGTATTAAAGATTTAGTTTTTTATCTGCCCATGTCCCATAGTGCCTTTGGCTCATATCACCTGCATTGAGAGCTTCTCGCTTCATAACCCATATTACTACATTATTAGTTCATTATTTGTGTATTTCCTCACACATTATTTTCAAGTCTCAGAACAGTTTTCTCAGGGACTTTGGTTCTTTCCAAATTTCTCAAAGCACACATAATAAGTAGAACTTCTGTAAATGTTTAACAGTGATAGTTATTATTAGCAGGGGCTGCAACATATTAAAGGCTCTGAGAAGTCCTGCAGCAGAGAGCTCTGGCTTAGTTTTGTTTAAGTTGACATTTCACAAACTTATCTGAGGATATAGCCACTTTTGATGCAATACCATCACATATCCAGTAGAGCTGGTGTTACAAGGCAAATATTTTGCAAAATACAGCTCTACCCACTGCACTCAGGCAAGAAACCTGGCAGCCTTCCCAGGCAAATCCTTCTCCCTCATCATCCCACTCCCTGTATTTAGTCCATCCTCAAGTACTTCTAGTTCTTCTGATCTTAACCTCCTAAATACTTCTCAGACTCACTCCCTCCTTTCTGTCTCTAAAATGACTGCTTTGGAGCACTGATATCTTCACATAAAGCCTAATGGATCTGCCTGCCTTTTGTCTTACTCTCTTTAAACCCATCCTCTCCCTGCACCAGAGGGATCTATCTATACAAATCGGTTATATAATTTCCTTACTCAGAACTCTTCAGTAGTTCTCAAACTCCTACAGAACAGAGGTCAGTTTCCTTCCCAAGGCTTTCAAATCCCTCCCTCGCTTGGCTGCTTCCTCCCACTTTAGCTGAGTCTCCAGCCCTGTTTTCCAACTCTGCATCCTTCCTACACCAAACTGCCTGGGATTCCCCACCGCGCCAGACTGTTAATGCTCTGTGCATATCCCTCTGCCTGCAACTCCCTTTCTAACCCGCTTCATCTGACTCTTCCTCCTCCTACACAACACAGCCTATGTGGTAGCTTCTTTTGGTCTAAGATGTCCCTCTGGGCTCCCATAGCAACCTGCACGTATGCTTATATTACCACTTATTCTGCTTCATTGTTCATATAAAATCTCACACATTAGATGGTGTACTCTTCAAATGCAGAAACTGTGTCTTTATGCCCCTTGGCCTGCCATACTCACCTCTCTACGCTTGGTGTAGACATTTATGAAATGGAGGGTGGATTCAATCATTCTGAGCATCAGATCTTCACTGTCTTCATCCTCCATCTGGGAAGAGCAAAAGGTTCAGGCCCAAACAAATGTCTAGTTGCCCTCTGAGGTGGCCCAGCTCTGAGCCTCATTTTCTGCTATGGCCACAACCCCCTGGGCTGGTAACTCCAGACCTGGAAGACTTCAGCCTTGCCTCTCTCGGAGCCGGATGCCAACATGGCGGCCCACAGCACAGCAGAGCCCCGGCTGGGCTGTGCTGAATGGGGAGAGCACATCAGGCTGGCTTCCTGCCGCCTTGCAGCTTCAGGGGAGCTTGAGATGAGTGGGCTGAACAAGCGAACCTAACAGCGGCTCTTCCTGCCTTTGGGGCTGAGAAGAGGCACAAAGGGAGAGTGGAAAGAGGCCCTTGAGAGCCCAGAACCAGCTCTACCTGGGGGTTCCGTAGGTGTCAGGTTTCAATAGACATCATTTTGCCATTACTTAGCCTCATCAAGGTTCACATTATTTTTAATAACAGTGATTAAAAAACAAACAAGAATTGAAATGCGTGCAGCTGGATTGCCACTCAGAAGGGGCGGAGAACAGTCTGTATTTTAAATAAGGAAGTATGGCAGATCAGCTCTGACAAGGCTTCTAGGCACAGGGAATATAAGACAGCATCAGTATTATCAAGTCTGATTCGATTAGTTTCTCCAGTCAGTTTTATGCACTCTGGTCACAGAATAAATCATCTCTCTTGTTGTTCTGCCCTTTTCCTATTGATTTAAAAATAGTGACCTTATTTCCCTGTCAAATGGTTACTGGATCTCCTTAATGGTATATGTGGGGAAAACCCATGAGGTCTCCTGCTAGCCTCAGATGCCAAATCCCTTCTTTGGCTAAAAGAAAAAGGACTTAACTTTGTAGCAAAATGGTCATTTTACTTCACCCTTTTGTGCCCAAATAGAATTCCTAGGAGTCCTTTAATCATAGGAAAGGAAGTATTAGAATGACGTTTTCTTAGACATCTTCTTCTAGACTTGCTTAGAAACGTGGTTCACGTGCCTAACCATTTAGAACCATGCAATTTTTCTGAGCTATAAAGAACCTTACAGACAATCAAGTTGGACCATTTCATTCCACAGATAAGGAAATTGAGGGCCAAGATAAGGAAAGCAAAGCATCTTGCCAGATCGTCCAGCAGGTTAGAGATGTGATTGGAAGAATGAGCATGGCTTCAAGAGAAAGTTACTTACCAAAGGGAAACCTCTTACCAAACAGTAACAATGACTTGTTTTTAATGGTGGCTCCATAATTACTAACATGAGGCTGGGTATAGACAGGTCAGTGCTGTGCTGGTAAAGTGGCTCTTCAAAGGAAAAAGAAAGTCTTTTTTTTTTTGCTTATTTTTTTTGTGATATAAGTCTTTCCATCATGGCTACCAACATAATGTCACTAAATGTGAAAATGGGAAGTGAAGCCGAGAACTGGCTGTCTTAAACCTGTATCAGCCCGTTCCAGCACACCACTGGTAGATGATAATAAACAGGTGTCTGACCCCCATTACATGTATTGTGTGAAGTACATGTCAAAAGAGTTGAAAGAGAGAGAGTTTGTCAATGTTTAGCAGACATGTGAAACGGTCATCATAGTCCTCATTCATTCATTTAAAAATTGTGCAATTTACTAACATTTTAGGTACTGTTTTAGGCACCAGCCTGGTGAAACTTGCGGTTACATGAACAAAACGGACAGTAAGCAACCAAACACAAAAACATAGAGATAATTATTTAGTTATAAATTGAAGTATCTGTTGGGGTTGCTTGGGTGGTTCAGTCAGTTAAGCAGCCGATTTGAGAGAAGATTCTCTAAAAGATTACTATTTCAACCCCCACCTGATGGACAGATGATCAGGTAAGGTGGGAAGGGGGCAATGAGTGAAGAGGGGACTGTGTGGTGTGTATAGAGAACCTGAAGCGGGGAAGATCTTGACCATATAAGAAATTAAGAGAAGGGCTGTGTGGCAGGAGACTAGAGAGTGAAGTAGGAAAATGGAAGAAGGTGAGGCTGGAGAGGTGGGCAGGGCTTGGATACCACAGGGACTTGTAGACTACGTTCAGAAGCTTCGATTCTGTTTTAAGTTCAAAGGGAAATGATTTCTTATTTTCAAACAAGGGAGTGACATAATTTGATTTATGTTTCAGAGATATTACCGTGAGGGCTCTATGAGAGATAGGTGGGTGGGTGGGGTGGAGACAGGGTGAAATTAGAAATGGGGAGACCAATAAGGAAACCATGGCAAGAGTAGAGGTGAAGTATAATGGTGGCTTGGCCTGGGGAAGTAGCAGCAATGGAGACGGAGTAAAGTGAACAGACTTGCCATATGCATTGGAGGTGGAGTTGACAGGACTTGATCTACGAGCTATCGAATGAATGGAGTTGCCATTTACCCAAGTGGGGAATATTAAGGGAGTATCTTTTTTTGATGGGAGGGAGATATCCCAACAGGCGAAGATCAGTCCAAGATGGGTAAGCCAGTAAAGGCTAGAGGAGGGATGGCCGGAAAATAGGAGGAAAAGCCAAGAGAGTAGGTGTGTTATCGGGGATGTCAAGATCACAGTCTTTCAAGGAGAAGGCAGAGAGAACTGTGTCTAAAGCTGCTAAAATATTGAGGAAGGTGAGAAATGAATAGTCTCTGTTAGCTTTAGCAATACTAAACTCACTGGTGACTTTTATAACAAGAGGATTTTTAGTGCAGTGGTAGGTGCTGAAGGCAGACTAGCAAAAGAGAATAAATGCAGATGGCAACTCCTTAGAGAAACTTCTCTGTGAAGCAGAACAGATAGAGAGTGTTGTCCCTGGAGGACTTGGAATAAACAGAAGCCCATTTTAAAAGATAGGATATACTGTGACATATCTGGATGTTTGGAAAAGAATCTGGTAGAGAGGGAAGAATGGAAGATGCAGAAGAGAGAAGGTAGTCAATGATGTGAATGCTGGAAAGATCATGTGGGATGGGAACTGATCATGTGGGATGGGAAGGATGGGCAGTTGATAGCTTTCTGCCAAGCAGCATGACTTAGAGACAATTTTCCAAAGGAGTGGCTAAACTCTTTATGCTACCTAAGCCTGATAATCCATGTTATTTTCTTCTCCAAGTCAGAGATTTAGAATGCAATTAGAATAAAGCCGTTTGGCAGCCAGATGGATCTGTTTTGTTAAGTGTTACTTACCTGTCTCTTCCTTGTTTTCCTGTTTCAGTAGAACCCAGCGATATAATCTAGGTTTGTAGGCTGGGCTTGTCATAGGGTAATAGAGGTTCTCTTAATTCCTCATGTCGACATGCAGCACGTTCTTTGGGATGGGAGACTGAGGACAGTGCTGGTAGGCTGATAGGTTTAGTAGAGAAAAAGTGAAGGAATTCCCTTCTGAGAGCTTTCATTTTCTCTAAAAAGTGTAAGACAAGATCATTAACTGAGATGGAGGGACCAGATGAAAGAATTGGTGACTCTCAGAGAAAGGAAAGGGTCTGACATAAATGATACGGGAGTGAGAGATGGAATTTGCTTTTTTCAGGATAAGAATAAGCAGTTGAAATCTTCACAATTTCACACATCTTGCAGTAAAAGCTTCACATTTTCTCTGACCCTTTCCCCTGCATGCAGGGATTAAATTTCTGAAATTGTCTGAAAGGGACTTTCTCCTCTAGCTGGATGGGATCCCTGAGAATGTATGTACACCTTCTCCAAGTCAGGTCCCGTGGTCTCCGTGATGTGTGTTCATGGGCTTTCCAAGGGGCACTCACCATTCCTCTTCCACCCGCTTCGTGCTCTGTATCCCCTCTCTGCTCCTCTGGACCCCTGCTCCACGGGCTTGTCTCATCTCTTCCGTGTCAGACGCTAGCCTGCAGGCGGTTCATCGGAGGGACTGGTGCTCCCTAGGAACTGTATTTTCCCTCTTCGGACAGGATAAGGAACTCTCACCAGAAGCTGAACCAACTTTGCTAAGTGCACTGTTCAGCAGACATTGCTTTCCCGGGCAAGATCTTCTCAAGGAAGGAAGCCCCTCATTGATATACATTGTGATGCAAGTTCCTTTTCTTTTGGAGAAAACCCCAAGCAGTTCCATGCAGTGGTTTCTAAACCACAGATTGAGGTCCATCAGTTGGTTGTAAAATCATTTGAGTGCAATCAGCTCTGAGAGAGAGGGAGAGAGAAATCAGAGTAGAAAATATCAGTGTTCATTATACATAATACCTGTTGATGGTGAATGTTCCATGAAACTTTTATTTCAATCACATATATACGGAGGTGTGTTTGTGGATCACTATGAAAAATGTACTTCTCACTGTAGGTTGGGGTCCAAATTTTTGAGAAACGCTGCTCTAAAACTTTCTATTGCAGCAAAATCTTTTTTTTTTTTTTTTAAGTGAGAGAGGGAGAGGGAGAGGCAGGCTTCCCGCCAAGCAGGGAACCCAATTCAGGTCTCAGCTCAGGATCCTGGGACCATGACCTGCGCCAAAGGCAGACACTTAATGACTGAGCCACCCAGAAACCCTGCAACAAAATCTTCTTGAGCCAAGCTCTCCCTTCCCTTGTTCAGCCTGTTGCTTCTCTGTAGCCAGTTAAGGGGTTTCCTTTCCAAACACAAATGCCCCATGCTAGATCCCAACATAAAGTACAACAGTGACATTGCAGAGTTTCCTTGTCTGTCACTAGAGAAGAAACAGTTTCTTATTTTCCCACAGAGTTGGGCAATTATTTTGATCTGTGTCTCTGCAGCAAAATGTGCCAAAAAATAAGGTTGCATAAGATCAGTCAGGACTGACTTTCAAAGTCTCAAATTATAGTCTGAGGAGAGTTTAGAAATACAAAGCTAAAAATATCTTCACCTGATTTGGCAATGGCAAAGCTTACCTTGTCATCGAGAGTCTAAACTAGGAGGATTGAAGTTTGGAAGAATGTAGGGCAGTAGATAAAATTTGCTGCTAGACAAAATTTTAGATTAACAAGAACTTTTTTTTAGGATAACTATGTCTCATTCAATATTTGGAATAATGAAATATTCTAATTAATTAATTGTTTCAATTAATTGTTAAATCCTAACTAATTGTTTATCTGAAATTCAAATGTAATTGAATATCCTGAAATTTTATCTCCTGAATCTAGAAACCCTAATGGGGTTGGGAAGTTTATACATTTTGGGGGATGGTATGCTCTTTAAGTAACAGAACACCAAAGTACTTCCTTTGAGAATTTAAAAAATATATATGGCATTGTAAACACATGTTATATACCCTTCCAACATCTTGGAAAAGACTATGAAAGCAAGGGGGCTCTGTCACTTCAGCTTCATGAGCTTAAAGGGAAATTCTCTCTGTGTCATGTCTCAACATAAGGAGGAATCCTTTTCATCACCAGAAGTTATGGCAAATAGAGAGTGACTTCTACTCAAAGACCCAAAACTCATAAACACAGAGTCCTGACAACAAAATCCTCTTTGTTTCCATGCATATGGCTTAAACAGTGGATTTTCAAAAAATTGTTGGCTTACTACTGGGGATAAGAAAGGTTTTCCAAGCCACACATGGTACTGAAAGCTTTGAGAGGATGATCGTTCATGCTCTCGACTTCCTTATAACACTCCCCTAAATACTTTGTCTTAGAACTTCTCTGCTGCCACAGCTTCTCCTTTCTATCTCCACTTTCATGAGATGCTCTCCCATTGAAGAGAAAGGCACACGAACCATCTTTAATCGTACCAAGTCCATTGCTCTGGAAGTAAAAACAAATGGTCAAATCAAGAACACATCACTCCAGAGGGAGAGTTCCCCAAAAGAAAGCCAACAAGGGTTGAATGAGAAATATTGAAGTGTGTAGTGGCTTTATGTCACCCAGGTGACAGACACTGTTCTCTGTCATTCTCTCTCTCACACTTAGGAGAAGGTTGTCAAGGGGGCATGCATATTAAATAACTTAGCTGAAGTTTTTTTTTTTTCTTTTTTTTAGAGAGAGATGGTGGAGGAGCTTGAGGGAGAAGAGGGGGGAGAGAAGCAGACTCCCCTCTGAATGTGGAGCCTAATGTGGGGCTCTAGTTTCAAGACCCTGAGATCATGACCTGAACCAAAGTCAAGAGTTGGACGCTTAACTAACTGAACCAGCCAGATTCTCCTCTAAATCTGTAACTTGAAGGTTTTGTTGAAGAAATCTTGAATGCAGATATGAAACATACTGTATGTTAGAAACTACATCCTTTGCGACTATAAAAATATATGGTAAAACTTGTAAATTTAAAAATATGTCAGGGGTATGTAGTTTTGCATAATTCTTTAACTAAGTGCAGGAGGAAAACATTTCGAAGGCATTGCCATAGACTTTGTTGCCTTTTAGTGATACTTCATTTATTCCATGTCTCCTCTCATTGCTCATGTCGATGATCTAATAAAGGGACAATCTTCTTGGGTGAGGCTGAACTTACTATCTCAGGACTGGGTAGAGCTT
This sequence comes from Neogale vison, assembly GCF_020171115.1. Taxonomy (NCBI): domain Eukaryota; kingdom Metazoa; phylum Chordata; class Mammalia; order Carnivora; family Mustelidae; genus Neogale; species Neogale vison. The sequence continues at coordinate 92,190,989 of NC_058103.1, read as the reverse complement.
AAAAACTTGGACAAGCCTATTCTGATCGAGAATGACATGAGCATCTCCATAGTTGTGATATAAAGCATCTCCATCTGTTTTTGATTCTGATATGTAGAAGCAATCCAGAGAAGTAAAAGGATGGCAGCGATAGACTTTCTCTCTGTAGGTATGATGCCACTTGGTTGTGGGTGCCAGGAATGGTTCTATACTTATGCCTTGGCCCCCTTTTATTTCCTCTGATTGAACCATATGAGATTTAGAATAAAGATGTTCTGTAACAGTAAAGAATCACTTCACCGAAAGGCTTTTTGCTCCTTGCCTGGTTGGCTTCACACCAGATGCAGCCTTTTTCTGGCTAGGATCCCACCAGGAAAACAACAGTCCTTTCTGATAGGGCACAGTTCATTTCTGGAACTGCTGGACCTGTATGGCATGTCACCTACACAATGAAACCTGAAAAAATGCTGTATGGTCTATTTTAAGAGATTGAAGTCAGCCTACTTTCCGAGACCCAAATACCAAGTGGTTTATAAAGCGAATGAAACAGAGGACTTGGTGCCTCAGTGTGCCCAGATTTTTTGCTAGGCTTTCAGGATGTGTCTCTGAGCTCTTACTGCCATGGTTCCATTTGACCTTTGTACACGTGTGATGAGACCACAAGCACATTCTTAAACAAATCAACACCATTAATGAACCAGTTAGCAGATGGTCAGACTTGAGGTAAGAACATCCAATGTGGATTATTACCTAATATTTTCCACATGCAACTTTTGAAATGTCATCATTCAATATGTTTCCCCAACAGGATTATGTCCTAATGAGTTACTGAAGGAAGAAAGAAGTCCTGGTATACTGAAAAAAAAAATGGGAGCTTTGGTGTCAGACAGACTCTCATTACAACCTTGATTATTAAATCTCTTTGGGTTTCAGTGTCTTTATTTGTAAAAAGAAAAATGCTTATCTCTATCTGGATAGTCGTTATGGGGATTAGAGAAGATGTAGGTTAAGAATTTGGCCTACTGCCTGACACATAGCAGAGGATCAATAAATGACTGCTATTGCCCTTATGTTGATGATAATAATAATAATAATAATAAAATAACCATAGGTGAGATGTCAAATTTGTTTCACCATATTGAGAACCTAAAAGAGAATAATGATTGAAATAAGCAATAAAGAGTTACAAGATTATGGAGGAAACCATAATGACTGGGTTTCCTTCATTTTCCATTTCAACACGTATCACATTTACTGAGAAGAGAAACCATCTTTTGGGAATAAAGCCCAGAGAGCAACTTCCACAAGGTGGGCATATTTCCAAATCACATCTGGCCTGGGAAGAGATTCAAAATTTAACACAAATTTCCAAGGGCCAAAAACTTTGCTTTCATCCTACCACTGAGTGACAGGATAGAGGTATAGAATACCTGGTGAGGGGCGCCTGGGTGGCTCAGTGGGTTAAAGCCTCTGCCTTCAGCTCAAGTCGTGATCCCAGGGTTCTGGGATTGAGCCCTGCATCGGGGGGGGGTCTCTGCTCCTTCTCCCTCTCTCTCTGCCTGCCTCTCCACTTACTTGTGATTTCTGTCTGTCAAATAAATAAATAAAATCTTTAAAAAAAAAAAAGAAAACCTGGTGATTGCTGATCTCTTCTTCAGGAAATTTTTACAATTGTAAGTTTCATAAAGCCAATTGATTCTCACAGAATGCTTTTGTTTATTTTTTTCTGAACTTTTGTTGATGAATGTAACTCTGATCTGAATGTTGGTTGATATGCTCATTTATGTTAATGAGTAATATGAAAGTGAAATGAAGAAGATATTTGTCAATGATGCAAATGACTTTGCTGGTTCAAATAATGGCTTTTGAAACCTGGAGGAACATTTCTTCAATATTTTGTGCTATTCATAATATAATAGCTACAGACATAACACACTTTTTTTAAAAAAAAAAGATTTTATTTATTTATTTGATGGAGAGAGAGAGAACATGAGCAGTGGTGGGGTGGGGAAAGAGCAAGGGGTGAAGGAGAAGCAGGTTCTCTGCTGAGCAGGGAGCCCAATGCGGGGCTCAATCCCAGGACCCTGGGATCATGACCTGAGCTAAAGGCAGACACTTAACAGACTAAGCCAGCCAGGTGCCCAGACAACACATTTTTAAATTTAATCTGCATGGGTAACATTTTCTCCATCACCACCTTAAATCTAGGCAATCAGCACAGCAATATATCACGCCCGTTTGACTCTCTCCATGGTGTAAATACTCACACCATGGCTTTTGTTCAAATGGGCAGTGTGATGTCCCTGAATGCAGGGTTGAGAATGCATCGTCGCTCTCCATGACTTAGTATTTCCACCACACAGTTGCAACTGCAAATAAAAGCAGAAGTATAAATAATAATGTGAGGTAGTAAAAAATCATTAGGAAGTAATGGCTTTTGAGTATTTGTTACCTCTGCTTTAATATACTTTCCTTGTAAGCTTATATAACTTAATTTTTTTTTTTTTAGTAATGACTGTGTTGAACCACTAGGTTCAAAATTCCCAAATCTAACAGCTGACTTTTCAAGCCTGACGGAGGCAGCCGCGGTCAGCCGCGGTCCACGACTTGTTGTCTATCCAGTGCTCATCCTCCCTTCTCTTCAAATATCTCACCTTCTTCATCACATGTGACTTGGAGGAAGATGACCTTGTCCTCAGTTCTGGGGCAATTTTCAGCCCATCATGGTAATCCTGCTTCCTCACATATTTGAAGAAATGTCATGTAATTCAATTCTGTCAATTAGTGTGAGGTTAAGTCTACTGGAGAAGTTATAGAAGTCTCCACACCCCTGTAGGCATTTTTTCTCTCTGGATACTGTCACTACTGAAGGGTTCAGGAATGGCCACAGCCATTTTCCTACTGGCCTGAAGGTGAGATCAACTCAGAAAAGAAGGTAGAACATCACACACAGAGAGAGGTGGAGCTGGGACCCCAACCTGCGGAGCCTACAGCTCACCGTTTAGCTAATCCTCTCAGTACAGGAGATAAGAAATGTCGTTCTTGTTTAAACTAGTTTGAGCGGGAGATTTTGTTTATTTGCAGCTCAAAGTTAAGTTGCTTCCTTCTCTACAAGGAGTTTGAGAGAGAGAAAAGCAACCAGTATAAAAGTATGTGATAGCTGTCCAGTTTTCCCAGCACCATTTATTGAAGAGACTGTCTTTTTTCCACTGTATATTTTTTCCTGTTTTGTTGAAGATTAATTGACCATAGAGTTGAGGGTCCATATCTGGGCTCTCTACTCTGTTCCACTGGTCTATGTGTCTGTTTTTATGCCAGTACCATGCTGTCTTGGTGATCACAGCTTTGTAATAAAGCTTGAAATCAGGTAACATGATGCCGCCAGCTTTATTTTTGTTTTTCAACACTTCCTTAGCGATTCGGGGTCTCTTCTGAAAATAAATAAATTGGGGGGGAAAAAAGCAAAAAAAAAAAAATAAAGTATACAGTTAAAAAAAAAAAAGTATGTGATAAATTAGCCTCTTCAGAAGCTCAGCTCCTGAAGAGAAGAGACTAATTCACAGGACACTAACTCTTTGCTGAGCATGGAGCCTGACTTGGGGCTCTATCCCACGACCCTGGGATCATGACCTGAGCTGCTTAACAACTGGGCCACCTAGGCATCCCATTGTGTTGCTTTTAAAAATTTTTAAATTATAGGAGCGCCTGCGTGGCTCAGTGGGTTAAAGCCACTGCCTTTGGCTCAGGTCATGATCCCAGGGTCCTGGGATCGAGCCCCAAGTTGGGCTCTCTGCTCAGTGGGGAGGCTGCTTCCCTCCTCTCTCTGCCTGCCTCTCTGCCTACTTGTGATCTCTCTCTGTCAAATGAATAAATAAAATCTTAAAAAAAATTTTTTAATTACATTAATTAACATAGAATATATTATTTGTTTCAGGGGTATAGGTGTGTGATTCATCAGTCTTATATAATACCCAGTAAGCAATCAACTCTTGATTTCAGCTCAGGTCATGATCTCAGGGTTTGGGATTGAGCCCAGGCACAGGTCCATGCTGGGCATGAAGCCTTCTTAAGATTCTCTCTCTCCCTCTGCCCCTCCCCACTGCTTGCCTGTGCATGCACTCTCTGATCTCTCCCCAAAAGAAAAATAGATAAATAATATCTGTCTTATGCATAATATATGTCTTATGCATAAATTATATATGTTTTATATGTAAGATAATTATATGTGTATTTTTATATATGTGTGTGTGTATATATATATATATATATATATATATAATTATTTATTTATTTAAAGGAATATTGAGTGAAAAAACCAGCAATCCACACATAAGGCTGAACATACTGTAGGCTGTCTACAAATACTTATTGATCAAATCTGGAGACAAGAAGTTGTTCTAAAGGGATAAAAAATGGATAGAAGAGAAAATCATCCAGGATTGCTTACGGAGCCCAGGGACAGCACAGGGAAAATACTTGGTCTTCAAATATATGATTGCCTTTGTCAATTTTTCTGTTCTTTCTTTTAAGGTCCTTATGTCTATGATTCTACATACCAGGCCCTTCATCTATGCAATCCTCCTCCCCTACCCTCACCCCAAGGGCTGTTTTGCATCCCATTTTTCTCTCAACTGTTGATTCATTTTCTTGCAGAAGCATGCACCAAAAAATTGAGGTGCCAACTCATATACCTTTACTGTGTGAAATCTCCCAGGGAGCATTTGCATTTCAAGGGAAAAACAAAGCCTTCAAGTTCTGGAAAAGTGTTAAAAGGTGGGGACGGTGTTATGTGCCGGAGAGCTCTTCTTAACATCACTCTATCTGAAGCACCTGTCTACAATGCCAACCCCACTCTGCAAAGGGCCCTTCCTCATGCTTAGTGGCTGTGAACAAGGTAGACCTATCTACAGACACAAGGCTTCCGAGGGCCGGCCACTGGACACGTGGTCATCACAGGGTGCATGGGTCCACCCTCTTCTTTTCAATCACTGTTTACCCATCCACCTTTGGTCCTATGAAGATACAGTCTTCTCTAAAGCCCAGTTCACCCCATTTTCTCCTCTCCTAAAGATTAAAAATAGCACTCTCTTCAATGACCTCAATAATTTAGAACCCATGAATAAGTCATTTGCCCAAGAGGCTACAGTGGGGTGTCTATTTTTACTTATAGTCTCTCACCAAGCAAAGTGACCTCTCTCAAGGAGCCAACGTTGAAGCCCATTGATCTTCTGGCTTCTCAGGGGACAGCCCAGGCGGTGCTCACAACGCAGAGTCTCTTCTCAAGGGCAAAGATGGACCAATAGGTGTCACTGACTTCAGAATGTGCATAACCAAACATGAATTTAGGCATATATGCTTTGTGCAGAACTCCTGAAGCTGCCTACAGCATGTCCCAGGAGGAACACTTCCTATAAAGTAGAGCCAGAAAATGCTGCCTATCCCAGGGGTCTTCCCTGGGGTCCCTTCTTCCTTAAGACACCATTTTGTCAACATTGAACCTTAACAGAAGAACAATACAATAGTTCAGGTCCTTAAATCCTTGGGGCTGCCGCAGCCTCCTAACCTCATGCCTCCATCCACCTTCAAGACGCATCCCCTCGCCCCATCTCATCTGTGTACTACTTTCAGGAAGGTTAGACATTTACTCTGTGCCAATCCAGTGGTCACTGTGAAGACTCCACCTCAGGCTTTTGGCCACCACTTTATAAAATTAACTTGATTTTTTTTCCCCTCCATATTGTCATACCTTGGGATTGTTTTAGTTCCCTCTTCAAGCCATAGGATTCTGTTGCAAGTTAGGTTCTGGATTGGGTAACCTTAAAGCTCCCTTCTAATTTTGAGACTCTATAATTCTAAGAGGAAACTGAAGTGGGCCTGGAATAATTCATTGGATTTTGTAGAGAGGAGACAGGGAGAGACCGCTTTCCATATTCGGTTATCATGTTAGTGAAAGATAATGGTAGGAACAGGAGTGGCTTAGGCAGAGTGGGTGAATAGTTCTCTCTAGTAGAGCAAAGGGAACAGTGCAGAAGATCATGAAAAATGTGGTTGGATGGGTCAGCTGGAGCAGGTTACTGGATGCCTTGAAAATCAGGAAGAGGAATTCCAAGTTGGGGTTAGAGGCAAGAAAAAAAGCCATTGTCATGATCCTGAGCTAGGGAACGCTAGGAAGAACATTGGGTCTTTAGGATGAGAAACCAGTGGCCATTCCTAGTGAAGGTGAAACAAGTCCCTCCCATTATATGCACAATGTAGCGAAAATAAACATCCCTGAGGCCTAGATGTGTAGCTCAGAAACAGGAATCCAAGACAGTTCTCTCTCCTTTCACAGTTCTCATTTCTCTGTAACCCTCATCTCTCAGATCACAGGGAGGTGGTTTGCTACATGTTCCAGAGGCTGCTAATGAGATGCAGCTATGATCTATTCATTTCACAGCCATCACTAGAACCAGACTTCCCTCTTCCCCTGCTGCATTTCCTGGGTGCTCACGGGGCCTGGTACAGTGAGGGGACCTTGGTGGAAGGCTGTTCTCACCTGGGGTGGGCGTGGTCATCACTTCTCCACAGGCCTTCAGGGAATGGAGGGGACACAGGCCTCTTGGCTGCCACAGGTCCAGAACGAACAAGGAAAAACCATGCAGGAAGGGAAACAGGAATGTTTGAATACAGAAATAGTTTGGGAACAAATAAGAGAAAATGAAAGACAGACTTAACTACTCAAAGGGCCTCTAATCCAAAGAAGAGTAAGCAGCACTCTGTATAAAATCACAGAGGACAGGACAAGGAAGAAGCAGGGCTCAGAGGGTGGTAGGACCTTAACATTATCTGCACAGGTAAACTTGCTTCCTAACAAAGCTGGTAATAGACCGAGTCACCTAAGGTTGTGAAATCTGCCTACAGGTCTTTAAAAAATAGCTCCAATTTGTATTTGCTTGGAGGGGAGAAGACATGACATACTGTGAAATAAGAAGCTGCACTAGTCAGGCTTTCAAAGTCCTTCCTAATCAAGTATCATGTCTCTTTCTTTTTCACTGAATTAAATTAATTGAGCTCAAATTTATCGAGCATGGTTAAGATCTGGGGTGTTTTGTGTGTGTGCTCCTGTCCTGATGCCTTCACTTCCTATGTCTGAGATTTCCCGGGCCCAGCTATCTGCCTTCAGAAGGCCACACTTGACTGCCCCAGGTCTCAAGAAATCAGCCATGCTTCCTCATTCAGCCATATGCACACTCTTTGCCACAATTTAAGTAGCTGAACAAAAACCGTTTTGTATACTTTACTGTTGTCCAAGTGTTGGTCTTTAATCTCAACTCATTGCCAACTCAACAAGGCAGAGACAATTTTTAATACTTTGTCTTTATTCCCCAGACTTCTGCACAGGCTGCCACAGTTTAATAATTTTTTATTGATTGACAGCAAAGGAAATGTCAAATAAATTGGATGCATGTCAATTAATATTTATTGAACATCCACATGTGCAAGGTGCTTTAAAATCCTCATTTAGCAATTTTTTAAAAACACTAGCACTTTTAGAAAACAGCTTCTAGTGTAGCTTAAGATTTTGTTAGCCTCGTGTTTTGTCATAGGTAAGGTGTTGGTTGCTTTGGACATGATCGTATACAAAATCCCAGTAAACACAACATAAAAACTGGATTCCAGAATGCAAAAAGCAAGAGCAGGGGAAGAAATTGGATTTGAACATTGAGCAGAAGAAATCTTGATCAAAAAAAGATAATATCAGAGAATATTGGATATCTAGAGTATATTAACAAGACAGTCTGTCATGACATTTGCAGTTAAGTTAAAAAAAAAAAAAAGGAAGATGGACACTTGCCATTGCAAGAGCAGTGGTTTAGGACAATACGTGTTAAATGCATATGGTGGTACTTTGCTTTGTTGTCTGGGAAAATTGACTCAAAGGCTTTCATGCCAACTTGGTCTAAAGTCCTAGGATTCTATGGACAAATTCCCAGGAATAATCTGTTTTAGAATAGAGGAAAGAAACAGTCCACTGTGGTCTAGAGACACAGATTGACTTACACCCAAATGGATAGAAGTTAAGGATTAGTAGAAAGTATATGACTTGATTTCTTTAAATCTTTTCATTATGTATCATTCTTAAAAACATAGCATCTTGGGGCGCCTGGGTGGCCTAGTGGGTTAAGCCTCTGCCTTCAGCTCAGATCATGATCTCAGGGTCCTGGGATCAAGCCCAACAACAGGGTCTCTGCTCAGGTGGGAGCCTGCTTCCCTCTCTCTCTCTGCCTGCCTCTCTGCCTACTTGTGATCTCTGTCTCTCTCTCTCTCTCCCTGTCAAATAAATAAATAAAATCTTTAAAAAATATAGCATCCTGAAATGTGTCACACTTAATTTTAAGAAAAAATAGTGACTGTTGAGTAGAAGGCCAAGACAAGTCTCTCCATCAACCTGTTTGACAAAGTAACAAAGTTAAAAAAATCTGGGTGCTATGGTTACAGCTGCATAACCAAGGCACAACCCCAGGTTTCTTACTGAGGATTTAGTAAATTAGCTTAATCTCAGTCCAAGTACCTCTGAAGAGCTAAATTTATGGTGATAAAACTGTAAAACATTGTAATGCCACATTATATATAGACTAATTTCACAAATTAGACTGCAAGCCAATACCCAGTAATGACAAGGGACACGTTAGCCTTCAGTGACACACAGACCCCTCAGAATCCCACAGGACTCTAGTGTTAAGGAGCTTCACTTTGATCCATGAAAGCCCAGACACCCAAAAACCTGGACATAGAATTTTCTGGTTATTTGGACATGATTATGATCTTATCACAAAATGAGTCATTAGGAGGTAGAATTTAGCTATCTGACATACTTTCTCTAATTCCCAGGAAATAAGAATTTAGCTGTCCTTGAGTGCTTTGTACTTTAACCTTGTTATTAATGATAAATTAAATACTATTTGAGTCTCTTCCAATCATAGTATCTGCACTTCCCAAACTCTTTCGCAACCTGGCATAGAAGAAAAAAAATAATAGTAATCGTCATCATCATCATCATCATCATCATCATCATCACACCAACAACATGAACGTATCCTGGAATAATGGAGGAGGCTTGCCAGGGCTCCAGCTTTCCATTGTCCCTTCCTTCTGACTTGAGTGCCAAAGAGACCTGTATCTTGGCCCACCTAGAACCCATCTGCAGTGCCCTGGCAGGGAAGCTCTGGAGATGGCCAGTTCTGGGCCACCTCCCCTGTGGTGTCCCCTGGCTGTCATGAACACATGATCTCCCAGCAGCCTCTGCTTCACCCAACTCAGCACCTTGGGTGAGCAGAAAGGACACGAGCAGCCTCACAGAAAAGCAGGAAAGAGGAAGCGGTGCGAACTGAGATAGTCATTTGTAGGCGGCGGCAGCAGCTGCTGTCCTCGGGGAATTCTGCTGACAGTATGAGAGTAGGGCATGATGTCACAGGAACCCTGGCTTGGCCCGAACAGCATGGTGTCCCAGGCAGCTGATCTGTTCATCCAGATTGAAAAGATTTCTTCTCCTGCTGCTGTCCCACCCTCCCCTTCTCCCTGCCAGTCTGAGTGATAATTGTAAAGCCATGCAGTTCCTTTCAGAAGTAGGCCATGGGATCCAGGGCTGGGTGTTTTCATTGCTGGCATGTTGCAATTATCGCCGAGGATGGCTCTGATGACAGCATAATACATGTGGTGTTTTGTGCTAAAAAAGTCAATGCCAATGGCTTAAAGAGCAGAACTTGCCAGTGATCCGAGCTCAGTGTCAATACGACATAGGATCGGGGTTGGGGGGCGATTTCTGGTCACCTTTATCACCCTCAAGATTATTTCTACAAAATAGTTTTTAGATCCAGTTCTTGGGAAACAATGACAGAAAAATTCTTCTCTACCCAGGAACTATTAAGCTCCTAACGGAGTGGCAAGGGGATACTTCATACGTGTGTCAGGATTTAGAATTCAAATTGATCTGAACTTGAGAGGAAGCTGTTAGCCTCAGACTAGGACTTTGGGAATGTCTAAACCCTTAATGTTAGCCTCAGAGGAAATATACCACTTAGCAGCTGTGTGAACTAAAGAATTTTAGTTAAGTTTTCTGACCCTAACTGTCAAAAAAAAAAAAAGTATAGTAATATCCACTCTGTAGACTTGTTAGAATTACATGACTAACTGTAAGTAAAATACTTAGCGCAAAGCCTGGCCCAATGAAAACACTACATAAATAACAGTTTATTATTATTGCTGAATTTGTAGCTGTTATAGATACCACTTGGGTTTTTAGGAAGGAAACTCAGTAGAAAAACATTATTAGCATGATTGCTAAATTCTTGGTGCTGGCCAGGTCACATGACTATCATATAGGTAATTAGAATCATCTTACTAGTTGTAACTTCTTCAAAAATCTTAGTATATTATCTTAATATGAGAAGCTTGAACTAAAATAATCTCAAACAAGTTGAGGACAATTTGGAACATACACCCCTCCACCAGAGCAATCTCAAACTTGAAAATTTCTTCCAGACCTCAAGAAGTTTAAGTATTCTTTTGTTGGACAAGTTAAAAAAATGAATATAATATACATTTAATGTTGACATTTTTATACTAAAGGCTATGGCTTAAACTTTCATATTATTGAACCGTCTAACATACGTTAACTTTCCACATTACAGGAATATTTTTTATTTATCTAACCATGAACTATCGACCCGAAAAGGCTTTGCCTTATTCATTATTCAACATTAAGCAGCTACTTTTCACTTTGATGCAAGTTACTAATTTATAGACTGCCTTAACCTTAAGTCATCTGGTGACAAAGCTCAGTTCCAGATGTAGATTTTGAATATAAGCTGCTTAAAGCAGGCGAATATTTAAGTCAGCTTGATGTTTGCTCAATAATTCATTACAAGGAAACAATGAAAAAGAAGTAACTGTTAGGCAGAAGAATATCATCCTCACAGTCATATTTGACTATTAAGTTTCTGTTAAGTCAGTAGGTTTTATGCAAGTGCATTAGGAAATCATTATATTTCTGCAACAAAACTGATAATGCATAAAGGCCCTAGTGGCCTATTAGAAAAGACAGACTCAAAATTCATTTGGAAATCACAGAGCAACACTCTCCCTGTTAACACATTCAGAGAACATCCTCCTGGGATAAGAACACAAGAAAGCATGGAGGTCAGTTCTACAGGATTCCTCCAAATCAGCATTTTTTGTAAAGTGGAGCTTTCAGGGTTTTCCATCCTGTTATTAATTACTCTCCCCCTCTTTTTCTTCTTTTCCAAATACAGAATACTGAGGCAAAAAAAATTTAAAGGGGGACCTCATTTTTAAAAGTCTCATTATTGTACACATACACGGCAGTAGAGCGGAAGCTCAGGAGGCAGCCCGGCTCAGGTCAGATGCTGACTCAGCCACTTTCCAGTTGCGTGGTCTTGGGAGTCACTTGAAAAAGCGATTTATTTCAGCACTTTCATATTCTGTTCTTTAAAGTGAAAGTACAGGCTAATGGAAGTCTTTACAGTATTGGATTATTGTGACAAGTCAGCGGAGCCGTACATGAATGTTAGATGGCATTACAACTGGTAGAACTGAAGCCATGAGGACTTGAGGGATCTGGGTAAGGTTCCTCAGCCAGATGTCCGTGGAATCCGGTCTCCTCACTCCAGCCCAAGACATCATATTCTGCAAGTGAACAGCACGTGGTGAACATGGGTCCTTTCTGCCTACACGCCATTCATTCCTCCTCCTCCTGGTAATAATAACTTAATGTGTCCTTTGCAGAGCCACCCAAACCCCACACTTAGTCCACGTGTCTCAACTTTATTTTTGGAGTTGGAGGGGGTGTCATTAACCCAGGCCTGGGCAGTCAGAGCTTCCCCGACCACAAGGTTTGGTTTGGGGAGGGGCACTGGATTCCCAGTGAATGAGATGCCACTTGGGACTTTTGGCAGAAGAATTGGAAGACAAAGCCCTTGCTCAACACACGTGACTATCAAGATATAAGTTCAGAGGTCCTGATGGCCATCCTGCCTCTAAGAAAGTAAAGCTTGGATGAAAAAGAAGTTAACAGAGGTGGAAAGATGCCTCATAAATGGAGAGAGAAATATTCATGGGGGTATTTCTTAAACACTCAGATCAAGTCACACTTGAAGATAGGGGAGGTCTCTCCTTGGACATTCCATTTAATTTCATTTATATGAGCCAATGAAGTGGATGCCGTCACTCAGATTAAAAACGTTTTGACTTACACATCATTTAAAAAATATCCCACATAATGGTAGCCTCAAGGACAAGTTTGAATATTTTCATGTAAGAACGTACTCCAAGGGTGCCTGTGTGGCTCAGTCCATTAAGCGTCTGCCTTCGACTCAGGTCATGATCCCAGAGTCCTAGGATCCAGCACGGGATTGGGCTCCTTACCTGTAGGGAGCCTGCTTCTGCCTCTCTTCCTTGCTTGTGCTTTCTCCACTATCTCTCTCTCTCAAATAAATGAAATCCTTAAAAAAGTACGCTGAAATGCAAATCTTCCTGTTACAACACAGAGAACAAATTCAGTAGTCTGCTCTAATCCAGGCTATTTTGTTATTGTCTTGGTCAGGTAAGCCACCTTAAGAAAGCTTCTGAGGGTGGGGTCTGGTGTCAGACCTGAGCTGGAGTTCCAGCCCGTCCACTGCTTAGTCCCTTCTGCTTGGCTGGCTGTTTAATCTCCCGAGCCTTAGCTTTCTTACTGGAATAGATTTATTGCAAGGGCTCAACGAGATGATGCATGCAGAATGCTAAGAATTAAGAACACAGTAGTGACACTAATATGGATGGCTCACATTTATGGATGTGTTGGGTACTTCATGGATATTAACCCACTGACTCCTCATAACAGCTTCATGTGGTAGGGGCTCCATTCCTCATTTCTCAACCTGGGAGACTGAGAGGCAGGGAGGTTAAACAATCTGCACAAATCTGGATAACTAGTAAATGCTCGAGCCAGAATTCGCGTTTCAGAAGCCAAGCCCATTATCGATCGCCTCTCCTCCCGTCCAACAACTATTTGCTGCTGAGGTGGTGCCGTAAGTTAAAAAACTAACACAGATTGAAGTAGTGATTTTGAAGCAGTTGGGCCCAAAGTGTCAAGGGTGCGTAGGACACAGACCCTTCTCTCGAGGAGTTTATAATATAGCCAGGAGTTGGGTGAGAAGAGACAAGTGTTATTTTGGAGAACTTACAGTAAACTCTCTCAGCCTTGGCTTCCTCATCTGTAAAATGGATTTACCTATGTCCCAGGTTTTAGTAAGGGTTAAAACACATCATTGTGAAAAGCACTTAGCAAGCTGTCTGAGGATCATCATTGTCAATATTTTTCCCAACATTGCCTATAAAAACAGGTAGACTGTGGCTCAAAGTTTGCAAATACTCACAGAATTTGGTGTTCCTTAGTGATTTTTTTTTTTTTTTGGTGAACAGAACTTGTCTTCAGTTTAAACAAAGAAGAAGAAGAAGAAGAAGAAGAAGTAGAAGAAGAAGAAGAAGAAGAAAGAAAGAAAGAAAGAAAGAAAGAAAAAAGGAGGGAAGGAAGGTAGGGAAGGAGGGAGGGAGGGTGGGGAGATAAAAATCCCGGCAACCTGTGATTCTGTTTAGTAGCTGTCTCCTAAGAACAAGCAAAATAGCTCAGAAAGAGCTTCAAAAGCAAAGACAGGGGAACCGTACACAGGTGTTTGTCCCTCCTCCACGTCCTACAGCCCTGAAAAGGACGCAGCACATGGGAAAGCACATGGGAAGGGCACATGGGAAGGGCAGGTTCCAGTACAGAAGAGCTGTTGAATAATGGAAGACCAACTCTGCTCACCTGTACAGTTCTTTCCAGGCAAAGCACTCCCGGGGCCTTGGTCCTCCCCACATGTGATCTATATGGCCGCTTTTATGCCCTTGTTTCTCTCTCCTTGAGATGGGCTCTACTGGGCTTTGGTTATATTTCCACCTCCCTGCTTCTCGCCAGGGCCATCACTTTCTATGCTGTCATCACACTCACCCCATCTTTCCAGGGGGCACGTGACACACAGACTCCTTTCCTCACTGGGAGACCCGGGTCCTCTTCTCTGTTTCTTACCACCTCCACCCAACCGTCATCTCCTGGTGAGTGGGACTCAGAGACCAAAGTTCTGCCTGGCACTAAAAATATAAATAAAAGACATCCTGGGTCCTACTGGACAGCAGAACTATAGGAGCCAGAGGAACCACTTTATCCGTAATTGAAGCATCCAATTGAAAGATGGCTAGAGAAACGGGAATAAATTCTACTTATTTTCAGTGGATTTTTTTTTCCTTCCCATTTCCTTTTCCAAAGATTCATAGTTGACCTCTGGTCATCCTCTGTTCCCCAGAGCAGGATCACAACTCCTGTGAAGACAGAACAGCAAAGGCAAGAGTGGACGGTCTTGAAATCAGTCTTGTTCCTATTCCACTCTCACAGGAGGACAAATCTTGTGGTTTTCCCTGCTGGCTTTGGTAAAATATTTTCAAAATTTAAAGCACCTCAGGGGGCAAGAACAAATAACATAAATAAGTTAAAGTGCCTTATCAGTCAGGAGGTCGTGGGTCTTAGCATAAAGCTTAACACTTTTATTTTATCTCCTCTTATCTTTTCCTCATTTTGGTGATCAAATGATAGGAATTAATATTTTCAGATGTTTTATTGTTGATTATCTTCTTGTGATGTTACATAGACTCATTGCCAAAAATAAATCAGACAATACAAAATAGGATGGAAAAGTAAAACGTCACACCAATGATCCCACTATTCAGTGCTGGGATATATGTTTTAACATGTACCACACACACACACACAAAAATGGTCATGTCTTGTAACCTGCTTTTATCAGGATATTTGTAACATCTTGTAATGTTAAAACATACAGACTTACTTTAACCTTAAAAACCCCTCCATAGTATTCCATTAGATGGAGTTACTTGAGTTATTTAATCAGTTTCTTATTGATAGACATTCAGATTTTTTCTAAGTTTTTTTACAATGAACAACTCCCTGATACATCTTTCAGTACTTGTTTGGTTATTTTCTTAGGATATATTTCTAGACTCTGGATTAAAAGTTTTTTGAGCTTTTAAGCTCCTTTGTCAACTATAGCTAAGTTACCTTCCAGAAAGGTCTTCAGGGAATAGAATTACTTTTCACTTTTCCATGGATCTGCAGCATTGAAAAATTTAGTGGCTCCCTGAAGATAATTCATTTACTCAGTGAGGTGCCTATATATCCCTCTTTAACTGAGATGTTTTAGACATAGAGAGACTCATTAAAATCAGTCCTTCCAAAGTCCACTATTTTTATAGACAAACTGAGGAAGGAAGGAACTCGAGGGCCTTTCTCCTCAGTCTTTCCTTGAATTCGAGAATGGTGTCTGCAGCCTGACAGAGAGCTGTCTTTCCTGTGATGTTATAAACTCTAAAATTTCCTGCATGGGCCTGTATTTTTCTGGTAATCAGTCCTTTCCACCACAACTTTAACCAACCCCACTATGTAGACTCGTAGTCAGGGTCCAGACAGGGTTTCAGATCTGGTGTCTTTAAAAAGATATTTTTTTAAGCTGGAAGTGGTTCTCTTTAAGTCCCTTGTGGACCTGGAATTCAGGGATGCTGTTTAGAAGACATTTTCCTCTGGAATCATGTGCGGTTAGTTCCGGGCCCTCCCTGATGACCACTAGGCGTCAGACTTTCCCATCTCTCCTCCAACCGCGCTGCCTACTCAGTAATTAACTCATTTGCTCAGAGTCATTAGCTCTTATCTAAGGGGGCTTCTTTGTCATCATAGGAACATGGTCATTATGATACAGAATCCTCGCAGATTTCAACACGACTTATTAAGTCTGACTGTCTCCTAGTTACTAGCTTTTCCACAGAGCTCTTCTCTGCAAAGCTCAACACTGAAACCAGAGAACGGTGGAAGAAAGACCCATAACCAGGCTTCTCACTTTTCCCAAGCGAACCCACAGAATGTCACTGCCTTTCATCGCACAGACATCTGTAGCCTTGTTGCTGGTAGCATGCCAGTGTGGACAGCCCTGAGCACCTCCCCTCATTCATCTTAAAGGTGAGGCAATGCCAGTCCTAGTCAACACCAGGCTCTAAGTTCTGTACGCGAAATGAGTTGAAATAGAACATCGCCAATCAAGCACTTATGGAGTGGCCACTGAATCTAGGACCCTACACTTAAAGTCCAGAAAACGGCATTTTCATTCAGCCAGTCATTCAAGTATTTACCAAGGACTTCTTCAACTCTTCCAGGGGCCCGAAAACCTAGTGATGAAAAAAACAACGTGGGGGTAAATATACCAGCAATACAGCTTGTATTGAGAACAAGACCATTTCCACACCACACCCAATTCCAAGCTGCTTGATTCCTCCTGCCTGAGAAGAGGCTGTTTAGGTGGGATGAAAGTCAAACCCATGTCTCCTAGTCAAGGCAATTTTCCCCTGGCAACCCACATCACCCTCTTGGAGTGCTTTTGTGTCATAGCCTCAGCCCTCCCTCACTTCCTTCCCTCCCTCCCAACAATATCTCAGAAAGAGGGAGACAAATAGTGCTCTCATGTCAGACATGGGGGTGCTGAGAGAGAAAGGTAGAAGAGGTTCTCGAATCTGGTAGAAGGACGGAGGTCGCAGGCTGACCTGGGTTCCATTAGTTGCATCACAGGGGACTATATGAAAATGGTTTTCAATCAAGACACACATCACAACACTAAGAACAGTGTCTTGCAGAGAGCAGTTACTTAATATTAGGAGACCAATGAATGGGAACAGAAGGCCTCATTGTGTGTGAACTCATTTCCATAAAACATGACGTCCCAACTATTATGCCTCTGAGGAGGAAAACTCCCATCCTAGAGATGTTGTCTCATCATCCTGTCCTAGAGGAAGAGGTACCATTCCTTGACAAGTACTAACCCACCTGGAAAAATGCTTCAATCATGATTTCCCACAGCATATGTCAAATTTCTGCAGAATTGCTTAGATAAAACAATAGCCCAGTCCCTGTGGCTGAGATTCTTTAAGATCTTTTTTCCCCTAAGATTATTTATTTATTTATTTATTTGATAGAGAGAGAGAGAGAGAGAAAGAGGGAGCACAAGCAAGGGGAGAGGGAGAAGAGGGAGAAGCAGGCTTGCCTCTGAGCAGAGCGCTCAATCACAGGACCCTGATATCATGACCTGAACCAAAGGCAGATGCTTAATGACTAAGCCACCCAGGCACCCCAAGATCTGTTTTGAATTTATCTAAGAAATCAGAGTGTCTCTCCAAAATACTTGGGGTTTCCCATTTGGTTATTTTTGAACTTGACTTAACACTTACAGGATTTTTTAAAAAATAATGTCTCTATAAGATATACCTCTAAAATAATGAGACATTTCCCTCTTCTTCCTTTCCATAAACCATACTTTCTCTAAGTAAGTCATAATTGGCTCTTTTTTTCTTCACTTTATTTGAACTGGTAAAAAAGAAAAAAAAAGTATTGTTTCCAAAGCAAATAAACATGATAACAACAAGGACAACAGAAAAATCTATCAGTGTCTTTATAGTTCATGGGTCTCAGACCTTCTTTTTTAATTTGTGTTGCCAGACTCCAAATGATCCCATAAGAGAATTGTCCCCCACTTCCTAAGGAATGCTTACAGTGGTTCTGGAAGCCACATTTCTTTCCTTTTCCATGGCTCCTAAAAAAGGGATGTGACAGCACTGATTCACTCATCCAACCCCATACCAGGGTAGCGCTTCACCTACCAGTCTTGCTCTGGGTTGCTGGTGCCCGCAGGTCAGTTCAGCTTTTACCACATGAGTCATCTGAAAAATTGAACTGGGCAGCTCAGCTCTTGAATAGCCATTCCACTCTTGTGAAGATATTTTCTAAATAAACACATGGCAACCACACTAATTTCTCTTGAGAAACAGGGTTTTGGCATTTCCTTCAGAGCTGGGCTGAAGAACTGGCTTCTGACAGTGTAGGAAGAAGGCAAAGCTAAGGCCAGATAAACACTTTTATAGAGTGAGCATTGAGATATTTGTAACTCTTAGCTTCTCAACTAAAAACCATATAATGCGTGCAATTTATGGAAGGTCTGGAGATGGGAGTGTGAATCCTTATTTGAGATATCGAGAGCTGAACTATGAACAAGAGTTTCCAGAACATACTCCAACCCAGGACCCTATATCTCCTATGTCCGCCCCCCACTTCTATCAAGAGGATAAGAGTGGCAACATCATAATCATCAGGGAAGTACAAATCAAAACAACAATAAGACATCACCTCAAATTGGTCAGAATGGCTGTTATCAAAAAGACAAGAAGTACAAGTGTTGGTGAGGATGCGGGAAAAAAAAGGAAACTTTGTACACCATTGATAGGAATGTAAATTGGTTCACCACTCTGTAAAACAGTATGGAGGTTCATCAAAAACCTAAAAATAGAAGTACCACAAGTCCAATAACTCCACTTCTGGTTATTAACCCAAAGAAAGCAGAAACACTAATTTGAAAAGATATATGCACTCTAAGTTTATTGTAATATTATTTATAATAGCCAAGATATGGGAGAAGCCCAAGTGTCTATCAATAGATGAATGGATAAAGAAGATGGAGGGGTGTTGGAATATTACTCAGCCATAAAAAAGAATGAGATTGTGCCAAGAGTGACAACATGGGTGGACCTAGAGGCTATCATGCTAATTAAAATAAGTCAGAAGGAAAAAGACAAATATTACATGATTTCATTTATGTAGAATCTAAAGATGCAAATAAACAAACAACAACTACAACAACAAAAAATAGAAAGAGACGCATATATACAGACAAATGGTGGTTGCCAGAGGAGAGGGGAGGGGAGATAGGTGAAACAGGTGAAGGGGATTAAGAGGGACAAAACCCCACTTGTAAAATAAATAAGCCACAGGGATGAAAGTACCGCATAGGCAAGATGGTCAATAATATTGTAATAATGTTATATGGTGACAGATGGTAACTACACCTACCATGATGAGCAATGAGCAATGTTTATAATTGTAAAGTCACTATGTTGTACAATTGAAACTAATATAATATTATATCACTTCAATTAAAAATTGAAAATAAAAATAAAATTAGGATGCCTGGGTAGCTCAGTCATTTAAGTACTTGCCTTCAGCTCAGGTCATTATCCCAGAGTCCTGGGGTAGAGTCCCATATACAACTCCTTGCTGAGCAGGGAGCCTGATTCTCCCTCTGCCTGCTGCTTTCCCAGCTTGTGCTCTCTCTCTCTGATAAATAAATAAAATCTTTTTATAAAGGTAAAAATAACGCTAAGAGTGGACTCTGTGAATCTTGTAAATACCTAGCAATCAACTATGAATCTAGTAAGTACCTAGAAATCAACTATTGTTTGGCTTAGGTTATTGGCTAAGACCTTACAGAGTTCAAAACCTGAATATTTCATCACAATTAACTAATAAAAGTGGTGCCTGGGTGGTTCAGTCAGTTAAGCATCCAACTCTTGATTTTGGTTCAGGTCATGATCTCAGGGTCGTGAGATTGAGCCCCATGTCAGGCTCTGCACTGGGCTTGAAGCCTTTGGAAGATTCTCTCTTCCTCTCCTTCTGCCCCCCATCCACTGCTTTTGCTCCCGCTCTCGCTCTCTCTCTCAAAGATTTACAATGAACTAATAAAAGTAGCCCATCAAGCAAAAGAAATAATTTTTTATGACAGCTCCTAATTGCCAGTGGATAATGCTTACTTAAAGTTCCCCAGGTGTTCAGGGAAATATATTGATTCATTCTGATTTTCAACAAACATTTACGCAACTGTACTCAGTGCTGTGGGAAATAAAAAGAATTGTGGTCTGTGGGGAGATTATGGTGTGGTATAGACTGCATTGCACTTATATAAGATCTACAGTTCAAAACAATACTCAAGAATGACCAGTTCGGTGATAGAGAATATGTGAGATGTGTTTGCATATATATGCAGGAAAAGTCTGGAAGTGGACATAACAGATGTTCTATCAAGATGAAGTTATCTTTGGGGGATAAAGATAGGAATTTTTTTCTTTATGCTTTACTTTTTGAAATTTTCCAAGATTAACGTGTAACACTTGTATAAGTCATGTCTTAGAGCCAAATTACAACAACAAAAATAACATGGAATTTGGATGAGGAAGTATTTTCCTACAGCTGGAGACCACCAGGAAGGGAAAGGAACATGTGAACTCAGCCTCAGGGTCTTCAATAGGTGAGGACTTCAATAAGTGAAAAGGAGGTGAGAAAATTGGGTGAGTGTGAACCATAAAAGTCTAATGTGTATTTGGAAATTGTAAGTTTCTCTGATGGTAACATGGGGCTTAACTAGTCTACAAATGGACATGAGCCTAGTCAGGGCAGTTAGGTATTAATTAGGAAGACTTTTAAATGCATGGCTCTGGAGTTTAGACTTGGGTCAGTAGTCAGTGGGGGTCACTGACGTTTATCTAATAGGGGAGCAGATGACAAAGGCTGTGGGTAACATGGGAGGCTGTAGCGAAGGCAGGAAAAGAAGACTTTTCTGAGCACCTGGGCTGGAGGGAATAGAGTCAACAACTCAATAGGGCTTGGGGCAATGTTAGGGAAGTAGGAGGCAGTGACATATGGCAGGAAGAGGCCTTGTTTTACCCTAAGACACTGACTCAAGAAGCTCAAAGAGAAAAGGTGAACGTAATTTCAACATTGGAAACATAATAACAGCAATGAGGCTGATTTTCAGATGTAGCTACAGAATTATTCACTTCATTGTATGGACACATATGAAAAGTGGATTAAATCTGATTGTTGATGGGTCATTCTACGTGAAAGCTTGCACAGCGGGAGAGCCAAGCTGGCCAGCAGACATCAAGAGAACATCAAGTTCCAGAGGAGAAACGGCTCCTGGCTCTCAGATCTAAAGGGAATGTCCTCATTAGGTCACAGCAGAAGGTTCTCCAACCCGGGGGAAGGTCACTTTCCCTTCGAATGATTGGAGTGTTCTAAATGCTGAACTCTGCAATGCCCCGAGCAAATGTGACAGATGGAGTAGAGGGTGTGGGAGAGGCTTTTGGAAAACGCACTACTATTTCAGTAATTTGATATCATTTGTTCCTACGAAACATTTACAAGCCAGGCTTTGCACCCATCATAACTCAGAGATG
This sequence comes from Neogale vison, assembly GCF_020171115.1. Classification (NCBI taxonomy): domain Eukaryota; kingdom Metazoa; phylum Chordata; class Mammalia; order Carnivora; family Mustelidae; genus Neogale; species Neogale vison. Next base: position 92,169,821 of record NC_058103.1, on the reverse strand, counting down.
TAGGCAAGCTGTGCTCACCTTGCTGGGACGAGGCACAGCCTGAAGCCGCCTTCATAAGAGCTTATAAAATATCCACTCCAATGGCCGGCGGTCAGAACTAAAATTCTTAAGCTTTCAGAAATCATCACACTCAGGCGCACCGCACTTTATGTGAATCCAGACCTGGTTTCCCATTGCCCTGGTCATCGTTTCAATATTATCTCGTCCCTCTTCATTTCCTTATAAAACCCTGTGGTCCTTGCTGTTCGCCCCAATCTTCACTTCTCTGATTAGTGATCACTCACCTGAGCAGATTCCGAGACTGGTGAAGTCATCAGCAGCCAGGAAAATTAGCCCTCGAATACTCCTTTGCATACAATTAATTTTTGTCAAATGAGAACAGGATGCAGCGTGGCCATACTTGCAACCCCCGCCCCCTCCATGGACATGAGATGGCACTGGTGAAAGGACTTCCTTGAGACACTCTTGATCACATACCCATGACAACTCGATAGGAGACAGGACCAAAGGCAAAACAGCTCTCTGCTGTCACTCAGGGAGAGCTTGTGGGTGGCACAGGGATCCGCACCTTCCACTCCACACAGGTGCTGGTGAACCTGGAGCCATACAGAAAGTAAGAGGGGCTCACTCACTGTGCAGCTCCAGAGAAGGACTTAGAAATATAAACACAGTTCTAGAGTTTTCTGGATAAGCCCTGAAGAGCCAGACCGCAGTGAAGGTGTTGCCTGGTGTTTTGCTCCATGATGAGCTGAAAGAACAGATCCATTTGTTTGTTCGAATCAACAATGACTTCCTCATACTTTCTGGATGTCTTGGGCTTCCCAAGTGAAGTCACAGAGTGTCACTGCCTTTCGATGCACTGCGTAGATATCTACCACCTTATCATTAATAGGGTGCTGGTGTGCAATAGGGTGCAGCCCTGAGCATCTCTCCTCATTCATCTTAAAGATGAGGCAATGCCAAACTAGTCAACACCAGGCTCTAGGGTCTGTATACGAAATGAGTTGAAATAGAACATCACCAATCAAGCACTTACGGAGTGGCCACTGAATCTAGGACCCTACACTTGAAGTCCAGAAAAGGGTATTTTCAAGTACTTAAGGACTTGTTGAATGCCTCCAGGGCACTAGAAACCCGGTGGTGATAAAAACAACGTGGGGGTAAATACACCAGCAATACAGCTTGTATGAGAACAAGACCATTTCCATACAACACCCAAGTCCAGGCTGATGGATTCCTCCTGCCTAAGAAGAGGCTGTCTGGGTGGGATAAAAGCCAAAGACATGTCTCCTCGCCAAGGGGACTTTCCCCTTCCCTCTTGGAGGGCCTTCATGTCCTAGCCTCAGCCTTCCTTCCCTCCCTCCCAACAACATTCCAGAGAGAGGGAGACAAATAGCACCTTGTGTCAGACATGGGGGTGCTGAGAGAGAAACATGGAAGAGGTTCTCGGATCACATACAAGGACAGAGTCTGACCCAGCATCCTGGGTTCCATGAGCTGCATCCCAGGAGACCCCCTGAAAATGGTCACAGATAACCAAGACACACGTCATAACAGCAATCAGTGTTCTTCAACTTTTGTTATGTCTCTGATGTTCGAGAAATGTCAGTTAGGTGAGAAGGAAAGTGAAGGAAAATCAGGTCAATGAGACAGAGTGAATCCATCAGGAAAACTCCACAGGAGTATCTGAGCTCACTCCAACAAGGACTCGGGGTAAGGGAGCTGAGTTACTCTGCAGGCAGGTTGGAAAGGCTCCATCCACAAAAACACGTCCAATGAGACTTTGACGACTGCCCAGCCTTTCTCAGACCAACGATGCATAAAACGTTTTCGGCAACATGAATTAATTTCCTCCTTCAACCTCATTCTCCATCACCTTACTGCCCTCCCTAGGTTTGACTGCCTATAAAAACGAGCTCTGACTTGCAAGGGTAGAAGTGACTAACCATCATTTCTTAGGATATTCCTCTTTGTAAATGGGTGAGGGAAGCCACGTGTGTGAACCGGCCCATGTTTCTCCATGACTGAACTTTCTATGGCCCAAGAGGAGCGGAGCGGTGAACAGACGTGCCCTTGCTGCCTCCAGCCATCTCTGTCCTGTCCAGCTGCCAGGACCGCTCAGACAGAGATAGGAAAGTACGTGGTGTTTCCTGCCCTTTAGCCCTCCCGAGTGACCACACTGTCCCTTGTCGTTCAGAACAAGGCCCTGCTATTATTCCTCAGGCAGGAACCAGAGACCCACGCATGTGAGCAGTTTCTGCCGGCAGGTCACTGTGCTGAGGGGAGTTATGTACGTCTCCCCTTTGACATGAGTATACGTAACCATGTAAATCCATACCACCAGGAGCCGCAGCAATAGGATAAACAGGACCAGGTGGGTTTCCTGGAGGACTGTATTAGGAAAGGGTCTAGGAAGAGCGGAAAGGGACTGCACAGAGCAGATCTGCCAGAAATCCTGACAAGTTTGGTCAGACAGCTTGTTGCTAAAACCAGGTCCAATGTTTACCAATAAGAATATTACAGTAAACATAGGAACAGCTTCTGGGGGTGGGGGGGGGGACAAGCAATATGGAACTGAACCTAGTTGGTTAAAATAGCATATTTGAATGGCCGAACAGTGGCTTTAGAAGTGAGGGCAATAGAAGGTAACATATGTGGTATGCTTTGAAGGGCACCAGAAGACGCCCTGTTCTCCAAAACAATCACACCCGGCTTCCCCCCAACCACATCCTGCCAAGACCTCTGCAATTCCAGCATCAGAGAGATAGTTCTTTCAAGATTCACCTTTTCTAGGCTTCTCTTTCAACATAGAAGTATGTTTAAGAGGTGTCCCATTCACTTCAAACATGTTGGTCATGACCTTTTAGCTTGCTTGCAGTCCTGGTCCCACAGGAGAGCTCTGGGTCTTTGGAAGAGCTCGCTCTCTCTCTCTTTCTCTCTCTCTCTCTCTCTCTCTCTGGGTCTTGGATGATCTGGGAAGAGAGATGAATAAAGGAGGATAATGAGGCCCAGAAAGGGAATTGGAGAAACCGTGGAGGATCGTCCCACGCTAAGGGGTAAGCATGAATCTGCAAAATTGGCTATTTCATTTTTGGAAGGAAAACTCTTTGTAAGTGCAAAGCCTTGTTTTCACAGCAAGTTTTCAGGTATTAGAGTCCGAGGATTCCTCTCAATCATTATCAGAAGGTAGAATAAACTTGAACTGATATTCAGTTGATGTCTGGGTCCTGTGTGTATGTAAGTGTATGTGTGGGGGGTTGACTTCCCTACAGCCACTGAAAAAAATTGGGATCTAGCTTTGCAATAGTTAATTTACTATAAATAAATACGCTAAGCAATGTGAGTTACTTACCAGACTCTTCACCATAAATGTCCTACGTGAAAGTTGACCCCTGTTTGACACCTCAGCTATTTTAAAGCTGCTCGTTCAGATTCCTCTGCTCTGATAATCTGTAAAGGCTAAAATGTCCCTGCTTCTAGGCTCTGTGGGGCTCTCCTGACAAGGAAAGTTGCTGTCAGGGAATAATCAGGTTCTGTTCGAGAGGGGGAGGGAAATGTCAAGAGCTTATTATTTCTGGTCACCTTGTTAGACATTTATATTGAAATGCTGCAGAAAATAACACAGACATGCAGAATATTCAAGTCAATGCGAGTCGTTGCATTGGCTGAAGAGGACTTCAAGGGTTTCATTTTCAAGCAACTCGCTGTTTAGTTTTAGAGCAGAGACCCTAAATAAAACAGAAATGTATCAGATTAGTCTCTCCATAGACGACTGTGCCAAAGCCCAGGTCTCATTGTCTAAACGAACTAGCTGTTATCAAAAACAAATGAAATATGTGTTCAATGACCCGCTTCATCCCACTCCCTGAGAGAACGGTCTAGATCGTTTATCTCCTTCAGCCTATCTCTCTCACCTCACTTCCACAAATACTTAAATGTATAAGTCACAAAAAGAGGTTCCTAGCCAATGTGACTTTCTTGGAATGAGTGAAAACCGGCCTATAAATCACAATCTCCTTGAAAAGAATATTGGTGCTCAAGAGAAACCATTATTTTTGCCCCTGACAAGGGCAGAATAATTGGATACTTCCAGATCCAAATACCAAAGTGATCAGCTCTTAGTTAAATTAAAGGTAGGTTAATAAAAAGGTGACATTTTGACTTTCATATGGAGGCTAGAGTTGGGGACATATGAGGAGAACAAACTCTCTGAGAAACCCCAGCAAAACAAGAAGCTTGAAGCATGAATGTCTGCGAGTGATAATCGAGGCCTCTTACGCTGTAGGGCTCAGATTTAACCTGACCAGGCGGCAGGTGGAGTCAGGAACTACTGGGGTACGTGAGGCTGTGAGCTCTGTTTCATTACCCCATTTCCACTGGGACAAGCAGCAACCAGGGGTGCTCAGTCTGGTGAGGAGGCAAACGTCAGCTTGAGTTAGGGAGAACACGCATCCCAAAGGTACAGGATGGAGACATGAAATTGCAACACGCCCACCCTAACGTTGCCACAAAGATTTTATCATGTTTCTTTTCTTCTTTTTTTTTTTTCTTTTAAGGTTTTATTTATTTATTTGACAGAGAGATAGAGAGAGAGCACAAGTAGGCAGAGAGGCAGGCAGAGGGGGAGGGAGAAGCAGGCTCTCCACTGGGCAGGAAGCCTAACCGGGGCTCAATCCCAGAACCCTGGGATCATGACCTGAGCCAAAGGGAGACATTTAACCAACTGAGCCACCCAGGCGCCCCTTTATTGTGTTTCTTAACACTTTGTACTTTGTATACATAGGCAAAGAATTTCACTAGTATTCTCTCTCTCTCTCTCTTTCCCCCTCACCTCCAGTTAACCTTCACATAGTTGAGGATCCGGTCACACCACAGCTCCTGATCTACACCTAGAGAAACTGAGACATGGAGAGGTTACGTGATTGGCTCAAGGTCACCAGCGGCAGAGCTGGATTCAGAAATGACTGCTTCTTGCTTCTCTGGGCACTGAGCCAATCTGCCTCTCCTCACTTCAGCATGAATGTTAAATACCTTTATTTAAATTTGTTTTTATTTCAGGTTTCTGTCTGCGTGCAAAGGGTACGGGGACGATGCAGCTCAGTCCTGCTGCTGGAAACAGCAGCTTGCTCTGCCTAGCAGGTTAGTCCATCCTCCTCCGGAACAAGACGCCGTTGGACCCCAGGCCTGGCTTTGGAAGCTGATCCCAAGCTCTGTGGGGTGAGTGTGTGTGTGTGTGTGTGTGTGCGCGCGCGTGCGCTTGTGTGTGCATGTGTCTGTGTGCTATGTGTGTGCATGTGTATGTGCTTGTGTGTGCGTGCATGTTCTATGTATGTGAGTGCAGGATCCCCGGGGGGCAGGGCAGCATTTTCACCTCTGATCATGCAAAAGGAAGCAAGAGTCCCAGGGCAGCTTAGCTCAGGTTTGTACTGCCCAGCTCCTACGTGCTGCCCTGCCCTTGCCCCTGCACCTGCCCCATGGGGAAGCTTCCAAAGGGAGATTCTGGCTGACAAGAAATCCGCTTGTCACGCACTCTATGTGGGCCCACTCAGCAGAATGTGCCTTCCCAAGGGGGCGCAAAGGAGACAATCCTCTCTACATAGTGACTCATCTATAATCTCTAGCTAGCAGAGAGTTTAAGCAAAACCTGCTGCAGAGCATGGGAGACGGGGGTCAGCATGGGGCAGAAACTATTCAGGTCAGTGGGAAGGCTGGAGCCAGAGCCTCAACTGGCGATTTGTCTCCCAAACCTTTTTTCAACAGCACCGATGCTCTCTCCTAACCTTCAAGCCTGTCTCTCCTCTTTTTCCTGGTGCCCTTTTCAGCCACCATTTTAATCACCCGCCTGTGGCTTTTCATTTCTGCTGCCCAGTGTCACTCATCTCCTCCTCCTTCCCAGCCTCCCCAGCCAGGGCCAAGGTTGTTTAAGGTCCCTGAAAATTAACTTCAACCTCCCGCAAGGTGAATTGTTGCTTTCTGATGAAGCCTCACACCCTCCATGAGCTTGTGAAAATATTCCACACAAAAATAGCGTCTTGTTTACCATGTGAGACTCGAGAGTTTTCATGCCTCCCTCTGGTTTTTCTCCTTGTTTATAAGATATAATCAATAATTTCTGGATCTTGGGGCACCTGGGTGGCTCAGTGGGTTAAGCTTCTGCCTTCGGCTCAGGTCACAATCTCAGGGTCCTGGACTGAGTCCCACATCGGGCTCTCTGCTCGGCAGGGAGCCTGCTTCCCTTCCTCTCTCTCTGCCTGTCTCTCTGCCTACTTGTGATCTCTCTCTCTTTCTGTCAAATAAATAAGTAAAATCTTTTAAAAAGTAACTTCTGGATCTTTCTAAAGAATTCTTTTAGGTCATTCCCAGAAAAAAAAAAAATATATATATATATATATATTTTCTTGTATGGCTCACAATAGTTAGGTTTGGAACATTTAGTGAAAATTACAGCCTGGCTCTCTCCTCCCTGCTCAGTTTGAATGGGGTGATAAGGGATGGTAGGAAAAGACAAACACAACAGTATACCCCACTGAAGGGATGGACTTTATAGAGAAAGGTAGGATGCATGACTCCTTACTTCTTCTTCCAAAGCTGGGTTCCTTAGGGGTCAGTCCTGGGGGACTGGCAGTGGTAAATCTTGAATGAAGCCTTAAGTTTTCAACCCTAGGGTGGGGCCAAACTCTTGGGATACCTGCCATGTGGGCTCAGCCTCCAAATAGTCCTCCAACAACAAGGTGGCCCTGAAGTGGGTCCCTGAGCAGCTCTCACAAGTTAACCTTGATTATTCCTAAACTTCAGAACTTTCTAGATGTTTGGTCGGGGCTACCCTCAGGATTACCTGAGAATTCACTCTGGCCTATTCTGTTTTCTGTCTCAACATATGTTCATTCATTCATTCATTCATTCTGTGTATGTAAATTGAAGATGTCTATGAGTGAGATGACGGGAACACTCTTGTATGAGCAAAAGAGGCTTTTTAAAAAAAGAAAAAGATTTTATTTATTTATTTGAGAAAGAGACTGAGAGTGAGCAGAAGTGAGGTGAGGGACAGAGGGAGAAGTAGGCTCCCTGCCGAGCAGAGGGCCCGATGCGGAATTCCATTCCGGGACTCCAGGATCATGACCTGAGCTGAAGACAAGATACTTTACCAACGGAGTAACCCAGGTGCCCAAGACGCTTTTTTTAGTTAAAAAATAAAGAAGCTTCATATTTGAAATCAAGTGGGGAATGATATGTATCATGAGAGAATAATAATAATAGCCAATATTACATAGACCTTTTTACACCTGGCACAGTATATGTGTTTTGTTGAGGTCAAACATACATAAAATGTACCACTTTAGCCATTTTTAAAGGTACAGTTCAATGACACTAAGTACATTCACATTTTTGTGCAACCGTCACCGCTGTCCATCTCCAGGACTTTTTCTCACCTTCCCAAAGCGAAGCTCTGTACCCACTAACCACCAAGGGCCCTTTCCCTCCTCCCCCCCAACCGTAGCTACTTCCATTCTACTTTCTGATTTTCTGTCTCTATGAATTTGACTACTCTAGCGGCTTCATATAAAGGAATCATTCATTATTTGCCATTTTGTGAAGTTGTAGACACTTTATATATACAACCTATTTAAAGTAAGTAAAATTACAACCCCCATTTTACAGATGAGGAGATTGAAATAGAAACAGGCTAAGTGAGAAGTGGAAATTAAATGCTCAGAGAGAGCAGAGGAAGGAAAAGTCTCCCTTAATTTGGTTCTCTGTTCCCAGGGCTCCGTGAACCACTTAAAAGGAAGCTAACGATCCTCTCTTGTTGGAGGCCCGCCCCAAGCACCTGCCAGCCCTATCTGTTTCTGCACAAGGGCTGGGCAGCTGGACAGGGCACTTGTGCAGGGGAGAAGAGGGAATGTGCTGAACGAGTTAAGTGCCCCTTGTCCCCCTACCCCCACGCCCAAGCACGCCTCGCAGGCTGAGCTGGTGACCCGGGCAGGATCGGAGCCAAGGATTAATCCATCACAATGAGACGTTCTATTTTGGGCAGGCGGCTAGAGCAGATGCCAGAGCCGGCACATCCCGGAGCCCGTGCACACCGGGAGGCGGCCGCCTGGTCTCCCTTGCCCCCACCACCTCCCTGGTTGCCTAAAGCCGAGAGATGAGCCGGACCGCGACAGGCGGTTCCCTACTGACTTCGGAGGAGTATCAAAATTACACCTGCAGATGCCCCTGGAAATTCTTAGGTGGGCCCATCTGAGGAATGCAATTTTCTTACCTAGGCTGTGCTTAGAATTTGCAGAGGCCCTCTGGGTTGCCTCGCTTCTCCTGCAAATCTACCCTGCTTCTTTCCTCTCATGCACCCCCTCCCCCGACACCCCGCCCCTCCACTTCCACGTCAGGGGCTGTGGGATCTTGTCCAAAATGCGCCATCTGTCCTGGAGCCTGCCCCAGTCCACCACACTCTAGGAAGGGATGGGGGCCGGTGTTTATGGCCCCTGAGCCTCTGCACGACGGAAAGGCCCTAACTCACTCCTGCTGACCCCTGGTGAAGGCCCTGCTCAGAGAGGTCCCGTGCTTGCAAGGCTTACAGTTTTCCCCTGAAGCTTGCACTCCTCCTTCCCCAGAGAGATACCCATCCCCGAAGCCTCATCCCCTTCCCACAGTCTTTGGCCATTTGATCTCCAGTTTACATGAAACTGGGCAGAGCAGCCCAGGGACTCTTTCTGGAGTTGCCATTGGAAGATATGTCAGGGAGGGGAGGGAAAAAAAAGGTAACATTGTAGTTGAACACTTGGGGGATATCCAAGATCTATAAAGAACCCCTCAAATTCAACACCCACAAAACAGATAATCACGTCAAAAAATGGGCAGAAGACATGAAAACACACTTCTCTGAGGACGACCTACAAATGGCTAATGAATGAAAAATGAAAATGGCTAAATGAAAAAATGTTCACCATTAGCCATCAGGGAGATTCACATCAAAACCACATTGAGATACCACCTCATACCAGTTAGAATGGCCAAAATCAACAAGACAGGAAACAACATGTGTTGGAGAGGATGTGGAGAAAGGGGAACCCTCTTACACTGTTGGTGGGAATGCAAGTTGATGCAGCCACTTTGGAGAACAGTGTGGAGATTCCTCCAGAAGTTAAAAATAGAGCTTCCCTATGAGCCTGCCATTGCACTACTGGGTATTTAACCCAAAGATACAGATGTAGTGAAAGGAAGGGCCATCTGTACCCCAATGTTCATAGCAGCAATGGCCACGGTCGCTAAACTCTGGAAAGAGCCAAGATGCCCTTCAACAGACGAATGGATAAAGAAATGGCCCATATATACACTATGGAGTATTATGCCTCCATCAGAAAGGACGAATACCCAACTTTTGTAGCAACATGGACGGGACTGGAAGAGATTATGCTGAGTGAAATAGTCAAGCAGAGAGAGTCAGTTATCATATGGTTTCACTTGTGGAACATAAGGAATAACAGAGGACATGGGGAGATGGAGAGAAGTGAGTTGAGGGAAATTGGAGGGAGAAACAAACCATGAAGACTGTGGACTCTGGGAAACGAACTGAGGGTTTTGGAGAGGAAAGGGGTGGGGGGTTGGGTGAGCCTGGTGGTGGGTATTAAGGAGGGCACGAACTGCAAGGAACACTGGGTGTGGTGCATAAACAACGAATTTTGTAACACTGAAATGAAATAAAATAAAGCCCAATTTTGAAAGGAAATTGCATTTTGAGTCAATCTTGATGGTTGATGAGTTTTTGTTTTTTTGTCAGTCTCATCAGTCTCTCTCAGAAAGAAGCATATTTTGGATCACAGAGAACATTTTTGCAGGTTTTATTAGTGCCTCTGTGAGAGAGCTTTGAAAATCGAAAGCTTTAAATATCTAAATATTATATTTTGATAGTATCAAAAATATCAAAATGTTAGGACAACATTTAGAGAGGGTGGGGTTGTCTCTGGTTTTGTCAGTATTTCTGGCCTGGTTTCCAAAATGGTTGCGATGATTTCCCTCAAAACTTTCCAACCCTGCCAGCATGTTTCGCCTAACCCACTTACTGTGTACTATTCTCCTTGTTTCCATGTAGACCACCTGCTCTGTAAGTTTCAGTCTTCCTCCACATCAGTCAAGGAAGATTTCTGATTCATCAAAAATGTCAGATTTCTGTCTTACCGGTCTCAGGGGAGGGAGTCAATGCAAAAAGCTTCCATGTGCTTTGAAGCACACATTTTATATGTGTACATGATAAGTCAAACGGCTTAGAGCTTCGGAGTCCTGGACAGACTTGGGAGCAAGCAAACCGGGGCTTATCCTGCAGTCCTCTGCCCTCTGCCCACCTCCCTGGCTTCCTTACTCAGCCCTCACAGGAAGCAAACCACAGAGCGGGAGGGTCTTCCCGAGCTGGGCGCTGGAAGCAGATTTGGTCCTAAAGGCACGTGAACAATCTAGGCCATGAATGGATGATAGCCAAACACTGCCACAGGTGAGCTGAAGGCATGTGTTTTATGCCTGAGAAATAATCGCTGCCTCGTTTGCTCTTAAAAAGCTGCTCACCTCTACCTCTGAGACTCAGTCCTTCCCCTGGCCCTGACTTGTTTCTCTGCTCAACACCAGCCTCACTCTCCAAGCTTTGGCTTCTCTTCCAGACCCTATCCCACTCTCACCTCAGCACACTAAATCCCTCCTTCTCCCCAGGGCCATATTCAGTGCATCGGTGTAATGGAAAACGGGAACCAACTGTGCCTTAGAGATCCGTAAGTGCAGTGGTTTTTAAATACTGTTCAAGGAGCCTTGGGATTCCTAGGTGGCAAACAACGGAGGCCGCTGACTATGCCAATACATGTGTGAGGGAGCAAGGAAGTATGCACAGCAGTAATTATCTAGAAAAATAATGTCTCTCACAGTCTCTTATGCACGTAGACATATTTATCGATCAGAACAAAAGGCTATTATCTCTTTTATGTATTGGGATATTTTGTTGTTTCATAAAAGGATTCTGTTATCTAATGGAAGTCGTTTGAAAAAGACAGTCAACCCATCCTACTCGGTCTTTATCCACAGGGATACCCCTGGGTGTGCCCAGGTGGATTCCCATGCCTGCCTTCCTCCACACAGAGGAGCTGTCTGCTGGTTCCAGCCCTGAATAAAGAGGACAGAGCCTCAAGATTCCATCTGGGCCAAAGTGGGTTATTGCCAAGAATAACCTGGCATCAGGATATTCAAACTCTTTGCCTTCAAGCTCTGGCATTCCAGTAGAGGCTGAGTTGGAGCTGTCACAGAGAAGCTCAGCAGGCTGGGGACAGTAAACGTAGTCTAGCACTTCGCTGGAACTAGAGCGTGGCTCAAAAATGATCACAATGAATAAAAGTTGGTAGCAGCCTTTTTTTTTTTTTTAACAAATATATGCACAGTGCTAAATCCTTTTGCAATAGAACTTGAATTTGGTTGCTGTACACTCTTGGATTCCCAAGAATCACCCACCAAGACTGCTCCAGCTTGCACCTTATTCTTCAGAAAGAGCATTTCCCCAGGAGCCTGGATGCCTGTGTATAAGGGAATATACCTGCTATTTTTAAGAGGAGGATGTCTATGTTCTTCACACTTGAAGTACTTCAAAGCGACTCAACAGAACACTACGTACACCTAAGTGTCCAGTGGTTGCTAATGTATATAATGCAGACTATGATACTAGTGTTGATCATACTACTACTTCTGGAGGCCTTCTGTGTAACAGAAGCAATGCTATTACCATATAATCTTCACAAAGTTTAATCTTTACAAAATTCCTGTAAGATGGGTTCTCTCACCATCTTACTTCTACAGAAGAAAACACGGATGTCAAAATTCAAGGAGGACATCCAAGATCAAAGCTTGGGCGTGGCAGAAGTGGGATTTAAAGAATATCTACCTGATTCCAAAAGCCATATTCTTAATCTCAATGCACTATTTTGTTAGGCTGCCCCCATTGGAACCCAGACACAGGCCTCATTAAATGGGAGTGGCCAAAGTCAGAGAGTATGGGAGTAGAGGAAGCTCATCTTGACTGAAACTTCTCCGGTCTTTTGCTCTCAATACCAGGAAACTCTCTTCTCAACTAATAATGAAGAGATGAGGAGCAGTGTGTGCTCAGGAGATTTATTTTGGATCAATCGGCTCCTTGTCATGTCCTCCTGAAATAGTCAAATACCTAAGGCATTGCTCACTCCCAGCTGCCAGGGCCTGCCCCGAAGCCACTAAGCCACACTGGAAAGAGATCCCACCTGACAAAAGCTAAGAGAGGCTGAAGCCAAATCAAGGAGAGAACAAGAGATTCAAGAAATATGGATGGCATCTGAATAGCTCCTGCTCTCAGCTGTTGTGCATTGAGTACATAATTGAGTGCTGAGCTTTGGCTTTCCGGTGCATCTTCTCCCCACCCATCAGTCATTTGTCTGACCAACTGCAGGGACAACTGGCTGACTGGTGTCTCTCTCTCTCTGTCTTTCTCTCTCTCATATATATATATATATATGGTGTAACCTGAGTACACTTTATATGTAATTTCCCTTAATGACTAACATCAGAGAGTGGGCTTTCTCGTAGAGAGCTAATGACCTCGTTTTTTAGGAGCTGAAAGAAGGAACAGAGTGTATCATCCCCTCTGTATAATAACTGTCCTAATGTCAGCACATTTACCCTAGGCATATCCAAGGAGAGATTGTATGCAACGGTGATTCCCAACTTGTAAATTGCATAAACATCACCTGAGGATTCCACAATTCAGAATTTGACTCATTAGGTGGGCCTGGGAGTCTACATTTCTATCAAGCATCCAGGTAATGGCCCAGGGGCTAGTCTCAGAACTCTACTCTGCATAGCAAAGGCCCAGGGTCAGAAGAAGGTGATATGCAGCAGAGGAATGTGGGGAGAAAGGGTGAAGAGAGCAGCCCCCTAAGAGACACTCCTTAATCACTACAAAACAGGGAGAGCGGGGTGTGAGCAGGATGGGGCTTCTGCTTATTCTGGCAAAACGACGTGAAAGCATTACAGGAATTTAACTGTCCTCAGACTCTATGGGCTAATCCCGCAGTGTCTGGGTCCAATGTGGCTTAGTGTGGAATGGTTCAGATGAGTGCTTCTCAAGTCAAACTCGTTGCATTTTAGATTCACTAGAGTCATGAAAATGTATTCATACTACGTTTCCATCTAAGAATTAAGTCTTAATATGTGGAGGCAGAGCTCTACCTCCAAGTTTGTATGCTTGTTTTAAATATCTCCAGGTTGAGAACCCTTGATCTGACTGTTCCATGTGGCAGAACTTAACTGTGCACAAAACCCTTGGGCAAAGGAGTCTGCACTTGGGCCAGGACAGTGCTAACTGCAGAGTCTGATTCAATGGAACAAGTTGCCCTACTTAGCTAAAGAACTGAAACTTGGTCATTTTGCTATTTTGGGATTACTGAATTCTACTCACCAAAGATTATTTTCAGAGTAATACCAGGTAGTATCATGAACAGAACATTCCCAGTGAAAGTCTGGTCACAGAACTTCCTTGTCTCTCTTAGATAGTATTTTTCTCCCTTTCCAATTTTATCTGTTATGGAAAGTCATGCCGTTTCAGTAAAATTTGTCTTAGAAGTCTGAGAAGAGTAGTCTTTGGCCATAGAAAGGCCACACAGACCCGATCATTGGCCTCTGGATCTTCTTGTCCATCCAGACTATGGAGGAATCCATCTAGTTCAAGGCTAGATCTAGAGATTGGAGCAGGCAGAAGTCGGTCTCCTAGCTCTGAATTCATACCCTGAGGAGCTGCGGAGAGAGTTGAACTTTCTGATTCACTGTTTCATTATGATCAGCACATAGCGGCCATATGTATTAGGGTTCTCCAAAGAAACAGAATCAATAGGATACACACACACACACACACACACACGTGTAAGTAAGTGTGCATACGTGTACGTGTGAGACTTGTTATAAGGTATTGGTTCATACGATTATGAAAGCTGAGAAGTTCCAAGATCCAGAGTCAGCTAGCTGGAGATCCAGGGGGGTGGTATGGCTCCAGTCCAAGTCTGAGTCTGAAATAGACAGGCAGAGAAAGCACAAATTCTGCCTTAGTCCACATTTTGTTTCTATTTGCCTCCAAGGGATTGGATGAAATCCACCCACAATGGAGAGGACAATATGGTTCACTCAGTATACTGACTCCAGTGTTAATCTCATTCGGAAACACCCTGACAGACACATAGGGTCATTTTTAACCAAGTATCTGGGCACTCTTGGCCCCACCAGCTTGACACATAAAAGAGAATCTCATAGAAACATGACTTGGAGCCAGCTCTGTTATTTACTATCTCCTGAGACAGGCTGCCAGCAAGGATGGAGCAATTTGCCAAGAGGCTGAAATTTAAGTATTATTTCAACCATCATCTTTAAATCTTTAAATACCCTCCAGCAGCAATTTCATCAAATCGTGGTTGTTGGTTTAGTCTCTCTACCACTAATTTGGTCCAGCTTCTACAATGCCATTATTGGAAGACCACTAAGCCCTCCTGCTATAGCCAGTGCTCCCCATTCCTGCTCTGTTTGTTTATTCCTTTGTCCACCTCTGCCCATTCTCCATCAGATCCTACCAGCCCTCCATGGCCAGTTTATATTTCCCTCTGCTCATGAAGCATGTACTCGCCACTGGAGCTCACTCTAACCTCTGCTTCTTTGGACTTCCTAGCCTTCATTACCACCCGTAGGACTTCCTTGGTACTTCATTACATACTCTCTGATCCTTTGTGTATTGAGGCAGTAACTTAGAACAACTGAAGCATGGCCATCAGAATCACGTATCGCTAGGTTCAAATCTGACACTACCATACTGGCCAGATGACCCTGGGTAGTATGATAGTGTCAGTAGTAAGTATAGTAGTGTATAGTAGTGTCAGGTAGTATGGTATTAATTTCTCTGACTCTGCATTAAAAAAAAGGCTTACCTTGCAGAGTAGCAGTAAAGGTGAAATTAACGAGAATAATGATACTATTACTTTATAGTATAACTTTATCTGTGACTCACATTGTCTTCTCTTAGTGTGATGATCGAAGAACACAGTCCAATTAAAAAAATATCCTTCAACGGATGAATGGATAAGGAAGATGTGGTCCATATACACTATGGAGTATTATGCCTCCATCAGAAAGGACAAATACCCAACTTTTGTAGCAACATGGATGGGACTGGAAGAGATTATGCTGAGTGAAATAAGTCAAGCAGAGAGAGTCAATTATCATATGGTTTCACTTATTTGTGGAGCATAACAAAAAGCATGGAGGACATGGGGAGTTAGAGAGAAGGGGGTTGGGGTAAATTGGAAGGGGAGGTGAATCATGAGAGACTATGGACTCTGAAAAACAATCTGAGGGTTTTGAAGTGGCGGGGGGGTGGGAGGTTGGGGTACCAGGTGGTGGGTATTATAGAGGGCACGGATTGCATGGAGCACTGGGTGTGGTGAAAAAATAATGATACTGTTATGCTGAAAATAAATAAATTTTTAAAAAATGCATATTATGTGGGGCACCTGGGTGGCTGCCTTCGGCTCAGGTCATGATCCTAGCATCCAGCCCCACATCCCTTTGGGCTCTTTGCTCAGCAGGGAGCCTAATTGTGATCTCTGTCTGTCAAATAAATAAATAAAATATTTTTTAAAAAAAACCACCTCAAATTTACTCTACCTTTTTACTCACATTTTTTTCTCTATCTGGAAGGAGTATGTATATATAGTCCACAACAAACCTTTGACAATCCCCCTTCTTTTCCTATAATTTCTCTTACAGCCTATAGCTCCTCAGAACCTTTCTTTTCATGGTTTTCATCCTTTTGCAGTGAGAGCACAGGATCTCACTGGATTACCTTCCACCCTCTCCTCTCCCCAGTCTAGTCCCTTGTCTAGTTCCCCTTTCTTGTAAATCCGCATGACGGTAGAGTCAGCTAGGGCAAGGACCAGTACTCTCCCATATACACCGGGAACATGAGAACAAGGGAGAGGCCAATAAGCCCAGAGAAACGGCATCTATTACTTCTGTTCTGACACATGCATACAGAATTTTGCAGGATGTGGCCCATAACACGTGCCCCCAAAAGGGCAACTTTTATTATTTTATTATCATATATTGCAAAATGAAACAAAAATTATACTTCTTTTCTTTATAAATAAGCAACTGGATTGCAAACCCTTTCAAAGAAAAAACTTCCTATTACAACTTCTTTTACTCTGTACCAGGGCTGCCCATTAGACTCAGTTGGGTAAGCGTCTGCCTTTGGCTCAGGTCAGGATCCCTGGGGGTCCTGGCATTGAGTCCGCATCAGGCTCCCTGCTCAGCAGGGAGTCTGCTTCTCCTTATCCCTTAGCCCCTCCTCCCTACTCATGGACACACACTCTCTCTCTCTCTCTCTCTCTCTCTCAAATAAAATAAAACAAAACAAAGCCTTTCTACAGTGGTGGAAATGATCTGGTATCTGTGCTGTCCAGTACGCTAGCCATTGTCTATCTGTGAGTGTTGAGTACTTGAGATGGGAGGCTAGAGCAACAAAGGAAGTGATTTTTTAATTTTATTGAATTTATATTGCCAAGTCCAACCTGTCTACTGGCTATCACATTGGACAGACCTACCACGGTACCTTGTACAAAGTAGACACTCAGTAACTTTTATTAGCTGGATGGATCAATAACTGATTAAATAAACCAAACTATAAACTATATAGGTTACAGGGCTGATATTTTTATAAGAAGATAATTTTACAGTCCACTCACCTAGGTGGGCAGTAGCTGTTTCCCTGTTGCTTTATACTCTGGAACAGTTTTCTTGCCACAGGAAAAATAGCAAATGTTAAAACAAATAAGATTCTATATTTAGGTCTCTCTTTGTTCAGTATAAATTCCTTCTGACTCTGAGGTCAACCTCTTTTGTTTTTCAAAAATTGAAAAAAAAAACACAAAACCTGTGATGTACATGTTTTATTTCATGGCGGGTTCTTGTTATGACATTTCCCTTCAGGAATGAAAGAGAAAGAGATAAGTTATTGTCAATGCAGCCACAAGCAAATTCAACCATCGTCCTCAGCACTGAAGAGAAATGTCAAAAACGATTAATCACGCATTAGATATGCTCCGGCATATGATCTCTCCCATATATCAAAGGACTAGAATATGTTTAAACAGTTGTAGACCATTACTAGATAGTGAGGGGCTTAGCAGACTTGTAGCCCTATGACTTCAAGTTTCAACACAAAGATTGAAAAAAAATATTTCATTGATATTTCATCTGAATAATTGTGTTTAAGACCAGTGAGCCTTCTAAAAGAGTATCTTTATGTTGCATTTATTTCCTCATCACTTTATGTTTTTAAAGCATCACATTGGAATAAGGCCCTATATATTTGGGTCTCTTTCCTCTTCCCAGGACGACAGTTAAGAAACCAACATAAAATGAAGTCATAAAGAGATTCTCAGAACTGGAGGAGAGGGGAAACCTATCTTCGTTCTGAACAGAAAAAGGCTGGAATCTTAAGAACATTATGCTACATGAAATAAACCAGACACAAAAAGTCAGGTATTGCATTATTCCATGTATATGAAATGTCTAGAAAAGGCAAATTCATAAAGATAGAAAGTGGATTTGAGGTTACCAGGGCTTGGGGAGAGGGAGGAACGGGAAATATGTTTAATGGTTGCAGAGTTTCTGTTTTGGGGAATGAAAAAGTTTTGAAATTAGATAGTTACGATGGCTGCACTGCACTGTGAATGGAACCAGCTCCATTAAATACAGTTAAATTTTAATTCAATTAAATATAGCTAAAATGGCCACTTTCATGTTATATATATAATTTAATTTTACATAACATGAAAGAGAAAGAAAAGAATTTGGTATCCCAGCAGTAGATTTCACATAAAAGAAAAATAACACTATTTAGGAGAGGTCTACAGACAAGTTTAGCCTAGATATTTAGACCAGCAAAGTCATATAGAAAACATCTAACTTCAGGACTTTAATTTTGACAAGCAACATTCTATAGGGAAACAAGGTTGTCCTCCGACAGCTGCGATGAAATAATAACAGCATTAAATAAGAGGCAAAGGAAACGATATTCATAGGGTTTGGGAAGGCCTGCCGGAAGGCATCCTTCACATTTAGGTGATACAGTGGAGTACAGCTATATCCTCACACAAACATCTCTTGGGGCTGCTGGGAGAAAAAGGATGATGGGCTGGAACCAATGAACTGACTTAATGTGGCATTTCTTTGAGTCTTCCGGAGCTATGGTATGACAGTCCTAGAAAGGACTCTCAGGGCCATTTATCCAGCCCTTGGACTTGAAGCAGGACTGCAATGAAGCCATCTCAAACTGAGAACTTACACTTTTCCTGAAGACCTCCAAAATCATACCATGGACTTTCAATTCCCATCTCCTAATGAAAGCTTAAACGGCTCCTTTTGTGCTGCCGAATTAGAAGTGGACAAGGAGCCATCATCTTGTTGTTACTCTCAAGTTTTTCATCTGCCTCTCACAACACAGAGCCAGGAAACGGGCGAGGTACTTCAGGAAGGACACAACCCAGTGAGCGTTTCCTGTGTGTAGCAGTCAGGGGCTAGGCAGGAAAGCAGAGCCAAGATCACTATGCTAAGAATAAGGGGTTTCTTGTAGGAATGAGACCCTCCACTAGTGTGGGAGGAACTGGGAAAGGTCTACAAGGAGGAGCAAGAGGATCCAAAAAGGAATCAACAGCCAGTCTAACTGAAGCAGTGACATGGATGGACATGTCAGAACTTCCAGGGAAATCTGAGAAGCCAGCCATGTCGAACTGCTAGAGTAGGGCCACAAAGGAGGAACTCATGGAAAGACCCAAGAATGGCTGTGCTCTCAGCAACTCTGCGCAGCCAAACCCCTGGAGGGCTTGGTGCCTCCATTGGTCTGTAGGGCTGGAGGTCGCAAAGGTGACCCAGTAGCAGAGCAGAGGCCAGCAAGGACCAACTGGAACCCACCAGCTACCTCTGCTTCTGTCCCTCACCATCTATGACCAGATAACCTTCACAATTACACCTACTGCCTTGCTTCCATCTTGCAAATCTCACCCAAGTTTTTTCCTTGACGAGCACTAAACCAGAAGCATGTTACCAGCAAAAACAAGTTGAAACAGCACAATCCAGCATGTTGTATCACCTTTCTGTGCCTTGCAATTACTGTCTAGACTTAATCTTAAATAAGACATGACTGGAATAGAGAAAGCTCAATATATCCTCTTCCTGCCCTCTTCAGGTGAATAAAAGATGGAAAATTGATTTTAAAAAAATCAAGAGGGGACGCCTGGGTGGCTCAGTCAGTTAAGCCGCTGCCTTTGGCTCAGGTCATGATCCCAGGGACCTGGGATCCATCTGGCTCCTTCCTCAGTAGGGAGCCTGCTTCTCTCTCCACCTTGCCTGCCATTCTGCCTGCTTGTGTGCTCGTGCTCGTCCTCTCTCTCTCTCTCTGACCAGTAAATAAAATCTTTTTTAAAAAAATCAAGAGTATTTCCCTTCTCCCCTCCCTGACACTGTTTATTTACTTCATGGTAATTGGTGATAGAAAAAGATAGTGCTTGGGGTGCCTGGGTGGCTCAGTGGGTTAAGCCGCTGCCTTCGGTTCAGGTCATGATCTCAGGGTCTTGGGATCGAGTCCCGAATCGGGCTCTCTGCTCAGCAGGGAGCCTGCTTCCTCCTCTCTCTCTCTGCCTGCCTCTCTGTCTACTTGTGATCTCTGTCTGTCAAATAAACAAAATTTTTTTTTAAAAAAAGAAAAAGATAGTGCTTTATTACTCCCTATCACATCAAGGTGAGACATGTGACTGTCACTCCACATTTTTAGTTCAACCAGTATCCATCAACAAATTGAACAGTGAAATCAGCTGTCTTGCCTAATGATGGCATCCAGAAGTAGAATATTGTTTGCGGTGACAAAAGCTTGGAAACAAGCAAAATATTCATCATGAGGGGAGCGGTTATATAGATTATGAAACAAACACACAATAAAATACTATGTAGCCTTTGAAAAAAAATAGACACCGTACTGATACAGAGCCATGTCAGTGTCATTTTCTTAAGGAAAAAGGCAATGTGGGAATGCTGGATATGATACCATGAAACAAAGGATGCATACGCTCTTTCTGTTCTCAGGAATGTGACTAGAGATGGAGTGGGGATAAGAATATATAAATTTTGCATTTTGTGTCATATATTTGGACTGCTTATTATATAGATGATAGATAGATGGTAGATGGATAATTGATTGGTTTAGATACGAATAGGTAGGTAGATAGACCCGCATTCTAATAATGATGTGCTCTGTGATATAGTGTGATTTGGCATATTTTACCCCCAGATCCTCTGCTGTTGGTGTCAAAGATGTCCAGGAGAACTGATAGTTATTAGGATTCATACCATGATTAGAAAACCAAATTCACATGTTGGTCAATATACCAAAGTGTACACAAGCGAGAAAAATGTGAACATATGTCCTACTTCCTCTGCCTTGCCTCATTTCATTCCTCCATGTAACTGATATATTTGTGTATGTTTATACATTTTATTGCCTTTTTTTTTTTTGAGATGGAGAGAGAGTTGTGGGGGAGGGGCAAAGGGAGAGAGAGAATCTTAAGCAGGCTCCCTGCCCAGCATGGAGCCTAACAAGGGGCTCCATCTCACGACCCTGAGACCAGGACCTGACGCGAAATCAAGAGTGGGTCTCTTCATCGACTGAGACCTGCAGGCACCCCGCGTTTACATATTTTGTCACATGTTTAATGAGAGATGCAAATTACCTGTTAGACATGGCTCCTCTTTGAGACACTACCTATTCCAAACAGGAAGAAGTTCCCTGCTCTGGTTGTCAGAAGCAGTTATTAAAGGGGGAGAATATTGTTACTAATCTAGGTCAGTTAAGAGGCTTATTCCTCCCCTCCCTCCTTTTCCTGGACCACCTGCTACAGGAGGACTGGATTTGCTTTGCTTCTCCTTTGTAATTCATTTCCTCTGTCTAAATTACATTTCCCTCTTTCATTCTGCCCAGATGTTTGACAGGTGCTTAACTTCTGGAATCCCTCCCCCGATGACCATGTGTTCTTTCTTACGTGTGGTTGCCCAAGGCTCAGAACCAGCCATGTGTGGCACGAGAGTACAGTCTGTTCCAGTACTAAATGGATCATGGCTTCCAGAGAAAAGCAGGACATTCATGTGGGCTTTGCATTGGTGCTGATTTTCTGGAAACAGAGGACTTCTCTCTGGCTCTCCTTTTCCCTTCTCTCCTGGCCCATTGGTAACTAATGCCCTTGCTCAAAATTCTCTGCTGTGACCATTGCAGAAGGGGCTGTGGGACACGGTCCCATAACAGGGGCTTTTTCCTCTGGCACGACCTTATCATCTCTTGATTTATATGCAGAATTAAGGGCATTGAAAAAAATTGTATGTTGGCATCTCTTGGAAACGGTGATTAGTTTTCTTTTCTACAGTGGCCCGGCCACTGGTCATTCAATCTTCTTGGAGCCCGTGGATGTCCCACCAGCACTGTGCATCTATTTCAGGTGCTTGGGGAACAGGCCTGTGGAAGTTAGGAGTATTATTTACACTAATATGCAGCTGGGCCTTCGGTTTGCAACCCCGTCTGTAATTTCCTGTTACTCTTACGGTGTTAGAAACTGACTTATACTGGCTATCTCCCATCAGAAACGGTTTACTTAGAGGTCATTAAAGAATGGTGGAGACAGGTGCTCTGGCCACCAGCATTAGTATTTATCACACCACTCCTCCTCTTCCTTGGGTAGAAAACTCCAAAAGGTCTGGGTAAGGGTCATTGGTTTTCTATGTCTCATGTACTTCCTTCCTCTCACTCCACTCTAGCTATGGTGGCCTTCCTGCCTTTCACTCTGAACTCAGGCCTTTGGTGTCTGCTGTTCCTTGTACTTGGAATACTCTTCTGGAGACCCACATGGCTGACTCCTTCACCTTCTTCAAGTCATTGTGCAAATGGCGCTCTCTTGTCAGCCCCTTGTTTAGAACGATAACCCCCGCCCTTCCAATTCCATGTTCTCTGAGGAGATCCATCTTGTGTATTTTGGCTTTTGTTGTATCTTTCCATCATCAGTGCCATGAGGGAAGGGGTTTTCATCTCTGTTTGTTGCTTTTTGCCTGGCACAGAGGAGGTACACTGGAATGAAGGATACAGGAAGAGTTGTAATTGATTTTCTCCTCTTCTTACTGTTAGGCTACCCTAAGACTTTGCCCAAAGGGCACAAAGATGAATCAATTCAAATGAGTAGGAACCAATACTTGACTACAAACTACTATGTTCTAAATATTTTGTATTTTGTCTCATCATTTCGTCTGTCCAGCACCATCCCACGTCACCCTGTTTGGAAACTGCTCTCCTTTCCTTTGGGAACTTCTCCTTGCCAACTCCACTCACAGGGCCACCATGGGATTCTCCGTGTTAACATAGTGTTACCTTAGCTCTTCGCCTTCACCATTGGGTATAAGAGTAGACCTCTTCCTTACTCAAGCTAGACAAAAGAGGTGCTCCAGAAAACTCAGGCGATCCAAGCTCAGCCTGGCTGTACAATTGAATTGAAAGAAGGTAAACCTGGGTACTGTGGTTGCCAGCCAGATTTTCGTTTGTGCAGACTGGCAACAGAGACAGCTGGTCCAAGGCAGAGGGAGCAGTAGACCAATCATGCAGACAAGCCCAGAGACATGAACCCAAGTATGGTCCTTTATGACCTTGGAATCCCTGATTCATTTCCACTCTTGACAGTCAGCTGCAGTCCTGTCTTTGAATTTGGAAGTATCCTTAGATCCTTATACTACATTCCCCCTTTTTCCTTAAACTTAGTAAAGATGATTTCCATCACTTCAGAAAAATTTGTTATCTCACTCAATGCTGCCAGGAAACTGATGAGGTAACTAATTTTTGTCTGATTTTATAGACAGAGAAGTCTCAAGAAGTTAAGGGAAATGGCCAAGCTGGAAGTTGGCCAAGCTGGGATTTGCTCTCGGGCTAGCCTGACTCCAGAGCCTGAATGAATCAAGACTTTCATTCTGTGCTTCAGTCAAATCCACTCTTCTTGAGGGATTGTCTTTTCAAAAACATTTTATTATGGACACTTTCCACACACAAAGCAGAGATGTAATGATTTCTTATGCGCTGATCAACCAGCTTCCACCATTCTTCCCATTTACCAGTCTTATTTCCTGATGCCCTTTTAAGTAGTGGACCCTCAGAGAAAAAAGGAAGACTCTGTAGGCTTTGAGTCCTTGGAGTGCGGCCTACAGTGTGTTTGTGCAATGATCCACCAGGGAGAAGCAGAGAAGGAAGAGACATGACATCAAGAAGAGTGGCCACTGAGAGCCCAGCCATCCTTGGTACTGTTGGAGGCAGGGGGAGCCATCAGATCCCCCAAGAGATAGGGGGCTTTTCCAGCCCGTGTGGAAAACCCTAAATGTTGAAAGACTCTACAGAGTTAAACCAAGTTCAAAACATAGCCCCACTCCCAATGTATTGCATGTTTGTGATAACCAGGTAAGATTAATGTTCAGATACTAACCATCGGAGATGAGACATGGGGAGGCCTCAGTGTCAGGGTTCATTTATTTTCACCTCTCTCTGGTTCCTTTCTCTGTGCCTGGTTAATGATTTACAAGTGACACCTTGGTAACGGTCAAGGGACCCTCTCTCCCTGTTCTCTTTAAGGGCAAGAAGTAATCCCGGGCCTGGGGACAATCCCATCACCCATGATTAGAGCTGTACCCAGGACACTGTTGGAGCTCTGCTCAATGAGATGGCAGGTCCCCAGCCTGACACTCTGCTGACAGCTGCTGTTTCCCTTCTCTCGCTCTCCCCCTCCCTCCCTCATGCCAGAAGGACATTTATGCAAGCGCCACTGGCTCGGTACTGAGTAAACCAAGATAAGAGATGAAATGTCTGGACTCAGCATGGTGGTGGAGTGTGCTTTCCCACACTCCACAGCCCCAGAACTGCCCACATGAGCTAGAGTCGTGTTCAGGAGAATCTCGTCCCGAGGGTTTCTCCTCTCGTGATGGCTCTTAGGTGCCCACGACTTTATTCCTGGAACAGAGGCAGCTGCCAGCCCTAATGCCTATCTGACAGGGGAGTAGTGAGGGTCAAATGAGATTGTGAATGGGGAGACAGTTTGTTAACTGCAAAATGGCGGACAATCATAAAGGACTGTCATTTTCACTACTCTTTCCCCTGATACCCGGGGACCTGCTCCCACGCCAGGTCAGGCCTTGTTTCAGCCTGAAATCCAGGTCTTTTTTCTAGAGAAAAGCTTGGTTCAAGCTCTATTTCTGAATGACAGTCACTCCTGAAAGGAATCCACTAATATTTATGATTCACATGCGAAAATGTGTCAAACATATTTAGCAAGCTTCCCGTGAATCCCGTGTGCCTAGCAACCAAAACAGAAAAGGCAACATATGGATTTGTGGTTCTTTGATACCAGTTTGATCTGAATGAACAAACAAATTTGTCTGTTTTTCCAAACATGAACCTGGTACAATGATCATTGCGTGTGTGTAGGGTAAATAATGCTCCTGCTACTAGAATTTAATTTCTCTTTTTTCGGAATGAAATTCTTACTCCTGATAAAGAGAGAGTCACTGGATCTAGTGCAAACATCCTCTGACATTCTAACACACTTCTCCATGCCCAGTCTTTTCCAATTCCAAAACCCTGGAATTTCAGAATGATTTCCTTCCTACTGGGAACATGGTAGAAGAAAGCCAATGGCCATAACTCCATCCCAGATGGCAAACCTGGTGGCTGAGCTTGAATGGGAAAAATCCAGAAAACAAAAACATCTTTTCTATTGGACTCTTCTCCAAAAGGTGCCTCAGTTTCTGGGAGGTGATTTCAGGACAACATAAGGGAGAACTTTCAAGCAATCAAAGCTCCAGAAGATAAAGTAGACTCTCTTGAAGGGAACCAGATTCTCACTAGCTGGATGTACGCAGCTCCTGGAAAAGGAGGCTGTATAGAGAATTCAAACACCCAATTAGAGGCCAGGCTGATTGTACACAATGCTGTTGCCAACCTCAGGAGCCTGTGAGTCTGAGAGCTGAATGATTCATAATACCCTCTCTGGTACAGTTTGAATGAGCTTGTAGGACCCTGCTTAAAAAATATCTCCTTCATTGACACCTGAAAGTCTATTATTAGTAATTTCTTCATTTTTGCCCAAAATTTTAATTTTCCTAAAAGTTTTTTTTTTAAAGATGTATTTATTTGAGAGAGAATGAGAGCACATGTGCAGGGGGCAAAGGGCAGAAGGGGAGGAGAAAGAGAATCTCAAACAGACTCCCCACTGAGCGCAGAGCCCAACATGGGACTCAGTCTCATGACCCCGAGATCGTGACCCAAGCGGAAAGCAAGAGTTGGACGCCTAGCCAACTGAGCTACCCAGAAGCCCCTAATTTTCCTGAAAAAAAGTTTTTAAAGGAGTAGTAATTTTAAAAGTTCATCCTTGGAGTGAAAGAGCTTACAAAGTGCTTGCCCAATCCGAGCTGTTGGTAGAGAGAAAGATGATGGAAACCCAAGAGAAAAGATGGAAACCAATAAAAGCAGGAACAGGAAGAGAAAAGGAAGGAAGGAAGGAAAGTAGGAAGGGAGGAAGGGGACTGGCCTATGAGAAAATTTGGCCAGTTATTTGGAATCAAGTCTGACTAAGGCAGAGACAGCCTTGGAATTTCTCAATTACTTGTGGGATGAGTCTTACAAATCTATTCTCCCCAATGTCCCAAATCATCTCCCAGTGTTACCAGGCCAATCTCAGTGGAGAGTCCTCCTTCATAGCTACTCACTGCCTCCCCTTTCTACCCTTACTGTACCCAAATCCTGCCACACAGTGTTTTGGGATTCTAGAATCATCCATAAGGAGGATAAATTCAACCAAGGGTCTTTCTCTCTTTAACCGTCAGTGACTTGAGCCCTTACCTCTGCCCTTCCACCTCCATCTGCTTTCTTAAGCTTATTATAAGATTTTGGAGAAGACAAAATTAGATTATATACACCAATCCTCTCTTTGTAGCCTTGGACAAGCTAGCCACTCACCTCAGTTTTCCATCTGTAATACGGGTCTGAAAATACCTCTCTCAGGAGAACACTGCATTAGTAGGGAGTATGTGGTTTCTTGTGGCAGTCAGGGCCCAGTCTGGAAACTGATGGTGTATTTAATCTGAGTATTTGAGAAAATGTTGATGAATAAACAACTTAGAAAGGTAAAGTCACAGAAGATCAGTGTTAAACTCCATACTTTCCTCTCAATCCAGTTAAGTAAAAATTCTTGTAAGATTTCAAAAGTAAATATATCACCATAATATATCAATAATATATCTAAGTATTGTGAATTATATTGTATTTGTATTTGTGGAAAATCCATAAGTTATATTTAAAATCAGTCAATTTCTTTACCACTCAGAGATGGGTATATTCCTTGCAGACTTTTTTATATGCAAATACATATAGCCAAAAAGAAGTTTATAACAGACTTAGCTCTTTATAAGCTTTTTGGGTTTCAGCTACCTCTTCTCTAAAATGGGCTTATGAAGGGCACTTGGGTGGCTCATTTGGTTAAGCAGGTCATGATCTCAGGGTCGGAAAGTCAATCTCCGCAGCAGGCTCCTGCTGGGTGTGGAGCCTGCTTAAGATTGTATCTCTCCCTCTACCCCTCCCCCCTTCCCCCTCAAGCATGCACTCTCGCTCCCTAAAATAAATAAATAAATAAAATTTTAAAAAATGGGCCTATAGGGCTGTTGTGGTTCCCAAATACATTATTACCCAGAAAACCATTAAGAAGCATTTGATAAATAAAATTATTTTTCAGTTGACAATATCTGAGTTTAGTGAGGACATACATGTGCCAGACACTGTCCATAAAAACTTCACATCTGTTAATTAAAAAATGAGTCCATTAGTAATGTCCAAGGAGTCCATGGATAAACTAAAATGGCCCTCAGTTCCTCTTCATCTTCATCAAGAGTCAAGGTCAGGGTGAGAGATAATAACAATAATATTTTTCAAGTTTCTTTTTGGTTTTAGAATTTGTTACATGTGCTTTGCAATGTCTCCAAAATGTTTGTTTATTTAATCATGCTCTTATTTGGTCAAGGTTAAAATAAGTTTCCCTCTACCCAGAAAAGCCCTCCTAAGAGCAGATATTCACATGAACTATAAAGAGGCCAGTCTTAGGAGCCACAGAACATTCTAGTAACTAAAAGTTTGTGTTTGGAGTAGGGTTTGGTTTCAATTCTGACTTGTAACCTGGCTGTTTGAAGAAGAAGTTTCTCTAAACCTCACTTGCTCATCTATAGGATGGGGTTATTTTCTATTCTGTCTTACAAGGTTTCCGAGGGGGATCATCTCAGAATGGGGATAACATCTTGTTGGACACTCTGAAGATCTACACACATGGAAGTAGAGATTGCAGTAGAGCCAACTTATTTCTTTCCTAGCCACTCTTCCCTCAGCAAGGAATCTGATGTTCTGGCAGCCCAGTCCATCTTCGGTGTCAGAGCTGGCTTAGACCATGTTTTCCCTACATGTACCTGCTCCTTCCATTAAATTGACCCTGGGAATCATTGCAGAGACTTGAGACAAACTGGAAGATGGGGAAAAGCTGATATTCCTACCCAGACCTAGCTTCCTATGTTCTCTTCTTCTTTTTCAGTCTTCTTGCAGAAAAGGCTGTGAACTCAGTGTGCCAGTGGCCTTATCCAATACCTGGAATCTCAATAGTAATAATCATTATAACAAAACAGCAACATTTTTAAAGCACTTGGTATCAGGCAATGTGAGGAATTCTTTTTACAGACATAATCAAATTTAAAACTTCCAATGACCCAATGAAATAGATGGTTTTATTATATTCCCATTTTACAGATCTGGAAACTTGAGGTTTCAGAGGTTACACAACCGCCCAGACAACACTACTAGAAAATGAGAGTCAAGAAGGTAATTCAGTGTCTGACCCACATGGAGACTTAGTATTTGCTTCTAGAATGAATGCACCAAGTGGATTAATCAGAGATGATATGGGATACTATATTATGGGTCCCTATTATTTTTATAGGGCACTTGGACTGTAAAGCCTATGCTTGTAGCTACTCTCCAGCTACCCGTCATTCTCCTATTTTCCTCATGTAATTCTTTGACCCCAAAGAGCCCCCAAGCACATGAGGCTAGATGTGAAATATTATCCTCACAAAGTATGCAGACAAGTGGAGTTAGAGTTTGACTTCCAATTTTCTTAACACGTTACTTTTTCTGCCCACCATTCACCTTCCTTCTCCCCTCGTTCCTTAAAAAAGAAGTCATTACGTCATTGTACTTTCTCACCTAGGAAAATCTTTTGAAGTACTAGCCACCCTCATTTCAACACCCGAGGACCCTAAGAGTGCAGAGAGAAGTGTGGTAAGGAGAACAAATATATCAAAGTGAGGAATAAATGCCTGTCGGGCTCATTAGCACCCAGACACAGAGAAAGAGACTGCTATTTTTATCAAATGTACCTTCATTTAAATACATTTCAGAGTAACTTGATAGAAAAAGGGTTCCTTTGCAAATTTTTGATCCTTCTAATAAGCACTGGCTATCTGACATGCCCTTTCTAGCCTGGTTTTTAACCCCCCAACGTATAACATGTAAGTTTTAACGGTCGTTCCCTTATAAAATTTCCATAGCTGCCACTTGTCTTTGGGATTTGTAGGCCTGATGGCAGCACAGGAAAGCTTTGTGGTTGAGATCACTTATGTGACCAGGAGTTAGGGCTCCGTCTCCTGCTTGTGAAGCACTGGCTGGGTATTGATCACTCAGTGTGGGTTTAGTTATAGACTTCCTATAGCCAAGGATGGTTCATGACCCGATGCACAAGCAGATCTTCAGTATCCATTAGTTTTCTCACGCACAACTTTGCCATCATTTTATGAATCCTCCAGGATGCTTTCCTGACCTGGTCATGCATGATGCTCATCTTCAACCCTTGGACCAAGATTTTTTTCTCAAATTCAAGAGTCACAGTCACTCAGAGTCTCTGTGCTGTGACCTTATATTTAGTTAGCTACCAACGCAGACACAGACACACACACACACACACACAACACACAGATTGTTTTCAGTGAAATACAGAAATGAACCCCCAAATGCTTTCCCTTCCACCCTTTCCCCCAAAAGCAAATGTGAGGAGACTTACTGTGTATTCTTATCTTATAAGTCAGTTTTTCTAGAATCTCAGAAATTATCTGCTTCTTGAATGTTTTATTAACTATTAACAGCTACGAACATTCCCAAGTTGACATTTTAAAGATGAGATAAACTGTAGCATCAAATTTTAGGTGCCTACTCTGTAATCCAGCTATCCTGTAGAGACCGTTTGGTAAGTGTGCAGTGATGTTTACCCTACTTTTGCATAAACAGTGACAACTGGAAACAAGCCAAATATCCAAGCCTAGGGAACTGTTCAAGTAAATTGTGGTACCACTATATCATAGAATAGTTATCCACTAATCAAAAACATACTGCAAACTTCCTTGTTGATGTGGAAAATACTAACCATCTATACCTAAAAGAAGAAAGGTCACAAAACAATATGGACACTGTGATGTTATCTCTAGAAAACATACATACATGGTCCTGTGTGCATCCGTCTTTGTACCTATGCAGTAGAAGCCCTACACAGGTATACACCAAAGGACAGACATGGTTAACGATGACTCTCTGAATTTTTTTCATTGTGCTCTTCTCTCCTCTGATTAGGTGTTACTTCTATAATTGGGGGAAATGATTGCTAGGTTGTTTGTTTTTTTTTTTTAAGTAAAAGTGCTTCCTTATATTTCCTCATCTCTGACATCATGGAAAATAGCTAAAAGGAGGATCACATGCAGGATCACATGCAGGTCTCCAGAACGTTCACTTTAGCTTCTACTTGGTGGGTAGTCCAAGTGAGAGCCCTGTGTTCTAACTGCACTGAGGAAATCTAAGTTCCTGAGAAACCAAGACCGACATCCTCCCCTAAAAATTGGCCTGCCACATTTCCTAGAGACCTCTTTAGAAGTATTAGAAACCTCTTTTTGAGAATACAGTCATTTCTCTAATATTTCTAGATTTCTTTCCTGACAGTCTAGAACTTAACATTAGATGAGTCAAGAAGCTATGTAGACTGCAACGTGCACCAGACTTCAAGTCAGAGAACTGAGTTCTGTCCCATCTGTGTTAAAGCTCACCATGGTTTTGCCATAAGAGACTCTTAACTCTAGGAGACAAACTGAGGGCTGCAGGAGGGGAGGTGGGGGGGTTGGGTAATGGGGGGATGGGGTAACTGGGTGGTGGGCATGAAAGAGGGCACATGATGTGATGAACTCTGGCTATGATATGCAACTGATGAATCACTAAATTCTACCCCCCACATTAATAATACACTACATGTTAACTAAATAGAATTTAAATAAAAAATTAAAACCATCAGACCAATGAGTCAGGTTTCCTGAGACCTCATCTAGCAGAGTTTTCTCGGAAGAAGCATCATAAACGATTAAAACGTGACTTCACTATCCCACTGCCGGGACTGGAACCCAGATACACTATGGACTAGTTGTATAACCTAGGCAAGTTGATTTGACACCTACACTTGGTTCCCTTAGCTGAAAATGGGTGTAGTCATACTTAGCACTCTCCTTCCAGGGCTGTTGTAAGGATTAAGAGGGAATATATTTAACATATATTTGCTATTATTAAAATTATGAATAGAAATCTTTAGACCATTCAGATTTCACATGAAAAGCCTTCCGTGATTTTTTTTCTGTTGTTGTCATTGAGAAAATAAAAATGTGGAGGGAAGAAAGAAGAAAATTATGAAAAAAGGAGAATTTTTTTTAAAAAAATCATGTGCAAAAAACGTGGCCATTACCTGGAGACAGGTGTAACATATAAAGTTCCCCCCATCAAATGTCTCAGAGGTATCAACGTTCACCAAATCTATATTTAGGTGCCCATATGTTCCTACTGGTCAGAGTTGCCTAAAAATACAGACATTTTGGTGCACACAGCAGCAATTTTCAGAGAGATTTCCCTTTTAGGGCAGCGAGATGCTGCAAAGCTTTATCGGTTCTAAGTGATTCTGAAATATTATATCAATTTACAGCAGAAAGGTCACCACTGGTGAATAAACATAAGGATTCTGTTCTGTGTCTGGGATTTAGCAGACTAACCCCAACTAACATTAATGGGGCCATGCTGCCAAATCCCCAACCCTCACCCTGGATATTTGCTCCAATCCCTTACTGTCTGAGATTGAAATGTGTTTTCCAAATCAAAGCTGATCCCAAAATGGGATCTCAGCATCGTCAGACAGAAATAGTGTGGTTGATGCCTGGGGACCTGGACATGCTTGAAATGATGACATTAAGGAGCTTTGTTGAAAAGGGCATCTTCTCATTGTCTACCTAATTCACTGTGGCTTTCTTTGCTTGATGTGCAATACAGTTTGCTCATTTTCCAAACCCACCTCCCACTACTCCAGGCAAAACAAAATCCCCCCATCGTCCACATATACCCGCAGACTTCTCTGCCAGAGGAGACCATTTATATTGGTCCCTACCTACTTCTCTCCTCTTCAAGGACACCCATTTCAGTGCCACCTTGGAGAAGTTTTTCTATACCTCTGCCACACCCCCTACCCAAACACACACACACACACACACACACATACACACACACACAC
This sequence comes from Neogale vison, assembly GCF_020171115.1. Taxonomy (NCBI): domain Eukaryota; kingdom Metazoa; phylum Chordata; class Mammalia; order Carnivora; family Mustelidae; genus Neogale; species Neogale vison. The sequence continues at coordinate 92,138,037 of NC_058103.1, read as the reverse complement.
ACTGGATCATTGGATGTGATTAATGTCTCCCTCCTTGGATCTCAGAATACATTCAGCCTTGAGTATGGCTCAGTTCAAATTCTGTCTTATGAAGTTGTCTCATTTTGCTCAGGTAGTCTGGAGGGCCTATGAGGGTAGAAGTGCATCGCACCTGTCCATGAGTCCTCTAAGATCTGGTCCAGGCCCTTGTGCACCTTCGGTGTTCAAGAAAGCGCTGAATTGGATTGAATGACTCTGTTGTTTATTGGTTTTGGAGATTGGGACTTTCAAGGAAAGGGTTGGAAACTGGAGATTTGGGGTGTAGTTATAGATGATAGATCCTTTATTTATTAAATTAAATAAATATGTTTAAGAGGACATCCCTGGTCTTTGGAGCCAGAGAGAAGGACTGGTTCATTCTTTACAACTCCATTTGCCATGGTTGTCAGAGACTTAGAACACTGGCTTGGGCGAATAATGGATCTGATTCACAACAGTAAGTCATACACAGATACTTGGCATCCATGTCCCTCATGGATCTCTAGATTTATGCACTGACCTTGCCTATAGCCCTCAAGGCCCAAAGCTGAGCACATTTTAACCATAGCGACTAATTTGGGCTTGGTTCTACCAGGTCAGTCTAGCTGGTGTGCAATAATTCTTCTAAATAAACATAGACTTTGAGTGGTAACAGAGCTGGCTGGCCATGCCTGAATATCAGAGCTCTGGCTGAGATGATACTGATGATTTACCCTCTGTCTGCTCAAATTTTAATTGCTTCCATGGAACCTGCAGGAGATCTGGAAGTAGCTCAGGCAAAGGATAGTCTGTGCTCACAGTTTCTACTTTCTCACATCCCACTCACTCACCAAATCTAATGGAATTTCTCGAGGTTTTTATCTAGATTTATTTAGTTATTTTAGAAGTTGAGTTGAACAAATACCAGATCTTCTTCCTGGAGATTCCACCTCCCTTAACTTTATGAGACCACTTTGCAACTATCCTCTGCTAGCCAGCTCTTTGCAACCTACATCCTGGGCTCCTCCTCTGTCGACTCCAGGTTTTCCCCTCTGTCAGACCCTCTCACAGCCACAGCCATGGCTTCCACTCCAGAAGACTTGAGAATTGTTGTTAGTCTTCCATCTAGAACTTTTCATCACTAACTTCACATACAACATAAACAAGGGAAGTTCTGTAGGGAGAACCTCATACTTCCCTTTCCCACCTTCCTAAATTCTGCTCCAAATATCTGATTCTCATCATTTTATGCGGACGTCTCTGACTCAGTTGTTCTCAGGCCTGACCACAGATTAGAATCTCCTGGGTACGGAAAATAAAAAAAATCCTGATGGCTAGGTTCCCACATCAGAGATTCCAAACTAGATGGTCAGGAATGGGCCAAAGGATTGGTGTTTTTAAATACTGTTTTCCCATTATTATTGACATAAATTTTCATCTTTTTGTTGGAGATGTAGCTTCAACAGCTCTTCTCAAGAGCCAATGCAGGTTATTATTATCTCCAGGCTTCCAGGCCCTGGAGCAAGAGCTCAATGACCATTTATTGTCTTAAATAAAGTTTCCACACATCTTGGTTTGCTCAGGATCCATCCACTTTACACCTATTGTTCTGGCTTGCCGTTCAATCAACTATCCTGCCCCTTTCCTTCTCCAAGGTATCCTGTTTTGTGCACTAAATTAAACAACCCCCCTAACCATAAGGGTACCTAAAAGTTTGAAAACACTTAGTATTATAAGCTGAATTGTGTTCGCCCGGGTCAGAATGTGACTGTATTTTGAGATAGAGCCTTTCCAGAAGCAAATAAGTTAAACTGAGGCTACTGGGGGGAGGGGCCCTCATCTAATCTGACTAATGTCCTCATAAGAAGAGAAAATTTAGACCCACAGAGGGACATCAGGTGTTCACCCGTGTGTACTGAGGAAACAACATGTGACGTAACAAGACGCAACAGGGAGGCCATCTGCAAACCAAGGAGAGGGGCCTTCAGAAAAAAACAAACCCATTCACACCTTGGTATTGGACATGTAGCCTCCAGAAATGTGAGAAAATACATTTTTGTTATCTGAGCCATCCAGTCTATAATATTTTTGTTATGTAGCAGCAGGAAAAAACACACCAAAAAACCCCCCACCAAAACAACAAACAAAAAACCACACTTGGTAAAAAAATAAAGTACAACCAATCTAAATACTGTTTCCTAAATATTCCAGTCCTCCAAGATGAATGCTTATATCATTTTCCAAGATACCCACTGTCTTGATTTTAGACTGTTGGGGTTCTTCAACTGTATCCTAAAGGACTCAATTTCATGTCTTCACAGGATGTTTTTAGTTTTCATACACTGTGGGTCTATAACACCATTCTTAGATGGAAGACTGACAAGAAAGGTCACATATGGCCGTGATGGGTAAGGCCCAGTTCCTACCATCAAGGAGCCACATACTGATCGAAGAACATCTCCTCTCCATGCAGCTCGTAACAGTGAATTTTATGAAGGCTCAGTGCAAGGTCACTAAGCCAGCCTGGAGAAGAGTTTAGTACAGGTGCCTGTGTAAGTGGACAGTGAACAGGAACATTCAGTCAAGGAGTGGTGGGACAAGGATTCCCTGCAGAAGAAACAATGTTTTTAAAAAAAGTGGGGGGGTGGTCATAGGTGATTCAATTGTTTAAAGCATCTGATTCTTGTTTACAGCTTAGATCATGAGCTCAGGGTCATGAGATCGAGCCCCGCATAGAGCCCCGTATGGGTTGTCTCTGGGCGTAGAGACTGCTTAGGATTTTCTCTCACTCCCTCTCTCTCTACCCCAACCTGCCCCCTACCCTCCGCTTCTGTGCATGCTCTCTCTCAAAGACAAAAAACAAAAACAAAAACAAAAACAAACAAACAAACAAACACACAAAAACACAAAAAAAACCCAGAGAGGTAAAAGAGAAACCATGTGGTTTCTGGTGCTTTCGTAGCTTCCTTCACCCTCAATTTTAAATCCAGTCCTTTGGCTCTGTCCTCAGAGGCTAGAGAGCACAGCTGTTATCTCTCATTTTTTTAACCCTTTAAATATCTGAGGATTTTAAAATTATAAATTCTGTACTTTCAGCTTTTCTCTTCCCAGACTAAGTAACTTTGATCTGTCCAGTGTATTCTCCAAAATTTTAAATCCAGTTCATACACCGGCACCCATTATCCCTACCAATGTGTGCAGGTGTGCATGTGTGTGCACACACACGTACACTCACACAGGGGACAAAAGGGCCTGCAGTTCACCAAAAGGCTTTTGAATCTAAGAGAATGTATTTGCACTATCCTCTCACAAAGTACATCTAGATTAAGGTCACATCCATCACACAGCTATGTGAACCATCAAATCATCGGTATATTTTCTTCATTAAGTAGAAAGCAACAGAATCGGACTGACATAGATCAGTCATTCTGAGGGATGACTCTATATGCCCAGAGGAAGGTATATTCCCTCCTCCACTTCTGACAAGTGAACTAATAATCTTTCCATTTGTGGGTGTTTGGAAACATCAAAGAACTGAAATAGATCAGCCCCACTGATACACTATCGTTCTTCTAATCTTATATCACAGCATAAATACAACAGCCCTTGTTTTCCACACAGATTCCTACTTCTTTCACACCCAAGCATATGCTAAGAGCTCTCAAACAACACTCTTCCTCCATCTCTGGGAGGTGTCTTCAAATATTTTTAGATCACCAAACAGAAAACAGAGGAGGATCTGCTCCTTTACTCAAGGATAATCATTTTCAACTGTCTATGTGTATTGCAGATGGAAACCAATAGATCGAAATAAACATATTTTCATTCTAAAATTGGCATTTGCTCTGCTATAGTTAAAGGGTGCCACGATTGTGTTTGAGAAACAATCATCCAGGAAAGGCCATGTTGCTTCCCAGTGTTTAGACCCAGTGCTCATGGAATAAGGTCAAGAGCATTAAAGAACTAGAGGAAGAACACTAGCCTACTGAGCTAATGGGACCACATGGAGACAGGAAACGCCCCAAAATCATGGTGAAATGTATGACTAAAAAGTCAGGTCTAATGACCTATAAGGAGGAGATCGTTCTCCTTGGAAAGAACCCAACAAGAAATGATTGACTGTGCATAGTCTAACACTGTGCTGTATAAGACAGTAGCAGCTAACCATATATGGCTTTTTAAATTAATTAAGATTAAATAAAGCTAGAAATTCAGTCCATCGGTTGCACTAGCCATGCTTTAAGAGCTCAGCAGCCACATGTAGCTAGTTGTTCTCATATTGAGCAACACAGACAGTAGAAATTTCCATCATTTCACAAATTGTTTTGGACAGTACTGGTCTAGGAGGTTCTGTTTAACTATTAGGTCAGCACCATTTTAAACATTAGGTCTTAAAGAGTTCAACATATCTGCCAAATGTGAGGATCCATGGCAGAAAAATGCGATGGAAAGGAGAAAATATTCTACTCCCAGGATGAGCTAATATGATATAGTATTGGAATTTTATTACAAGAAATATCCCTAGACAAGCAGAGAATTCTTGGCTACAATGGGAAGGATTTAGTAAATACTACTATCTGAATGTCTCATCACACTCTTCTAAACATTCCAAAATGTACCAGCCTCTCCTCATCTGTTAGTGGTTGGTTGGACTTTATCAGTCATCCATTCCTCCCTTCGGGGCCCCATTGTTCTGCTCTTTTGAATATGCAACATTTGTGAACATGTGTTTAAATAAATAGACACCCCAATCAAAATAGAAAAATGCAGACTCTTCCCAGTTTACAAAAAAAGGCAAGAACTTTATTTTAAACAAATCCTCAGTTGTGTGTTACATCATGTCCATACCTAAATCAAAAATCATAAATGATAATGCAAAGGAAATAGAGGGCTTCATAAAAGCAATTATCCGAATATTCTTCTTGGCCAATGCTTGAACTAAATACACAGCGGATGTGAAAGGTAGTGTATGGCACTTAAATAAATAAGAGCAAAGAGAAGGAAACATATTCACAATCCAAAGAAACAGGTTTTTGAACCTTTGGTATATGTCTCAAATAAACATCCGTAAACACGTGTTAGCCAATAGGGTTTCGTTCCAGGTTTCTTAAGCTAGGTCTTGTGTGTGTGTTTCAGAAATAACTGATAAAATGATAAATTCAGATTCACATGGGCTGATTAAGGTCTCTGGTGTGAGCACACAGGTAAATTCAAACCATGGCAAAATGATGTGCAGCTGTGTTGCACAACGTAACTATGTAAGAAAATGAGTGAAATATACCAGTTAGAAATTCTGTGGCTCAGGTCGACACCCTTGATATTAACAACAATGACAAAATATTTTTAATGCTAGCCAAAGTCCACAAGCTGGAAGGCAGAAATATCCCAAAGCTCATAACCACATGCCTAACAGTGCAACAACCATCTCACAGAAGTGTTATAGCTGCATATTCCAATCCCCTCCCTCCCACCCAAACCCTGCCCCTAATAAACAGCACCAGTGCAGTTTGAGTTAGAAAATTGGAAACACTGAGACATTCCGAAGGTTTTCATAATGACTAAGGGCTAGTTGAATGGGGCTTTAATGGAAACCTCTGCCATGGCCATTTTCCAAAAAGCAACTCCCTGTAATTCTCTCTAGCTTGCAGATAAACCATATTAGGTATACTGTAAGGCCAGATTCAGAAAAAAAGCTGGCATGCTATCCTGGGTTGAGGGAGAGGGGCATGCTAATAAGGGAGGTACACGGAAGATGCCTCAAGGATGTTTGTCCTGCAGCCCAGGATGAAGGGATGTGTTGAGACAGGTCACACATTTTGTACCAATGAAATATTTGTCTCATGCCATTTACCAGGATATAGAGCTCAGCAGAGCTAAGTCCTACTTGGTAGCTGTTCAAGTACACTGTTGTCAGGATCAGACTGGGCCATAAACAAAGAGGGCCCAAGGAAGTCCTACTCATCCATCCCACCTCTCTAACCCCATGGTTTCAGGAGGAACCAACGGTGTGATGCCTGGTAATGTTCTGCTTGCTCTCCTCTCCCATTGATGCAAGGTCTTCTCTTAACCAGTCTTGTCCTACATCTCAGTGGTAAATGAGGGCAGGTACAGTCACTCTCTGAGCGCTCATCTGCCTCGGGGCTCCTTTCCATTCCCCAGGCCTTGCCCAAAACTGCCCCTTTACACATAGGCAGAGTCGCTGGACTGAGTCCTGCCAAAATTGGGAACACTGACCCGGGGCAGGTCCTTGTTGCGGATCTCATAGACTGACTTCCTCTTGGCCTGGGCCCCTCGCACAGCCAGCTTGATCTTGCGCCATCCCAAGTGGTTGAGTTCAGCCAGGTTGAGCACAACACAGATGCCACTCACCGCAAACATGAACACTAGAAAGACAGTCTTCTCGGTAGGCCGGGACACATAACATTCCACTTCCTTAATGCAGGGATAGCGGTCACACTCATACAACCCTGGGACACTGAAGCCATAGAGAAAGTATTGGCCCACCAGAAACCCAATCTCCAGGGCATTTCTGAACACCACTTGGATAATGTAGAAGCGGGAGATGCCTTCCTGCCTTCGGAGCTTGGATCGCGCTGCGGTGCGCAGCCCTGATGGGTGTGGGGTCAGCTCCTTAACCTCTAAACAATCTGGCTCCGTCTCCTTGCTGGTGTTCTCTGTGTTCTGCAGCACCCCATTGACAATGGCATTTTGCAACTTCTTATCTTCTCGTTTGCCACCACCGCTGGCTCCACTCCCAGTTCCTCCAGGACCCCCCATGGACTCAGGGGGTTCCCTGTCCAGGGCCAGGAAGACAGTAGAGTAGCGGCGTTCTCGCTGCTTAGCGGACTGGTGCACAGAGTAGGTGATGAAGCAGAGACTGGGGGTACAAACCATTATGATCTGGAAGACCCAGTAACGAATGTGGGAGATAGGGAAGGCGCGGTCATAGCAGGCCTGGTTACAGCCGGGCTGCAGGGTGTTGCACACAAACATGGTCTGCTCATCATCGTACACCGTCTCCCCCACAATGGCCACAATGAGGATCCGGAAGATCACCACCACAGTCAACAGGATCCTGAGCAGGGGAAGAGGGAGGGAGAGAGGTTCTCAAGGGTCTAGTCACTGACTTAAGAAACCCCGGCTCCTCCTTTCCCTGCTCTGGTGTTTGCCAGTCCTTTGACTGGGGAGCTGTCCATCCCTGTGTGGTACTGAGCTGGGAATCTAGGAAATCTTTTTTGGCTCTTCCCTTAATGCTGGTTGCCGGTAGATTGGAAACACTTCATAATACAAGGGTCTCAAGTCTGTATATACCTCCATACACTAGATGTGGTGTATGGCAACAGATAGATTTCACCTGCATACATGGAACATATAGAGGCAAAAGGCACACCTTCAGTTTGGATATGGCAAATGCACATGGAATATCTGAACAGAGAGTACATGTTTCAAAGTCTATACACAGAGTGTGCATATAACTATCCCAAGTTGATATTTAGTTTACCCTCAGTATAAATATTGAACTTATGCTTTATATGAACAGCTATGAATAACTATCCACATATATACATATATATACACATATAGATATATATATAGTGTATATACATATGAGTACATATATTATATATGGGAAGACATAAAAGTATCAATTGGGAGTGTGGTTTTCTGAGACCTTAAGTTTAATAGCAAATCAGTTTAGCTTAAGAAATATTTTGGGGGAAAACGTACATCTGCTCTGAAGAAAAAATCCATCTCCCTATTTGCCCTTCTCTGTCCAAACACAATCTTGCCTTCCTTGTAGATTCTATTTAGGGAACCGGATGGAGATTGGCTCTGACTCCGGAGAGTGGGGGTACCACGACTGAGCCGGCAACTCCTTTCCTAATGAGGGAAGAATCAACCCCCCCCCCCCCGTGGTGCTTCAGGGGGAAGTGATGGAGAGCTGATCAGGGGCAGCTGGGGGAGGGGGATCACTGGACATGGGGTGCACAATTACTCAGAGACACAGGCGCACGGATGGAAGAGGATGGGAAGGGGGCAGTGGATGGGTTGGGGGCTGTCGGGGCTCGGTCTGGACGTGCCAAGGGACTCCCGGGGTAGCCCGACGGGACCCGCTGACGACCGGCTCAGCGCCCTTACCTCCCGATCATAGTGGAGTGCTGCTGCACCGCGGCTTCCAGCAGCCTCTCCAAGATGGTCCATTCCCCCATCGCTGTGCATCCGGAGGCAGCAAAGACTGGGCAGCACCGGGCACGTTCCCGCTCCTGGCCCCTCCCTGGGCCGTACCTCCCGACTGGGAGCGCTTGACCCCCGATTAAAGAAGCAAACAATTTCTTAAAAAAAAAAAATCCAGGAATCCCCTCTCCCTTTTATTGCACTTAAAAGAGGGAAATGAGGAAAGAAATCATAGCGATCCCCGATTGATGGGGCAGCTGGCGCGGTCGGAAGAGCGGGCACCAACCTCCCGCGCCGTCCCGGGATCAGGTCTGGAGCCCGCGGATGCCGGGGAGAGGGGCGGGGCGGGGGTGGCAGCGTGCAGGTCCCCGAGCTCTCGCCCGCCCCAGAGAGGTCTCAGCCCTGGGGTTGGGGGCCAGCAAAGGGTCCGGGCACCAGCCCCCGCGCCGAGCACTTCAGCAGGCACCGGGCGCTCTTGGGCTGCCGCCTGCGAGGCCCGGGCGGAGCGCGCGGAGCTGGCTGACAGGCTCGGGAATCCGCGGCCGCCGCCTCTAATCCTCCCTTAAGTAGACTCTGCCTGCGTCACGCCAGGTCGGCGGAGGGGAGCCGAGCGCGGCGCGCGGCTGTCGCTGCGCGCTGGAGCCCGAGGGGCAGGGGACGCGCGCGCGCGGGGAGAGGGGGGCAAGAGTCCTGGGGACCCGGCGGGGAGTGGGGCGACTTCGGGAGGAAGGATCGCGGCGCCCCTCGGGGCTTCTCGAGGCGCACAGGTAACCTCACCTGACCGCCAGTCCCCTGCAGGGGTGGGGGGAGCCGGGAGCCGGGAGCGGACGCGTGGGTGAGCTGGGAGGGGCGCGAGTAGGTCGTGTGGCCTCTCTACGTGCGTCCCTTACCTTTTTGCTCGTTGTCTTCGGGGAGACAACCAGAACTCCCTTTCTAAATGGAGATGCTGGTTGGGGGAAGGTGAGTGGGAGCGACAGCAGGACACCTTTAAATCTCCTTTGGAGACTACTGAGTGTGAAAGAGTGAGCCTGCAGTTCCGTGCTTCCGTGGGTCGGATGCTCGATGATCGGGTGAGGAAAGCTCGAGGAGAGTCCATGTAGGCCAAAGCTTAAATGCAGGTTTGAAGCTGTTTCTGGGGAAGGGTCTGGGCACAAGTCTCTACCTAGGAAGTGCCTCGCGTGGGCAACTGGGTGGCCACGATTTAAGGTCTGGCTTCCCTCCGCACAAACGCAGATGTTCTGCTACATTTTTAAAAGAAAACATTTATTTGTTTATTTGTGTATTTATTTATTTGCTTATGGAGGTACTTCTCAGGTTAACCTTGGTCTGAATCTGAATTTAAGGAAGCCCCGTACTCCACTGCCAGAAACAATACCGCTGACAACCTCACCCCATCTTTGCTTGGCTTATCTGGTCTTGGCTTTCTCCTCTCAACCAGCAGATCCTGGTTTCTGTCTTTAAATTTACATTTTGTTGTCAGTTCTATCCAGAGCAACTGCTTAATTGGTTGCTACAAAATAGAAACAATCACACCAGGCTGTTAATTAGCTCAAGGGTCAGTATTACGAGACACAGTAGTTGGGAGTGATTCATATAAATGTACCCAAAGCACACCGGGTAAGTGGTTGTCACCCTTTTAAAATACAGCTTTGTACAAGGGTTGCTAACTCATTCTAGGAGGCTTCATTATCCACAGGGATCATAGCACATAAGTGTATTACATAAATCACACCATGCTAAGCTTTCCGTTCAAGAGCAACCAAGGTGTTTGGGTAGCAAGTGGCCCCGGGGCTAGGAGGAAGGGTACCAGGCATGGGCTTGAGTCCACTCACACTGCACTTTTGTGTAAAATAACTTCCAAGGCACAACTCAATATTCAGTGCAAGAGGGATCAGTGAGATTTCTCCTAGACCGGACACCTTTACCCCAGGGAAGAAGTTTTTCACTGCAGAGAAGTAAAACAGTCTACTAAAAATGGGAAGGGTATAGGTATAGGGTATAGGGTATAAACGGAACATAGGGGCTAAGGCAGGTGCCCCTTCTTTCCTGCTGGGCAGGGAAGACACACAAAGATGAGAATGGATATATATTCTATTATCCAATTCTCTTCCAGATGGAATGGCGATCTCCCTGCTCAGACTTCCCTCCTGCTTCGTTAGACCCTGGCTCCCTATGTTCTTTTCTTTGGCAAACACTTTTGGAGTAAAGGATCTTAGACGGGGGTGAATAAGTGAGACAATCTTGTAGGAAATCTTTCTAGCATCTTCAAATGTCCTAAAATAAGCTGTACAACTCAAAATCATTATTTCTATACTTGTGGCTTTACCAAACCCTTGTAGATGATGCTCCTAAGGTCATAGAATGCACGAAATACATTTTAAGTGTTGTTACAATGCAATTTTCAAGCCCAAAATTATGACATTCGTTGGTTATTTTAAAATAGAGCTTAATATGTCATATAGATTCAACATGTGAACATACATATAAACACACAGAAACATCTCTACGTAGAACCTGTATTTTAAAATACTCATCTGTTAGATCTAGTGGCCAGTTTTTATATGAAAACCTTCTCACCACCACATCTTGAAAACAATGAACTGTTGTTGGTTTTTTTTTTTAATACTCATCTATTCATTTGAGAGAGAGAGAGAGAATGTGAGTGGAAGGGAGTGGAGGGAAAAGGAGAGAGAGAGAACTCTCAAGCAGACCCCCAGCTGATCAGGGCACCCGTCATAAGCTGATCCCAGGACCTTGATATTATGACCTGAGCTGAAATCAAGAGCCAGACACCCAACCAACCAAGCCACTCAGGTGCCCTGAGCTGTTTTATTTATTTATTTCAAATCACTCATAGGTTGTTTTACTTACTATGTTGTGTTTCCTTTTTTGAACCTGATCAATGACATGTTCAGTTAATAAATTTGCCCCAAGAGTGCTGCATTAAATATGGAGAGGTTCTGTGTAGAGCCGGACATTTCTGAATTTCCTCAGAGGGCTATCTCATCCACTGATTCTCACTGTCTCAATTCCCCTCTGATTGAAGATCCCCTCTAAGTCAACTGGGAAGTTTGTTCCTTTAACTCTTATTTAAAACTCCTCTTCCTCTACAAAAGTCATGGTTTTAGATGAAAAACAATGGAGTTCATAGAATAAGCCTGGTTGTACAAAAGACTGTTTGGGTGGAATGCATAAAAAAAAACAGGCATTGGAGTCCTACCCCAGATCTGTTAAATTAAAGTCTATGGAAGTGAGATTTACGTATCTGTATTTTCGTTTAATTGTTGCCAATGACTTTGATAAAAATAAAAAGTTGAGAACTTTTGTTTCTGTGAGTATTTAGGGCAGAAATGGTCCTAGAAATCAGGATATCTCATTACCTTGTTTCACAGATGTTAAAATTGACGCCCAGATTAGGTGGATTACCTAAAGTTATACAAATAAGGGAAAAGCTATGAAGAAAAGTGCTATTTAAATGTCCTAAAGAAGAACACCAAATAACTTAAAAGGATGGAAGATATGACCTTAGAAGAAAGAAAAGGGAATTAAAGTGGTTTGGATCATGGGGACATGCCAACCAGTAAGTCTCTAAAAGAAAGTAATATCTGGATTGTTGGCCTTGCAAAGGCCAATATCTCACTAAACAGTAATTTCCATTAATAGAACAGGAAAATATTCTCTGCAGCTAGTGGAGAAAACTATAAAGGCACATAGCAAAGGATATGAATATTCTAATACGAGGAGAGAATGGAGAATTACTGACAATGATTCAATTTACTACATGGATGTATCTGGATTTGCTCTTATCCTTATATGTGCTTAGAATTTCGTTTTCTTCTTAACCACAGATTCCCAGATGAACCTGTTAGCTTTGCATGTTCAAATATTTGGTAAAGGAACCCCCCACTCCCCGGCACTTTGTTGAAGGTATAAGAATGAAAGTGAACCCACTGACCTCTCCTTTACTGGGCTGTAAATTCTTGGGGAGCTGAAGGCATACCTTACAGAGGTCATGGTACTTTCCAGTGTCTTTAGCATTGCGGAGACTTATGTGAAAGAGGAGGGTGGCTTCTCTGGCTCCCTATTCCCCTCAACCTAGGAAAGCTGCCCATTCCCCAAGTAGAGGTGGATCCCGACTTCCCTGTGACCATAAGTTACATTCAAACTGAGAGGAGAAAAGGTTCCCTTTTGCCAAAGGAAAGTCCCTACACACCTGGGGCAGCCTGAGCCCCCTATTAGAAAGCTGTTTTGTTAACCACCAGCCCCCTGTTCTCACTTGGGGCTGCTTTCACTCATTGTAGTCCCAACACCTACTTCACTAACCCAGAGAATGATGCGGAGCTTGCAAAACTTGCTGCCCTATCAGAGAGGCAAGGCAGCCCAGGAGACTGAATGCACAGAACCCACAGGCCTGAATGCATAGATCCCAGGCAGCGCCAGTATCTGTAGCCTCTGGGATTTGTTTGTCTTGGAAGGGACTGCGTTCAGTTTGGGATTGGTTTCTGTGTTAAAGTCCTCCACATTTCATTCACAAACAGCTAGGATTAACTGAGCTTTATCTCCCCCAGTGGTCTACATACATCTGTTTCCTAATGAAACCGTCAAATTGTCTTCTGAGGGAGCAACCCCAACCTGTCTTGTGAGACTTTAAAGAACCTAAGTGGCCAATGAAATCTACAAATCTTTGCTGCAAAGTGATTTCTCTCTCTCTTTTTTTCTTCTGTGCTCCCTTACCCATATGTAAGCCCCAGCCCAGATGTTTAGGGAAGCACTTCTGCTTTTGCTGTCCAGACAAAATTTACAGAGTAATAGTTCCTGTAGGCGTAAAGTTGTCCAAATCACTTTTTAAAAAAGATTTTATTTATTTTTTTAAAGATTTTGTTTATTTAAATAAATCAATTTTTTAAAGATTTTATTTATTTTAAGATTTAAAAAAAATTGTTTTTAAAGATTTTATTTATTTGAGAGGGTGAGAGAGAGAGAATGAGAGGAGAAAGGTCATCAGGAGAAGCAGACTCCCTGCTGAGCAGGGAGCCAGATGTGGGACTCAGTCCCGGGACTCCAGGATCATGACCTGATCCTGTCGCTTAACCAACTGAGCCATCCAGGTGCCCCAAACCACAGTTTTAAGTAGCTCTGCATATGGTGGCTTGCTGAGTGGCTTAGGACTTCCCAGAGCCTGTTACTGTCAAAACTGTTCCTCGATCTCACGGTCTCAAACACGAAGCCGTGTCTTAGCCTCAGGAGACCGTGTAACCAGATAGTGGGGAAATAAACCATCTTCTGTGTGTTAGTGCTTTGAATAAAAGGGTATATGTCCCTTTTAAGAAAATCACATGTACAAATTACCCCATTCCCCACCCACCTTGTATGTAGAGAATATACCTATGTGGAGTAATATCTCAGGGATTAACGTAATATGACATCGTGGCCAGAGCAGATGCGTGAAATCACAGCAAATAAATTAACACTCCATTTAGAATCGAATCAGCCCTGCTGACACATCATCTTTCACGTCTATGTCAAGTCGTGATTCCCATTCACATCAGGAGCTTCCCAGGGGGGCTTATTAAACCTGCAGGAAGAGAGTTCTTTTAAGTCAACACTATTCAAAAGTCACTCAGCTACAGTGCAGAAGAGCCTGCCTGGGGTCTGGGCACCCGCCTCTTCACACTCTCATTGTCGCTGTCCAGCCAGCGTTCCTGCCAAGCAGGATATAGCTGGGCTTCCAGCTGAGTGCACTTCCAGGCTGTATAAAAGAGATGAGGAAATTGTAAGGGAAATGCACATGGGTAGAACCTGCCCCTAGCGGATTTGTTAAACTGGAGAACAGAGGCAGGTTTCTACATGCTTCTCTCCTGCATGCCTTCCATATCAGTGTGCTGCTGTTCAAAGTTGGACTCATCCTGATGCTTCATATCTGTAGTCAAGAAAATTGTGTGGAATTGATATTTATCCCCAAAGGGATCTTCTTTAAGAGCTGGCGCTTATTTTCAAGGTTATTTCTTGCTTTCATAATCATTCTTCGATTCTCCTGGTCGCCTGGTATCCTGACCCTCTGAAGTCAGCCAATTTCTGTTTTTGCCAAGATTTGGGGGCTCAGGGATTACATAGCCCAGAGGCTTTTGTGATTTTCTAGCTCTTGTCTACTTAGCTGCCTTCTGATCACTTTGGGGCACCAAATCCGAGTCTGGTATGGAAAGCCTCTTGTTTCTGGACCTGGGGTGAGACTGGAAAGAAGCCGTCACTCACTCACTACTCACCGCACGTTCCTCACTGTGGTGTTTTGATAGTCAGCCAAAAATCTCCCCAAACCACAGACTCCCGACTTGCCCGTTTGATCTGGCTCACAATCTTCGCTCGTCTCCAAAATCCCACACTGAAGTTTTCTTTTTGTTGTAAAATCATCATTCCACCTGACTATAGACTTCCTTTGGTCCTATCTCCCATCCCTGGAACTCCCCTTGAGTCCTCAAGCTGGTGACTTTTGAGCTTCCCATCGCGTGCTTTACCCACTCCCCACCCCTCACGTCACCACCGTAAATGGAAAGTAATCCGATAAACAAGCATACCAGGGTGTTAATAACTGATAACCACTTAATGTATTATCCTTCTCAGAGGAATTATCCTCATTTAACTTGTAAAGCCTTCATTCAAAGAAATGAAAATTTCTGGGTAGTTTTCCAAACATCGTATTGAAGAAGAGAATAGCTATTTGGGGGTAAGAGATGTTCCGAGCCTCCTCAAATCACACCACACAAGTACTTGCTTCTTTTATTGATCTGTAAGTGGTCCAACTTGTGGAAATACAGGAATTACATGAACACAATGGTTCTTAAACTTTACTGCGTGTTAGGGTCACCGGAGAGCTTCGGAAAATCCCGATGCTTAGGTTGTGTCACACAGAACAATTAAAGCAGCATTTCTGGAGGTGAGCCCAATGCCTTGATTTTTTTTTTTTTAAACTCTCCAGGTGACTCCAGTATGGTGTCAGGTTTGAGCACTAGTGCAGTAATACCCACCACCAATTTC
The DNA here is from genome assembly GCF_020171115.1 of Neogale vison. Classification (NCBI taxonomy): domain Eukaryota; kingdom Metazoa; phylum Chordata; class Mammalia; order Carnivora; family Mustelidae; genus Neogale; species Neogale vison. The sequence goes on along the minus strand of NC_058103.1, from coordinate 92,122,833 downwards.
TTAGGCACAACAACCCTGTGGGAGCCCAAAAAAGCAGGCTTTCTCCTCATGCTGGGAATGGTGCTTCTGGACATAAAGCCAGAATTTCATTCTGAAAATGTGTTCCTGTGGTTCTGTAAGTATTTAGTATAATCCACACGGGCTAAGTAGTTAGTTGCTAAACTGCAAACACCCATCTCATTTCATCTCAGTCCGCTCCTGGCCATCTGCTCCTCATATTTCCAGCACAGGGCCATGTGTGTATTAATGAAATGATTGCATCCGATTACATCTTTCATTTGCAGCACAAGAAGAACAACAGCCCATGTGTTTTGTTCTCCAGCATCACTGTTTCTTTCATGATGTCAATAATTAAGTTACTCTTTTCTATTTCACGCAGAGGTGGGACGGACTTCCTTTAAGGTAAGAGCGTACATCAAATATGTTGTTTATAATAAAATTTCAATTCTGCTGCCTATTATCTATAATATAGATATAATATAGATATTTCAGTCAAAAGCATAGACTTCCCCGGGTTGGATACTTGTTAGTAGTCTCCATTTCAAAAATGAACTATTATAGGGGTATCTGGGTGGCTCAGTCGGTTAAGTGTCCAACCCTCAGTTTCAGCTCAGGTCATGGTCTCAGGGTTGTGAGATGGAGTCCCGATTTGGGCTCACAGTTAGCTCAGAGTTTGCTTAGGATTCTCTCTCTTTTCTTCTCCCTCTGCCCCTCTCCATGCTTTCATGTGTAATATCTCTTTCTCTCTCTCTAAAATAAATAAATAAAATCTTTAAAAAAATGTCATGTAATTCAAGTTAATAACCAAGTTGTGATAATTGGTATACAAGCGAGATCACCTAAGAGCACCAAGAGCTGAATTAGTTGCTGTTTTCTCGAGTTTCTCTGCAAAGGTCAGATGGTGAGAAAGCCTTGTGCCTGGGCTGTATTTTTCTGCCACTGTTTGGTGGAGTAGGGAAGGACTGGGGAAAGGGGACTCATTTCTTAGCCTAAATTTTTAATCACAGTCTTTTGTGTTGTTGCAGCAACCAAAACCAAAACGGTTCTCCCTCTAAGGAAATTTTATAACGCCGGTTGTTTCAATAAAAAGGAAGTTTTTCCATCTTGCGAGATCTGAAGGAACAGAAATGAATGAAGAATGGACAGAGAAATAGGACATTGTTCACTCTATCAACTAGTTACATTCTCTCCTACCCTTTCACTTCACTAGAGTAAACATTAAAAAAAATCAATAAATAGATATAAACATATGTACATTGTTGCAACCAAATTCCACCAACCCATTAATAGTTGATCTTTGCACATATAGATTCTTGGCACTCACATTCATGTTTGTTCAGTGAAGATTTACTCACTGCCTAGTACGTGCCAGGGGGAAACGGTAGTGAGTAAAATGATATAGTCCCTGACCTCATGGAGTTTAAAATCTAGTAGGAGAGAGATATACAAATGAACCAGTTGTCATGTGTGACTTTAAAGATTTTATTTATTTATTTATTGACAGAGAGAGACACGGCGAGAGAGGGAACAGAAGCAGGGGGAGGGGGAGAGGGAGAAGCAGGCCTCCCACTGAGCAGGGACCCTGGGATCATGACCCGAGCTAAAAGCAGACGCTTAACAACTGAGCCACCCAGTCACTCCTGTCATGTGTAATTTTAGAACTGTGATAAGTGCTACCAATGGATAGCTCTTGAAATATTCAACCCTGAATATATAATGGGGCAGGGAGGGGCTGCCCAGCTTTGTGGGTAAGGGTTGGGGGACGAAAGGCATTCTTTAGCTGAGATCCAAAGGAAGAGTAATTGTAAACCAGGTGAAAGGGTTGGAAAGGGATGATTCTAACCTCAGGAAACCGTAGTCCACAGGCCCTGGAGTAAGAGAGAGTAGCACATTCAAAGAACTGTGAAGCCTCTACGGTTGGTTCATAGAGTGAGACGCAGAGGAGGCTTGCAACAGGCTGGGGAAGGAGGCAGGGGTCTCATCAAACAGAGCCTTATAGGCTAGGGTAAAGATATTGGTATTTTCCCCAAGTGTAAAGTGCTACTTTCAAGAGCTCAAGAAGAGGCTAGTGACATGATTAGGGTTTTTGTTTTTGTTTTTTTTTTTTAAGATTTTATCTATTTATTTGACAGAGAGAGAGAGAGTACAAGTAGGTAGAGCAGCAGGCGGCGGTGTTGGGTGGGGGGAAGCAGGCTCTCCGCCGAGCAGGGGGGCCCCATGTGAATCTCTGTTCCAGGACCCTGAGATCAGGACCTGAGCCGAAGGCAGCCCCTTAACCGGCTGAGCCACCCAGGCGCCCCTAGATTTGTTTCCTAGAGCTCAGTGCATGTGTATTAGAGAGAGAATAGATTGGGGCAGGTACAAAAAAGCAGGTGCCCGGAAACGGGATGACAAACCACTGGTGAAGGGTTGACTCGAGTCACACCCACTCCCACACTTGCCTTCTTCCCTCAGGGACTATGGGGCTACACCAGGGAAACAACTCTGGTCTTGAACCCTGTCTGTTCTCAGGTTAATGAGCTAGATGACTTCTCAGGAACCATCTTGAATTCATACTCTTCTTTAATTATGTAGGAAATAAAGAGGCCCTGATTGTAATGGTCAGCATAAATACCTCCATGATTAGTAGAATCTTAAGGGCATTACTAATTGTGATGCCTCTTTCAAACATGTTAGTCTCTGAGCACAGTAAACAAATTGTGGAATGCAGCCCCTTGGCACTGCGTAATTTCAAAGAAATGGGAAGAGTGGGCCTCCCAATTAAGGAGGACAGGGGTCTTGTGCAGCTTTTTTTTTTTTGCCCTAGAAGCTTTTGTTTTGCCTCAGTCCTACAGTTCAGCAGAGACCAGAGAAAAGCTCAGGTGGTTGGTAGGGTTCTTTGAAAGAGGAAGAGGACATTAGTATTTGGAAATTTCCTGTGATTTTGCCCATTTCTTTTGAATGATATTGGGTTTTTTTTAAAGATTTTATTTATTGATTGATTTGAGAGACAGAGATCACAAGCAGGCAGAGAGACAGGCAGAGAGAGAGAGGGGGAAGCAGGCTCCCGGCTGAGCAGAGAGCCCGATGTGGGGCTTGATCCCAGGACCCTGAGACCACCACTCGGGCTAAAGGCAAAGGCCCTACCCACTGAGCCACCCAGGCGCCCCTTGAATAATATTGTTTAAAGATGGCACCATTATCAAATGAAACTAAGGAGATCAACACTGCTGTTGATAAACAAATCCTGGGGAATGGAACACAGATGAAAGTTGTTTTCCTAGGAGAATATAAATATACTCCAAATTTGGTGCCATAACTCAAACTATTTCTGAGAATCCTCTTTTAGAATTGTCTCCAGAACCCCTTGTTAGCATGTAAAAAGATTCTCATTACTTGAAAAAAATCACACCTCGTTTTTTACTATAAGCTGTATGAGCCAGCCTGATTACTCAATTTATTTTCATTAGAGGCTTCTGAAAATACATATTTTAATGAATCTGAATTTAAAAGAGGGGGAAAAATGATTTGCACCTGCATCGTGTAGAGTTTCTTGGCAACTGTGAGCTGGGATTTGGGTTCCTTCTGCTTCTCCAGCATACAAGTTGGAAGGTTTCCTTGTGTTATCCATAAATATCCAGTAACTTTTGGTTTTTTACAAAATCAAATTCCCCTTCAAAGAATGGGTTTGCTATCACTGAAGATATTCACAAACCTCCTTGGCAGGCCCAGAATAAATACAATGAACAGTAGGTGAGTTCCTGAAATTCTCTGTGCACGCATAGGGAACTGTGATGGCCCACATGGATGGCCTCACTCTGCTGCCTTCTCCTGACTCCTGCTTGTTCCTCCAGACTCAGTCCAGCTATGCCCTCTGGGAAGACCCTCTCCTTCCCCACCATATCCCCTGCACAATTTCGTTAGGTGCATCATTTTCCATGCTGAATAGTTATCGTCCTCACCAATAGACCCTAACCTTATCCAGAGCAGGAGCTGTTTTATTTTTATTTGTTTTGCTTTTACCTTTATATCCTTCAGCACTGAGCACAATATCTGGAATGTAATAGGCACTCAAATATTTACTAAGTAAAGTAAATACTTAGTACTTAAATGCTTTATAAATAGAGCAGCCATAGAAAACTGGGCCAAGAGATAGAGACTTAGCATGCAGGTTTTTCCATGGCCAGCAGAATCCATCAGTTCTCACCTCAGATACTACCTTCTCAGGAATCCTTTCTGATCTTAACATTTTTCTTGTCTAGGCTTTGTGTCTCTTAGGGAGAATTTCTTTCTTTTTTTCCTCTTTCTTTTCAAATTCAAGTTAGTTAACATACGATGTAGTATTGATTTCAGGAGTAGAATTTAGTGATTTGTCACTTATATATAATACCTAGTGTTCATCACAAGTGCCCTCCTTAATGCCCATCACCCAGTTATGCCCCCTCCTCCACCCACCTCCTCCCTGGTAACCTTCAGTTTATTTCCTGTAGCTAAGAGTTTCTTATGGTTTGCCCCCTCTGTATTATCTTATTTTATTTTTCTTTCCCCTCCCGTATATTCATCTTTTTTGTCTCTTAAATTCCACACTTGAGTGAAATCATATGATATTTATCTTAATCTGACTGATCTATTTTGCTTAGCTTAATACACTCTAGTTCCATCCACATTGTTGCAAATGGCAAGATTTCATTCTTTTTCATGGGTGAGTAATATTCCTATATTATGTGTGTGTCTGTGTGTGTACACCACTATATATATATATAACATATATATATTCCATATATATAAAATCACTTTATATATATATGTATATACATATATATAATTACATTTTGTGTGTATACACATGCATATATATACCACATTTTCTTTATCCATTCATTAATGGATGGACATTTGGGCTCTTTCCATAATTTGGCTATTGTTGATGCTGCTGCTATAAACATTGGGGTGCATGTACCCCTTTGAATTAGCACTTTTGTGTATTTTGCATACATACCCAGTAGTGTAATTGCTGGGTCATAGGGTAGCTCTATTTTTAACTTTTTGAGAGACCTCTATACTGTTTTCCAGAGTGGCTGAACCAGCTTGCATTCCCCCCAATGGTGTACAAGTGTTCCCCTTTCTCTGCATCCTCACCAACATCTGTTGTTTCCTGAGTTGTTAGTTCTAGCGGTTCTGACAGGGGTGAGGTAATATCTCATGGTGGCTTTGATTTGTATTTCCTTGATGATGAATGATGTTGAGCATTTTTTCGTGAGTATGTTAGGCATTTGTATGTCTTCTAGGGGGCCCATGTTTCTAAAGAGAGAATGACATGATAGCATGAAAGGTTTGGGCCTAAATCCTGCTCTGTAGCTGGTTTCTAGTTTTACCACTTGGGTTCAATTATTTAGCCGTTCTGAGTGTTGATATCCTTCACTGAAAAATTGATGGTAGGATCACTGGGTTGCTGGGAGGATTCCATGGCACACAGTGAGTGCTTAATAAATGTCAGCCTGTATTTCCCCCTTTGTGCTTCCTCAGCACTCTGCACATATCCTTTCAGCTTCCTTGTCTGCCTCCCTCCTTGGATTCCTAGTCAAGGTTTGTATATTTCATCTTCCTACCCCAGAACTTATGAGAATTGCTCAATCATTGTTTGTTCATTGAATACTATCTTTCATTTTAGAAGCTTAGAGATGTTAAAATGACCCACTGAACTCATTCAAGTAGGAAATGGCTAAGCCAAGAACTGCACACAACTCTAATGTTTTATTTTTTTTTAATTTTATTTATTTTAGACAGGGAGCATGAGTAAGGTGGGGAGGGGCAGAGGGAGAGGGAGAAGCAGACTCCTTATTGAACAGGGAGCCCAATACAGGGCCGGAGCCCAATGTGGGGCTCAATCCTAGGAGCCCAGGATCATGACCTGAACCAAAGGCAGACATTTAACCAACTGAGCCATCCAGATGCCCCACACAGATCTAATGCTTTAGCCAATATGCTTTGGTCCAACTGGATGAAGCCATGAAATCAACATATACATGTATCCATGAAATAACATCTGTGCCAATCTACACAAAGACTGATCAAGTATTAGGCACAATCTAACCTCCTTTAATGGAAGAAGAGGATTCAGTATTCTCGTTCTACCATCTTCCTGATATAACTATATTATAATTTTGTTGAGCAGATAGAGTTTACAATGTGTTGTGTAACACCATACCCAACTTAATCTTGCAGAGTTCCATAATTTCTCCTTTTTTGGTGCAAAATTTTATTCACCCTGGTCTGAACATTTTTGTTTGGTTGGCTTATTTTTCCAGGGTCTTATCGTTTCTTCAGCCCCAAATTTTCTGTCCCAGTTACCTGTCAAAATACTTGAATACACCATGTTTTGTCAATTACATTTTCTTGGAGAAATTTCTTCCAGAACTTTTGACTTCTCCAATCTGGACTGATTAGAGAAGTGAACAACTGATGTACTAGGAAGTACCTTCACCATCACCCTGGGAATTCCAATCCCCTCTTTCCTGTGTGCAAAGGTTTGCCCTTGTTTTCTTCTTTTGTAGGAGACTATTAGTTTTCTGAGAAAGAGCCCTGGGAAAGAAAATGTTGGAGACCTCTCACATCTGTAATTGACTTCAATCTCCTGTTGCATGGTCATTTCCTTCAGAATGTATAGGCATCTCTCTGTGGTCTTACAGCTTCCAGTATTATATCTGAAGTTCAACGACATTCTCATTCTTGCATTATTGTGTGCAACTTTTTCTTTAGAGGACTTTTCCAGATATTCTCTTTGATCTTAATGTTCTCAAGTTTCACAGTTGTTCACCTTAACGTCCATCTTTTCTTCATCTACTGTGCTAGATATTCAGAAGGCCCTTTCAATTTACGAGCTCATGCATCTCAGTTGTGGGAAAGGTTCTTAGGTTATTTTGTTGATGATTTCCTTCTGACCTTCACCTCTATTTTTTTCTGTTCTCTTCTGTTAGAATTTATTGTATATTGGTTCTTCTGGACCTGTCATCTACCTCTGATCTTCCTCGTTAATTCTCTCTTTGTTTTGCTTTCTGGGAGATTTCCTCAACTTTTTCTTGTATTCCTTTTATTTTATTTTTAAAATTTCTATAATCATAATTTTAATTTGCAAGTTTTTTTGCACTGTCTTATCTCTTTCTCTCTCCCCCACTCTCAGGATAATAACTATAATTTTTGAGGTTTTCTTTTCCCTCTGTGGTCTAATTTCTCTTACCTTCCTTTTTTTTTTTTTTTTTTAAAGATTTTATTTATTTGGGGAGCCTGGGTGGCTCAGTGGGTTAAAACCTCTGCCTTAGGCTTGGGTCATGATCCCAGGATCCTGGGATTGGGCCACACATTGAGAGCCTGCTTTCTCCTCTCTCTCCCTGCCTGCCTCTCTGCCTACTTGTGATCTCTGTCAAATAAATAAATAAAATCTTTTAAAAAAGATTTTATTTATTTATTTGACAGAGAGAGACACAGCAAGAGAGGGAACACAAGCAGGGGGAGTGGGAGAGGGAGAAGCAGGCTTCCCACCTAGCAGGGAGCCTGACCCAGGGCTCCATCCCAGGACCGGGGTCATGACCCAAGCCAAAGGCAGACGCCTAATAACTGAGCCACCCAGGGGCCCATCCTCTTCTTTTAAAGTTCGTTTTTTGTCTCCATGTTTCTCCTCTGGTATCTTCTGACTTGTAGTGGTCAGCTCATGGTTAAGAGTGAATGAAGCACAATGAAATGGACTGGAAACTCTAAGTGTAGTAGTGTGGCTGCTGACTGTGGGTTCCAGGATAGAACAGGGTTACAGGCATCTGGTGGGCGGATCCCAGGTTGACAGCTATATACCCTACATGCCCAGGAGTGCCCCACAGCAAAGACTTATCCTCCCCAAGATGTCAGTAATCTTGGCTGAGAAATTCTGGGTATCTCATCAGACCATTTAGTTAAAAACCTCTGATTTGGTTTTTTGTTTCTGTTTTTGTTTTTGTTTTCTTTCTTTGGGGCTGGTCAGATTCTTCCACTAAGTATCCTGCCTGGGGTTTTAGACCTGGCTTCTAGCATTCTGGGGGCCAGGGACAGTAGTGAGCTGGCGGTTTTAACAGTCAGAACGCAAATGATGATGTGTCATCATTCCCTTGGCAATATTGTCTCCCCATGGTCAGCTGTGGCTAAGTTCCCCGACCCCAGAGACCCTCTCCAGAGGTTAAGCATCCAGTTTTCCGCCAGCATGGAGGAAAGGCAGTTACTTGGCTGTTTGGAGTGGGGAAGGAGATAATAGAATTTAAATTTCTTCTTAAATGGACTTTTAAGCAATCATCTTGGTTTCAGCTCTATCGTTACCTCCCTTCACTTCTAGTTCCTAAATCTTTATGAAGTGGAGAGGGGAAATGAGTTTCTGCTGAATAAAATAGTTGGTACTCAGCTTTTTCCACAGCTGATTGCTTAGACAGATTATCACTTACCTATCTGCTTTCCAGTTTTCAGTTCTCTTTATCTTTATAGATTATGTCTTCTTAAAAATCCCTTTACTATTCTATCAGTGAGATCTCAGAAGAGCACAAGAGTAAAGGCATGTGCTCCCTCATCTGTTCTGTGGAGGTCCCACAATTGTATTTTTCATGTTGAAGCATTCATTGGTATTCTCCAGTAAGAAAAGCCCAAAAACAATGCATGTATACTGGATTCAAGGTAAAATGTCTGCATTCTGTTAACTTTTTCACGGCCACTTTGCAGGTGCATGTTACTAAATGAGTTTTGATGTCAGGGGTGGATTGGCTGTTTTTTGTTTTTGTTTTTTCTCTTAAAGAAATCTACTGACTACAAAGACAAGAAGCTGATTTGGAGCCCACATAATCTGCAGGATGCAGTATGATAAGAGCCAGGGGGAAAAATTTTTTTTAAACCTAAACCCAAGAGAAAACAAGAATCTAAACATAATCTGCTAAAAATAAAATAGCAGCGTGGACTAATTGACTAACTGAAATTCTGTGTGAAAAGAATTCAGATTTCTCCAGCTGACCAGATCCTCAGGCAGCTGGAAAAATGATGTTAGCTCAGTTAGCTCAGTGTTACTGGCTGTGATCTCTCTCTAGAAATCTAATTTTCACAGTGGTTCTTTGAGATCTGGTGACTCTGAAGGGGACCAGGATTGCGCTCTGGATTTCCATCCCAGGCACAGATGCGGCTCTCAACGCCAACTGGAGCATCATTTGCATAAAAAAAAATCTGCTTTGGAAGCCAAGAGGGGCTATAGCCACACTTCCCAAGTACAGTGGGTGCTGGCTATGATTCTTCCACACTTCAGCCTCAAGGCTCACATGAAGGCAGACGTTCCGTTCCGTCACTGAGGAGAATTTCTAATATCACGTAGAAAGCAGGATTAAAGACCCATTTGCATTGAAGTTGTGCAAATAAATGCAGCCCTGAGTAAGTGAAACCTGAGCCTAGAGTGACGTGACTCTTCCATTTTGATATCTAAGGGAACTACTTACATGGTACCATGGCAACGGTATCACCTTCGTGGTTCTTTCTCCTGAAGAAAATCTTGCAGAAACATGATCAGAATACATGAAATCTGGCACTGGTTTGATGAGCTGGTGGCCAAAGTGTTTCATGTTTTACTGTGTTTCATTGGGTACTTTTTAACTTTTGAGAAATTATCCAAGTAATATTCAGCTTAGAAGAATTAGAGTACGCAAGTAGCTGAAGGAAACTACCAGTTATTTCTCCATCCAGATATAAACACTGCTGTGCAGTGATTTTCCTATGCCTATATACTCAAATATATTAGAAAGCGAGAGCAAAATATGTTTTTGAGACAAAGAATGAAAGGGTTTCCTCTTTATAGGCCGTCCTAAAAGAATTATGGAGAACTAACAATCGAGAAAGAAATGCAATATGAGAAAAAAAATTATGAAAAAAGGCAATCTTGTTGTTAAAAGTAAGTATATACTGTAAATACTTACTGTGGGCAAAGTCGTGACAAAAACAAATTAAAAAACCAACCCTAACAAGAAGGAATAGAATATAACTTTTGATTGGGTTGAGTTAAATGTATATTAAATGCTTAAGAGAAACACAAATGAATAGAAATGGAATCTAAAACTTCCAGATTAGTAGAGAAAACATCAATTCACTAGAAGTCATTATCTTAGTCTGCTCAGGCTGCCATCACAAAATACCATAACTGGATGCTTTAACAACAAAAATTTATTTTCTCTAGGATCTTGGAAGTCCAAGATCAAGCTGCTGGCCTATACAGTTCCTAGTAAGGGCTCTCTTCCTGGATTACAGATGACCACCTTCTTGCTAACGCCTCAGATGTAGGAGAGAGAAAGCAGGCTCTCAGCGTCTCTTCTTATAAAGGCACTAATCACATCATGAGGACCCCATCCTCATGACCTCATCTAAATCTCACTACCCCTAAAGACTTTACCCCCAAATACCATTACACTGGGGATTAGGGCTTCAACATATGAATTCTGGGAGGACACAAACATTCAGTCTATAATTGTCAGTAAAGGAAGACAAGGAAACTAAACAAAACAAAAAGATAATAAATTTTTAAAACCATGAAATTCAATGATAGAAGTATCAAAATCTGATTAATTCATTTGATGCTACTATCTAGTAATAAAAATGAATGAAATTTGATCTTCATCTGTATCTATAGCAATGAAAATAGATCTCAAAAACTAAATGTTTGTTGAGTGAAAAAAGCCAAACTGTGGGTGGTAAGTAGAATATGGCTTAATTTTTAAATGTAAAGTACAGGAGACCATGGCTCATGTTTTCTACAAGGATATTTAGCAGATATATGGATATTTGGGAAATGTATAAAAATCACAGAATCAGGGGTGCCTGGATGGTTCAGTCAGTTAAGTATCCAGCTTTTGATTTTGGCTCAGGTCATGATCTCAGATTTGTGAGATGGAACCCCACGTAGGGCTCTGTACTGAGGAAGGCACCTGCTTAAGATTCTTTCCTCCTTTTCCCTCTGCCCTTCCCAGCACCCTCCCTTGCTCACAAATAAAACAAACAAACAAAAAAAACACAGAATTGTGCATCAGAAGAACAGGCACCAGTTTCAGGAGAATGGAAAAAAAAAAAAAAAACCCCACAAGAAAACCCAAAGCCAGAGAAGGGAGCTGAGGAGGAATACAAAGGAATTTGGTACTGAAAAAAATTTTCTTTTATCTGAAAAATTTTTAAACACCTGTATGGCAGCCTAATGTTAATTGTTGAAGATGATACAATGAGCAGAAACAGACAGGTTTCCTGTCTCCCAGAACTAATGGTCAGAAGGGAAGGCAGGTGTTAAACAAATAATTATTCTTAAAGACATAAGTTATAACTGTGGTAAATTCAAGGAGGGCAGTGGGGGAGTTCAGGAGTGGGGAGGAAGGTAGCATTCTAAATAGAGAGATCACCACATGCAAAACCCTGGCAGTGGGTGTAGACATATATAGGGCAGTAGGGCTGCAGTTGGGAAAGAGTTACAAGAAGGGGGTTGGACAAGAAGAGAGGGCCACACCATTTAGGTCTTTCAGGTTGCTTGAAGAGCTTGGTCTTCACCTTTAAAGCAGCTCAGAGCCATTGAGAGGTTTTATTTGGTGTGGAGAGATTGATCAGAATTGCAGTGCTAAAAGATTGCTTTTGATTCCGTGTAGAGAGAGGATGGGGGAGCAAGATATGTGTGGGAGTCATTGTAGTGTCGGGTGAGACTGTGACTGTGAGGAGAAGGAGGAGGAGAAGGTGAAATGCATTCCACCAGAATCAAGAGATCTTTAGAAGAACATTCAAAAGGACTGGCTGATAGATTGGCCATGAGAAGTGAGGCAGAAAGAAGTGCAAAGATGAGTCTCTGGCATCCCTGCGTGGCTTTCAGAGACGTGAGAATAAGACCACATTTGGAGATGAAGATTTTGAGTTTGCTTTTGGACAAGTTGAATTTCAAGTGCCTCTGAGCACCAGCTAGAGATTCAAGGAGGTAATTGAATATAAATGTTTGAAATGTAAAGGTGGAAATCGATCTCTGGGGACATGGGTAAAGTAACTTAGGGAGACACTGTGGCATGGGGAGATGGCCCAAGTCATTGCCCTAACAACTTCTATTATAGCTGGTAGGTGGAAGGTGAACCTGCAAAGTATACAGAAGAGCTGTGAGTTGGAGGAAAATCAAGAGTAGAGTCAGGAAATAAGGTATTTCTACAAGAGGCAGTCAATTGTTGTGATGAGGATTGAAAAAGGCTCTCTGGACAAGACACCTTGGAGGTCATCAGAGACCTTTACAAGAGCTCTCTCAGTGGGGTGACAGATTGGAGTGGGCTGAGAAGTGAGTGGGCCCTAAGGAAAAGGAGACAGTCCTTCTGAGGGGTCTGGCTATGGAAAAGAGAAAGAGAACAGTAACTCCAATGGAATATTGGGTTGAAGCAGAGCGGTTTCTAATGGAGAGACTTAAATGTGCACGTTTGCTGTAGGAAATTGAGGGAGTTTCAGTCTCTGGCTTATCTTCTCTTTTTGAAGTTGGGGGCAGGTCACAAAGGACAAAAAGGAGTTGGAGTAAAAAGTAGGAGTAATTGAAAACTTAAGGCAGAAGGTTTAAAATGGCTACTGATTACTAAGTATGTGCTCTATATAGGCACTTCCCCAATCTTCAGCCTTATAGGAATTGTCTTCTTATACAGGGGCAAAAATGTAGGCTTTCTCCTATGTTATAAGTTCTTCACTTAATTCAGTTTAGTTTTTTTCTCCATAGGAGCTCTGTCCCTAGTTCAAATTCCATACTGCACTTGAAACTGGAGTTTGGGAAGGGATGGCTAAGTCCTGTACATAAAGTCAGAAACCACCTAGAACCATTCTTGGGAACCTGCTGGGTGTTGTGGTCTGGTGGAACAGGAAAAGCCTGCTGAAGTGTGGAGGACGTTGATAATGCAGCAGGGCTACATCTGTCTGCTTGGAGTGGCCTTGGAGAGATGAGGGAAATAAGTGATTCCTCCCTCCTGGTCTATCCCTCCCGCCACACTCATACACTCCATCTAAACATTGACTTTCTTGGTCCAATCCTAAGAAGTAAAGTACTAAGAGGGAAGGAGGGGTCTTCGTGTTTATTCCTCATTTACTAATGACATTTTCCAAGGCTCTGAGTGAAATCCTTGACTTCCTTGTATCTGTCTGTCTTGATAGACAGATTTCTGTCTGTCATAGACAGGTTTCTGTCTATGACCCCGATGCCTGATTCCTGCAGGGGATGTGACAGACAGCAAGACAAGAGAGGCTCTCTTGGGTACCTCAGTCCTCACCCCTAGAGTTTAGTTCCTTCATCTGTGAAACAAAGGTTTGGACTAGAAGTTCTTGGCTTCCACCCAGCTCTATCCTTCCATGTTCTCTACAGATGGGTGAGATAAAAGGGGAATGGGGAAGGGAACTTTGAACTAAACCAGATGACGTGACTGCCTCCTCCAGAAAAGGCACAGTGCTAGTGCAAGCAGAATTTGCAAGGTATGCCTCAGTTCTCCTTCCAAACTTGTTTTCCCCAGGGGTTTCCTGAGGCCTCCCATAAAGTTGTCAATCGAACTGAAATATTCACAACTTCATCTATCAGGAAGGATGACTTCAATTCTGCCTGAAATCTCTGCATTTGGTAAGGTGGAACAAAGAAATAAAAATAAATTACTGAAGTAAATGAATGGATAGTACTACCTATGAAAGATAATTTGGAAACTAGATGAGGATACAACAGGGTCTGTATTATTATTATCACTACTTTTATGGATAATTTCCATAAAATTTCCAATAAAATTTGGAAATTCCAATTTCTAATAAAAATTGGAAATTCCAATTTCCAATAAAATTTTTTTTAAGATTTTATTTATTTATTTGACAGACAGATATCACAAGTAGGTAGAAAGGCAGGCAGAGAGAGAGAGGAGGATGCAGGCTTCCTACAGAGCAGAAAGTCCGACATGGGGCTCGATCCCAGGACCCTGGGATCATGACCTGAGCCGAAGGCAGAGGCTTTAACCCACTGAGCCACCCAGGCACCGCTCCAATAAAATTGTTTTTTAAAAGAATATCTGAAAATTGGGAGTTGTAAACCAGTAATTTTCAATTTTTTTTTCACCATGATCCCCCAAGACCCCCACAAGAAACAAAACAAAACAAAATTTATGTTACAACCTAATGCATACACATAAAGACTAAAAACAGAGTTCACAAAACATTATTTACCCTCACTATAAACAGTATACTCTGATGTTTTTTGTGTTCTGCCCTGCTTGATTCCTTTTTTAAAAATGTTGGTTGGAACCTATTCAACTACTTTCAAGACTCATTTAATGGCTCATGACCTACAGTTTGAAAAACACAGTTCTAAACAACATCAAATCATTTTGGTGGACAACTGAACACTTGCCTATTGACCTGACCCAAGAGAAGAGTCATGACTGTTTGAATGGAAGAGAATGAGCAGTTATGGCTATTTGCCTAGCCTTCCTGGAAATGTTGGACCCTAGTCTGGCAAGGGGGCATCATCAACGCTTAACAAAATGAGAACGTTTCATAAGCTACTTCTGCTTCTCTGTGCATGACCCAATTCCCCGACTTTTCTTACATGGGCTTATTTATTTTAAGATTTTTATTTATTTATTTGAGAGACAGAGAGAGATAGCAGGAGAGAGCATAAGCAGGGAAGAGAGGGAGCAGCTGAGCAGGGAACCCAACAATGGGCTCAAACTCAGAGCCCTGGAATTTATCTCAGGACCTGGGATCATGACCTGAGCCAAAGGCAGACACTTAACTGACTCAGCCAGCCAGGCACCCCCTTCTATGGCTTTACTGGCTTCTAGAATTTGTACTGCCAATCAGCGGTCATGGTCTGGGCTGCTTCTTCCCCACTCGTCTCCTGTTTCTGCCTGTTTGAGGCACAAGCTAGTCCTCAAACATTTTTCTAATTTGCTAGGGTTATGCATTTATATCCTGTCTTGTCTCCTCACTTCTAATCCCCTCCACATTGTAACTGTCCCCAACCCCCAAACTCAGTGTCATTGACAGAAGCAACAACTTCTAAAGAGAAGGGATAAGGACATGGCTGAGATTCGCTTTGTCCTTAAATCCCATTTAAGTACAGGTCAGGCCTGGCAAGCAGGGAACAGAGACTGAGAGGCTGCATCTGGAAAAGTGAAAGTCTAGGGTACGTTTGACTACAGTATTTAAGAATAAAGTGTCAGCTCTTCAATTCTTCAACAAATAGCAATCAAGTGCCTCTTGCAGAGGAAGACAAGAATTTTGGGACAGAGTCACCAAATCAAAGGACATCACGAAAATACAGTGTAGACAGCACCTTGATCTACTGTAAAATAATAATAATAATAATAATAATAATAATAATGACCCTAGGGATGCAATTTTATAACACTTTATAAAGGAGTCTGCAAAGCCAGGGGGATTACATACGGGAAATGTTCACTGACTGGAAACCAGCATCTCCATTGGATAAATTGCCTCCTGCAAAGTTTATTTCCTCTGCTCATGCCAGTGTTGCCATTTGTGCTGAGTGGAAGGGCATTTCCACTTCTCCTGCCACAAAAGCTGTATTTCTTTCAATATTAAGGTTAATGAGGGCTGGGGCCCTGTAATCTACATGAGTAGGTTAATTCTCATGTGTCCTAGATAGTTGAGAGAGAAAGAGATTTAGAACTTGGGCTGGAGGGGGTTGCACGTACTGCCTGCAGGGAATGCACGCGAAGAAGCAACAAAGAGCACCCCACGGAAGGGTCTCTGTACCTCAGCTCCTCTGGCTGTACGGTAGAGATGCCCAACGTGACCCCACCCTCTCCTGTGCCTGAAGGAGAGGGGCCAGTTCATAGGTATAATGCTTTAAGTGTTGATTGTATTACAGTAACAATATTCTGTCAAAATGTGGAGTGCCTGGGTGGCTCAGTAGCTTAAGCATCCACCTCTTGATTTTGCCTCAGGACAGGATCTCAGGGTCTCAGGTCAGGCTCTGCACTCAGCGGGGAGTCTGCTTAAGGATTCTCTCTCTCCCTCTGCCCTTCCCACCTGCTCACACTCTCTCTTTCTCTCTCTCTTTCAAATAAATAAGTCAGTCTTAAAAAATAAAAAATCGGGGCACCTGGGTGGCTCAGTGGGTTAAAGCCTCTGCCTTCTGCTCAGGTCGTGATCCCAGAGTCCTGGGATGGAGCCCCACATCGGGCTCTCTGCTCAGCAGGGAGCCTGCTACCCCCTCTCTCTCTGCCTGCCTCTCTGCCTACTTGTGATCTCTGTCTGTCAAATAAATAAATAAATAAAATCTAAAAAAAAAAAAAAAAAAAACAATTCCTAACTTTCCCCCATAGGGTAGGCGGGGTTTTAAGAAATATTTTGTCAAATATTTGGACAAATAGGACACCCATTTTGAATGTATTTTTGGAAGTAGAGATGTGGTTTGAGTTGGTTTTATATCCTGTTGTCAAAGGCATGGATGGATTTGCAAGAAGCCCTGAGAACTGTCTTCATTGACAAAGTCGAAAGCTCAAAGTTGAATGTTACAAAACATTACAAATGAATGAGGCTATTCCTACCCTTTCATTCCAAATGATAATATGGGGTTTGCCCAAAGGCAAAAGAATGTGTCTTCTATACAGCTTTTCGCCCCACTTGGCTACTTTTGACATTGTTGTGATGAAAAAGGGGAGGGCAGGGAGGGCATGAAAGGAAAAGAGATGAACAAGGGACACCTGCTCGTGAGCCCTCACAAAAAAGTCCTCACAGTTACTATCAAATACTTACATTCTTTAGTTTTCTAAAAAATTAGGGTTGATAAATGGAGTGATTTGGGATTCATTCCTTCTGACACTGTCTGGCTCTGTGCGAGACATGCTATGCTAGAAAATCCTGGTTTTAAAAAAAAAAAGTTTAGTAGTAGAGACAAAAAATAAGTAAGCTAACAATTTAAATTACGATTAGTACGACATTCAAGAACAGACCAAACTCATCTACAGTACTATATATTGGCTAACTGAACATAAAAAAAAACCCAAAAACGACTAATCTATAGTGATAGAAAGGGTTGCCTGGGATGGAGGTAGAGAGGACTGAATTTGGAAGAACAGGAGGGCTTATGAGAGGGGATGGAATTGTATCTTGATTGCGATGGTGGCACTGGGTATACACATTGGTCAAAACTCATTGAACTGCTTGCTTACAATGGACATGTGTTATTGTATATAAACCATGCCCAATAAAATTAAAACAAAGATCATATAATAGGTGCTACAAAGGAAATGAACCAAGCGTGGTGGTGAAGCAGGAGTCTAACTTGGATGAGTGTCTCCAGGAGTCTTCTGTGCACTGTGGAAGTTCTTGGCCATGAGGAGGCAAGAGGCCTCTGCAGAAGGAATCCCATCAAGAAAGGCCCTGATGGTTTCCCTTATTTTTCTCGCAATAGGGAACTTTAGTAAAACGAGGTCATAATTCTATTTTTCCCTGGAGAGAAGGAATATGTAACTGGATCATCTCATCAGTCCTTCTAGACGTGGGTACACAGGAATAAGAGCTAAAGGGCATGAGGTTTCTTTTTAAGATGAAGAAAATGTTCCAAAATTGACTGTGGTGATGACTGCATCTGTCTGTGAATATACCAAGAACCAATTAAATTGTATACTCTAAATGGCTGAATTGTATGAGATGTGAATTATATCTTGAAGGTTTTGTTTAAAAAAATAAGAAAAACTAATTCAATGATGAGGCAGGTTTGGGTGCAAACTTTGGACACAGAGTAAAACAAAGTAAACCGGATGGGACCCTTCATTTTTACCTCCTGAGTGTGCTGCTCACATGTTGAACCAACAAGATGTAAGTTCCGATAGATCTTCTACTTCATTCATATGCCAAAGAAACCCCCCCCCGCCAGTTGAATAAAATTACCCAATACCAGATTTCTGTTTCTGATAGTGTGAGATTTTGGGCACCCTGAACAACCATCCCACGTGAAATAACTCAGAGCCCTTGAACCAAGCGAAATCCTGGAGAGGTCAGAGTCGGAAGCTGGTGTTAACAGTCAAAATAGGCTCAGTTATGCCGTGGTAACAAGCAAGCTCATGGGTCACTTAACAGTATTTCTCACTGATGCTTTGGGTCTACAGGAGACACCATTCATTCCAGTCTTATGGAGACCCAGGCTGATGGAGGCTTCAACTCAACATTGTAGTATCGCATTGTAGTAGATTTTCAATTCCTGGCATCATGCTTCTTTCTCTTAAGAGTTTGGATATATATTTTATATTTTATTTCCTCCCTATTAAGATTTATATTTGGAGTAAATACTCATCAAGTTCTTCCTGCTGAAACTCTCATCCCTCCCAACCTACGGTTTTCTTTTTAAAAACTGGAATCCTCATACTGTATTTCAGTGACAGAGCTCCCTTTTATGTATTAAAATCAAACCAGTTATTATAACACAATGGAATTGACACTCCAGAGGAGTGGGTATAAAAGAGAATGTGGCCACCCTTTACTGTAAGATTTAAACAGATTTAAAATATGTTTCTTCAGCTTGAGAGGAGGCTCAATGTGCTACGAAAAGGGCTTCCTACGTGAGAATTCAGAAAGTCAATTTAGGTATTTTTTTAAGAGGCTCTGTAATGTAAGGCCACTGTGATTATTAATTGAACTCTTTGAAGCCTGCATCCTGAAGTGCTGAAGTTACTTAGGTCCATCTCTCCTTTGACAGACGAAGGAGAGTCTAACTTTACAATCTCAGCCTATGGCGTAGGTGCTTCCTGAATTCTCTAGTTGCTCTTGGATTATTGAGCAAGGATCTCTGCTCACTAGACCATTCTGGACCCAAATGCCAGAGTTCACCTTCTTCTTTAAATATTATTCAGTGGATCCTTTCTCAGGAAACATCAGCAGATGTTCTCTCATATCAAATCTGAATTTCCACACTTGTCTTTCAATTCTTATGTGTGCACACATACACACTCATACATGTGTGTATAGTGTATAATATATACTACATATACTATATGTAAATAAGTATATGTAAGTGTAAAAATGTTAATCAATAACAACGATGATAGAGCACTAATTAAGGTCCTACTATGTGTCAAGGTCTGAGCATAGTATCAGCTTTATCCCGTTTCATTTTCACAGGAACTTTGTAGAGCCGTTCTATCATTGTTTGGGTTTACAGGCAAGAACAGTGTCCTCTTGTATCTCCAGAAGCCATGCCCTAGTCCTCATCCTACTGGGTCCCAGTCTCCCTGACTGCTGCCTCCCCACACATACTTTCTGCTCCAGTCAGGTCTCCCTACCACTTTCATGTCCCCCAAACCACTCTCTGCTCATTCAGTCTCCCTCCTTTTCTCTCAACCCCTTAACACTTTGCAAGACTCAGGGCACATGCCATCTTTGGATGATGCCCTCTCCCCATTGTAAGACTGTGGCTGCATTTGAATTACCTTGAAATTTTAATTTCCTTGAAAACACATTGTCCATTCAAGCCAGCAGCCTGAGGAGCTTCTGTGGTTCCTCCGTCTTCTTGCCTGCCCCATCCAACCCATGGCACATCCTGTCATTTTTGCTTATGAAAACCATCTTTGTTTTTTGAAAGAGAGATTTTATTTATTTATTTGCCAGAGAAAGAGAGTGCATTAGTAGGCAGAGCAGTAGGCAGAGGGAGAAGGAGAAGCAGGCTTCCTGCTGAGCAGAGGGCCACGACCTGAGTGGAAGGCAGACCCTAAAGGACTGAGCCACTCAGGTGCTCCTGGGAGCATGATTTTAGTTAGTCCCTCTGTTCTGAGGTTCAGAGAGGTTAAGTTATTTACTAAAAAGATACTCAACTAGTGAGTGGCAAAACCAGGATTTGAACTTAATCTTTCTGATTGAAAGCTCATGCAACATCATACCTTCAGGTTAGTATGATGATGATGATGATGATGATAGATACACAGAAAAGTATTGTTAAATTATGGGTGTGTTCTCTAGTGGGAAAATATGTTCTAACTTTCCCCCAGGAACATAGATTAGGTAACTGACATGTTAATGAGCATGGTCTCCTCTCTAAAGAAATGCAATAAGTTAAGGGTCATCAAGATATGAGTGGTAGGGAGAGTGTCCGTGGTGACCAGCACTGGGTGGTAGATCCTGGGGAAAAAAACGTCCAAAAGGTAGATCCTAGAGTTAAAGGTGTTTTGGGAAAAATGTCACTATTGTGCCTATGTCAGATTTGCTTTTTAACATCCTACAGGATGCCTGCTGTCTCATACGCTATCCTACATGATGCCTACCCTGTCATTATCCAGTAGTATTTCCAAAGTTCTTCAAGCAAAACTGTTGATCCAAGGCCTTGCTTACACTTGACCGCAGAGTCCATTTTTCATCTACTAGTAATGCCATATTTTAATTCAGCTTGACTGCAACTTTCCCTTGGGTCTGTTTCTTTCTATCTCCTCTCCCCAACCCTGATTCCCTTGGGAGCTGCTGTGAAACAATGCAGAGCCATAAGCAAACAATCCTGTTGGGGGTCCCACACACCACCCCTGCTTAGCTCTCACTTGACTCAGCTCTCCTTGGTCCAGCAGGAGAGAGGGCCCAGAACCCCAGCGACAGAGAGCTGTTCTTGAGCTGAAGCTCTTTATCTGCCTGGTCAGTCTTGCTCACATCCATTCGTTGCACACAGCTGAAGGATGAACTGCTTCGACTTTTGAGCTCACCAAGGACCCAGAGTGTACTTTGGTAATCTCTCCAAGAGCTTTTATCCTGTAGCTTCCTAATGGGAGTTTGGTTGTCATAGCAACAGCCAAGCTGTGCCCAAAGGAGAAACTCCTTGTATAATGAGCCCCAAAGACCTTGGGAAAATAAATAAAGGAAATCTCATTTACAATGGAGCAGGGAAGCCCTGAAGGGGGAGCTCTCCGGCATGCACCACTTCAGCAGCCTGTGTCACCAGGGGAAGAAGGAAGGTAAGAATCACTCCAGCACAGGCCATTTTTCACATAGGAATTTTGTCTCCTGCTTTTCAGCGAAGGAAAGAAGATCCCTCTCTGCCCCAGCAGCATTGCACTCCCACTCGCAGACAGTGAGAAACCACAATCTCGATCTCTGATTCTTTTCCAATAAACTTTTGTTCTAAGCGATCCTCTCCAATTTCCTCCTAAAACCCAATAAAAGCTGACCTTCCTTTTGTCCTTTTGGGCTGGCTGATGGTTCACCATATCTGGCTTGTCCTAGATTGCAACTCCTCTGTTATTTCTGAATAAACTCGGGACTTTGGGCTGAAATAAAATTACTCCCTTTGCTCTATTAAAGTTAACAAACTTAAATTGATTATCGATCTTTGCTGGTTTTGGCCTAAAAGACTCAAAATTTCTTCAGTACCTTCCAGTTACTAGGAAATATTTATAGCATTTATACCATGTTAATCACAAAGTGAATCTGACTTATTTCTTCTTAAACACCAGGCTAATCTGGTCATAGAGTGACTGTTAGGTTCCTGGGTCCCTGGGCCACAGCAGAGTCTGAAAAATATCTAGCCAGTCATGTATACCATCATCCAAAGCTTCTCAGTCTCACCCCCCAGTTTTGTTTGAATAAAGTCATTGCTCTTCCCAAGACCTTCTCATGGCCTGTTAAATCAAATAAAACTCTCAGACTAGAAGTTGGAGCCCTTACCCACAAACTACTAAATTTTCCCTTCTGGTCTAGCTCATTAAGTATGGTGTTTATGCCATTTCTCTTTCACCGGAGAACCACGCCTCCTTACTTAATATCGATCAGTTCCCATGGTAAGGATGGTATGATTCAGTCCTCAAACCTGGCCAGACTGAGGCTTCCCTGGAATTTTTGTCAGAATCACAAAGGGAAGGGAAGATACCCTTTTGGTCCAGACAGTGATAAGTTGCTAGACCATGAATCTTGGGGCATCAAGCCCAACATGTAGGAAAATCTTATGTTAGTTTGCTCAGGCTACTATAACGTAATAGCACAGACTCTAAACTGAACTCCTGAAGCCCAGAAAATGTGCTTTGATTTATCTTTGTATCCCCTGCACCTACTACTGTGCTTGGCCTGGAGTCAGGGATCAAGAGATACTTTTGGGATGAATAATATAAAGGCACAATTATGACCCTGAATAATGACATTGGCAACTTTACTAAAGATGTCTGATGAGCCCCCAAATACTCCAAATTTTGAACCCAGACTCCCAAAAGGTATGTGATAAAATGCCCCAAGACCATGACTAAAACTTTATGTCTATAGGTTTATATTTATAACTTTACGAGTATAGCTGAAGACTGAAGTTTTATGACTAAAGATGGTTTGAGAATCACCATTAGATTCGATGTCAGAAAATCTGGCTTTCTATCTTGAGTATCCCACAAGCTATATGACATTGAACCACTTGCTTCATCTGTCTTGATTCCCTCACCAATAGATAAAAGTTTAATTACATCCATTCAAATGCTCCAACGGTTCATGAACAATTAACTTGAAAATGAAAAATTTTCGAGCTTCCACGATCAGGTGGAAATTTACCAGCGCAAATTGATTTCCTAAGTCATCAGCTTCCACCAGCCTGCCCTGTGACTTCTTTGCTGGCTTCTGCCCTATTTCCTTCTGCTGAAATTTCCTGCCCGCTCTTCTCACCTCTGTAATTCTTCACCATTCTTCAAGACCCAGACCCATGCCCATGGAAGCTTCGTAGATCGCACACATTGGGAGCTCACTGTAGAGGATGTGAGCCCTTCAGGGACAGAGCATGACTGATTCTTTTGGATGCTGCCCGCAGCAGTCCCCAACCCCCGCCTCAGCATACTTTGCAGAGAGTCCAGCATGAAATAAAGGGAATATTGTGGCTTCCCTCTCCCCTTCACCTCTAGACAGACTTCACAGCCTTCACTGCACTCAACCCCACAGCCCAAGATTTCAAAGATATGAACAGCCCAAAGACCTCTGTCGCACAAGTTAGTTACTGATGAAGCAAAAATATCTGGCGCCTGTTTCCTCACAGTTATTCCGAACATGCACAGTGGTCTTGATCTATTTTGGGAACATTCGGAATGGGACATGGCTGGACCTAAGGGTCAGCTGGCTTCCATGTTTCACCATGGAAACGCATAGCCCTCAGGACGACAAGTGAGGAGTCTAGAATTGAAAATTGAAACTAACTTATTTAAAATAATCTTTGACCTTCTCATTACTAATATGTACGTTTCTACAAAGTTTCTACAAAGCGACGAAACAACTGAAACATATGCTGCAACAACTTTCACTGTCATTCACAGCGACTAATCCCAAAGAATCGTGAAAGCCGATTTCGTGTGTCTCACCGATGCAGAGTTAAAGCTAACCTACTTTTCAGATGTGACATATATTCATGATTCCATCCCAAAGCGTAAAATTGATATTTAGTATGGTATCTCCCGGCTAAATGTCACACCAATTCACCTGACGTGCTTTGTGGTACTGATGTTACAATGCTCCTGGGGGCAAAGCCACCAGTATAGGAATTCACGGACTGAAGTAAGCCTACACTGGCCCCACCCCATGCCTCCCAGAAAAAGAAAGGAGAGGCTTTTGTACGTTGCAAGTCCTGGTCTGGTTTATTTATATAAAGCAATAAATATTAGAAGCACAAATAAATTGCACATGTGTAAACAAACTGTACAATGATTGATGAGAGATAAGGGAGGGTAGTTCGGAAGACTCCAAGAAGCGTAGTACTGTCATCTTGAATGTAGACTACGAGAGAAGGCACCTTAGAAGCATTTGCGATGCACAATGGAGGGGCCTGCCTCATCGTACTCTTGCTTGCTGATCCACATCTGCTGGAAGGTGGACAGGGAGGCCAGGATGGAGCCCCCGATCCAGACAGAGTACTTACGCTCGGGGGGAGCAATAATCTGCGGAAGGAAAACAAAAGCTTCGGGTGAACTCTGACACTCGCGGCAATGAATCAAGCAACATGTTGGAGAGAGTCACAGAAGAAAACGTGAGACCGGAACTCACTGTAACGAGATATTTCCTACCAAAAATTAATACGGCGGAATCAAGTTTTATGCATTTTCTCCTGTCTCATTCTGTCCATTATCAAAGACTCTACAAAACAGAATTGCCCCACTTCTCTGAAGTAGAGTATACTGCGGCAACAAGCTAAATGCGTGATGGAGGCTAGCCCAAAAGTTGGAGACTTTTAAAATGTGTTCAGAGATTTAGGGTATTTTTTTCTTCCAAGATCTATTATTATCCACTGCCTGAAAATGTTTTTCAAGTCTCTTCTCTTGGGAAAAGTGCTAGAAAAGCTAAGAAGTAAAGTGTAGAGGAGACGGAAAGCACAGTGCGAGTTCCGTGCACAGTCCCGAGACCCCGCTTTGCCTCCCCCACCCACAGGCAAAGATCACTCTTCACCTTGATCTTCATGGTGCTGGGAGCCAAGGCAGTAATTTCCTTTTGCATGCGATCGGCAATACCAGGGTACATGGTGGTACCTCCAGAGAGGACATTGTTGGCATACAGGTCCTTGCGGATATCAATGTCACACTTCATGATGCTATTATAAGTGGTTTCATGGATGCCAGCAGATTCCATACCTAGAAATCAGTTAAAAAAAAAAAAAAAGGAAAGAAAGAAAGAAATCACAGTGCACTCGGGCCAGAGGGAAGAAAACAGGATTCCTTTGTGTTCATACACTGTCGCCCATTTGTCTCTGAAACATATGTTCTTCTTTAAGATATAGTGCAAGGTGTGTGCGGAACAGGTGTCTCTAACACTGCTGACAGTTCATCCCCAGCAGACTATGAAGACACAAACCACTGCGTTCAGCACCTGTTTGGAGTGAGTACTTGAACACATGCATCAGATGTACGGAGATATGTTGGAAAGGGTGAGGCACAGATTAGAGTTAGATTAATGCAATTTTTATTTATGGGCTAAAATCAGATCCTGTCAAGCTTCCTCTTAGAAGTCATTCCTGAGGCAAGATGGTCGGTAAAATACTAGGGTCCAGTTACTACCAAGAGTCTGACTATGGTTGTGTTTAATGGAGTGACTTCGGAGGAAGTCCAGCTACTGGGTAATGGACTAACTGCAGTAAGTCAGCACTTCTGAGGAATCATTCCTTTCCTGCAGATACAGATCAGTCAATTACTATTCTGTCTTGTTCTTTATTTTGACACGAAGTCAGTGTGTCATCCTTTGTCATATCACTACAACAGAACAGGATGGCCATCCCTTTTATGAGCCATCAGGGTCTGAGGCTGAGCAGGGCGGGACTCGAAGCTCTGACTTCTTTCAACACAAGAGACCCTTAATCCTTCCTGACGAGAATTGATTTTACTCCGGGGGACCCCTAGATGTGCAGGGAAGAGCTCTGCCCCTGCGCCAGACTACCACTCACCAATGAAGGAGGGCTGGAATAGTGTCTCGGGGCAGCGAAAGCGCTCGTTGCCAATAGTGATGACTTGGCCATCAGGCAGCTCATAGCTCTTCTCCAGAGAGGAGGAGGAGGCAGCTGTGGCCATTTCATTCTCAAAATCCAGGGCAACATAGCACAGCTTCTCTTTAATGTCACGGACAATTTCACGTTCAGCTGCAGAAATAAAGGGTAGCATAGTCAAGCTCTGAAGAATGAAGTCAACCGTGGGGGCATAGGTGGATTCTCTGGTGGAGGGAAAAAGCAGACACGATGCCGCGGCCGATCACACACACACACACACACACACACACGTGTGCACGCACCGGTGGTGACAAAGGAATAGCCACGCTCAGTGAGGATCTTCATGAGGTAGTCCGTGAGATCCCGGCCAGCCAGATCCAGACGCATGATGGCATGGGGCAGAGCGTAACCCTCGTAGATGGGAACGTTGTGAGTTACACCATCTCCAGAATCCAGGACGATGCCTGTCGGAAGAAACAGACAGGAGCCAAGTAAATCCCCGAAAACACCACTGCTTTAGTGGTGTCAAAGCCCACTTCCAATCTTGGCTAAAAGATACTCGCACTGGGCATGGATCCAGATCAAATTAGATTCCTTACACACAAAGAATAAAAATGAGCATAACGAAGTCTCAATCGGAAGCCAGCAACAGCTCACCCTTTTAAATATTATAGTAGAAAAATTTCCCCAGGACACTTGCAAATGACCATCCCTTTCATCAGCCATTAGCACATTACAGGAGCATCCGCGCGTGTTCTTCTTGCCTCCCACGTTCTTTTTTGACTCAGACGCTGTAGGGAATGTCGGCTGTCCTTGCGGCCAGGTGCCCAGGGGCGGTGTTAGTATGGAACACATACCAGTGTACAGTATGTGGCTACGCTGCAAGTTCATACATCACGTGGAGCCTTAATATGTGGCCGCACATACTTTAGGAGGTAAGGCTCTAACTCCCATGTGCTTTCAACTCGTAGAAATGCATGTGATCTGAAGCTACTGTTACCTCCCTCTCTTCTCAGGGACACCTTTCCCAGGGAGCATGAGGGAAGCTGAGTCATAGCCAGGTCAGTGACTTAGGAATGTGGTGAGTCAGTGACTCTCCCCACAGCCCAGTCATACCTGTGGTACGGCCAGAAGCGTACAGGGACAGCACCGCCTGGATGGCCACATACATGGCAGGGACATTGAAGGTCTCAAACATGATCTGGGTCATCTTCTCGCGGTTGGCCTTAGGGTTCAGCGGGGCCTCCGTGAGCAGAGTGGGGTGCTCCTCAGGGGCCACGCGGAGCTCGTTGTAGAAGGTATGGTGCCAGATCTTCTCCATGTCATCCCAGTTGGTGATGATGCCGTGCTCGATGGGATACTTCAGAGTCAGGATACCTCGCTTGCTCTGGGCCTCATCTCCTACGTAGGAGTCCTTCTGACCCATACCCACCATGACGCCCTATAAGAAGAAAAAGACGGGGAAATCAAGCTTCCACTATTTTAGGAATGTAACGAATGCCTTAGAAATGTACACCTACCTGCCCAAGTCAAGGAACATCTTATAGATATCAGAAGTAATAAAGAAATAGAATCCTATCCAGTTTAAAAATACTTAAAATCAATCTAGTACCTTCCGTCTCCCCCCACACGCTCCCCAGGTACAATTCTATCCTTTAATCTCTAACTGGGGAGAGGGGAATGAAGCTATTTCACCAAAGAAGTACGGCCTCACCTCATTTTAAAAATACCATAATGCCTTCATTAAATTATGAAATTCATCCCCCATGTCAACCGGAATATAAATGACTACACTGTGGAATGACTGAATTAATGACACATTGTATTTCTCCTAAGAAAAGATTTTGACATTCATCAAGTGAACATAAAAAGATGGGCTGCTAGGCCATTATCCCTCTGCCCCGGAAATCCAGATGGCCCAGCACTGTCCAAGGGAGCCCATCGGCCACCAGCACGACACACACCGCTTTCCTCCCTGGCAGCCCGTCCGGCGGAGTCAGAGCACATTGGCATTTCTTTTAATAAACAGGGTGGTATGTCACTATCACCATGGCACTTGCTGCTTCTGTCACGGCTGGCTTCTAAAAATGCAACAGCCAGGAAGCAGAGAGATTTAAGTCCTTCGGGAGCCCAGCGAGCTGGCTGTGAACAAGAGGGAGGAATGTGGTTGTTTGAGAGGAGTTACACTGTTCCAAGTCTTGAGCAGGACTGACAAGGGAGGCCAGGTTAGAAACTGAAGCCTGTAAGGGTCAGAGAAGACACAGTAATAAAAATGTGGGGCAGGCGCGGAGGAGGGAAGCTGCTTGCTTTTCCACACAGGGGTGGGACCTCTGGAGGGCTGTGTCCCTGAGAAGTAGAAGGGGGACGAGTGTAAGTGGTTGGTAGTATGCTACTGGTGGTGTGACTATTGCTTGTCTGGGCTTGGATTTCAGGCTAATCCAGCCTTTCCGAGTTTGACCTGAGCAGTTCATGGAACAGGACAGCCAGGTGAGACATTTCCTAGAAGGCTGGACTGAGGAGGTAGCAGGCAGGAGTGGGGCCCGGGACAGGCGGGTGGTTTACCTGGTGGCGCGGGCGGCCCACGATGGACGGGAAGACAGCCCGGGGCGCGTCATCCCCCGCGAAGCCCGCCTTCACTAGCCCAGAGCCGTTGTCGCACACCAGAGCAGTGGTCTCCTCGTCGTCGCACATCCTGGCACAGCTTCAGCGGGGTCTGCAGGTGGACAGCAGGGCAGCCTGCGCTCAGTGCCCGCGGTGGCGCTGGCCTTCTTGCGCCCCGAGGAGGGGACAGAGCAGGGGAGGGAACGCCTGCTGTCTCCCTTCCCCTCGGGGCAGAAGAAGCAGGGTGGGAAGAGGCTGCGGAGACCGAGGCCAATGTGCGTGGTGAAGGGGAGAGGGACTCACCCAAGTTCCCTGGCCAGGAGTCACCCTCTGCCCCGGGGTGCAAGGAAGTCCACCTCAGCCCTTCACGGCTTTGCCTTTCCTCAAACTGAGAGCCCACCTGGGCCTCAACCACACCCGCATGCCCCAGCCCCAGCTGGAGGGAAACGCGCATGAGAGAAGGGACCCCCAAATGCCCGAGGCGGGAGGCCGCAGAGCTCGCGATCTGCGCGCTCCTCTCCTGTGACCGCCCAGTACCAAACAAGTTAGAACCACGTGGAGAAGCGTGGTCTCTTTTTCAAAGACGTGGCGGCGCGGCCGGCTCGGGGCTACGGGCTCGGGGCGGGCTGCGGCCGGGTGCGGCGCCGGGCGGGGCGGGCGGGCGGGCGCTGACTCACCGTCCGCGGGTCGGGCTCGGCTCGGCTCGGGCAGCAGGCGCTGGGTGCCCGGCGCGGGGCGCGCCGCTTTATAGTGCGCTGACGGACGGGGTCAGTTGCAGCGGCCGGGGGCAGGGGTGGGGGGCCTGGTCGGCCACCTTGCCTTATTTGGTCGCCTTCGCACCACTGAGGAGAGCCGAGGCCATTCATGGAGCCAAGGGCAAGGGAGAGGATCAGCCAGGGGGCTCCCAGACCATGTAAGGAAGGGGAGGGGGCAACCAGGGGGATGGCCAAATAGGGAGCTAGGGAGGGGCAGGCGGTTAAGGGTAGGGGGCAGGGAAGACTCAGTGACGCCAGCTCACCTCCTCCCCCTTCTTGGATGGAGGTGCACCCTGGGTGTGCTGTGGGTTTGTTCCTCACAGTCCCGCCAGCCCTAAGACAATAAGCCACATACAAGCCAAAAGACTTGGCCCTCTGCCCTCTGCTGAGGGGTCCTGACAGCTGGACCAGGGCGGCAGGGGAGCTATAGCAGCTTCTCATCTTCCAGGACCGAGAGCTGGATGAGTATAGAGTCCTGGCAGCCCTCCTGGACCCCAAGGGCACCACAGCAGCACATTTGTGGGGGTGGACAGAAAAGGGGGCTCCTGAGACAGGTCACCCTTCTGGTCTAGTCCTCACCAGCTTGGATGACTTTACTCGGGCTGCTGGGGCCGTGCTCCTCTGGGTCAGAAAACAGAGATTAACCAAGGCCACCTTGATCCCCAGCTCATGGGTGGCTTAGGGTCTGGCTAAGGAAGAGGCTAAGAAGAATTGGAGTGAGAACCTGGCCAAGTCTTGCTGGAGAGGGGGCCAGGTTTAACCCCAGCATGGATATCAGGTAGCTCTCCTCCTGCTGCCAAGGCTTTGCTCAAACTCAGACTCCTGTCTGCAGGCCAGGAAAGGATGTCCCCCTGCTGCCAAAGTGAATGAAGGACCAAATGCAAAAAGCAGCTTGTGCACTTGCTGGTGAATAGATGAACATCTGTAAACTGGGGGGCAGAGGCCTTTTTCCAAGTGGAGACAAGACGGAAAGAGCAATATTCTGGTCAAGAAGGTAACAGCGGCTTCGACCCAATGAACGCATCACAGGACAGCAGAGTTAGGAAAACAGTCTGGCCGCCCTACCCCTACGTCCTGAACTATTTAATGGGAATTGGCGAGATGCCCAGTTGATTCATCTATACATTAGAGTGTGAGAAGCAGGGGCATAAATGATACCAGCTCCTTCGTGGAAACAGATCTAGAAGGATCTTGGGACTTCGGAGAAGGGGGCAGAAAGATGACATGAACTGGGGAGAGGGGAAAGGAACAGAGAGACTTAAGGACACAGATCACTGGTTTGCTCTAGGGTGCCCCGTATTCTCTGTTCTTGACTGGCACTTTGGTTTTTAATGCTTGTGTTTTCCCTCCTACTCACACCAGTTAAAAATAGAAAACTGGGCACAGGCATTCATCTCTAGAGTGGTCTTGGATTGATATGCTGAGGAGGTCTACTGATTAGATACTCGCCCAGACTGGGGAATGTTGGGCCCTCCCTGCTGAGCTCCGCAACCATGTTTGGGTTGGTCTGGAGAAGAAACTGTGGGGATAGCTGGGCGATGGAGCCAGGAGAGGGGTTTGATGGGGGTCATGCCCTGCCACCCAGAAGGCCTTTTAGAAAGAAAATGCCCATTGACAGGATGCAAAGAGCAGAGCTGCTTCAGCTCATGTGGATGTGGAAGAGCCAAGAAAAAGGAGAAATGGGACCAGGGTGCAGCCAGACAGCCCTGAGTTCAAGTCCTGCTTCTATCACTTACAGTGCATTTGGTTTTGGGCAAGTCACTTCCCTTCTCTGAGCCTCAATATTCACCTCCAAAAAAGGACACAATAACAATAACTCTTTTCTGGCAGGGGTCATTACTTACCAAAATAATTAGGGGCAAGCGATAGCATCCACATGGAAGATAAAAAACAAATTGTCACTATTACAATTCAGCAACTCAGATACTCTTGGAAGCAGTGGTAGCTTTCTCTTTTGAAGAACTAGGTCAATTTCATTCATTTATTGACTCAGCAAATATTTATGGGACAAGAGCTGGGCTAGTCACAGGAATACAGTGATAAATAAAGCTGAGCCAGGCAATTACAGGAAAGTCAGGGCCACTTATGGGGCATGTTGGGATGAAAAAGGAGAGAATCACGGGGACAGTCATGAAAAGAGGGATCAGAGAAACCCTTCTTGAAGAATATCATTTTGTCGTCGTTAAAGTAGAGTAGGACTGAAATTCATGAACATTTGCATGGAAAAAAGTTCCGACCTGGGAGTGGCAGGTGGTAGATTGCCACGTTCACTGCCATTTGCGCAAAGGGAGCTCCTTGGAATACCCGGCTGGTCACTGAACACCGAAACTATTGACCTGGATCCTCGGCGGATTTTTCCAGGGTTCAGGAGGCAAATTCCAGCCCACCCACCTTGGAATCAGTCTGCCCTGGTGGAGATGGACAGGTCGGTAGAGCACAGAGACCAGTTTTATAAGACAATCTCATCCCTTAAAATATTTTTAGAACAGTTTTCTTTCTTTCCCGCCTGAAACCAAATGTATTTTCATGTGCATTCCACTTATGGTAAGAAAGAACACGTTTTCCCCTTAAGGCTGTATGATAGTTCAATATTTGTTAATTGTACTCCTGCCCAAATTCTACCTTTTTAAACTCCGAACCCTATTTTATATATTTTTAAAATACAAGTTGTTGGGAAAGTAAGAGGCAATGACTATTTTCATTTGATACAGTCTTTAAGGGATCCATTTAATTTGAAAATTAAGATTGGTTTCCGTCACGTTGACTTACGTATGTAAAAATGACTTATCCTCTGTGGTATAGTCTGGATAGTCCTTTTTGTTTAATTTTAAAAAAAAAAATTAAAGAACTTAAAATTTATCCTCTTAGCCATTTAAAATTGTGCAGTTCAGTCTTATGTACATTCACATTAGTGTGCATAATCTCCCAATTGCATTTTTTGATGCAATTTTTGAAAAAAAGTCACTTCAAAAGCCAGGAGAGACTGCATCCCGCACTTGGAAAAAGACTGGTCTGTATCCTCTGAGGCAGGGAACCAGTGGGCCTCTTTTGCCAGAGGTCACAGAGATGAGCAAAGGGAAGAGGGAGGAGTCAAATCCAGGCCTCTGTTCTGACCACCACCCAAAATGCTTTCCAGTCTCCTCGGACTGCTGCTTCTTAGAGTAGAATGCTAGAACCACTTGCCACCAGATGACCAGGCTGCCTAATAGAAATTCAACTTCCCAGGTTCCACCTTGGAAGACAGAATCTGCATTTAAAGTAAGTCACCACCCCTCTTCCCCAGGTGATTCATGGAGGAAGAAACTTGGCAGCCCTGCCTGACTGTTTCTGCTCCTGCCCACGGAGCTCTGCTGAATGCTGCCCAAGCTGCCAGTCCTGGCCAGGGGCCAGGTTGGCTGACCTTGAGCATCCTGGTGGGATGGCAAAGCCGGGGTATGTCCCCATGGCTCTCGAGGGCCCTTGAGGCCCTTCTGGGCAGGGACAGGCCATGAGGGAGACGTGCAGGGCAAGCTGAAGGAACAGAAGGTGGGACAGTTCCCGCTGCCCTTGCCTCGAGGGAAGCCTGTTTCGTCCACCATCTGCTGGGATCTGGAAGGGAGCGGCCAGCCTCCTCCCGGCACTGGGGGGATTAGCAGTCACTTATCTCAGCTGTTCCTCCATTGGAGGTGTCACAGTATTTACAGAGAAGCCAGAAACAGCCTGAGCCACACTTAATTCCTCCCCATGAGCCCTCTGCATCTCCTCGCTGGCCTCTCCTACATTCCTCGGTCTGGGAGGGCGGGAGAGGCTCTCTCTAGACCAGATCAGGGGTGGGGGAGCCGGCCTTCTGAAACATTTCTATTTTCTTTCCCCGGCACATTTGTTCACTCCCACTGCCCTCTGGCTGGAGCTGGGTTTCAGTTTTCATTAAAAGAAGAAAGTGACGTGACTGTGAGGGATGCAGGTGGGGGGGAGGGGTGTGCCCACACATCCTGGTGCTCAGAATTCAATACCAACACATGCCTTTCTCTGCCACATA
Source organism: Neogale vison (assembly GCF_020171115.1). NCBI lineage: Eukaryota > Metazoa > Chordata > Mammalia > Carnivora > Mustelidae > Neogale > Neogale vison. Next base: position 92,090,045 of record NC_058103.1, on the reverse strand, counting down.
CCCCCCCCCACCCTGTTTGACATGCAACTGCCCCAGAGATTAGCTCTGGGGGCGGGTATTTCAATTCCAAATGGATTCAGCTCCTGGAGGATTCTGGCCATGACTGCCTTCTGATACGACACGACCCACAGTGATGAACCATTTAATGAGATTTTGAAAAGGAGGACAAAGAAAGGGGGAAGGGGAAACAGGAGGCAGAAGGAGTTTCTTCTGGATCCCATGGACCTAACCATCTATAAACCACACTTCTACTCTCTTCTATCCCCGACTTAAGTCCAGGAACTCGTGAAAGGATTTCTAAGAGGCTTTTTTAATTCCTTAAAAGGACTTTGCCCTCTAAGAATGAAATGCTGATGCTCACAGGTTTCTGCTTGGTAGGTGTTTGTCTTAGCTCAGAGTTGGCTTGCTCCCCGTGCTGACAATAACTCTACTTAATGGGGTTTCAGTTTTTCAGGTGTCTCCTGGGGCAAGCCTGCCTTGACTGGAGAGCCCAGATGTGGAGTTGCCCAACCTGAGCCTGAGCGCCATTCTTGCTCACACAAGTGCCAGAGAGACTGTGTGGGTGAGATCTGCGAGCTCAGAGACACCAGGTCTTTCATGCCCCTGCATACTGTAGAGTCCATCTCCACCCCAAGAAAGGTCGGGCACACACCCGACACCCATGATAACAGTAGTCAGAGTACCAATCACTAACATTTACTGAGCACATACTAGGGGCCATGTGCAAACTTGAGACTTTATAGGGGGCATGGTCCAGATGGAACTTTCTAGAAAATGCAGGAAGGACTGACTGGCAGCTGCAGCAGATGTGACACTGCTCTTTGATGTGATGTCACCAGCCTATACTGAGGGGCTGTGTGAGAAGTACACCACCTCTATTGCAAACGACAGTACTACGGCCTCTATTGCAAACCTGTGGTTACCGGGGTTCGTCAGAGGACCTGGATCCTTTATGAACCTCTAAGAAAAATTTCCTTGCTGGCTCTGATCCCAAGAACAGCAGCAGTTCTGTTAAGTACCTGGCTTGTTGTGATCTTGTAGATCCTGAATCTAGTGACTCACCAGGGTTTTCTTCCGGCAGGGGCTGAGAAAAATCTTAGAAAACCACACATGTGGCCCGTTTGTTAACATCATTACAAATCATTATGATCCATTTTATGTAGCCAGTTTGACTTTTCACTTTTTCTTTGTCTTACATTTTTCACTTTTGTTTGTCTAGGTAAGCTGCCGTAAATCCTTTGTGGGACAAAACAAAGGATGGACGGGGCGCCTGGGTGGCTGGCTCAGTGGGTTAAAGCCTCAGCCTTCAGCTCTGGTCATGATCTCAGGGTCCTGGGATCAAGACTCTCATTGGGCTCTCTGCTGCTCAGGAGGGAGCCTGCTTCCTGCCTGCCTCTCCGCCTACTTGTGATCTCTCTCTCTCTCTCTCTGTCAAATAAATAAATAAAATTAAAAAAAAAAAAAAGAATGGACAAACCAGCAGGTAAGATTCAACTCTGGGGGCAGTGGGGAGAATATTTGAAATTGGAATTAGACTGATCATTGATTACAGGTGACCAGGAGCCCCAGATGACTTGGGGATGTCTGTAGGTTTGTTTTATCCCAGTGAAAGTATAGTATTATTTTAATTTTCCTCTTAACATCGTGGTAGGTATAACTGTAAATCTAGACTAATATTTCCCCCCTACAAAAATAAGATGTGCTTACTGTGGTAAACTAGAAAACACAGACCAGAAAAGTACAAAGGGAATGACACGTCTGGTTGAGTTTTTTAAGGCCTATATTTTAACTTCCCTAAAATAAAACTAAATGTGATATAAAATTCATGAGGCCTTGGCTTTCATATCTACTTAACAGCCGCTGGACTGAGGAAAGCTAGCCTCCTGTTCTGGTAGTTTGCAAGAATGTCCACTTGTTCTTCCAAGAGAGATGCAATGCAAGGAATTTACATTTAAAACATTTCTTGGTTTTACTCTTCTAATCTAAATTATCCCTGGCCAACAGCTGGAACCAAAGAATGCCAATTTGGGAACAGGGTCTGCCCTTGAACTGCACCATCCGTATCTCACTTATATATTTTAGACGGCAGGTGGTATTTTCCAACTCAGCTGTTGAACTCTTTCAAAATTGCCATCTAAAAACAGAGATCCTTTTACTAACATGAAACTAAGCCAGATAAATACGTTGCTGAACGCTTTGTCTTCATGTGGGGGGTTGGAGAGCTGTTGTTTTGGGGAACATGTTTACAGCGATTATATGGTCCGTATATCCAAGTTCCTCTTGGTTAAGACTACAGATAACCAATTCTCCCCCCACACACAGCCTCTAATTTAATTTCATAAATTAGAAAAATAATAAAGACAAAGGCTTTGCCTAAAGCCAATGATCTGTATTAATTCAGGGAAGGAAACAGATCGTGCTTCCAAAATAAAAACAACTGAAAAGCCCTTCCAAGCCTTTGCTTGAGTGTGAATGCCGGCACTCGCATAAATAACTAGGACTCGGTGCTTCTGACATTTCAGAGACGAGCCTTCAATAACTGAGAAGGGAAAAGCGTCAGCTGTTAAACCATGATATAGCTTTGAAAAATGATCAGAAAAATCTCGGGCATGACCCAAAGGATGTAACAGAGTAAAGTATTACATCACCACAGAAATGCCTGCAAGAGCTGGATAGACCTCAGGTGAGAACATTCTTTATGGATGAACAAGAAGGGTGTCTGTCCCTTGTTCAGTTAAATTCTATTTGAGTATGTAGTTTTTTGGGGGGAGAGTCTAGCTGCTGTTTAATATTAGAGCTCCAAATTTCTAAGTGCCACACAGGATTCGTGCCGGGTCCATCTCCCCACCAGTGGATACAGCCATCTTCCTTCTGGGTCCTCTGTCCAATGGGAAGAGAGTCCAGAACTCTTCTCCTGAGGTGCAAAAAGGAACCCCTGAAGCCCTAAACCAAGCTGATCCTTTAGACTGGTGTCATCAGTAATTTGGGATGTCCACCCAAGGATCACATCCTTGTACTGCTGGGTCAAGATGGTGGGCGGGGGTGAGGAGAGGGAGCAGGGAGTTGATGTTGGGAGAGTGACCTACAGCCCCTATGCCCTTCCCATGAAACTGGACAGTGTTAAAGCAGAAACACATACAGGTACTGGCACAAGAGCTGACACTTTGCTTTCACACTGGGCCGTAGAAAACCTAGTGTCAGCTCTCCACCTCAGGGACATGGGCCCCCAAACAGTAATGGGAAAGTCAAAAGCGATCCCAGGACACAGTGAGCTTTGTTTATGAGAACAGCTCCAGTGTTCTAAAAGTACCCACACCTTAACTATCAAACCCTAAAATATTGAACCATACATACAACTTTATATAGTCTGATTTTTCTTTAATCTGGAAGCTAACCTTTATTCTGACTCCATAGGAAAAGTTAAGTGTTAAGTTTGCCTACTTTCTCACCTGGAACACATTTGTGTGAATCAGAGAGAATGGGTCATGAAGAGGAGGCTTATTGCTTGTTTCCTAGATTGCATAGAGATGTCACACGGATAGGTGGAGGACAATTTTCCAAAGCCTCTGATTCAGTCGCAATCACATAGACAGAGTTTCAGAACCTCAAGGTTGGTGTTGAGCAGCAGCTAAGAACGAACAGTTGCCCTTTGTTTCTTCAGATATTTGTGGGTGGAAAAGCTCCAGGTAATATTTTATAATGTCACCACACTGAGGCTGTGATACCTCTGAACACACCTTTTCCCCCAAACTGTGGCATGCTACGAAAATGTAGTGCCTGATTGTTAGAGCCCACATCATTTCCAGGAAAGGATCTTTTACTGTCCTTGTCTCTCTGAACATTGTTTTAAATTCTCAGCATTGACCAAAAAAGCATCCTGTTTTCAGTGACTGGCTTTGAACAAAGGGTTTCAAATAATTTCCCTGGGAAATTCAGGCTTGTCTTCACCTATGTGGAAACTTAAATATGCCCTTAGTCTTTCATTTTACAAATCACTTAGCAAAATTTTTCAGATGAAGAAATTCATTATTTTCAATAAGCATTATTTTTAACCAAATAGAATCAAAACAGTGATGTTTATCATGCAAATGTAGCTATGAACAGGAGGAAAGATCCAATTTTTAGCTAAATGGGGTTCCTTGAAATCAAGATGTGATTTATTTAATCTGCCCATTTAATCAATATTTATTAAATGCCTTCTCTAGGTAAGGCATTGTACCACGTGGAGCAAAGAATACTATGAATGAGACAATGTCTGCACACCAAGAAAATATGTACACTATGTTAATGGTACCTAAACTGCACTATCCACCACAAAGACCTGTGTTAAGCAGCATACAAAGCTATTTCACCAACGGGGATGGGGATGTTGGAAGGAGGGAGGGAGTCCTTGTCATAGTGCTTGGTCAAGGCTTCACAGTCAATGGATTTTACGCTGAGCCTCTATGGACTAATGGATTCAACGGTTCCCTCCCACCCAACCCACACCAATGTGGCATAATTTTGCAAATGAGTTTCAGAAGGGGACAGGACTACTGAAGGCCAGGATTCAAAGACTTAAAAAAACAGCAACAAATCTGGAGCTTTAGTATAAAACTGGCAAGCTTTAGTATATTGTGCTATATTTGTGAAATTAGTTTCTTTACCAATCATTGTTCAAAAAATGCAGAACGTAGATAAAAATACGTTGTTCCCTCTTGGAATGATTACAGGGTGTTCAACAGGCACCCACTGAATGCCCACTACACAGCCCATGCTGTACTTCTGAGAAGGTTCCATGTGGAATCAGAAATAAGCACACTACTGAAGGCACCACTGAAATAGCCTTTGCAAGTGAAAAGTCTGTGTGGGCGTGCATGTGTTTTAAAGGGCAGCTGCGTCTACTCTTCCTGAATTGAAAACTGGAGCAGACTTGAGAGAGAGATCTTCTCCACTTACCCCATGTCATTTCCCATGATGGAGCGTAAAAATCTCCTGGGACTGAGAAGTTTCAAGTTTGCTTGCACGTAGAAAACTTTGACTGCTGAAGCCTGTTTCTAAAAATCTAACCAAACACACCAAAACTGTTAACAGAGGGGAGGGTGTTGAAAGGTAAGAGAGCAAGGGACCCGTTACAGTTCCCGTTTTATATTTATGCATTGTTTAATATTTTTCCAGAAGCATGTGTTAATTTTTGTAAATATCAGGAAAGAGAGAAACAATCTAATTTAACATCCTCTTGCTTGAAGTCTGGCACATTTTTCTCTTGCTTACCCAACGGGGGTTTCTAGAGAATAATCTCCACATTCTTGAAGAAAGATACTGCATCTCCAAGAGATGTATAGGATATTTTTTCATCAATGGTGCTATTTTTATTTTATTTTTTTAAGATTTTATATATTTGAGAGAGAGAAAGAACATGAACATGGGGAGAGGCAGAGGGAGAGGGAGAGAGACAAGCACACTCCCCAGTGAGTGTGGAGGATGATACAAGGGCTCAGCATACAGAGCTGTTCAATACAGGGCTCCACAGATGGCTCGATCCCAGGACCCCGAGATCATGACGGGAGCCAAATGCCAGATGCTTAACTGACTGACCCACCCAGGTGCCCCCAGTGGTGCTGTTTTAAAAACTGTCCTCCTGTTTGGTTCATCATCTGACTCTGCTTCAAGATGTCTATGTGCAATAAAATCTCTTTTAGCCAGATTGGTTAGGTACTGGGTTTCTGACACAGTGGAAAACAACCATTGTTTAGAGAATGAAACTCGCCTGAGTACACCCACACAAAACTACAGAGAAGATAATGTCATTTCCCTTCATGCTTCAGAAGTTATTTACAGAATAGTCTCATTTTGAACACAAATTCTTGTCACACATACACACATATGCACATCTCCATATCAGACATAGAATATTGACAGATATAGAATACGGAGCTAAACTAAAATTATAACTTTTTGAAAACGATAACATCTTGAAAAGTTGCTTACATGAGTTCACTGTTGGCATCGGCATACCCGTTAGCTATTTATTTCTCTTAAGAATCAAGCACAGAGCAGACCTCTGGTTCTAGCCAAGATGGTGCATTCCAGGTGCTCCCTGTTATGACTGTGGACGAAATATATCAAACAAACATAGGAGAACTCAAAGGAGGAAAGAAGAAGGTGGATTGCTTGGGGACTTTGGGACTTGAGAAACAACATGGTGGTGAGTCTAGTTTCCTTATTGGCTCCCGTATATCCCAGGCTGCGTGCTAGAGTAGCCTCCAACCTGGACCGCCAATAGGTGTGGATAAAGTAAGCTACAAGAAAAATATGTTCCTTCCAGTCAGAGAACCAACAAAGGAGTGGCCTCACCATGGAAACCATTTTTGGCCACCTGCCCTACTCTGTCCAAACATTAATGCACTAATAGCAAAACTGCCCCCTCCCCCAGTTTCAATGGCACAGAACAGGGAGCTGCTTTCTTCCCCACCCACCACCCTTGCAGGATCAGGGGATGGTGCTCCAGGTCTGCCCAGTCGTGCTAGTGGGGCTGAGGGACTGATCTTCCATTTTCTGCCAGTTGGAAGCAGGCAGTGCTCCTAACCTCCTATCAGGGTGGCAATGAGGGCTCTTTATGATGGAATGCTCCTGTATTTGGCGGCCGTATCAATCTGTATGTGTGTATGATAAAATGGCCTTGCTCTAAATAGACACACAGACAGATATGGAAACTGGAGGTGTATCAATGTGGCTGATGGGATCGATCAGTGTCAGTGTGCTAGTTGTGATATTGTACAAAAATTATACAAGTTGTTATCAACAGGGGAGAATTGGATGAAGGTCTATGGGATCTCTGGATTATTTTGTACAATTGAATGGGAATCTACAATTATCTCAAACTGTGAAAGTATTAAAAGCCAAGTATAAGTGGTGCAAAGAATTCAGTTTTTTTTTTTGTTTTCCAGTCACCTTTGACTCTGGGTAAATTAGTTCTTATATCCAGGTGATCATAGGTGACAAAATTTACATAGTTGTACTAAATATATCACATGCCCTATATTTATAGCAGGAGCACTGGCTGGCCCAGTATAGATCTGGCATGCGGAGTTAGACGCCGTTGTGCTGAAGAGGTTCCAAGGTCCATGGGCATGTCTGATGACTCAGGTGCCGATGACAGTAGGCAAACCCCAGGGTGATGAAAGAGCCCAGAAGGAGAACTGATACCTACTTAAGGAGGAATCTGGCCCAGTGAGTGGACTCAGCAACAGGACCTGCAGACTGGAGAGCAGGGATGCTTCAGATCAGTAGTCTGGTAACCCTTGACAATGTCCCAAACTGAACTACTCCAGGAGCTGGTGAGCACTTTGAACCAAAAGGCATATTTTGCAAAGAGAGCTGCCCCACACCACTTGGAACCTGAAGGCCTCAGCTAGGAGAACATAGTAATCGAATAGAATGTAGAGGACGGGAAGTTAGTTACCTGCTCTGGTGCAGATCCACAGCTGAGCAGTGACTGATGCTTACTTAGCCTGAGACACAGCTCCGGAAGGCAGCCATGAGGGTTGGCTGTTGGCGGCCAGGAGCAAGCAGCCGAGGCCGTGCAAATGAGGGGCCGAGTGGATGGGGCACGGTGGAGGCCAGAATAGCATAGTCCATACTTGACCTTGAGTGTCTGTGAGATGCCCCCCCCAGGGACCCCTGGAAATGCAAAAGAGGCAGAACCTCAAAAAGGCAGGAGAGTGTGAATGCAGGGAACAGTGACACCCAGTTTTCCAGATAGAGGTTATCAAGCAAACACAAATGTAGGCCAGTTGTTCTCAACCTTGGCCATACATGGGGCTGGGGTGGGGGAGACACAGAGTTGGGGTACGGGGCCTGCCAAAAAACAGTGGCCCTGGTAAAGAGCCCAGTTCTTCGGCTGAGACCCACAACAAGCTCCACCTTAGTGGGTAAGACAGATGGATAGTAATCAGATTTTTAGTCAGCTCGGTCCCAGTATAGTGTAAAGCGATTGGCCTTACCCTGTCTGTTGAAATCAAAAGGAAATACCCTCTAGGGGAATCTAACTTCCTATAGAGCTTTACGTTATCGCTGCAGTTTTTCATACACCGTGTCTGGTACATACAAATAATTAAGGAGTATTTGGCACAAAATCGAAAACCCATCAGAAAAAAAAATGGACAATGGAAGGAGACCATCAGGAGCTCTGGATCCTGAACTTACCTAACCTACATGTTAGATATGTTAAAAAAACAAACAAACAAACAAAAACAGAAAACCAACTGACTAATACGCTCAAGAAAATAGTAAAATAGAAAATTTCTTCAAGGAATGGGAATCTATTAAAAAGAATCACATGACATTCTAAAGCTGAACATGTAACAAATTAATAACACAATAGATGACTTTAAGAGCAGATAGGACAGTTAAAGAGAGGAATCAGTGAGTTTCAGGGTGGGTCAGTAGAATATAGTCAGATTAAAACAGAGTGAAAGAATACATGGCTGGTTTAACATTTAAAATTCAGTTCATATAATTTAACACATTCACAGAATATAGCAGAATGATTATACTATCTGTCCAATATGTGGAAAACACATTTGATAAAAGTTAACATCTATTCATATTAAACACTCTTAGCAAACTAGAAATAGAAAGAAAATCTTTAATCTAATAAGGAGTATCTACAATAAACCTACAACATTATATTTTATCTCTTGTTCCCCGAGACTGTGAATAAGATAGATGTTGGTTGGGGTGCCTGGGTGGCTCAGTGGGTTAAAGCCTCTGCGTTCGGCTCAGGTCATGATCTCAGGGTCCTGGGATCGAGCCCCGCATCGGGCTCTCTGCTTAGCGGGGAGCCTGCTTCCTCCTCTCTCTCTGCCTGCCTCTCTGCCTACTTGTGATCTCTGTCTGTCAAATAAATAAATAAAAAAAATCTTTTTTTAAAAAATTTAAAAAAAAAAGATAGATGTTGGCTATCATCACTTCTATCTCCCACTATACCAGTGCTCCTCGACAGTGCAATAAGGCAAGAAACATAAATCAGGGGTATAAGAATTGGAAAGGAAGAAACAAAGCTGTCATTAACAGTGAGTGTAAAAAACTCAGAAGGATTTATATCCAAACTATTTAATTTAATAAGTGAATATAACAAAGTGAATTAGGGGACAAGATATAAGTTAACTTTATCTCTACATGCCAATGATAAACAAGTGAAAAGATAACATTTGAAATACGCCATTTACCATAGCATCAGAAAATGCCATACCAGGCTTAAATGCAGCTAGAGATATAAAAGACTGTTATGGATAAAACTACAAAATATTAGTGCAATAAGTCAAAAAAGAACTAAATAAATGGAGAGACATGTCACATTTAGGAGTCAGAAGATTCGTCATTATAACACAGTCCATTAACCTACATTGATTTTTAGATTCAATGCAATCCCATCAAAGTACTAGCAGTGCGAGTGTGTACAGAAATGCTGCTTCTAAAATTATACAGAAATGTGAAGAGCCAAATATGGCTGAGATAACCTTAAGAAACAACAAGGCTGAAGGACATACACCACTAGATAGCAAGAGTTATGATAAAGCCAAGATAACAAAATGCAGCTTTTGTGCAACTTTAGAAAAATAGTTCAGAAACTGACCTACACATTAATGTATAATTGATTTTGACAAGGGCCGACTTGACAATACTGAGAAAGTGATGACCTTTTCAATAAATGCTTCTAGAACAGGCGAATAACTATATGAAGAAAACAATGACTCTTGACCTCATCCCACACCATATGCATATTTCAGTTCTAAGCACATTGTACATCTAAATGGGTGAGTTGAAAGAATTAAGTTCTTAGACTATAACACAAGATAATATATTGATTACTTTAGGACAGGCAAAGATTTCTTTCTCTTTCTTTCTTTCTTTCTTTTTTTTTTTTTAAGATTTTTAATTTATGAAGAGCCTGGGTGGCTCAGTGGGTTGGGCTTCTGCCTTGGGCTCAGCTCATGATCTCGGGATCCTGAGATCACCCCCATCGCATTGGGCTCTCTGCTCAGCGGGGAGCCTGCTTCCCCCTCTCTCTTGGCCTGCCTCTCTGCCTACTTGTGATCTCTCTGTCTGTGAAATAAATAAATAAATAAATAAACTCTTTAAAAAAAATTTTTTTTTAAATTTATTTATGTGAGAGAGACAAAACAGAGAGAGAGCACACAGAAGTGTTGGGGGTTGCGGGGGTTGCGGGGGCGGCGGTGTGTGTGGTGGGGGTGGTGGAGATTGCTCAGTCCTAGGACCGAGGGATCCTGACCTGAGCTGAAGGCATGCTTAATCCACTGAGCCACCCAGGCTCCCTGAGGCAAAGATTTCTTAAACAGAAACACTTGACTATATAGAAATAACAAGAACTTCACTTCAACAAAGAATTAGGGGAGAAAACACTGGGGAGAAAATATTTGCAATGCATACAACCCACAAAGGGCTTAGATTCAGACTATACAAGAAATTACTATAAATCAAGAAAAAGACAGACAAGCGAATATAAAAATAGACAAAAGACTTAGAGAGAGGCTACATAAAAGAGGATATCCAAGCAGCCAATCAACATTTGAAAGTGCACTCAGTCTCAATAGCAACAGGAAATGCAAATTAAGATTAAAATGAGCTGGGGTGCCTGGATGGCACAGTCAGTTAACCCTCTGACTCCTGGTTTTGGCTCAGGTCATGATCTCAGGATTCTGAGATCAGCCCCTGTGGAGCCCCACTCAGGGAGGAGTCTGTCTTCTCCATCTGCCCCTCCCCACCACACTCTCTTTTTCTCTCTCTAAAATAAATAAAAATAAAACTTAAAAAAATAAAATACAAATGAAATTTGAGCTGCCATCACAGAGCACTAGAATGATTAAAATTTAAAAGACTGACTACCAAATATAGTGAGGCAAGTGTCATATTAACAGAACATTCACCTTGCTGTTCTCTGTCCCTTGAATTCAGGATTTTACCTTTAGCCAGATAACCCTACCAATTTAATCTCCAAGACTATTTCTTTCTCTCTCCCCCTTTCTCTCTCTCTCTCTGCCCAGAATATCATCTCTAACCTTTCCTGCCAAATCATGTTTCTCCTTTTCTTCTAATCTCTGTCAGCATTCCCTTTTTAAAAATCTTTCTAGCCCAATGCCAAGCCAACTTGACTTCCAAAGCAAGAATAAAGTCCTTCCTGTGCCTTCATTCCCAGCCAGGTCCTGCTCTCCCTAACTCCCATTTTCTAAGCAGATACAGGTTGATGGTTCTATGATATGAAGATCATAAATACATGAGGTTCCTTCAGGTGTCTTTCATATCCTCTCCTCAGTGCTTACACTCACTCTCCTTTTAAAATTTAGGCTTCCAAAGGTCAGGAACCATACATAGTGCGTATCTCCCCCCGACAGCCTACTAATGAATGACAATGTTGAGTGAGTAAAGCTAAGAAAAGTGAAATGTCTTCAAAAAATTTATTTTATCCATTTTAAAAAGGAACAATTATTCTAGAGTCTATATTTTGATTATTAAGAGTGCTGGCATGCAAAAAACAAACAAAAGCACAAATGTAGGAATTTGGCCTTGAGAAGCAAAGGATTATATATTTTCTGAGCAATGAACTGAGGGAGAATTCTCATCTTGAGACAAATTCTGTTGTTACATTAAAAAAAAATTAAGGTCCCTGTTAATTGGGGAAAGGAAAGAAAGAGGTATATAGCTTCTGCCTTGGGCTTAGTGTGCTTGCATATAACACCTTGTCAATACAATGGAAAACAATGTAACCTCGGCCAAAAGAGGTGCGAAAAGTTGCGAGTGTATCAGAGTCCTATGTTGGACTTGTCACTCCGCCCTGTCTTCATACTCAGATTCTGATCCTGTGCTGATTTATGGATTTTCCCTGGTAGAAAATAGGATGTGAGTCTCACCTCCCAAGTGAATTGGAGTTACTGGATTTAGAAAATACATGGAAACAGAGATAAAGAGAAACCAGCTCACAACCAAATTTTTCATTAAAGTGTCAGCAAGTCTTCAAAACCGATGGCTTGTATTTCACATAAATGAAAAGAAAGTCTGATGACACAAGGCCAGGAAAATGAATACCATGCTTATAATTAGAAGCTCTTTCCAGAGATCTGGTCACGTCCATGTGTGATAGAATAGAGTGTGAGCATTTCATGGGGCACCAGGAGGTTTAAAAAAAAAAAAAAAAGTCCTCTTTTCAAGGAAAAAGTCTGTATGTATGATCAGGACAGCCTGCTACCCAACTATGCTGCCCTCGGTTCTGGAGTGTCCTCGAGCGGCAGAGAGAGTCTCTGTGAATATCTGATTTGCTCCCTTCTCCCCAGATCTTTCAGTATATTAGAGACTCCTCTGGGATTATCAAGATATTTATTTTTCCCTCTACCCCAGTAAGGGTAAGCTTACTGTATTATTAGCACAACTTATTCTTGGTTACTGAAATTAGGTTTTCTGCAAGTTGATCATCTAAAGCAAAGATTTAGATTGGAACCAAAGTCAGGTGATCCTTTAGGCTGACTTGAGCTGGAGGCATGAAGAAAAAGGGTACTGGTGCCGTTGCTGTATTTCAGTGTCTGGTTCTAGAACAAAGCCATAGAGAAGAAGGCAAACTGGCACAGGGGAGGCACACTTAGAAGACTACTGAGGAATCTGACCGTGGAAAGGGGGAAAACATTTATGTTTTTATTACGTTTATGAGTGTGTCATTATGCAGGCGACCCCGTTGACTATCCTGTCATCATAGCAAGAACTCTGCAATAAGAAGATCACATCTCTTAATATTCATTTGAAAAAAAGTTGAAGACACAATCCCCCCAGGATTATCTAGGCAGTCTGTGATGGAGAAAGAGGTTACTACAGGCTGGAGTGATCAGGGAAGTCTTCCTAGAAGAGGTAGTATTCGGTCTTAAGGTCTGAGTGCACCAGGAGGACAGGAACAAGACTGGCATCATAAACAAGAGGCACAGAAAAAGCAAAGCCACAGAGTTGTGAAAGGTCAAGAGGCTTTCAATGGAAGCTAATGAAAGTGGCCTGGCTGGAGCAGAGCCATTGGAGGATATTAAATACATGTATTATTAAACACACTTAACAGTTTAATTAAAGAGAGATGCATTCCAAAGCTACACTTCTTTATCAGAAACTTGTTTTTCAATCAGAAGTAATCATAGTATCAAAAGCATAAGGGTAAATCTAAGCCACCAGAACTATCATTATAATGATATCATTATAAATTTTAAAGATTTTATTTGTTTATTTGAAAGAGAGCAAGAGCAAGCAGGGGGAGGGAAGGGGACGCAAGTAACTCTGCACTGAGCACAGAGACTGACGCAGAGGGGTCTCAGGACCCCATGATCATGACCTTGAGCTGAAATCAAGAGTTGGACACCTAATGGACTGAGCTACCCAGGTGGTCGTATCATTATGATTATTAAATGCAATATCCATGTGATTCAGAAAAAGCCCCCACCCTGGAGGAGCCCACCATCCACACTGTCTAGGCGTATACCACAGCAGACGAGAACTTACAGAGACATCCTTCCCCATGGAGCAACAGCTACCCAGTCAACTTTCTGTATTTCCCCAGTCCGGTCAGAATTTGATTGCCCACCTTATTTCACACCTTTCTATCCTCTTTGAGCCTTCAGTGAACTTCTACTCTTGAGGCAGGAGTCTCAGAGAAGGAGAAGGAGTCCTAGAAATGAAGGGGTTGGATGAATCCTGGTCACTTCCAGGATTTGGAATTCCAGGAGTGTGGAATGAGATACCTCTAGCAGTATTTTCTAACATCATTTTTTAGGACTTCACTTGTCTTTTCCTTTCCTGAATTTCTCCTTCCATACTTTACACATACTAACTCTGGGGTTTTCTTCTTTGACTCGTCTACATTCTCACAGTGGTGGGCTGCTAAATTGGCTCTGAAAAAAAAAAAAAACAAACCCTGGATTTGTAGTGTTTGTTGACCTCTGCGGTATAAATACTCCCACCATGGCCAATTTCTTTCCTTTTTTTTTTTAAATTTTATTTATTATTTGACATTGATACAGCAAGACAGGGAACACAAGCAAGGGGAGTGGGAGAGGCAGAAGCAGGCTCCCCGCTGAGCAGAGAGCCCCATGCGGAGCTCGATTCCAGGACCCTGGGATCATGACCTGAGTTGAAGGCAGATGTTTAACGACTGAGCCACCCAAGCACCCCTCTTTTTTTTTTTTTATGATTTTATTTATTTATTTGAGAGAGAGAGAGAGAGGGAACAATTGGGGAAGAGGGAGAAGCAGGCTCCCCACTGACAGGGAGCCCGTTGCGGGTATTGATCCCAGGACCCCAGGATCATGGCCTGAGCCAAAGACAGACACTCAAACAACTGAGCCATCCATGTGCCCCCACCATGACCAATTTCAAACTACTGCCAGCTTGAAATAGTCAACAATTAACCCGAGAGGCTGGGAGCTGGTTCTAGCACCGTGGGCTGCCTGCATTGCACTGTCCTCCCTTCTTGTTCCTCAGACAGCTCTTCCCGTGGGGCTCTACAATCTGGCCTTTGTAGGCATTTTGTGCTTGATAATAGGGTGACAGCAGCCAGGATCAGCTGTCTGAGTATCCTTAAATCACTCACCATAGACCTATGCGCTGCTAAACCACATACTCCCGTTCCACGGGTTAGCGCTCACCCTTCATATCTTGTGAAGTTCCGTATACTAGCAAGACTTAGGGAAGCACAACAAGCCTCAAAAAGCCTCTTCCCTCTTCAACAAAATTCCTGTTCCTTAGCATTCCTTGTTCCTGGGCACAGTTCTTTTGTGTGCTTTACGGGAGGCAACTCTAATCTCTATGCACTCCCCTTCAGTACTTGATAAACATCAGTGTGTATGCAAATACCTGGATATCTTGTTAAAATGCAGATCTGAATTCTGGAGTGAGGTGGGCTTTGGGAGTGAATTTTTAATGAGTTCAGAGACCCTGTGTGTGCTGCTAGTCCAACGACTTCACTTTGAGATCAGACTCGATACCCTCTAAGGTCATTCCCAGCTCTGGCTGAGGCTGTGGTAGCTCCCCCCATGGGGAGTCTTGATTCTCTGCCTGTTGGGCAAGGCTTTTCATTTGCACTCAACAGTTCCAAGGACTCTGGTGGGATCTCCTAGGCTTTCACCTTTGTGACTCCATTGTCCTCATTTTTGCCATGTCTTGACTCAGTTCTCAATTCCATCCCATTCTGGCAAAGTCCGTATCCTCTGCTCCTCTCATGGTCATCTTCACAGCCTCTCTCCTGTCCACCCTTTCCCTCCCACCAACCCACCTCCCTTCCCAGCTCATCCTCACTGCCAGGCTAACACTCCCTGCCCCCAGGTCCCCGATTTAGTTTCAGCAGTGCACTTAGCACATATGCATTTTTAATTGGGTCTCTTTATGTGGTATCACTTTTCCCTTTGTGTTCTCATGTACACGATGTCTATTTACACCCTCTCTTGAGTCTTCAAGAATAGGAGTCATGACTTTCCTACCTCTTTCCCTCTTCTTCAAGTCACCTAGGTCACCCCAGGAAAACGACATTCACAAGTATCAACCAGTGTCTTCCACTGTCTCATCTTCCCTATTCCTAAGTTCTGCCTTAACTAAGTGATGCACCATTCCCTATGTTGCAACCTTCTTTTTCCTCTGTCCTGGAATATCATACAGACCCAAACGATCTCAGCTTTGTCATATAAGAAGGGAGCCTAGAGTTAAGAGTCCAGACATTGGGACAACAAGGTCCTGCCTGAGCTCAAATTCCACTTTCACCTTTTATTAGATACGCATGTACGTGGAGGTGATTTTCCCTGTCTTAATTTTTTTTTTTTTTTTTTTTTGGTAAGAAAGAGAATAGCATGAACAAACCATCCCAGCAGTCTCCTATAGTCAGGGGGGCACTGGCCCTCATGGAGACTTTGTGGCTTGTGACCTTGCTTGCCAGGCCTCCACAGTCTCAGATAATGTGGTTTAGGACCCACTTACTTTTTAATCAGGAGGAATTTAGAGTAGCTCAGCATCAAACAGGACCTCATATTTTTGTTCTATTAATAGTGCCTGGGTTCTGGCTTGATTTTTGGAACCTTATTGCCCAGATCCACTACTGGTTTTTATCCTCCTAAGTTGCTGAATAATGTACTTTCTTCTCCTGAGTCCCCCCATTCATTAATTTACCTACTCTGTATTATCTGCTAATATTCCAGAAACAAAGATTTAAATCCTCCTCTTGAGTTCTATTTCAAGACTGGGTCCTCTCTTTCCACAGCCAGATTTCCCTAATGACAACTACTGAGCAAGTGACACATTTTATCACTCCTGGGTGAGTCTTCCCAATCCTCCAGGAGCAACAGTTGAAGATATCACCGTGGTTGAAGGTCTCCAGGAAAGATGCAACTCATACAGGCCCTGGATAGAACCATGTGTTGTTCCCATAGAGAAGAGACAGAAGAGACAGAGCAAGTTTAGCTTCAGTGGTGGGTACTGGTCCCTCATGGCTGGCAGGTCTTGTCCTGCAGCTGACCTCTGCATGCATCCTTCTCACACTGCGAGAGAAAGACCCAATTCCCTCCCACCAGGAATACATAGAGTAGTGGGGCTGACCAGGTGCTATATGACACACCCATTTTAGCAGAACAAAGAAGAGTGCATTAAGTCTAAAATAGGAAACTATACTCCCACACGGTGTGATCAGCTCAGCACAAGCTGTAGGTGCTCTTGATCTCCTGGTAAAGAGTTCTTTCAGGGCCAAGGCCCATTCTTACATGACCAGGCAGGAGTGGAAAGACTGCATGCCTTTGCTCATGCATGAGTGACTGCCTTTCTCAATGACTATCTCCCAGAATCATGAGACTCTTAAAGTTGAAGGAGGTCTTTGGGGTTATTCTATCTACTTCCCTATCTGTACCATTTGCCCATTGTCTACTCTGTAGAATTTGGTTGCCAGGCATCAGAATGCAGCTCCATTAGCTACCCCAATTCCTATGCTACATCTCACTGAATCCACCCCATTACCAACCACCTCTGTGTGTGGTGAAAACAGCTAGTGACTTGGAATTCTGACACATGAGAGACTGAATATGCAGACAGACAATGGTAAAACCATATATGACAATAGGACTCTAACCCACAAATTCTGCAGCAACAACCAATCCAGGAAACTAAACCTCAACTTAGGTCACAATCAATCCAGAATAATCAGGTCTTGGACAGTGACTACCTACTACCCTATTTTTTATCCCTGCTTCCAATTCAGGACCAACCAGAGTATGCTAAATATGCTTTCCAAACCAATTACATAAGATGACCCACTTCTAGTTAGCCAGCCTCTAGCTTTCCCATGTCAAAACCCTCCAGTCAGAGTATACCAGAAGCCTTCTCTTTATTACACTATACAGCTTTTCCACTCCCCTACTTGCCTTTGAGTCTCTGCCAAATGCCAGTGAAGGTGGCTGACTCCCTTGCTATAGCTAGCCATGAATAAACAGCTTCTGTTTGTTCTCATTTGAGTGATCTTCATTCATTTCCATACACTGGTGGACAACAAGTTAAATGAATTTGGAATCATCTCATAGGTCATGGACTTGGTGAAATGAAACTCATAACTAGGGTACCTGGGTGGCCCAACTGCTTAAGCATCTGCCTTCAGCTCAGGTCATGATCTCAGGGTCCAGGGATAGAGCCACATGTCGGGGGGGGGGTGTCCCTGCTCAATGGGGAGTCTGCTTCTCTCTTTCCTTCTGTCCTTCCTCCTGTTTATGCTTTCTCTCTCATTCTATCTCAAATAAATGAATAAAATCTTTAAAAAAATTTTAAAAAGAAACTCATAATTAAAACATCTTGAAAGTAGTCTGAGGAGAATAGAAGTGCATTTTTAACCTTTTTCCCAGTTTTGTTGAGTCATAATTGACATATAACATTGCATTAGTTTAAGATTTATAACATAATAATTTGATATATGTATATATTGCAAAATGATTCCCACTTTAGGTTTGATTAACATCCATCACCTCACACAGTTATGATTTTTTTTCTTGCGATGAGAAATTCTAAGATCTATTCTCTTAATGACTTTCAAATACGCAATATAGTATTGTTAACTGTACTTATATATAATGCAGCAAATATTGAATATTTGAAATAATGTACATGCTGTACATTATATCCACAGAACTTCGTAATCATTTAACTAAAATTTGTACCTTTCAACCACCTTCACCTATACATTTCCCCCACCTACCACCCCCTGCTTCTGGACTACTAATCTGTTCTCTCTTCCTATGAGCTCAGTTTTTTAAAATTTCATGTACAAATGAAACCATACAGTACTTGTCTTTCTCTGTCTGACTAATTTCACTTAGCATAATGCCCTCAAGATCCATCATGTTGTTGCAAATGACAGGGATTCCTTTTTTTATGGCTGAATAATATTTCGATGTATAACTAGACCATATTTTCTTTATCCATTCATCTATTAATAGACACTTAGGTTATTTCCATGTCTTGGGTATTGTGAATAAAGATGCCATGAACATGAGGGTGCAGATATCTCTTCAAGATAGTAATTTCATTTCCTTCAGATATATATCCAGAAGTGAAATTGCTGGATATATTGTAGTTCTATTTTTAATTTTTTTTTTTTTTTGAGGACTGTTCATACTGTTTTCCATAGTGGCTGCCCCAATCTGTTTTCCCCCTCAAGAGGGCACCAGGGTTCTCTTCCCTCCACAGTCTCTCCAACACTTATTATCTCTTTTCTTTTGGGTAATAGCCATTCTAGCAGGTATGAAGTGATCTCATTATAGTTTTGATTTATATTTCTTTGATAATTATTGATGTTGAGCACCTTTTCATGTATCTGTTGGACATTGCATGTCTTCTTTGGAAATTAACTATTCAGTTCCTCTGCCTAATTTTTTGAAACAATATATTTATGTATTTGAGAGACAGCGCGGGGGAGAGGGAGGGATGGAAAGAGAGGGAGAGAAATACTCAAGGGGACTTCTGCTGAGCATGGAAACTGATTAGGCTCCATCCCAGGGTTCTGAGATCATGACCTGAGTTGAAATCAAGAGCGAGACACTCTACTGACTGAGCCACCCAGGCGCCCCTCCTACCCCTAATTTTTAGTTGCATTTCTTTTTTGGTGTCACTTGTTTTGCTCTTGAGTTGTGAAAAACTGCATTTAAAAATTATTTAAGTTGTATGGAAATTAATGGTAATGTGAATGGCCATACAACAGAGAAAATTTGACTAAGGGTAAAAGGAAAGAGAAAGACACATGCTGTTTCTGCAGGATATGCTATAGACCACCAAGCCAGATTAAACATAAAGGTAATATTTTCGTAATATAGGTTATAAATCTGGCAAAAAGACCAATTTTAGTAAAAGATGTAACTATGGTATATCTGCTAGAAATCAAATTCTTTTTTTTTTTTAAAAGATTTTATTTATTTATTTGACAGAGAGAGATCACAAGTAGGCAGAGAGGCAGGCAGAGAGAGAGGAGGAAGCAGGCTCCCTGCTGAGCAGAGAGCCCGATGCGGGGCTCAATCCCAAGACCCTGGGATCATGACCTGAGCCGAAGGCAGCAAGCAGCTTAACCCACTGAGCCACCCAGGTGCCCCTAGAAATCAAATTCTTTTCAAAGTAGGGAATCAGATGCATTTCCACTTGCTTTGCTAATATAATAAAACTATAAAACCCAAAGATTGTGTGGAAGGGGGCAGGAATCAAAGCTAATAGTTATTTTCTTATCAGAAAGTTTTGAAAATATGGGAGGAACTGAATGAATTGAATTGACTTGAACTGGAGAATGCACAGATTTGCAAGCAACAGACTAGAAAAACAGCTGGATCTAGGTAGAGTTTTTCTAGAAGAGTCTTACAAAAATCAGATCACTGTTGGAGATTTAACAGCCCATTTTTTTCTTCTATTGAGCATTACAGCTAAAAATATCTTTACATTTACATATAAAGCAGTGAGGTCTAAAGTTATGTTATTTTAGCATATGGTCCTATTTCTGAAATGCTAATTTTGGTAGATACTTTAAGCAGTTAGTGCAAACATTGAAATAAGAAAATCCATCACCTACATTCTATTAGAGCTAATGTTTTTAAATTGTCCATACTTCATTTTAATCAACTTTTATTTTCTGTTGTCCTATTATCACTTTATTGAATCAACTTACAAAGCTGGTATTTAAAAAACAATGTTGCTTATGATTTCAGTAGTTCAGTAATCAGTCCTCTCTAACTGGGATGGAAAGAAATCAATCTCGAGGTCAGGGGTCAAGTCTTAGGTCATCCAAATGCATCTTTCAGCATGCATGCATTCCAGAATCCCAGCTATAACTGCACTTTAAGGCGACAGCCACTGATATGAAGAGAAGATATTATAAAAAGCATCTCAGATCATATCTGCACCAAGCAAATTATTAACATTGCAGACTGAGTTTTTTTTTTCACTGAAAGATCAAAACTTTTCTATTTTTTTTTTGACAGGTAAATACAGTTTGCCAAGTAAATATTTGCAGTCATTAAATAAATATTGGGATGTCAACTATGCCTAAGAACGGTGCTTGTTACTGTAAAAACAGGCTGAAGGGAAGATGGAAAATTTATTTTCTGTTTCCCAGTTTTTAAAATGTATTACCTGTAAATGTTTCTCTTAGAGGCATCCAAACTGTGTATCTTAGAATGCCATAAAAATGGCTACATTTTTGTTCATTTAGCACAAGTTCTTTGAAACTTTGGCCCAGTCAGTTCAACTTATAAATATTTCTCCAATGTGTTCTGGGGGGCTTATGTAAGCTGGGAAACTTGGTAGAAGGTAGAAAGCACACCCTGACAGATGGAAAATGCTGATTTTTGTGAAGAGTTCCCTGCTGTCAGTACGTGAGCATCTGGGTGTCTGAGGATATACTCACTAAGTTGTTACCTTTTCCACCAAAGTCTCAGTTCTCCGTGTGCACACAATACTGCCATGACTCGTAGGCTATTGACTCGAAATGCACCATTGATTCAGTAACAGACATTTGTGAAAAAGAAAAACCACTCTATAAAGTGTACACTGTTACAAATGTTAAAATAGAAAGGTACACCTTAGAATCCAGGTATTAGAATATTCTCATACACATGCATGTACAAGCATACATAATACATTTTTCTCCTAAGCATACCTATATATATGTTCATCTCTTTCTCTCCCTTCTCTCTCTTTCTCACACATACACACACATCCACACATGTGAATGCACGGAAACCTCCAATATCACGGTAGATATATTTCAGTCTTCCATCCCGACTAACACACGCCATCCGGAGAAACACACTTTGCATGTAAGCGATGCAATTCCACAGTTTGGGTGCCATTTTTCATGCTTTAAATATTACAGTGCAAATGATGATTTCAGTGGGACAATATTGTGGGGAGTTTAAATTCACAGCAGTTGGGAGATTCCCAAAGTATGTGAAGAACTTCTAAATATCACACGTGCACACAGTGACTAAGTATACATAATAAAGAATGATCTTTTTTTAAAAAAAATTTTTTATTTATTTGTCAGAGAGAGAAAGACAGAACACAAGCAGGGGAAGCAGCAGGCAGAAGCAGGCTCCCCGCTGAGCGGGGAGCCCGGTGTGGGACCCAGTCCCTGGACCCTGGGATCATGACCTGAGTTGAAAGGAGCCACGTAACAAATTGAGCCACCCAGGTGTATCAATGAAGAATGATCGTAACATTTATTTTCATTGTGTTTAGAGCACTTAAATCACATCACAAATGAAACTGCATTATTTCTATGTTGATTTATAGAATTTTAATTATTTAGGGCCAATCACTTTCTAAAACTCTAAATAAACTAAGAGGGTATATGTGACATTTTGAGGGGAAAGCTAAACATGGCTCCTAACCACAGGAGGAAAATACAAGGCAATGGATAAAAGATAAACAAGAACAGAAGATGACATAGCCATCTGTCAGCCTCCCAAAGGACATGTTGGTTTTCAGGACGGTGTTTCCTGTTTTCTTTTTCAGTGCTTTACTGGGCAGCTTGATGCCAAGTTAGCAACAACCAGGTATAGGTTTGAGACAGATACTGTTGATAATAACTAACTGCCTTTAGGTATCCCTAATATATATCCTGGCTTATCCCAACAGATTTTGGACAGTGGTTAAAACTCCAAAGCACAGATTTAACCCCAGAAAAGAATCTCAAAGCTACTGAAGAGAAGATAGACTTATTACATACACATATACATATATACATATATTTCAAATGGAAGACAAAAAATTGTATAGACAAAATCATTAGGGAAAGTAAAGACTTCTGGTTCCAGGGGATAATGTACCAGGATAATCTTAAACTAACCCATGACAAACAACTAGAAATGCCAGATAGAATAAAGTAGTATTTTTTGTAAGTATATAGAAGTTTCTGTAAGAAACTGAAATCCTTAATGCTAAAAATGAAGAGGGAACTGAAAACCTGAGAGGTAAGAATGTGCTCTGCTACAAATAATCCAGTTGAAAATGGGCAGAAGACTTGAACAGACATTTCTCCAAAGAAGACATACAAATGGCCAACAGACATGTGAAAAGAAGCTCAATGTCACTTAGCACCACAGAAATACAAATGAAAACCCCCAATGAGATATCACCTCACACCTGTCAGAATGGCTTAAATAAAAAACACAAGAAACAACAAGTTTTGGCAAGGATGTGGAGAAAAAGGAACCCCCAAGCACTGTTGGTGAGAATGCAAACTGGTGCAACCACTGTGGAAAACAGTGTGGAAGCTCCTCAAGAACTTAAAAATAGACCTACCCTATGACCCAGTAATCGCACTATTGGATCTTCTTTTATCCAAAGAATACAAAATCACTAATTCAAAGGGATACAAGCATCTCTACGCTTATTGCAACATTATTTACAATAACCAAGAAATGGGAGCAACCTAAGTGTCCACCAACAGATGACTGGATAAAGAAGATGTGGTGTATGTATACAAGAAATAAAAGAAAGAAATCCTGCCATTTACAACAACATGGGTGGATCTAGAGAGTATCATGCTAAGTGAAATAAGTCCGCTAGAGAAAGACAAACCCCATATGATTTCACTCCTCCATGGAATTTAAGAAACAAAATGAATGAATGAACAAAGGGGAAAAAAAGAGAGAAAGAAAGAAATCCTAAAACAGATTCTTAACTACAGAGAACAAAGAGATGGTTACAGAGAAGATGGGTGGTAGAACAGGTAAAATAGGTGAAGGGGATAAAGAGAACATTTATCTTGATGAACACTGAGTGATGTATGGAACTGTCAAATCCCTTTATTGTAGACCTGAAATGAATATAACACTGCATGTTAACTACACTGGAATGAATAAATTAATAAATAAATAAATAAATATATATATACACACACACACACACACACACATATATATATATATAAAGAATGTGCTCGATAAAGGGGCTATTCTTGAAAATAGCTATCCCTTGCAGTAACCTAAGAGCTTGAGGAATTTTTCCTTTTAGTTGACTTAAATTTCTACAAATCTTATCTTAAAATTATAAATCTGATCTGAACATTTTTAAGTGTGTCATTTCGACGAGCTTTAAAAAATGTATAATCCATGTAACCAATCAAGATACAGAACATCTCCACCCCAGAAAGTTCCCTTAGCCCTCTTCCAGGCAATCTCTACATCCACAGGCAGTTATTATTCTGATTCCAATCACCACAGATGCCTATCACCGTGTTCTTGAATTTTACAAAAACGGAATCATAATGTATATATTCTTTTATATATGTCTTCTTAAAAATGGCAGAGGGAGATCCAGATTTCTACACATAACCCCAATGGCGTTGCTTAACTCCAACAAAATTTAATAATGACAAAGGGCTGTTTTGTTTGTTTGTTTGTTCGTTTGTTTTGAGAATGGCAATCTTACACCCTGGCAATCTATACTGTAAAGGGAATACAGAGGTTTCCAGTATCAGTCTCCTCTGCCTTCAGCTCAGTGTGGAGTCTGCTTGGGATTCATTCTGTTTCCCCTCCCTCTCCCTCTGCTCCTTTCCCCATGCATACTCTCTCTCTAAAACAAATAAACAAAACCTTAAAAAAAAAAAATGCCTGCAGAGAAGCTAAGATACCCAACTGGAAATCCACCACCTTGAAGATATTCTTCTGCATCTCACTGCATTCAGGTAAGTGAGTGTTTGGTGCTTACTGGGTACTGACTGATGGCTTCCCTGAGCCACACACCAAGCTGCAGGATGGCTGGCATGCTTCAGGTGCCCCAAACAAGTGAGCACATGATCAGTAAACCGTCCCTGCTGGCTTGTTAAATGGGGCTGTGCCAGCTTCCCAGGCTTGAAAAGAAATACAGGAGGTAACATCCTAGCAAAGCTTGGTCCACATAGCAAGCAGGTGACCTTAGCTGATGAGCTCTCTCAGCTCCTCTCCGCCTGTGAACACCTGTCAATACGTGTGCCTCTTTTCTCCCAGTGGTCAAATTTTAGATGTTTTCGTTAGTCCATGATGGCCAAGGTCTTTCTTGTTGGAAGCTCCAGGCAGGGTTTAATCACAGCTGCTCAGGGATAGAATGGCCTTAAAGGTCTGGATAAACCAAGGCTGCTGGGATTCAGATTCGTGCTTTGTGATTTCTCAATCTGAAATGCCACTGGATGCCATCTCCATCCCAGCAGGCGAAGGAGGGAGAACACATTTCAGTTGGGCCAAAGTAGGAGTGGGAAGAAAAAGGGAGGTGAGCAATGGCTCCCTGACCCATGTGGGAATAGAGACATTGAGGTTGAGTTGGTGGGGGGGGCGGGCGGGGACAGGCCAGTGAGGACAAGGGGACCGGGACAGATCTGGGGAGCAGTGAGAAGTTCAAGGCCTCTGAGATGGGGAGAACATAGCAAAGACTGGTAAGAAGGAGCAGAACAGGCCCCAGGGAGGACCGCGGGCCATGAACCACAAGCAGAAGAGAGGCCATTGAGCAGGCTTACTCCAGGGAGTACTAGGTTAGCAGGAGGTGGCTACTGGGCAGATGCTGGAGGCCCCCCTCTTGGCTGGGTCTGTGGCAGCTGGGTGAACAGTCAGCACTGGGCAGTCATTCAACCTTTTCTGGAGCCCTGTCTCTACTCATTTCTTAAAAAAGAAAAAAATAATTGAGGAGCTGTGTTTTTTCCTTCAGAACTGATATGAGGGAGCCCATTATGTGTTTCATTCATAAAGGCAATCACAACCTAAGAGCAGCTAGTGTGGGGCTGAGGGTTTCTCGGGTCTCTTCCTTATTCAGTTTATGCCTGTTCCTTGTCGTTCTCCCTCACCTTAAAGGAACAGAGCTGGCAACAGCCGCCCCATCTCATGCACTGTGTCTGACATCAGTCTGCTAAATCAAGGTATGGCCAAAGTACAGCAATCCAACAATACCAGAGCTAGAAAAGAACATTCTTGACCAGATCGTTTTGAACATCTTACTTCATTTTAAAGAGAGAGAGAGAGAGAGAGAGAGAGAATGTGCACAAATGGAGAGAGAGGCAGAGGGAGAAGCAGACTCTCTACTGAACAATGAGCCTTACGTGAGACTTGATTTCAGGACCCCAGGATCATGACCTGAGCTGAAGGCAGACACTTAACTGACTGACCATCCAGGTGTCCCCTTTTCAAACATTTTAAACAAAATGATAAAGCAGGTTTCGATGGTACATATTTATGATACTATTAGTCTGTCCGGTGGAAGGGTGTGGTATACAGTTAGGGCACCCTAAAAATTTTTAGCCAGATAAATGATGCCAAGAACTTTTCTGTCTAGGAAATCAAGTCATATGCTCCTTCTTCATAGCAGGTGGGCTTCTAAACTTCTGGAAACAGGAAAGCCACTCTGGAATCCAGTCTAATGTGGGAAAGAAGAACATCTATAGGCAAGTCATGGTAACGTCCAGTGGTGCTGCTTCCATTCAGATAAATGGTAATACTGTAGTGACAGGTGCCGTTTACTGAGTTCCCACTCTGGGTCTGGCATTATACTAGTCCGTTCCCATATCATGCCATATTTAATCCTCATAAAAACTCTTTAAGAAAGGTCTTATTACTCCAATGATGTAGATGAGAAAGTTAATGCACTGTGGTTCAGGGGCAACAACTTAGCAAGTGGCAGAGCTACTGTAGCAACTTGACATTTAGGTCTACCTGACTCCAAAACTACTAATCCACCATGGGTGCTAGGAGGCTGGGAGAGAGGTGGTGAGAGCCTGGCTGAAGAGTGACTGATTTCACAAGGAAGATAGGTAGGGGAACATCACAAAGGAGATGGACTTGACCTTGTAGAATAAGAAGTTTGCCAGGTCAACAGGAAAGAAAGAGCATTTTAGCAAGAGGCCATGTTGGCAACGGTGTAGAAGCATGCTGTTTTGGGGAAACTGTGACAGGGTGGCCCAGTGTGATGGTGGTACTGAGTACATGGATGGGGCTACAGCCCCTTATAAGCAGATGAGTGTGTCCCAGTGGGACCAGCGCCTCACTTCACTCATGACCTCCAGGGTAGACCATGTTGCCTTGTCCCATCTGGCACCACATTTCCAATCTGTTTCTGCTTCCCTCAACTCCCAGTTCTGTGCCACCTGACACCTAATACCGCCCTTCTCAGACAACCCCATGGCTTCTTTTCCTGATCAGCATTGAGCCCTTCAACTAGTCTGCTTCCAGAAGTCAAGACGATTGACCCATTCAATTTAGCTTGAGACTGAAGACATTATTCATGTGCTCTCTGTTTTCTAAGTCCAGAGATGAGCTTGGACTTTACCCTGTAGGCCAGGAGCTCTTAACAAGGGGCATACATGGACAGGCTCCATGGAATCATGAACCACTAGAATTCTTGGAAAAATATTGTAACTGAACGATTAAAGGGACGTGAAGCTTTCATTAGATTCTCAAAGGCAAATATGATGTTCTCAAAAGATCAAAAACCATAGAAATGCCACACTGTTCAATTCTGTAGCCATTAGCAACATGTGATAATTTACATGATCTAAAATTAAATAAATTTAGAAATTCAGTTTCTTAGTCTCACTAAGCACATTTCGAAGGTACATGCACACATTAGCACAGATGATAGGACATTTCCTTCACTGTGGATAGTTCTGTTGGATAGTGTGGTCATAGATAACGTGGTCCATGGAGGACGGCAAAGAGGGGAACGACCTGTGGTGTAAAAGGCTAACTAACAGCAAGTGGAGGGCAGATCTGGGAAAAGCTATGAATTGGGGAGGGTTGGGGAGGAATCAATCTTATACAGTAGTGATGGGAATGGAGAGGAGGTCACAAGTGTGAGAAATGTGTCAGAGCCCTTGAGAAAGGGATCCTAGATGAGAGGATAGAGGCAGAGAAAGAGGTCAAAGCCAACTCTAAGCTTTCTCATTTGGAAAATGCCCACATGGATTCCTCTCCAGCCTTCCTGTCCTTCTACTGCTTTCTCATTCTCTTTCAACACCCTGGGACAGGTCCTGGGTCAGGGCCCTCACCCTGCCATTCCCTCTGCCTAGAATATTCTTCCAGGGATTCAAATGTCATCTTCTCTCCCCAGCATGAGTGACTAGGAGATGGGAAGACAGTGATGTCACAGAAGCAGTTCTGAGGGTGAAAAAGCTGATGATGAGTCATTCTGCTGATGTGCGTTGGGGGTTGGGGAAGGGGACAAAATGCTGAGTCATCACAGATCAGTGATGCATGTTCACTAAAGAAGGGCGGATAGTCACCACCAGCATCAGGAAACAGGTGAAACCGCTCTCTCATCCCGGGGTACACAAAGCCCTCAAGTATTTACCGTCTTTTCCAATCTTTTGTCAGGGAAAGTCCTGATAAACTTACCAATACTGAGTACTAAGACACTAATATGTACAGTATGTTAGCCAACCCAAATGCTTTTCATTTTAATGTAGGAAAGTGTCCCAAGCCACATGACTGAATCTCTAATGGTGGATTTTTATGCATTGCTGACAAATCTGGTGAGAACACACTTCCCCTACTCCTTTTACCTCTAATACCTCCTAGGTGGCCTTCTCATCTCCCTACCGAGCTCACCAAAACAATTTTTGAAAGGCATTTAGCAAAGGATGGACAGAAAAATTCTTGGTGACTAACTCTCCATTACTCAGAAAATGTTAAGTGGATGAAAGTCCTCTCCCCTCCCCCACTAAGGATGTTGGTAATCACAATGTTACTGTATAATGTGAAAATTTCCAAATAGAACTAAACTCAGGTCTATAAATATACATGATTAAGGCTTCAAATATAGC
The DNA here is from genome assembly GCF_020171115.1 of Neogale vison. NCBI lineage: Eukaryota > Metazoa > Chordata > Mammalia > Carnivora > Mustelidae > Neogale > Neogale vison. Next base: position 92,061,733 of record NC_058103.1, on the reverse strand, counting down.
ACTGCTTTATTTTCATGGGGGCTATTTCTGTGTGGTGATTGCCTGGCTGATTTGCAATTTCAGAATACAAATGGCTTTTCTCCATAACTCATGGGAAATTTGGCAGGGTGCTGCACACCCAGGCCCTCCTGAAAAAGTCTCTGAAATAGTGGTAAGTGCTCTTCTTCTGAATTACATAAGCAGAGCTGACAAAAGGCAACAGCACAACTCCAGAGCCTGCTGAAGAGAAACAGTGTTTGTTGGGTTTCTCTTCTTATGCTAGAGGGATACTGACTCCTCTGGTAATAAGTCATGAAATGATCATGAGCACGAATCCCTAGGATAGTCTACATTAAAAATACTATGGTACAAATTTGGAATAATGCCAATGGAGAGTTCTCTGACACTGGATTTACAAGGAACTAAAAAATGGTGTAAACATATTCATAACCCTGGGGACAGGACACACAAAAAATGGGGGGTAATGTTTGAAGTAAGGAGATCTATGGCTGTTATAAGCAAAACACTGACTAAAGAGTTTATTATCTCCATCTAATAGGGAGAACAGTGTAAGTATGACCTATGGTCACCTCAACACCATAAAGCAAGTTTTCTAATATCATCACAGACAGTACAAGCCACCTCGGAGCCAGGACTTTGTAGATAAATATAACAAAATGGTTCTGTTTTGAAGTAGTTTAGAGAATGAAGCACTTTGGAGTCAAAGTTCAAATCCCAGTTCTTTCATTTCTACATTTTCTGACTTTGGATAAATAAGGCTTAGAGAAGTTTTCTCAAATGTACAATGGGGATTTCAAAGTACTACCTATGTCTTAGGGTCCTTGAGAAAATCCAATGAGAGTGCGTGTAAAACCACAGTAAATACCCAGTAAACACCTTTAATACTTTACCTGAAGGTCTATCTTCAGTGTCTCTCATTGATTTGTGAGCCTTCTCCTGGCTCCATGGTCCCTCTTCCTGGAGAACCTTAAAACATTCTTACATTTTAAGGATGTACTCAGTCCAGATGTCAAATTAGAACTCAAGTCAGTGGCAGGGCCTCAAATCTTATGTGGAAGAAACACATCTCGCTAAGGTAGTTGTTTTCATGAAGACGGAACATCAGGTAAGGAGGCAGAATTAGGAGGCAGTGAGTCAAGGTTGGGTTTGAAGACTCCTCTCTTGCGTGGCCCCTTCTAGGGCCTTACGCCTAATTTCATATTCATAAATTTGCATCCTCCTTCTTAACGACTGCCCTTAAAATTGTATAGGCTTTGGACCCACCAAAACGTGCAAGTGCTCCTGTCTATCACATAAGCTGCAAGCCCACCTGGTGGCAGGGCTGACCTGAAGCTGGAGGTCACAGGGCTAGTCCTGGCTGTCTGCCTTCCACCTTCTGCTGATGAGTCCCAGGACCGGTCCAAGATCAGGGATAAGGCCACGCCTGCGGGTGGGTCTAGAGGTTCCTAGATAAGAAGAGCCAAGTGGTATCAGGAATGAGGTAGGATCTGACCAGGCTGAGGGTTAAGGGCAATTTTCTGCAACAGCGCAACTCCAGAGCCTGCTAACGGGAAATAGTGTTTGTTTGGTTTATCTTCTTATGCTAGAGGGATACAAGTTGAAGTTCGGTGAAAGAACAGGTACAATAACGCAGTAAATCAGTGTTTCTTGAATGTTATCCTGTCTGGCTCTCATGCTGGAGCCTGACCAATACTCACTGAGAACCATTTAAAAAGCTAGATTAGAGGGGATAAAGCCCGTTAGAAGAGACTGGAAACCTGCTGAGATACCCAGGACTTGCGGGAAGGGAAGCTAACAGGAAATCCCATTTTTTTTGCACAGCATTTTCCTCCTAGGGGCAAGCAGTGGACGGGATGTTTGTGTCCTTCCCCAATTCTGTGAGAAAAAAAGGTTTGTCATTTAAGCCACTCAGTCCATGGTGTTTTTGTCATAGCTGTCCAAATGCAACAAAATAGGGCATTCAGCAATTCTTGGTGCAGGGCAAACAGTGAGGGACTGGGAAGATAAATACTGAAGTTGGGAGCTGTCAAGGCAATTAGGACTTAGGACTAAGATCCTAGAGAAAAATGGAATGCAAGAATGGGAGCCACCATCAGCATCAGTTTTCTGATTAAGTTATGCAGGACAAGAGGCCCGCAAACCAAACAGAAACTGGGTGAAAGAGCAAAGCGGAGTTTTGGGTTGTTTCATGATGCTACGGAGACAAAAACCGACGATTTGTTCAAGAACTATCCCAGGCTTTCCACTGGGACCTCTAGGTCCCACATCCTAGGACTGAGGGTGAGCCAGAGCTAACAGGACATTCCCAGAGGTGGCAAGCCAGTCTGGGGAGGTATGGTCCCAATTAGATTGAAGCAATCGAACGTAGAAAAAGTTTTACAAAATTTTATGTAAAAATAAAATGTATAACAACAGTAAGACAAAGCAGGAGGATTTAATGTAGTTAGTACTGTAAGGCTTAGCATCATCTGGGGAGTAGAATGGGTATTATTAATTCTTAGTAGACTATAGTAAGTCCAGAATGTCTTTTTTGGGGCACCTGGATGGCTCAGTTGGTTAAAGTGTCCCAACTCTTGGTTTTGGCTTCATGATCTCAGGGTCCAGGGATCAAGCCCCATGTCAGGTTTCGCACTCAGCTCAGAGTTGGCTTCTCCCTCTCCCGCTGCCCCTCCCTCCGCTTGTGCATTCTCTCTCTCTCAAATAAATAAATAAAGAATCTTAAAAGAAAATGTCTTTTATAATCATTAGGATAACTGGTAAAAGAATGTATTACTAATAAACTAATAGAATGAGGAAAATAAAATAAACAATACTTTATATATACAAAGGAAGTCAAGATAGATGAGAAAAAAAGAACACAAAACCTAGGGAAAATTAAATGGTTAAAATAAACCCAAATATATCAGCAATTATATAAAAGTAAAATGATTTACTCTAATTAAAAGACAAAAATCATTACACTAATTATAAGTGCTGCTGACAAAAGAGAAATCTTAAATATAAGCATGCAGAAAGATTGAGTAGGAGGCTAGAAGCAAATATGGCATGAAAAATCTAACCAAAAGAAAACTGGTACAGTTACATTAATATAAGGCATGGTAGATTTTAAGGCAAGAATCTTTACTGAAGTTCCAGGGGAATCATTTCCTCATGATAAAAAAAAAAAACTAAAAACTCATAAACCAGGAAGGTATAATAATTATAAATGTGTATAAATTTAATAGCATAGTCTCAAAATGCATCAATTGTCAATGCAAAGAACTGACAGAAGCATAAGGAGAAAGAAACGAGTTCACAGTCAGAGATACACTCTTGCTGGGCACACCGAGAATACAAGACTGCTCTTTATTCAGGCCATTTCCCCAGGGCTGAATCCGTAGCAAGCAACCTTGCAGATGAGGTCAAGTCTCCCTCTGGGACAATAAACAAGCTTGCTTACTGCCTGCTACCGTAGGGGTGGATTCCCCAGCGTTCCTCTGCTATAACACAATCCCCTGAATACGCAGGCATCCCTGGGGGCCTTCCATGTCACGTCTGTGGGACTTGGGGAGCAAGGGGAACCGATGCAAACAAGCGTCCTGATGCCCACGCTGCTTGCGGCGCTGCTTGCGATGCTGTGATTGGTGCGGTCTTCTGTGTGTCTCCCCCCCACTGGGGGCTCTATGTCTTCATCGTACTAGTTTATAAGTAGGAAATCAAATTCCACACCCAGTTACTTTTGGTAATATAAACTGGACACATTCATAGAAAAACAAAAATTTACCAAACCAACACAAAAAGAAACAGAATAGTTCTATACTATTAACTAAATTAAATTTGAAATTAAAAACATTTCCGCAAAGAAATCCCTAGGCTTAGATGATTTCACGGAATTGTTCCAAAGGCCAAAAAAGGAATACCAATTTTACAAAAATTTTTCCAGTGACTAGAAAAGGGAGAAAACACTTTCAACTCCATTTATGAGGCCAGCATAATCTTGATGCCCAATTTGACAAGAATGATATGATCACAATAATTATAGACCAATCTCTCTCATAAATATAAATACAAGAATCCTAATAAAAATATTAGCAAACTTAGTGTGACAATTTTTTAAAAAAAAATTGGGAATGTCAGGTTGCTTTCATATTTGAAAAATCAAATTGTAAGGACGTCTGCTTCTGCTCATGAAACAATAACTCATCATCCCATTATAATCAAATAGGAAACAGGAAGAAATATAGGAAGCAACTACTTGCAGACAGTACATCCCCCAGAGAAAGCAAAAGGAGATGAGCCCGGTGACTCCCTGGCCTTTTGCCCAGAGGCAATTTCCCAACAGCAGCCCCGGGAAGGAGAACCTAAGTAGAAGCCTCACAGCCCTACTGAATTTAGGAGCTAGAAACCTGTGCAGGCTGAGCTGGCTGAGATGTGTGGGGCAGCGTACATAAAAAAACAGAGTTATGCCTCCAAAGAGCTGGAGAACTCCAAAGAGGGGCCTCCTCAAGTCTTTGGCCGAATACTAACCCACACACATGCAGGGTAGAAGTCACGTGAGGAACAACTAACTGCCATAAGCTGTAAGCTAAGCAATTTCCAGAACTTGCGCAAGTGTAAGAAATGTTTAAATTTCTACCAGCCGGAGTACGATATCTCATTGAACACCCGACAGTGACCACAGGAAGGGTCAGAGCTGACTGAACTAAGTTAGCCCTAGAGTGAAAGGTACTGAATTCCAGGGCAACAAAACTTAAAAAACAAACATCAAAAATTGACCACACAGTCCACAACTGCCTGCCAAAGCAGGGTCTATTGAGATTCTCTTCCTCTCCCTCCTCTTGTTCCCTGCACCCACTTGTGCACACAACATGCACTCTCTCTCTCCCAAATAAATAAATCAATAAACTCTTAAAAAAAATAAAGACCAAAAAAATCTAAATATTCAGCAACATAGCATTTGTAATTTCCAGGATCCATTAAAAATTATGAGGCATGTAAAGAGTAGCAATTTTGGCCCATAACCAGAAGAAGAAAAAACAATCGATAGAAAAGCACATCGATGCAATTCACCACATTAATAATGGAGAAAAGTTTATAATCATCTTGATGAACACAGAAAAGAATTTGTTAAATTCAACGTTCATTCCTGTTGAAAAAAACCCCACTTGGCACACTATGAATAGAAGGAAACTCTTAAAATCTGATACAGAGCATCAGAAATCCTATAGCAAACACTGACTAGTGAAATATTGAAAGCCTACCTCCCAAATTGGGAAGAAACAAAGATACTCATTCTGATGGCCTCTACTCAACATTGTACCAGAGGCCACCAGGTTAATAAGGCAGAAAAGAGAAATATAAGGTGTATAATTAAAGAGGAAGTAAAAACTATTAAGATTATAAATAGAAATGAAAGTACTGTCATTCACAGATCACAAAATTACGTGTGTAAAAAATCCAAGAGTCTACAGTTAAACTATAAGAAATAGTAAACTATAAGAAACCTTGTATTCATCAATATCAGCATGTACCAGGTCAACATACAAAAATATATTGTATTTCTATATACCAGTAACAAACAATTAGAAAATGTAATAAAGTATAATAAAAAAGTTCCATTTATAAAAGCACAAAAAAAACCCTAGTAATAAATTTCACAGAAGATGGCCAAGACCTTTGTATAGAAAACTATAAAACATTGAGATTAAAAGGCTTAAGTAAATGGAAGGACATGCCATGTTCCTAGATTGTAAAGATGTCAGTTTCCCCCAAATTGATTTATAGATTCGATGTCATCCCAGTAAAAATCCCATTTTTTTTTTTTGTAGAATTGACAAGATGATTCTAAACTTTATACACAATGACTAAGGAAGCATACAGTTGAAGCATACATAGAACCAAACATCACTATTATATAGTGACACTAATGAAAGCAGTGAAATGTTGGCACAAGAAAACTATATAAATGAAACAAGTTCAGAAATAGACTCACCCATAAACTATCACTTGATTTATGACAAAGATGACATTACAGTGTGGCAAGGGAAAAGATGGTCTTCTAATAAATGTGCTCAATCTTGATCCCTACCTCACACCATACAGAGAAATCTGTTTGAGAGGACAAAGCGCATTCTGTATGATTCCATTTATGTAAAGCTCAAAACCAAAACTAATCATGGCAGAAGACAGGTATTTATTTGGCAGGGATAATGACTGGTAAGGGGTCTGACAGCAAATTTCTGGAGCTGGCCATGTTCTATTTCTTGATTTGGGTGAAGATTACATGATTGTATTCACTTTATGAAAATGTACAGTTGTGCCCCTGGCATATGTACTTTTCTATATGTATAATACACTGCACTAAAAAGTTTACTTAAACCGAAGTGGTTTATACATGGCTGGCATCAGAACCAAAGGAGTTTGTGCATTTCACAAACAAAGCACTGTCCCTCTGTTGTCATTTTTTCCTAAAAAAATTATGTCAGTATTTCACACAATATATTACCAAATATCTCCTTTAGGATCCCAAAATGCCTACTGATAGGTAGCATGTCCTGCTTTTTGCAAGGTCCCACTAACTTAGGATTTTTCCAATGTATTCTGAGAGTGCCAAATCTGATGTCAGAGATCTTTACATTCCTTTCATCTGCATTTGCCATTTCACACTAGCCAGGTCAGGGTGAGGTGATTACTGTTATTTAATTCTAGACAAGGACCAATAATTTCATGTCCTATGCTCAATATTAAAAGTACTATGGTAACTTAAGGGAACCACCTGATCAATTTAATTCCTGAAGTATCAATGCTTGCTAACATTCACGAGTCTTCACCAAAGGTAGGGGTGTATTCCTGCAGAGGATAACACAGTCTCTGCTTCCTTCGATGAGCCCATTCACTTACTAACAGTTCAATTAGATCAAGAAGTACAATGGTAGCTTCTAAAAAAACTCAATTCAACTGGTTTTATAATTGTATAAGAGCATCGTGCTTTGAGTTGTGTTAACAATAGACTTTTACTCCTGGGAGCTTGAACTCACATAGATTTTCTTTTCAGCTCCCAAGTGTGCTAAAGGTTTGTGGCCTGTACAGTTAAAATGAGAGGCTGAAACAGATGTCATAAAATGGTAACTTAAAGTGCAGGTTTTGGTAAGTCATATCTTTCCCCTCATTACATATTGCATTTTAAAAACTGTTATTTAACCTGTTCTGACTGTGCTTAAAAAAACGAAACAAATCAAAGCAACCCCAAACTTTGAAAAAGAGAGAGGCAAGCAACCATAAGAGACTCTTAGAGAACAAACTGAGGGTTGATGGTGGGAGGGGGCGGGGGATGGGCTAGATGGCTGATGGGCATTAAGGGCACTTGTGATGAGCACTGGGTGTTGTATGTAAGTGACGAATCACTGAATTCTACTCCTGAACCCACTATTGCACTGTATGTGAACTAGCTAGGATTTAAATATAAATTTGAAAAGAAAAAAAATAAAGATTATTTAGAGGGTCTCCCCTCACAAAGACTTTAGGCTTTAGAATTTCAAAGGCACAAGTTAAATACTGCTTACCAGAGTTCTTTCCCATTCTGTTTCTCATACCTTTTTCAGAACAAAACAAGTATTAATTTGGCTTTCACCCGTAAGTATGAACACTATAAACATCAAAGGATACTTTCTATCAATCTCTCATCTATCCTGATCTTGGGCAACCTAGTATCCTCTCTGGTGCTCTAACCATGAGAGGAATTCTTTTTTTTTGTTTTGTTTTTTGTTAAGATTTTATTTATTTATTTGACAGACAGAGATTACAAGTAGACAGAGAGGCAGAGAAAGGAAGGGAAGCAGGCTCCCCGCTGAGCAGAGAGCCCAATGTGCAGCTTGATCCCAGCACTCTGGGATCATGACCTGAGCTGAAGATAGAGGCTTTAACCCACTGAGCCACCCAGGTGCCCCATAAGAGGAATTCTTTAGGAAACTCGCCTTGCTCCTGTGCAGAGTGTCGGTGTTACTCCTTTTACATGTCTCAAGCAAATAGGTTTGAAGAGCAGCATCTTAAGGGATTTGCCTGAAAGTTGGAGAGTGGTTCTAGTCACCATTCAACTAATTGTAGTGTTCTAGGCAAATCACCCAATTCCTTTGTGCTCTTATCTATGAATTAATGTGTCATTTTTGGCATTGTTGCCTGTCACACAGTAGGCCCTCAGTAGTCAGTGAATGTGCAAGAATTAAATACATTCAAAGACATCTTCCAGCTTTTTCATATCTTTAACTCATTTCTGTGAAAAGTAGTAAGCCAGAAAAATAAAATGCAAATTAACTAGGTCTACTCTGGTTTCATTACTGTTCTTGGGACAGTCTGGAATTAGAAGAAGAAATCACACAGAAAGGTGCGACTGGAAGCAAAGGGTAATGAGCATACAATAGTACAGAAGGCACATTTATTCATGAACAACTGAAAGAAAAAAACAGAACAAACCCTTTCCAAAGGGCCAAATGAGCCAATGAACTAAAGTAGAAAAAATTAGTATTTTATATAATCAGATCTTATCCACAATTTTGAATTTTTTGAAAAATGTCAGTAAAATCAATTTCTCAAGAGCTATTTTTATTAAACCAGGAATCTCCCAAGGAGATGGCTACCATTGAGGCTCTTGAACTCAAGATTTTCTGCAAGAAGAGTTAAGTGTTAGGTGTGTGTATTATGTAAGCCAAAGATGGAGAGAAAGGGAATAGTGGGGACAGTCATCTCTGGAGATCAACCAAGAGAGAATTCAACATGTCTGATGCAAGGTGTAACTTTTGGGGTCTTAAACTTTCTTAGGAAGGGGGGATTTTCTTCATTTTCTATATTACCTTTATTTTCTTCTATTATTTCTGGCCCACTCTTCTTGCCCATTCTTCTCCCTTCTTGAAACTTAAAACTTTTTAAAGAAACACATATTTAAAGGGCTGGGAAAACAAGGTATATTGGAAATATGAACTTTCTTTCACTGTGGGGTTAGGAATGAGAAAGGCCTAGTGTGAAATCCTGGAGTCTAAAATTAAAATCTAAATGGAGAACGCTCAGTGACCTTTTCTTGGGAGGCTCACATGAAAGAATGTCATGGTACATTGATCAAACTTTTATTCATTTTCATTTTCAGGATGTTGCTATTAATACCATATGCTGCTCAACAAATTACACTACAATGTGACATTCTGTACCAATCATTTCACCTCTAGTTTCTTCTTCAGCTGTTACCTCAGACTCTGGGTTAATTAGAAAAAAAATTAAGAGTGTGTGTATGTGTGTGTAGGGGAGGAAAAACTTTACCTCTACCTCTTTAGGGTTGGTGACTGGGGCCTGTGAGTTAAATGGACAAGACAGGGTAATAGGAGAAGCATACAAATTTAATTGATCTTTTAAATTTTACTTTCATGGAGACTACATGGAAAAGTAAAAACCCGAAAGAAGTTGTTAGGCTTAGAAGCTTATATACTGTTTTAACAGAGAGTGATAAAATGTGAACCAAATAGGCAAACAAAAAGGGGCTTGGGCTTATAGAGGTGGCAAATTGGGGAAAAGTAAATATGTGGGCAAACTGATGGAGAATAAGGGTTATTTTAGTAAGGTTTATTTATGCAGATCAGCACCATCTGTTTCTGGTAATAAGGGTTATTTTCCTCTTCCTAGTACAGAAGAGAGGGGACACCTTTACAAATGAAAATTTGTGTCACTTTTACAAAGGGACATTGATGCCCTGATTTTTGGTAGAAGCAGAGGACAGAGAGTTCTTCCTACATCTGCTGTTTCTCAATTGCCTTTAGGTCAAAATAATCCTTATGCCAAAGTGGCATATTATAATCCCCATAAGTTTCTAAGGGGAAATCAAAGTTCAACTGCCCTGGTAAAGATATTGGTTCCCAAACCACTGTGTCCTGCAGTTAGTGCCCTAAAAGTGTCTTAACAAAAGAAGTTCTATGGTCAACTAAGTTTGGGAAGTGCTGGGTTAAACAAAGTTAACTGATTTTTTTTCCAGCAGGAGTTCTCAGAACCTTTTGTTTACTAACAATGCGATGTGATTCTGCAAAAAAAGGAATAATTCATTGTGTTCCTCAAGTTTATTTGGCCATGGAGCATGTTTTTCAGAATTTTTCAAGACTAGTGTTTTCCTGTAATGTATGTTGAGAAGTAATGAGATTACTCACCCTTGCATGTAACGGCAGACATCTGAAGAGCCACTGAATATTCATCTTTTCCATAAGCCAAACTGACTAAATAAAGGTTTCATGATGTCCATCAGCATGAACCATGTGACATCCTGAGAAATGCTCCAGTGACTAAACTCTGGTTTGTCCCTAGGAAGAAAAACTAAAGTGTCCAAAACTTCTGGATCTCACTGAATTAAAACCCCTTCTTGAACACTAAAAAAGAGTACCAATGGATGAAGAAAAAAATGGTCTCATGTGTTCATTTCCATCCTTGGCTCAGTACAGCTCCAGTTGCATTATTCTTAAACATCTATTAACATGATTGCTTCATAATTACAAAGGCTAACTGCCAAGTCTTTTTCACAGGAAGCAAGGCACTGCTTGTCTTTAACTGCTCTTCTGGCTTGTGCAAAAGGGTCACTTTTAAAAAAATCCTTTTACTCTTATGTTAACTGAAGAAACTTCTCTAAAATGTCATTCGAGTGACTGCAAGATAAAAAGGAAAAGGCACAATGGCCACAGTCGCCAAACTGTGGAAAGAGCCAAGATGCCCTTCAACAGACAAATGGATAAAGAAGGTATGGTCCATATATACGATGGAGTACTATGCCTCCATCAGAAAGGATGAATGCCCAACTTTTGTATCAACATGGATGGAACTGAAGATTATGCTGAGTGAAATAAGTCAAGCAGAGAGAGTCAATTATCATATTGTTTCGCTTACTTGTGGAACATAAGGAATAACACAGAGGACATTAGGAGAAGGAAAGGAAAAGTGAACTGAGGGAAATCAGAGGGGGAGATGAACCATGAGACACTGTGGACTCTGAGAAACAACCTGACGGTTTGGGAGGGGAAGAGGTGGGGGACTGGGTGAGCCTGGTGGTGGGTATTAAGGAGGGCACGTATTGCATGGAGCACTGGGCGTGTGCATAAATAATGAATCTTGGAACACTGAAAAATTTTTTTAAAAATTAAAAAAAAAAGGAAAAGGCACACTCAAAGGCACAGAGCTAACTAAATTCAACAATTATATGATCTGGGGTTGGGGAGTGCAGGATTCAGAACTGACAGATGTCATCAGACACATAATGGTGCCCAGTGCCTCCCCTCTGGTTATCCTGTTCTGTCAGAATTTTAATTTCAACAGAGACCATCCTCAAGTAGACTTGATTCTTGATCTTCCATTGTCAACTGCTGCCACGTGTCCCCTTCTTCATCATCTTCCATGCTCTTGGAATAGGGGCAAAGATAATCAATTACCCAGGTTAGATGATTGGTTGGTAATATCCTATATTGTCTCAAGGATTTGGGAAAAAAAATGGAGAGAGAAGGGCTAGTATCTACTGGGCGGGCACCCAGGTGCCAGATATTTTCACAAACATTACCTCATTAACAAAGAGACCTTTTTCCAATTTTGAGAAGAAAGAAAACTGGGGCTTAGAAAGATTATAAAACATATCTAAGGTCAAACTAAATGCTGATGAGCAAAAGAGATAAAATTTGAGCCAGGTCTGCATGAGTCCAAAGTCAAGTTTTACAATAGCATGCTGTTTCCTGATCATAAAAAAAACTCCATTTATATAGGAGCACAAATGACCCATTTATGCCATTTTTCTCTGTATCTAGTGCAACATCTCAATTTTTATCATCACACTAACTTCAAGAGACCTGATAATGTTTAGATCAACTCATTCATTTGCCCAAATCAATGGAGCTATTTATTCTCAACGGCTGGTAATGAACTTCCTTAACTCAGCATTTTGTGGAAAAAAGTCTAAATATTTGAATTGCTTCATTTCATGCTCATTCTCTTGCATACATCTTTTTGGTTTGCTTTTAAAAATAGATTCCAAAATCATGACATATTCAGATCTGAAAAACAGGATGGAGGGCAATGAGAACACTAATCTGAAATGGTCACATGACTGAAGTACCTGTGTCTCTAATCCCAATAGAAAACTCTTGAATTTATGAAGCAGTCATACTTTTACGCTTGATTGAAAAGAACAGTAAATAAAACACTGTCCTAGGACAGCAGACTTGAATTCTACCCCCTCTTTCACAGTTGCCCCCCGGTTAAGACTATCTGACTCAGTTTCTTCATTGTTTAAAGTAAGAACTGATCTCTTAAGCTCCTTTAAAAATTCCATAATTTCACTCACCATTCCTGTGAAAAAACAATTTAAAGTAATTCAAATCCCACCATCATTGTCTCTTTTAAAATTTCTTTGGGAAAGGTGAACGACTTCTGATTAGATTTTCGTTTTAGTGCGACAGAAAATCAAACAGCAAAGAAAAAAGCAAGTCACTACCTAGACAGAATGATACATAGTGTCTGGAAAAAGGGTTTACTTAATGAGAAAGCAGAGTAACTATTTGCTTATTTTAGTTGCAGGTATCATGATTCAGATGCTCTAAAGGGTAGAGAGAAAAATTCATCTTTTCCAGGAAACACAGTAATAAGGCTTCTTTCCCTCTCGCTTAGGCTGATACTAGAATATTCATAGATGAAAATAATTCTGAGTGCTCTTCCTCATACAGATGCCCACAACACCTGCTTCCAAATTCTTATCATCAGAGAAATTATGTAACAGACTATCTGGCTCAATCCTTATTCTGGTAACGAAGAGACCAAGGATTCCCAGTCCCGCTTCCTTGGCATGCACTTTCCTTCTGCTGTGTTCTGATGCAGTAGCACACCTTATAATATGAAAGCCTGACTCGTCTTGACCACTGCCTGGTAGAGCTGAGCAAACACTAGTCAGTCAAAAGTGTCATTGACTTGACTTTCTCAGTTTCATCTCCTTTCAAACTCATTCTTTCAAAATGTCAGGAGCAGAGGTGTGTCAGCCGCCCTGTGCCGTGCTTCCTACTTTGTTCAAGGTTCCTCGAACATGGTCAAGCCTTTAGGTGGAGGCACCAGTGGGGATACTTTAGGGAAATGCTCCCCACCAGCCACGCTAGCAGACGCTGAAATGGGGAAGAGAAGCGGGAAAGTTAGAGGTTCCCCTGTCAGAAAACATCGGTCACACTCACTGTTAACTTTATCAGTGATTTATCGGTACTTGATCATCCTCTACCGCTCGCTCATTCGTGTTGAGCACAGTACAACCATCTGAGAACAATGCTTCTCAAACTACGGAGTGCATATAAACCACGTGGGCACTTTGCTGGGGAGGAGATTCAGATTTAAGAGGTCTGGGGGACAGTGCAAACGGCTTCAGTTTCAGTGAGCCTCAGTGGATGCTGGTACCTCTGGTCTGCAAACCCCACTTGAGTAGCAAGGTCCTAGTACCTCTGCCCTCCCAAATCTCGAGCACATTCTACCTTAAGGTCTCCTTGTGGCTACTTATCTATCAAGATAAGCAGATATCTGGGGCATCTGGGTGGCTCAGTGGGTTAAAGCCTCTACCTTCAGCTCAGGTCATGATCTCAGGGTCGTGGGATGGAGCCCCACACTGGGCTCTCTGAGCAGCAGGGAGCCTGCTTTCTCCTCTCTCTCTCTGCCTGCCTCTCTGCCTACTTGTGATTTCTGTCTGTCAAGTAAATAAATAAAATCTTAAAAAAAAAGAAAAAAAAGATAAGATACCTAGGGGAGTTAAGTTCACTGACTTTCACTGCCCAGATTCTGGATCTTTCTTCTTGCCCAGTTGGATTTGCCAGCTTCTTCTTGCTTAGCTGCATGACACATCCTGGCTCAGCCTTACAGCTTGATTTGATGCCATTCTGCCAGGAACTCAAACATCAGGAGCACCTGCTAAAATACAGATACCTGGGCTCTAACCCTGAAATTCTGATTCTTCATTCAGTCTAGAGTGGCCCCAAGAATAAACAGACATCCTAGGTGGTTCTAACACATAATGAGACTTTGAGGAATAAAATACATGTGAAAGGGAGGAAAAAAGGAAACACAACTTGAGTCTCTGATACTATGAGAGAAGAAACAACTTCCTCCCAATATGAATATTTACTTAAGGATGCTTAGAGCTAATTTTGGTATATTCTGTCCTTTTCTTTAGAGAAGTTCACTGAAAACAGAAAGTATGTCTTATGTATTCTACAGAAAATTCTTTTAATGTAGGTATAATTACAGATACATTCAATTATAGAAACATCAAAGGAATGGCTATTTGTCCTTCTGACTGAACAAACTAAACTGAAGTAGTTCACACACATACAATTTTCTTTTAAATATATTCAAGAAGACAAACACTGAGATTGGTGACCAAAAATTAGGACTGAACACAAATTAGTACCCTAAAAGAGCAGAAGCAAATATAAAATACAGAAAGTAGCTTTAGTTGGACTTTATGAAAGCCATGTCCCCCCAAGAAAGGCCACAGTTGGGCTACTTGGTCTCCTGTGGGGCCAGTGTGACATCCTGAGGGGCATGTGCCTCTGCTGGTACAGCTATAGGTCCTGCCGCAGCAGCAGTGACATCAGATGCAGCAGGGGTGGCTTCTGGGTTGCACCTAGCTCCCGTCTGAGTGCGGGAGCTCTCGATCTGACTGCAGGTGATCTCATTCAGAGAGGCTGAGGATTCTTGACTGGAGGTGGCATCTGTCAGACCGGATAGGTCAGTTTGAGCAGGATTGGCCTCCTCTTCTGTTTCCAACTCCGTTTCCTGGCTTTGAACTTCCTCACCTTCTTCTACCATAGCAGGTGGTAGCTGTAATAAAGTCTAATGAAAAAAAGAAAACATCAATATGAACTTAGATGGAAAAAACACTGGCTTACAAAGCTAAGCTCTCACATTATCTTACTAATAGATACTGTTCAATCCAGAGTGCTCTAAAACACTGCTGGCCACTTTATATTACAAACATAACTCTGATGGCAATGGCCTAGGTCTTGCTGACTCCAAAGATCAAAGTATTTTATCTTCAGAGAAGAAGATAATATGAAAATGTATTAGCTTTTTTGGCAAATAAATTGGCTGTAACACTTCTGCAAAAATAGTGGCTGATTAGGACTGACTGACACAACTGAAGGGCCAACCTCAGTCAAGGAGATGTGTGAGGGGTGTGGAGGAATAAGCCTTCAGATAAAACCATGGCCGGGCATGAAGCTTCTGTCCACACTCAACCAGAACACTGGAGCAACTCTACACATTTAGCCTCCCGTTTAGAATGGCAAAATAAAAAAGGCCACCCATAACACGTGTGGATGAGGATGTGGAGCGACCACAGCTCTCAAACACTGCTGCTGGGAATGTGGTGCAACTACTTGGCAAAATGAGTGGGCATTTTCTTAAAAAATTGAACACATATTCTCTATTTTTCAGCCATTCTGCTGCTAGGGATTTTACGTGCGCCACGCGCCCCTCTTCACCCCCCCGCCCCGCTCCCCATACAAAGACTGGGACAAGAATATTCACAGTGGCTTTCTTTCTAACAGCCAAAGGTGGAAAGAACCCAAATGTCCATCAACAGGTCAATGGGTACACCTGGTAGGTCCCTATAATGGAATACTATTTGTCAGTAAAGAGGGGCTACAGATTGAGGGTAAGATCCTTGGTTGCCTGCAGAAGTCAGGAAAGGGACTGGTGAAGGATGAGAAGGGTTACCAAGGGGCATGAGGAAACTTTTGGAGATAATGGGTATGTTCACTATCCTGATTGTGGTGATGGTTTCACAGGTATTTACATATGTCAGAACATACTAAATTATATGCTTTAAATATGTGGAATTTATTGTAGGTCAATTATATCTACACAAAGGTGTTTTAAAAAAATGGATATTACATGAATTAACAACAACCTTGGATAGTTTAGCTGGTTTCCCATGAGGAATTGAGTACTTTAAAGATGTAGTCTGCAAAGGAGTAGATTCTTTGTACAAGAAAAATAAGAATGAATTTTGACAAAACTCACCTGATGATAATGATGTGTGGTCTGTATCAAATGCATGTACATGTTGTATACAAAGTTCGCCATCTGGGGCATGTTCTTTATTACCTGTACTTCGTGAGATGGTCGCTCTCCATTCTAGAAAGCAAAGAGAAAGTTAAGGACAGTGAGAAAGTTGACATGCTAAAAGCAAACATTCCAGATGCCCATGTCTCCATCTTACGTACAAGCACTACTAGGATTTGGAGGACATCAGAACAGTACCAGGACATTAAGATGTCAGTGTGAGTGAGAGCCCAATAACGACTTCATAAAGAGAAGGGATTCAATTTCAATTTAGCAAAAGGTAGAGACTCAAAGAGAATTAAGAGTTACCACCTTTTAATATCAGGCTGGCAAGTAAGATAAGCAGTTTGGGTCTAGGAACGCATGTGGAAGAGCAAGAGCTATAGGATCATTTGAATAGAGAGAAAAGTCAATGTGGCCTAAAGCATGGTCTCTAACACTGTGTATGCTCCAAAGGCAATTTTCAAGCTTACTCAGAAGGAAAACACTAAAACTATTTTTCCTATTTATGTTTCTTTAAAAATAAGCTAACATTACTATTATTTAATACACAGACTGTTAGTCATGAGGGTTGATATTTAAAAGGTTTTTTAAACTAATAAAATGCATGGTCAAATAGTAAAGTCCAAACTTCGTGGTATGTTTCAGAACTGTCTGGGGCAGACTGCTAACTTGTGGAGGTGTGCGGCCGGCTGCCGGGGCCTGGGATTCAGTAGGTCTGCCAGAGAACGGACGGGCTGCTGCTGCAGTGCTTTCCGACAACTACCAGCGCAGGTAAAATGGTAAAGCAAATGAAGACCGTAAACAATCTGCACTTCTCCCTAAACTATCCTAGAATAAAGATGAACACACCTCCTATTTATAGTCATTATAAAATGTTTATAAAGTCTCACCCCTTCTTACTATAGATGCAGTTCAGAAAACCATAAAGGTAAAAAAACTCCTATCAAGAAAAAGGGCTTTTACCATAAAGCAACAAATCAGCACACGTAACATTAGCAACAGTGAGTGTATTAAATAGAACTTCTCAGAATTAAGCAGGATGGCAGTATTACATGTAGGCAGGTATTCTTTTGATAGCAGTCACTTTCTCCGAGGGTCACGCTTGTGTGCAAAGACAGCACTGCTGTTACAACTACAAAACATGGCCTTCACAACATTGGAGGTTCTGTGTGTGTTTGCGTATTTTCCCGGGGCTCCGCTGGGAGCTGCCTCTTCTGAGACGCAGCGCTAGCTGTGTGGCCCTCTCTGGCTCCAACACAGTCTCTTGAGCAGAAGATAGGGAGCTGCTCCTAGCCCTTAGCACCCCAGGTGCCGGATAAAGCACTGGCTTTCAAGCCTTCTGTTCACTGGCACTCCCTGACCTCCATGTGCTCCCAGACACGTCCCTGTGGCCTCTGCATAAGAAGGCTGTGCCTCAGACCTTGTGTTAGGAACCTGCTTGTGTAATAATCAGCCCACAAAAGATTGAGAAACACAGGGCTACAGGATCATGTCCAGACCTCGGAGGCTGACACTGAAGGCTTCAGAGGGCCTCACCTCATCATATCATTCCAACCTTATCCCTCTATTCCTGCAGAGAGGCACTTCCAAGGAAAAAAAGTTTAAAAAAACGTACTCAGCCTTATAAAACAAACACACATAATTTCATCTTTTTCTTCGAAGAAAGAAGTGTACTGTGAACATTTAAAACAGCTTTATTGGGGGAAATTGGAGGGGGAGATGAGAGATTGGGTGAGCCTGGTGGGTATTAAGGAGGGCACGTATTATATGGAGCACTGGGTATGGTGCATAAACAATGAATTCTGGAATACTAAAAAGAAATTTAAAAAATAAGTAAAAATTTAAAAAAAAAAAAAAACAGCTTTATTTAAAATCTAATTGGACCTCTAAGACACTGCATTAAAAATGCAAAGCCCCAAAGTCACAACCTAAAGATTAGCATGCTAACCTTTATGAAAGAAAGAAAACAATATAAGAAAATAAGTATTTGCTTCTTTATGCAAAAGAAATATAGGGCCTGGGGTAGGGGGTGGGAAGGGGGAGCAAGGAGAACAGATAGGGAACTATCTGAAACTAAAGGGCCTGGGGTAGGGGGTGGGAAGGGGGAGCAAGGAGGACAGATAGGGAAAGGGTACAAGGATAAGGAGGGAGGGGAGTGGCACTTCTGAGTAGGTCCTTTGTTGCTGTTCCCTCCCATGTCCTCTGAAGTGTAGGTTTCTTCAGGGTTCTCTAACAGCTAAGCTATTTATTACTCTGTCATCAATTAGTTCAGTTCTCCCTAAAAAGCTGAACAGAGGCAGTAAAGTACATGGATTCTGGAGTCTCACTGCCTGGGTTTTAAAATCTTGGATTCTCCATCTATGAGATGCATGACCAAACTACTTAACTTTGCTAATCCTGTTTCCTCATACATAAAATGGGATCAATAAGGAAGAGCTAATTGCCTGATACATAGTGAGTCTTCAATAAACGTTAGCATGTACTATTATTTTACACAGAAAATCTAATTCAGTTCCACAGTGTAGGGAGCGCTCTAAACCACTGATGGGATTGATGTACGCAATGCTGTTCCTAGCTACTGGGATCACCTACTGGAGAGCGCTGCTCTATACAATGAAGAGACAGGCCTACCTTTCTACTGGTTGGGAAAGGTTCTGTCGGAATAATATGCAAATGAAGTGGACGGGCAGTAAGCTGGCTGAAAGCTGGAGTTAGTTCAAAACAGTTCTGGAAGAGGGATACTCTTGCGAAGATATACAGTCCAAGTCTGGCTCTAGACATGGCCACCACTAAGCGACGGACATCCCTTTGGGAAAAAAAATTAGCACAGTTCAAGATTAATAACATTTGTATGCAGCTTTTCTTCTTCTTTGTTTTTTTTTTTTTTTTTCACTTAGTCTACTAAATATCCCTGTTAAGCTATGGCAATAAAAAGTTAAGCATCTTAAAAACTGAAATTCAGAATAAACATTAAGTTAATATCAAGTGATTAGTTAAATCAAGTAAAGTTACTGCTTTATCACTAAACTCTATGTTCATGTTTTTGTTTTTGTGGGGAAGAGGGGAATCATGACTAATGCACTGATTTAAAGTAGCTACATTAGAATTATGGAACACGAAGTCAAGTCATTAAGTGTGAAAAAGGCAAAAGCATGACATAGTAAGAAAAAGGATGGGGAGGGGACGAGGCATTATTCATATATTCATACTGTGAGTTTTGGATATTTTAATTATGTAAATCATAATGATGCCCCATTCAAACAGCAGCTATAAATCTTAATGCGGAAAAGGAAATGCTTTTTAGAAAAGTTTGTCTCCAAATACATGTTTGGTAAGTAAGCAAAAATAAACTATTTTAGAATGCAATAGTTTTGAAACAATTTCTCAAAACATTACATCTTTGTTTACTCTTACATAAAAGTTATCAGTTTGATGCAACTTGATCACTGGGCTAAGCTCCAAATAGATTTTGACTTATGACAACATTATGAGAGCTTGGAGAGAGCTTAGAGACTTTTCTCTTTATATCTACCAAATAAAATAATAAAACAAACTCTCATTAGTTTTGTTAGTAAGTCATATGAGATGAAGGTTTATATAAAACTGAATGGCTGCTTTGTAATAAGAATATATTATTCCCATAAATCTCTAGCACATAAATACATCACAATAAATGATAAAAATAGATTATTGTTTGTTTTGACAGTTCTTAATCCGGGGAGAACAAATGGTTCCTTTATCCTCTAACAGTGAAGCTGAAAGACTGCGTGGGAAAAAAAAGTCAGAAATCCTGTGCAATGAAAAATGTACTCTGAAGACTCCTTTTACCACCTTACGTTTTTAAATTTCTGACACTGCTTCCAACAAATATAAGATACTAAGATTTTATAATAAAATCCTATCTCTGAGTGTTACTGAAGACTAACAAGTAAATGTACTAAAATATTTAAGATTGAAAAAATTCAGAAGCAATGACAATAGTACACTCTGCAAGAATCTGATATTGTTATACTCCAACAAAAAGCTTGCCAAGCCAAATGCTGCCATAACAATTAATAAGAAGTTCAAAATTGAAGCAGATAATAAATTTCAATAATATTAAAAGTTTTCTTTATGTACCTCAGATGGCCCACTGCCCTGGTTCTTACTAGAGAAAGGAGAATATAATCATTCTGTTGACCTTGAAATCTGTCAACAGTTGTCACCTAAGAAGAAAAAATGGGAAATAAGGTATATTTTCAAAAGCACAATAAATAAAACTTTAGAGAGAGAATTTAAATAATATTTCAAAAATAAAAATCTTATCATTAAGATAGTCAACCTGAAAAGGAAACATGATCATATACTTGGAACTGAGAAAACCAGTTAATGAACACACAGAAATAAACCTTAGTAACCAAATTAGGCTATGTTCCTGTTATTACACTTATAGCACTGATCTTTACCTCTGCTGACAACCAAATTACTATCTATAGAATAAACAGTCTTCTACTAGACTGCTCAACACATTGGACGCAAGGACCTGGTATCCCAGTTTGATGCCCAGCAGTATAACTCAGTATGCTCACTTATTATTTGATATATTCTTAGTTCTCACAGATAGCACCTTCTGACACACAAAATATAAGTAATTTTCATAGCACTTTTTATTCACTTTGAAACTATATATACAATTAGGAAAGTTCATGCAGGTTTTAGTCTAATATTGGCACTCAGGCATCTATTTCTTTTTCACTAATCCAACAAAAAAAAGTTAAAGTGCTTATCTGCATAAGCTATAATTCACGGTCCATACCTTTAGGAATTTTACAAAGCATTTCTTTTCAATCAACTTCACAGAAGTATAATTTACATATAATAAAACGCATTCACTTGAAGTATCTACTTTGATAAATTCTGACAATAAATGCTCCTAGATAAGCACCACAATGAAGATTTCCATTACCTCAGGCCCTTTTGTAGTCAAAACTGTATCCCTGAGCCCTGGGCAAACACTGATCTGCTTTCTGTCACTATAGATTACTTTCTGCCGGGCTAAAATTCCTTAAAAATTGAATCATATACTTTTTTTGTTTGGCTTCTTTCACTGGGCATGTTTTTGAAATTCATCCATGTGTTGTGGCCATTAGAAGTTCATACCTTTTGCCTGTTGAATAGTATTGAATGAACAATATTCCACATTTGATTATCCATTTACTCATTCATGTCATTTGGATTGTTTCTGGTTGAGGCTTTTTTGTTTTAAAAATTGATTTCAGTGTAGTCAACATACAGTGTTATTTTAGTTTCAGGTGTACAGTACAGTGTTTCAGCAATTCGACACATCACCTGATACTTGTCATGGCAGGTGTACTCCCTAATCCGCATCACCTAGTTCACCCAACCCGCCATACTCCTCCCCATCAGTTTGTTCTCTGTAACTCAGTGTTTCTTAATTTGTCTTTTTGCCCCTTTGATCGTGTTTCATTTTTTAAATTCCACATCAGTGAAATCATATGGCATTTGTCTTTCTCTGACTTATTTTGCTTAGCATTATACTCTCTAGCTCCATCCATGTTGTTGCATATGGCAGGATTTCATTTTAAATGGCTGAATGATATTCCACTGTGTGTGCATGCATATATACATACACATATACATGCACGCACACACACACACACACACATATCTCACATCTACTTTACTCATTTATTAATCGATGGACACTTGAGCTGCTTCCATAAGTTGGCTACTGTAGATAATGCTGCTATAAACATAGGAGTGTGTGTACCGCTTTGAATTAGTGCTTTTGTATTCTTTGCTGGGTCATAGAGTAGATCTATTTTTAACTTTTTGAGGAACCGCCATACTGTTTTCCACAGTGGCTGTAGCAGTTTGCATTTGTTTTGGGGCTATCTTGAATAAAGCTACAATTCATAGTATAAGTATTTTGTGGACATTATGTTTTCACTGCTCTTGAATAAATATCTAGGAGTGAAACTGCTGAACTGTACAGTAAGTGTGTTTAACTTCATGAGAAACTGTCAAGCTGTTTTCCTGTACCACTCTGCACATTCACTAGCATTGTTCTAGATTCAGATTCCAGTTGCTCCACATCCTTGCCAACAACCGGTGTGGCACTGTGAATCTTGTCAATTTTAGCCAACCTATTTGGTGTGCAGTATACCTCATTATAGTTTTAATCTGTATTCCCCTGACACAAAGAATGATGGTAAGCACTTTGCATGTGCTTATTGGCCATTCCTATGTCTTCTCGTGCGAAGTGACTATTCGTTTGCCAATTCTGTATTGGGCTGTCTTTATTTAACAATGACTGTTACAGAAGTTTGTATATTTTGGATTTTAGTCTTTTGCTCTTATGTGGGGATATATTCCCTGGAAATTTCTGTTGCCAACCCGACCATGTGGAGAGCTTGTCTGGGAACTGGGCTCACACACTCAGAATGGCGAAGGAGGAGGATGAAATGAACACCTTGGTCTTTGATACACCATGGAGTCACTCTGTAACCCAGTCCTGGAACCATTTCACTTTTGTCTTCTTGTTACGAGATGGGGGGTGGGGAGACTTTCCTTCATTATTTAAGTTTTTCTGTTATAAATAAAAGGACTCAGATACTGAGGTTCTTCTACTTTCAAGCTGTCTCCATTTCAAAGTTACTAGTTTCTCATTTGCACTTTCTATGTGGAGTATTCAGTATGTCCTTGTACTCCTTTCAACTTTGTCTCCATTTCTGTGTTTTTATTTTCTTCCAGCTCACGGTTCATCTCTTCCTGAGTTATTAAATTTCTCTGCTTTGTAGCCTTCCCCAACAGAAATGGTTACTTCATTAAGCATTTTAAAATTCACAGCCAAATGTGTATTCAAAGTTTTCATCTGTTCCAGACCAACATGTTTTTGAAGCAAATGTCTTGTCGGTATGTTCTGATGTCCTCCTTTTTTCCCTATATAAATTGAGCTCGTGCTAGGTTCCTTTTTCTACTTCATCACTGAATAAGTGGTTTCTTAGATTAGCTACATGCCAGCTACATGCCTCTGCTACTGTGAAGACAAGTCTGCTTTTGGGGGAGCATGGCTCTGCTTCTTTGAACCAGTTTGGGACCAGGAAGGCTCCTGTTCACCCCAATTTCATACCCACTGTTCTGTAACAGGAACATGGCTCTTGTGTGTCAGAGTATGCCACTCACCTTCAGAAAGTGTTTCCACGGTATTTTCAAGCCTGGTCCTCTAAATTCTCTTCTTCCTAATTTTCTCCTTGATCTTAGTCCTCTGATTTGTGTCATCTCACTAAAAATATCATTTGTCCTTCCCTCCTCCCATTTTCCTGCTATTCTTGGATGATTTCCAAGAAAAAGTGAAAGAGCTTCTATACAGCCATGTTTACAACCAGTCTTAATTTCATCATTAGTAATACAGTTGTTATTCTAAACTTTCAGCCTTTTATTAATATAATCAAGCATTGTACTTGATACTACTCCATATGACACAAAAAATAAAAGTATAAAAAAAAATCCTCAAGTCCAAAGGTACTCTACAATCTTCCCTTATTCTCAAGAAAAAACACTCTCCCACACACACCAATAAAACAGTACAAATTATACCTTTGAAAAATAATTTTAAAAAGCTACAATCCTACTTCTACTACAACAGTACATAAATAATGTAATTTTATTATCCTTCATTTTACCAACAAAAAGTTTCAGGATCATTTACTTCTGATTACCATCAACAAAATCTTCAATGTGGTAGTTGAGACAGAAGTTCATAGTAAACCAATAACACTGTCAGACAGGACTGCTAGAGAATTATTTATAGCTCCTATTATTTTATTTTCTTATGTCTTAAAAGGAGATAGCAAAGAGACAAAGTAGAACAATATAAATAACTCGTAATAAAAAAAATTTTCCCATCTTGCCAACATGATAAATAACAGAACATATCATATTCACAAAATTACCTTATTTGGTCTTCCAATCAATGGATTGCTTCCACATCGTCTATTGATGATGTCACGAATAAGATGCTTTTGCCCATTATATGTTGTTAGAATACTGATCTTATCAGCAGGATAACCAAGTAAACACATATACATAAAAAGTGCCACCACATATTCTGCTTCTCCAAGATTCTGTAGTATAAAAATGATAAGATTATGCATTTATTTCCTTTTTCAATTTTGCAAAACTAATGAGTAAGTGGCACAACTGTTCATTTATCACACCTCAAGAAGTGAAGTCAACTTGGACAAGTGAACACCTTTCATAAAACTAAGGAATAATCCTATCCTAGGTTAACACTGATAAATAAAAAGAATATCTGGTAATTACTTTTCTTTGACACTTATAATGTATTAGCAACATATGGACTCATCATAAAATAAAAGTTACCAACTTAAAGGCTTAATATTTCTAGGTCCACAACAGTCTTAATACAGATCAATAATATTCTGCTGCAGTGTATTGCAACTGTAGGTATAAAAGAAAAACTATTACAAAGAAGCAAGGTCACCGACTAAGAAGCCAGTAGAAAATCCAGTCTAATAGCATATGTATCTAGCCGTACTGCAGTGCACTCTCAATGTTGGGGCAATGTTTTTTTCTTTTTCCTCACACTTCTTAGTATTTTTTGTGTTTGTTCTCTCCTTATAGAGAGACCACTTTAAGTGGGAAGAGAATGTGGTCTCAAATTGCTGGGTCTGGCTTATGTTTATGCTTAGCTGAATCTGAAAGTGTGGAAGTGCACACAAGGCTGCTCTGTCCGGTACAATAGAGACTAAATTAGAAGCATTAGATGAGAGAAGAAAGTAAAACAAGAATATAAAACATAACATGAATCAAAAAAGAAAGACAAGAAGCTGGTTTTCATTTAAAGGCAAAAGTACCATTCAGGAACACCTTTAGAAAAATCATTTATATTCTAGTTCTTGGAGATACTCTCACAGCCCGAGTTACCTCTCCCATTTAACTTTTCTAGTTCTTTGGAAGACAGGAGAAAAAAGCAGCTACATGTGTATGAATTTTTCCACTGTCTACTGATAGCAAACTACCTTTAAGTGTTAGTTCTACTAGTATAGATAAAGAAACAATCAACCAACCAACCTTTTGGTGTATATGCTGCTGGATCTTTTTATGTAGATTATCTGTGTAAACTTCCATGTTTTGCTGTACCTCTTAAAAAATAAAATTGGACAAGGCACTTGGGTGCCTCAGTCTGTTAAGCATCTGACTCTTGATGTCATCTTGGGTCATGATCTCAGGGTTGTAGGATCAAGCCCTGTGATGGGCTCCATGCTCAGGGGGTAGTTTGCTTGAGATTCTCTCTCTCCCTCTCCCTCTGCAGCCCATACTCCCCCACCCTCACTCTCTCTCAAATAAATAAATAAGTAAATATTTAAAAAAAAAAAAGGACCCTATATATTTTACAACCTAGTTTTTTTTTCATTTAATATAGCATAAACGTTTTTCTTGTCAGTAAACGAAGTTATAATGTTATCGTACTTAATGCCTATTCATTATACGGAATAGGTACTAATGTAATTAACCCCTACTGATATATCCTTTGGTTGTTTTCTCATTTTTAAAATAATATGTGGTAAAAGAAAAAGATCTGATAGACATTTCAGTATATAAGTCCTTGCAAACTTGCCCATTTATTTTTTTAGGATAAATTCTTCAGAGTGAGGACACTGCTTTTAATACATACTGACAATCTGTTCACCAAATTGCTTTCCTTCTAGCATTGCATGAGTATAAAATTTCCCTAAACCTACTCCACACTGAGTATTATCAGAGGTGAATACACACTCTAGTGTCTTTTACTTGCTACAAATCTTTTTTTGTGAACTGCATATTCTTATCCTTATTGCATTTTTCTGTTGGGGTGTTATTTTAAAAGGTGATTTACTGGAGTTCTGTATATATATATATTCAGAATTCAACCCACTGTTAAATCTTGGAAATAAATTTTGGTCTCAATCAACATTCTTCTTTATGATTTCTGCTTTTGGTAATGAGCTTAAGACCTTTGTCCCCTAATGTTATCTATTATAAATATATATATACTATATATGTATATATTATATATTAAATCACTATCTTCTTCTTTCTAGTGTGTTTACAGTTTCTCTTCTTTGGTGTACATATCTTGAATCTACCTGAAACAGAATTTTGTGTTGTGTGTGAGGTGGCAACTTAATTCTGTTTTTTCAGTGGCTAGTCAAATGGTTTAACAGCACTGATTTAGGTAGTAATTCAGCTAGTTAATGCAAAATAAACTTAGAAGTTTTACGTTTTTCTTACCTGATAAAAGTAAGGATTAGGTTCAGACTCTCCTACTCCTTGAAAATCTTCCACATTAATGAGCTGGAAGTCATAAAGCAAGCCGGCATTTGCTGTACTAAACTCTGGCAAGAGCTGCACGTGGGGAAGATTTCCCAGATTCTTGTATCTCCAGTTGTAGAGGTTACATAAGCTTTCCAAAGATAAAAAGCCCGCCAAACAGGAAATATTAGTGACGCAAAATTTGGATTCCTAAGAGGGTGTGTACTTCCTTTTAATTTTCATGTTTAACTATTTTGCACTCATCTTTTTAGCAATAATCCTTTTTTAACTTGTCTTCCTGCTTTAAGTAACCAAAGGTCAGCAGACTTGATGATATTATAAAAATGAAACTATTTGTTTTATGAGGTAAATGCTCATTTACTCCTTAAATAAAAAAAATCAGGGAAGTCTGTAAACTGAGGAATACTTTGAGGTAATTATGAGAGAGAGCCTATATACTTAATATAAGTAAGAACTGGTGTGTTTTTCTCTTGTTCACCTTTTGTTTTAGATTTCAAAATGATATTAACTGTATATCTTCTGGGGACATGAAGAAAGGGCAAGGGACAGTGAAAAGAAGCTTTGGTTCACAACTCACGTAAATTAATATCAGTGAATTAAGTGTAGGAAATAACTCGATCATTCACACCCCATGCACAAGGCAATACAGGTGCTTTCAGATTTGTAGATGGCAGGTTCCTAGATGCAGGGAATTCTAGAGTCTCTACTGAACATACTATCAAACAGTTGGACCATGGAGCTGGGGGTCCTTAAATAGGGAGTACTTAAGGCTCCTTTACCTTGCCCTGGCTCTTCCTTGAGCATCAAGATCTACAGTAGGAACTCCAACCCGGACAAAGCGAGTGAAAAGAGATTGTTCCATGTTTGAATACTTCTGAAAGGCCATATTCTTAATGACTGGAGGTAACTGGTGATGATCACCAATCATAATCCAGCGTTTCAGTCGGCTAAAACCATCTTGAGGATTCTAGAAATGAAATGTGAGGAGATGACAAAAATACTCTGATTAATATATTGTCCTGTTAGTCTATAACCAATTGCTCAAGAGTCCTGCTATTTAAAAAACAGCTTTACTGGCTTACTAATTCTCATTCACCAGTTCCACAGAGAGGAATCTGGAAAGTTTACAGAATGACTTGTGAACCACAAACAGGTGCTGTCACCCTTGTGACTGACAGTGGGTGAGGGAGGGTGGAGGGATTGAGAAGGCGAGCATGGAATTACCCTACTTTAACAGGTAGGGCAAGCCAAGGGATGCTCAGGTCAGAATTGGGCAAATGATGCACAGAAAGAAAAAGACACCCAAGCAATGAAATGGACAGATGTCAAAGTAGATACTCTATATTACAATCATGCCAAGAGCCAGACTGAAAATCTCCAAAACAGTAAAAATTATGTCTTTAACTTCCCACACTACTACTTCGATTTGCTACTTTATACATCTTATTCCTTGAAACATACCCTGATAAAACACATTCCAAGTCCCAAATAAGTTGGCTTATAAAACAACTTTTAGATCTATTCTTAAACTGGAAATTCCACATTTTGTTTTTAACTCTTCCATAGTAAAGACTATTGTACAATAAAAAACGTTCTTAAACATTGCCATTTCACTCAGAAAAATTAAGGCATAAAATAAAGAAAAGCAATGTACTCAGTGAACATCAAAAACAAGTCTAGAAACAACTCTCACAAAGGAAGAGAAAAAAATAGCTCATCTACCCTCTAGACGGCGTAACAATGTAATTTTCTTGATTAAAATTACTAAGTCTTTTCAAAACTTAAAAGATAAACTATGAATTTTTAAATAGTACTCCCGGAAACAAAACAAACTACTAAATAACCAGTGAATAGATTAAAGGACGTTTATAGGCTTAAAATAGAATAGCAAACATAATGAAGTTAAAGAGAATATGTAATTATGACAATTAGCACCCCAAAACTGTGTAGCTTTTTGACACTGTCCCCCAGAATTCTTCAAACTCTACTTTCCTTGTCTCAGATATCCATTTCTTACCTGTAGAAGAAGAGGTATAAAAGTTTCTATCTCCAGAATCTGAGCAGCCTCTTCCATTAAAATGTTGTCATACTGAGAGATGGAGAAAAAGGAAAGCTTGTCAAAAAGACAGCTTGAAAGCCAAAAAACTACCACCATAACTATAACAACTATCCAAAGAAACCCCAAATAATTTCAGATAAAAATATCATACAAATTATTCAAACAGAAAGTTCATGATTTTTTTATCATGATGCCCCTGCTTTTCTAGTTCAAGTCTGTTACCTCAGGGAAGCCCCCGAATACATAATTTTACCTTGAAGAGATCTCCTACATAACATTTCTTGCATTGCATATCAATTTAGTTATTTTCAGTTCAGTTCATTAAGTTCTACATAAGCAAGAATGAATTTATGGTTATATGAGGTCATTTCCATTGGTATTCTTACCCCAGGTAGCAGTTTGGGGTATTTTTTTCCCCCTTATGACTCCTACCCAGCACTTGACAATCTACCACTGTTTTACCCCTGGCATTCAATGTGTCCATCAAAGCATGCAATTTTATTTCAGAACTCTCTCACCATTTCCACTACCACCACCACTAAATTCTAAGCCACCGCTCTGACTACTACCAGAAATCTCTTTTACTAGCCCCTCCCTGGCTTGCCTCTCCTAAACCACTGATACAACAGGCATCAGCTCAACTGGTTTCAAACCCTTCACTGGCTTCCAATTATCTTAGGAAAGAGCCTTGAACAAGGCCTGTAATAGCTGTATTAATCAGGCCTATATTCAATTTGACCCATCTTCCTCTCCTCCCTTAAATGCCACCTTACTCCTTACTAATTAAGCTTCAACCACGTTGACATATTTCATTTTCTTAGAACTGGCAACACCATTCTGGCCTTAGGCGCTCTATAATACCATTCACTCTTCATTTTTTGTCTGCTTGGCTCTTCCTCATTCTTAAAGTACCTGCTTAAAACCCACTTTATCCATGTCTTCTCTGACCTCCCAGGTTAAACATGATTTCACAGAACTCTCTTCCTTTGTCTCACAGGACATTACAATTTGTAATTCTATCTGTATATTTACTTGTTTGATGCCTGCATCCTTCCACTATCCCAGCTTCCAGTAACATCAGGCACTGCACATTTATAAAATAATAAAAAAATCAAGTCTTTCTCCAACATTAAGAAATTTCATTCTTTTTTGATGATTACTGCTCTCCCATCTGCTCAATTCTCTTTTAGATCTATTCTCAACATGTTTTCCTTCCCCTCCACTTCTAATTCTGTTTGTAACTTAGTGTGACATCCTCTTCCTTGTCTTATTGGTAAAATACCTTTTTTGAGAATCACTAAATACAAATTACAGTTCCTCTGTTTTGTGTTTTTGAAGTTTTCTACTCTTATTTTGTCTCCTTGGAAGGTAGAAGGTAGGAGCATATTTACTCTTTATGCTAAATTAACTGTCTTTTATTTATTTCATTACGATTTTTTTTTTTTTTTCAATTTCAGCCATCCTGCCAGGGTGCCCTATTAACTCTGTTTTTAAATGAATTGTTTACATATACTGTAATTTCTGTGCTACTCACTTTTACCAAACTATGCTTGTATTTGTTTGTCTAAGACAAGTAGCTGACATGAATTTCAACTGGACATCCAATGATGAAAGTTAAGGTTCAATTCTGTACTGTTTCTTACTGAACATACCTAAAGGTATGTGGATAGGTGTCTTTTCTAGCTCTATCTGATGCTGAATTTCCCTATTACAAGTATTAATTAGGTCATCCCGGTGGAAGATTAGGAGAAGGAGTTCTAAGATCCACATTTTCTCACAAGTTCTTGTGTGGACTCAGAGGATAATAGACATGATACGCAAAACAGAGTGGGAGCAGCTCAAGATGGTTTCAAGAGCCTGCTTTCTGAAAAACAACTCTGAAAATC
This sequence comes from Neogale vison, assembly GCF_020171115.1. Lineage (NCBI taxonomy): Eukaryota > Metazoa > Chordata > Mammalia > Carnivora > Mustelidae > Neogale > Neogale vison. Next base: position 92,031,367 of record NC_058103.1, on the reverse strand, counting down.
TAATGCAAATTAACTTACAAAAAAATGTATGTATAGATTCTGCTTTTTAAAAGGCAATTTTAATCACAAAGCAAAATTATAAAATAACCATATTGGGCACATTAAGGAAAGAAAAGAGCACATGACTGTGCATGCATGTCTCCCTGGGGATGGCACAGGGTCAAAAGACAATGTCAAAAAAGCATATTGATTGATTTGATTGATTTTATAAAGATTTTATTTATTTTTTTGACAGAGAGAGAGAGAGCGTGCATAAACAGAGGGAGTGGCAGGGAGAGGGAGAAGCAGGCTTCCTGCTGTGCAGGGAGCATGGCTCAATCCTAGGACCCTGGGATCATGACCGGAGCTTAAGACTGACGCTTAACCGACTGTGCCACCCAGGCACCCCTGAATGCAAATTTAACATTCTTTATTGATACAGATAAAAAGAACACAGAAAATACTGAAAGTTGAAAGAATGGCTGATCAGGGGAGTAGGGGACTGAACTTCTCCAGGTGAAGTAGCTCTACAAGTTTTTTAAATACTTAAACCAGATACAGGGGAAGTTTGACGAAAATAAAACCTCAAAATTAAAAATATAAAAGATCTAAGGACTACTATCAGCGCTTATACTAACTATATATGTATAGCACCATGTAAGCAAATGATTAATCAAAGTTTGATAGGGTCCAAGTACTGCTTTTTTTAGAATACACATGTGAGGGGTGCCTGGGCGGCTCAGCTGATTGGGCAACTGCTTTTGGCTCAGGTCATGATCCTGGAGTCTTAGGACTGAGTCCCACATAGGGCTCCCTGCTTGGCAGGGAGTCTGCTCTCCCTCTGACCTCTCCCCTCACACGCTCTCTCTCTCAAATGAATAAAGTCTTAAAAAAAAAAATGTGCATGTGAAAAAGCTGCACATCATAAAATATTAATTATGATTGTATCATTTCCCTTATTAAACCAATATGATTTAATATCAAATACAAAGCATATTTTATATGTCAGTCCCAAGAACAAAGTATTTAGATGAAAATTCTCACTAATAATTTGCAAAAGGGTAATTCACACCACTAGCATAAGTTCACAGTACCTTTTAATAAAATTATCATGCTTGTGCTAACCTTGCAGCTGAGGAACCTTCAGTCTAAGATAGCAACTATTCTATCACCTTGAATTTATTTAGCACTTATCCTCCAGTGAGCTCACATTTAAAAATTGTCAGTCACTTTCATTAACAACAAATGCTTAATGTTAACTCTGAATTCAAACCAGTACACAAACCCTATTTTAAACACAGATAAACCAACTGCAGCGAAGTTAAATGATTTTGCATTAAAGTCAGAATTTAGGCCAGTATCACTAGCAAAGTTATAAAGAGCCTGCAAATTCAAATTTACTGCTTATTTATTACATTCCATTTTAAACAAGTCATAGGTTATCAAGGCTATGGTGCCCATTAGCTCTTGTGTCTTTTTCATATGATGTAATCATTTTACTATCTCATCTACAGTCTTATAAGAGTACTCCATATCCTCATATGGAAGGCTTTCCATCTACTGAATGAACAAATTAGTGGGAGTGGATGTGTATTTAAAATATGAACAATGTAAGCATATAAATGTCTAATAGGTGAAAAACACTGTCAAATTTTTTAAATAGTTTTTAGTTATGTTTGGAGATCTTTTTAACACAGTGAAAAATCAATTTACCTTAACAAATATTAGAATTTTTTTAGACAATCATATGGTTATGTTATTTAATGGACATATGACTGATAAACAGACTCAGAAAACTCAGATTTAGATTTCACTAATCATATAAACATCAGAGATTACCATCACTTTCAGAAAAGACATTTTTAAGTAATTACAAATGTGAACTTCAGTAAGAGGTAAGCCAGTCTTCAAGGGAAATGGCCTTGGTAAAGGAAGGAAAGGAAAAGAAAAGGAAAATTAAAATAAAAAAATGAAAATTAAAAAAAAAAAAGAAAAAGGCAAGAAACGAAAAAGAGAGGAAAGAGAAATCTAATAGCTGAACGGCTAATCAACTGAGGAACGAAACTCTAAGTCCCCACCTTGAAACCTAGCTTGACTAAATCATGTCGCTTTAAGGCAGCATGAGTACATGTCATAGCAATGATTTTGGCTTCTTTCACCAGAAGGTATTTAGATCTGTCCAGTCCACTTCGAAGCAGTTCAGAAGCTCTGAATTCCTATGGGAGTGGGGGTCAGGGAGAGAGTATTTTAGGAAAATAAACACGTTTCATGCATACATTCACATAATCCAGTTTATCAGATTTAATTCCTAATTAATATAAATATATAATAAACTAAGCCTAATGAATTACAATTCTGTTCATTATTAATTACGTACTAATTGAGTTCATATAGTAACTGACACTGAAGCTATAATTTGGACCATTTTTTGTATAAGGTAAAATATTGACAGTTATTAATAAGAATACAGAATAAAATATCTATCACCACAGTATCTACTCAAGGTCCCTCCACAAAAACAGAAACTTTTTCAAGTATTCATAACAAAGGAAATTTAATGCAGGGGGTCTGGTTTCACAGGTGACAATGGAGCACAAAAGCCAGCCAGGGAATGAATGGTTGAGGCAACCCAGAGATTAGCAATAGCAGGAAGTCTGACCATTCCTAGGCTAGAACAGATAAGAGAAGGAGGCAGTGTTTTCAGAGCCCAGGGACTGGGGTACCAGAACAAGCTACAACAACAATCATAGCAAGCCAGGCCAACAAAAATTAGGGCCATGAAAGAGATGAAACCCAAGACAACTGGTGGAGAAATATCCTAGCTTCTCTATTCCTGTCACATTTTTATTGGCTAAACCCAGCCAGAAGTCAGCTAATATGGGAGGCCAGGAAATTAAACCTCCAAGGATCAGCTCCACCTCTGACCATGGCAGAGGATCCCCAGAGAGCAGGGTAAAATGATGGACAACAGAGATTACGTGAGGAGCAAACAAGCCTAAGCAGAGTACCTAATATCAAGTGTTATAAATTTTGAACATTATGCCATACTTTAGATATTTTTAACATTTTTGTTTTCTAAATAATTAAAACATGACAGATACAGGAGAAGTAGTCTGTTTAAATCTCTCCCTACCCCTCCCAAGACAACTACTATTATGAATTAAATGCTTTTATTCTTTTACTTTGTTTCTATAATCATAAACATACTCTAATATTATTGTTTTATAGGTTCTAAAATTTTATTTATTATACTATATATTTATTATTCTGTACCTACATCTATCCACCTACCCCCTACCTAAACCATACATCAATATTTACTCAACATATACTATGTGAAGTAGAGATATCATCTTATCTAAAAGGTATAAAGACAAAACAGATAAGGTCATTGCCCCTCTTACCTGGAATAATCCTAAATCATCTTACTGAGGAATCTGAGCCTGAATGTGAATCCTTTATGAGGCTGCTATAGTCCTCCAATGATGTTTTCCATCATTTGGAAGTGGCATTCTCAGATTCCAATTCAAAGAAACACTGTTGAATCTCTTGAGGGAAGCATTCCTTTCTTAAATGCAAAGCCTTTTACACCAGAAAAGTCAGAGCAATGGGGATTGAATTTAAACCTCAATTTTTACTCAGTCTTGAACTAAAACTATAAATGTTTTCAATAATCTCACTTAAAAGTAACAATCTGGTTTGTAATGTGAATATTCCATTTGACCTCATTAAAAACAAAACAAAAAAAACCCAAACAACTAAACTTAAAGCCTTTAAAGGCAAGTTAAAAAAAACCCTGAGAATCCTTACCTCGAGCTGAGTGAAGATTTTCTTAATATGCCTGAAACATCCTTCAGCAATTTCCATGTCTTCTTCGTAAGATCGGCCTTTAAAAATGGGTTGAGGGGCGTTTGCAAAGTATTCATGAAAAGGGAAGAAAGTGGAGACTTCCGTAACATCTGGCAGTGTACTACCTTTATTTTTCACTTTGCTGATATATTCTTCCCAACGAGACATGACCTGTGAAACAAAGGGATTTGAGATTAGATTTCTTATTTAATTATTATGTCTTAAATGATAAAATAAAAAAGAAATCCGGTAAAAATAAGACCTACTAAGTAAAGGGAAAGAAAAAGAAAAGCAATCCCTGACCTAACGGGACTATTTCTTATCCAAGTCACTGACAGACTGCCTTTTAATAGGTGACTTTAAGATTATTGAACAAAGGCTCTTTAATCAAAACCAAAGAAACTAGGGGTGCCTGGGTGGCTCAGTCAGTTAGATGTCCAACTCTTGGTTTCAGCTCAGGTCATGATCTCAGTGTTGTGAGATCCAGTTGGGCTCTGCGCTGGGTATGAATCCCACTTAAGATTTTCTCTCTTCTTCTGCCTTGCTTGCCCACACTGCCCACCATGCTCTCTCTCAAAAGAAAAAATATATGTGTATATGTAAGGATAAATAAAAATATAAATAATTTATGAATATACATAAACCAGAAAGAACCTCAGGGTCACCTATGGGACTTTATCTCAGACATTTCAGATTCTCCATGTATACTCAAAAAAGTATTACTGATGCTTAAACAACAAACAAACAAACAAAAACCCCAATTCTCTGGACAAAGAAATTCTGATATTTTTTTCATTATCTCAGTTTTTCTCCATATACATTAAATCCTACTTTAGCAGCATTTTAGTAAATGCCAACCCTTCTCCTAGACCTTTATGATTTTTCCAATTCTCTTTGGTATATTTACAAAGCACTTCTGTTAAACTGAGTATATATTTGAAAGCTCATTTTATGACTTTTGTGATGTAGTTATCCTGGTACATTTTACTATGCCTCTACCATGAGGTTCCTGCTTAATCTCAATTTTGGTAATTCTCCCAGTCAGGGTTTATCCAAGAGTGGTTCTTAGGCAGAACATCTAAGAGGCTAAATAAAGATGTAGATGATTCCTGGATGCCACCTCTTCCTGAAAGAGAATCTCTGGGGACAGACCTTGACAATTTACTTTTAAAATAACTTTCCCAGGGCGATTCTTACATGTTGAAAATTGTTGATCTGTACCGTGAGGCTCCAAGTTCGTTTTTCTCAAATCGATTACTTAAGCCTCCACAAATTTTTAGATTATTTCTCCTACTTTTAAAGGTAGTTTTCACTGAGAGCCTAGTGATTTTGATTTTGTGCCAAATACACATTCAGGCATGATATTATCCATTATTTGAAGTTCTAAACTGCCTGTGTCCAATGCAGGCTACTTTGTAAGATGATGTTTATCTTCTCTGTGTCATAAGAAACCATGAAATCTGATCATTTTGAATGGACTGACCTGGTCTGTGTATCTGCTTATGAACATACACCTATTCTTTATTTTTATTCTTTTATTTTAACCTTTTGTATTCTTTCTTACACATTTTAAAATTTCAGTGTTACAATTTGGATTTAAAATATACAAATAGTATGAGTACAAAGAGAACAAAGTTACATATAATTCTCCATTATATAATTATGCCTTAAGTTCCTTAAAATTATTAGTAAACCAAATGACTATTAAGGTTTATTTTTGTTCAAATATTTAGTTTTCCACTTCTCAATGATTTTCACACCTAAAAAATTAACCCTAACCAAAGCAAAAGCACACCTTTAAATTGAAGTCAAAAGAATTTTTAACTACTCTGAAATCAGTTCTAAAACGTAATTTATTTTTAGAAATTTGAAAGGAGAGTTATGTTTCTCTTCATTAGTTCATTAATATGAATAGCAGTAGGTTACAGAATGGTACTTTGTTACCACTGGGTAGCTAGCAAAATTAGTTATATTTCTATAGTAATGAAAACAAAGAGAGAGACTAGAAAATTTGTCAGTAGCAAGAAAGAAAAAGGAAAAGAATTTAAAAAGTAGCAACACTGGCCTTTCAGTGAATGAGTCATCAAGAGAAGCTATTTAGCTAAGAAAATAAAAGATAATAGGAAATACAAACATTTAATAATCACAGATATAGCTCTGGCAACAGCATACATTTTAAACCACTCAACAAAAAAAACAGGCTTTCAAGAGAATTTCAAGAACCCATCTCAGTGTCCAACTGAAGACCGTATGATTTAAAAACTCTGAAATCTCTCACCTGATATAAGAAGAAATAGCCTGCAGTTTCACAAGTATATGAAGCATCTCCAGGAACCCCTAGACTCTTTTGTAATCGTTTAACTTCTTCTAAAAGTTCTATTCTTCGAGCCAGGACATAATTAACTCTTCCATATCTAGACATTTCAATTAAGCAAAAAAGCAAAGTTATGTAATGATGAAACTTATAAGGATACTGTCAGCAAAACATTTGAGAAAATCATAATGGGGCGCCTTAGGTGGCACAGTCAGTTAAGCATCCAACTCTTGGTTTTCAGCTCAGGTCATGATCTTGGGATTGTGGGACTGAGCCCCTTGTTGGGCTCCATGCTCAGTGCAGAGTCTCCTTAACATTCTCTCTCCCTCTGCCTCCAGCCACTCCCGTGCCCCGTCTCTCTCTCTCTCTCTCAGATAAATATATTTTTTAAAAAACCATAATAGGGGCACCTGGGTGGCTCAGTGGGTTAAAGCCTCTGCCTTCGGCTCAGGTCATGATCTCAGGGTCCTGGGATTGAGCCCCACATTGGGCTCTCTGCTCAGCAGGGAGCCTGCTTCTCCTCTGTCTCTGCCTGCTGCTCTGCCTACTTGTGATCTCTCTCTCTGTGTCAAATAAATAAATAAAATCTTAAAAAAAAAAAAAACCAAACCAACCATAATAGAAACTATAAATGGGCAAATAGGAAAATAAAGTAGAAAACACTGTTTATATTTAATGTAAATGGTAGTTCTTGGATCAGTGTTGATCTGCAAACATCTTAATAGTCTGTGAGGAAGGAAAATCAACTGTATCACCAAATGCACCATTTAAATAATTTTTGTTTGTTTGTTTTGTTTTGTTTAAATAACAAGACCTTCACAAAGAGGGAAACAGTACAGTGCATTCTGGTGTTAGTTCATCTTATCACAGACCAAGAATACATAGTTTACAGACTGGCTGCTTTGAATAACCCTGTTTTACATTACAATATAAGTAGATTAGTTCTAAAGGCTTCGCAATGTAATTTAAAAATGTATCTGATCATTCTTTGTTGTCTCAGCACAAAGACCCGCACCTGAACCTAGTAGGTTCATAAATACTTGCTGAATAAGTAATAAAACTGAAATTTGAAGAGTACCTGACTCAGAGGCATGTAATTAAGAGAAAAACAGTGAACCAGAACTCTTTCCATAATAAAAAAGTACCTTCTATAGCAACCTTTTAACATTAAACAAAAATTAAAATAGTGTAAACACAAACACTGCTGCTATCATGTTCAAAGACTGGACAGAGAGAAATCATCTTCTTGAATGCTCCACAGATCAGATATTCACCTCTGAGCCAGCAAGAATGATTGAGAATAAAGGGATATAAGAGAGAGTCTATGTTTAAAGAATTTTCCAACTTAGAAGGAAATAAATGTTATACCAGGTAACCTCTTTCTGTTTGCTTAACTAGAATTGAATGATTTTTCTATAATCAACATTTTGGTAATGAGAAAAAAACTGAAGATGCTTATAAGGAGACTGTAATAAAATACCAAAATTCTTGTGATAAGGGTTAAATTTTAAAAGAAATATGCAATGGAACTCTGTGTACTATTAATTCCATTATTTCATAAATCTATTTATGCTTAAAAAATTCTTAATTTAAAGAAGCTATGTATACAATTATGAATAATAGCATGTTTACAGATGATTATTAAGAAGAAGACTAACAAAAGTTGTCTTGCAGTAGTAGAATTATGGATTCCCTTTCTACTATCTCACAAAGTTTAAAAAATTTTCTTTAGGGAAAATGATACCACTTTTATTATGAAATGATACTATTTTTCTTTTTAATTACAATAAAAGGAGAGAAATTAAAGAATATACCCAACTGAACAAGCTTATACCTACTAATAAGACCTGGGGCTTAGCTTATATATCAGAAAGCAAAAAGTATTTTTTTCTTCAGAATCTTGGTATTACCTGAATTCTTTTTACAGTTCTACTTCTGTACTATTATAATATTTTTGAAAAAAACTATAAATTCTACTGCAGTATAATTATAATTACAGTATTTAGCATTTCACCAGCAACTTTATGTTCACTAAATGCTGGATTATTAAATTTTAGAGTCTAGCTCACTTTTGTAAGTGGAATATGAAGAAATATACATGGCAAGAATTCAGAGAACTATCTCTGGCTAACCCCAAATTAAGAATCTAGAGCCCCAAATAACTTAATGTGTGTTGCTCTTGCCCTATGATTTTTTAGAAGCTAACAAATGTTTGGTGAGCTCTGTGATACAGGAACTCAAAATAGATGCAACATAATAATTTAACACTCCTTTAGCTCTTTTGATGTCTATGATCAATTTCGTCAAAGGTCAAGTTTAATAGCCAAAGGCTGTATTAAATATGTGCAGCTGTTAGTTATGATTATTAACTGAAATCATGCTTTCAAAATGGATTTAAATATAAACAAGTGAACTATTATAAAGAAAGTTTGAAGAGAACACCTAAAATACTAACAGCAGAAGAAATCTGATTTGTAAAATTTTAGTCACTTTATTTCATGTAATGTTAAAATCCAGCTCAATGACAATTAAGTACCTGTAACAAGACTTACAACCCCAAAGCTTATACTGTCATTAATCTTCCACTGTGTTTCATTAAATTTTTTAATTGATACCTAAAATACACACAAATTAAATGTCTGTATGAAATATGGAAAGGATCAGGTAAACTCATACAGTTTGAGTTGGCAACATTAAAAATTATCTCAATAAATAGAGAACAATCGGCAATATACAAATTTTAAAAAATGAAAAAGATAACTCTTTACTGAAGTAACTGTATTCTTTAGTAAAATGGCATAAACACAAAGAACTGGAATTGAGGGAGACCATGGCCAGACTTTTAGGTCAACTACAAGTAGGTTATGCTAGAACCTTTCAGAATCAAGTTGTATTATTCACGACGCTTGACTCTTGTCTCTTGATGTTTCTTTAATAAAGAAAAAGAGTAGAAGGTTAAAAATTGTTTTGTATATCATTTCAAAACTCATCCTCATTTGCTTACCTGCTGAAATCCTTCTCTGTCTCCAGCTCTTCTTCCCCATGACCGAGACGCAGGAGGTGGCGCTCATCAATGTCTAAAGCCATGATCTTCTCAAACAACTGGTTCAGGGCCTGGAAAATAAAACAAAGAGGATGATGGTGAATTCTAATGAACCAGCAGCTTCTTCAAAAGTAAGAAAAACCAAAATTTAGGATAGAAAAGAATGAACATTGCCTAGTCAGAAAAGAATCAACTTCAAAACACAGAAACAAGTCTTATGTTAGGGCATTTATAATCTAAATGAAACAGTATTTTTCTTGATTCCTGATATTGTTGCCCACATACATTTTGGTCAACTAATTAACTGAAAACCATAAAAACCATCTAATCATTAAATCTTTGCTTCTAATTTATGAAAAAAAGAAAGGCTTCGGATCAGTTTCTGTCTTCCCCAAATAGTAACAGTTACTAAAATCATTAATGACCACACCAAGATTTCACTCAATAGAATACCCATGGGTTGCAGAAAACTGAAACATTTTTGTGGTTGGAGGACTCTCAGATAGTGAGTGTGTAGGTACAATACATCAAGAGGACCACAGAGTAGAAAGATAAAGAGCTTCATTCAAATCTTAGGCCAAAGGTCTAAAGTTTTTTATACAACAATGAGTAGAGAACTCATTTATTGCACACTATTCTGATGGAAGCCATCTAGAGGTCACTCCTTTCTACTTATGAAATGCTCATATTTACGGTTCCCTTAAATCCTAGTATTAATTACCTGACCATCTGCAGTTACAATGTGTTGCAGAAAGGCAAAAGTTCCATAGTATGGAAAGATAATGTTAATTTTAAAGATATCATTTAAAAGTCAGCCAAACATCTGTCTTAACTACTCTCAATCTAAATCTGCCCATGAAGTCAACATCCAGTCTTATAAATATCCAGGTATAAAATATAAAAACAGATATTCTTTGCTGTCAAAATTCTAGCAGTCAGAGCTCAGATACTGAAGAAATCAATATAAATTTTCAGAAAAAAATTCCCCAGTATCAAAACTCTTGATGTTCTTCATTTAAAACCTGGGATCCAATGGATCAGACCACATGGCATTATTCATTATCCAAACTCAGGAACCACAGAGATTTAGAGAACAAAAAATACTCCAACACTGCACTCTCAGAAAAAACTGCAAGACTTCATTATGAATTAAAGTAATACCGAAGAACTTTTTGCAGTTAAGTATGCAACTGAAGATCTGAGAAAGGAAACAACTGTAAAAAAGCCACAAATCAACAATTTAATAGATGTCACTGAGGATGATATGATTATCAAGGGTCATTCATTAGCAAACAATGAAGTCTTCTGTTATATTGGTAAAACAACCTTCTCTCTAATTATACTATACAAATCAATCGTAAGTAGAAGATTCTACAGAAAGTTATTATCAAGTTACGACAAAACTAAAAATACCATGTAAAAACAATAACAGATGAATTACTCTTTATTCATTTTAAGAATCTGGATATAGGTAAGATTACTACAGATTAAATTTTACTAAGAAGAAAAAAAAGGCCTTTACATAATTTGTTTCCTTAATTAAGATAAAGCCTAGGTCAACCTTTTCCCCCTGCACAATTTTATTATAATATTTTATTACTGTATACAATATTATTGAACAATCTTGTATTATATAATTATATACAATTTAGTACAATATTGTTATTATTGTAGAATAACACACCACCATTACTTAAAAACTTTGAAGATATAAAAACAAGTGAATGAGCTGGATAGCATTAATCTTAAAAACTGGTATACTAAAAGTTGATAAATAATAGAGTAAGTGACATTTTGCATTCTAAAAACCCAGATCTGTCAAATTAAAAAAAAAAAAACCAACCCAGATCAACTCTTAAGGAAGTGGCCAACTGAAATCACCACTTAGAGAACATAAGTACCTTTGGAGGTTAGACTATGCTGCAAGTTTCATGATGTTCTGAGAGCTGCCCGTCACATTTTACAAAAGAGCTAGTGAATGTTAGTTGTCCTACTCATTTCTATGATAGTAACAGCTTTAGAAGAACTACCATAGCACACACATAGATATAAAGATTATTTTTCAGACATTATTTGAGAAAAGTTTGTCTTTATTGCTTTAGTGGTTTATAAATGACTTACATATTGAATCTACAGCATAAAGTAGTCCTTCCATGTGATACATATTCATATGTAGACCTCATAAGGATATGTAACTTAATCCAATGTTAATACATTTGAGTCTTAGTCTTTTGGTAATATTCATCCTACTAAAGGATAAAAAATGTTACCAGCAGGGGCACCTGGGTGGCTCAGTGGGTTAAAGCCTCTGCCTTTGGCTCAGGTCACGGTCTCGGGGTCCTGGGATCAAGCCCCACATTGGGCTCTCTGCTCAGTGGGGACTGCTTCCCCCCCTCTCTCTGCCTGCCTGTCAAATAAATAAAATCTTAAAAGAAAAAAAATGTTACCAGTAATGGTTAATGCTTTCAATCTCAAAGCTTCAGCATAGCATGCAAGATGGTGGGGAGCAATTTAATTTAATCTAAATACCTGACCATACATCCAAGAATTCTTCTTAGCTTTCCCACATTTTGACCCTCTCCATTAGAAATAAAAGATTGCTTTTTTATTTTCTTGATATAGTCTGGTTATGACCAGTAACAATCCAAGAGTAACTAAACAGCAAACACTATACTCCTCAGTCTTTCAGTATTCTGTTGTACCTATGACCAGGTTATCACACAAGCAGAAATCTCCACTGTGCTTTCATTCATTCCTCCCTCCTTTATCTTGCCTACCATCCACCCTATATATGTGTGTGCACATGCACGCATTCACACACATACACACTCTCACCTGATTAGAATGAGTAACAATCAGAGTCCTCTGCTCTGGGAAATTATGGTAGATGTTGGATATGATCTGGACTGCAACATCTGTTTTTCCAGTACCTGGTGGACCCACAACCTAAACAGGAGATGAATACATATCAAACTCCTAAGTTATCACATTGTTAGAAAATGGACATTCTAAAACTGAGAGATAAATTTTAAAAATTGCTGGATAAGTTCAATGACAGAATTGACAAGAGAGTGAAGCTGAAGATAGAGCAACAGAAAAATAAGCAGAGAGAAAAGACTGAAAACAAATGAATAAACAGAGCCTTGCAATCTATGGGACAATACTAAAAGGTCCAACATTTATGCTACTGAAGTCTTAGAACAAGAGGAAAATTTTATGGTATAGAAAAAAATATATGAAGAAATAATGGCTGAAAACTTCTAAAATCTGGCAGAAGACCTAAATCTTAATTAGATTTAAATTAGACTTAATTTAATTTAAATTAGACTTAAATCGATCCAGGAAGCTCAGCAAACTCCAAACAGAATAATCCCAAAGAAATCCAAGCCCAGGGGCACCTGGGTGGCACCAGGGGCAATGGGTTAAGTCTCTGCCTTCAGCTCAGGTCATTATCTCAGGGTCCTGGTATCGAGAATGCACTGGGCATGCTCTCTGCTCAGCTGGGAGCCTGCTTCCCTCTCTCTCTGCCTGCTTCTCTGCCTACTTGTGATCTCTATCTGTCAAATAAATAAATAAAATCTTAAAAAAAGAAAAAAGAGAAACGAAATCCAAGCCCAGACACATTTTAATTAAACAGGTGAAAACTAAAGAAAAACTCTTAATAGCAACCAGAAAAAAATGAAACATTACATATAGGAAAAGGATGTTTCTAATGACTGTGGGTTTCATTCAGAAACCATTGAAGCCAGAAGGAAGTGGAGTAACATTTAAAAGTTCTGAAAGGAAAGTACTCCATAGAATTCTATGTCCAGTGAAAGTGTCTTTACAGAATGAAGATGATTTAGAGACATTCTCACAAGAAGAAAAATCAAGATAATTCATTGCTAACAGACCTACTCTTAAAAGCTGTAAGAGTTCTTCAGACAGAAAGGAAGTGATAGCAGAGCAAACTTAAAACTCCAGGAATGAAAGATGAATGGCCAATTTATAACAGATTTTTCTTCTCTAGAGTTCTTTAAATGTTTGACTTTCTGAGGAGTCTGGGTGGCTCAGTCAGTTGAGTGTCCAACTCTTGATTTTGGCTCAGGATACGATCACAGGATTCTGAGATGGAGCCCTATGTCAGGCTCTGCACACAGAACAGAGTCTGCTTGAGATTCTTTCTCCCTCTCCCTCTGCCACTCCCCCTGTTTGCATGCACATGCATGCTCTCCTTCTCAAATAAATAAATTTATAAGTAGACTGAAAAATTAATAAATCTAAACATATTAATTGCATTTAATGTGAATGGTCTAAACACATCAATTAAAAGACAGAGATTGTCAGAACGAAGGAGGTAACATACCCCAACTATATGCTATTTACAAGAAGTTCACTTCAAACATTAATAGGTAGGTTAAGAATAAAATAATGGGAAAAGATATACCATGCAAACACTACTCAAAAGCAAACTGTAGTGGCTATATTAATATTAAAGTATGTTTCAGAACAAAAAAAATTACCAAGAAAGACATTACATAATAATAAATGCATTAATTCACCAAGAAGACATAACAACCCTGAATGTGTGTATCTATCCATAAATCTTTAAAAAACATGAAGCAAACACTGAATGAAATCAAAGGAGAAACAGATAAATACATAACTGTAGTTGGAGACTTTAATACTCCTTTTCGGTAATCAACAGAAATAGCAGTGGGATATCAGCAAGGACAAAGAAATATTGAACCAAATAAATCTGACATATATAGGATACTCCACCCCAAAACAATAGAATAAACACTCTTTTTACGTGTACTGAAATATTCACCAAGACAGAGCATATCCTGGATCACAAAACAAACTTGAGCAATTTAAAAAAATTAAAAATTGAAATCACACAAAGTATTTTCTCTGGCCGTAAGGGACTTAGACCAGAAATTGCTAAATGGAAGAATAACAGGAAAGTTTCTAAATACTTGGAAATGAAACACACTTTTAAATCAGTAGTCAGCAGGCTTTATCTGTAAAAGGCTAGCAAGTAAACATTTCAGGCTTTGCAGGCCACATAATTTCTGCTACAAGTACTTTAACTCTGCTATTATAGCATAAAACTGGGCAGGGGCAATTCATAACCAAATAGGCATAGTTATGTTCCAATAAAACTTTATTTATGAATACTGAAATAAGTAGTAAGCAAAATCTCCATATGCAAACAAGGCCACAATGACTTACAAATGCTTACATTCAGTTGGGTTTTTGTGTTTCAAATATACTCTAAATATTTGAGTCCTACCTCCTGTCTGAATCCATGTAAAAATGTGTAAAAATAACCCTCTTACCATAGTCAGCCCAGGCTGCATTCCAGCACGGATAGCCTCTATCTGTGTGTGAGTAAACTGAATTGTATTACTGGAAACAAGAGTAAATAAAAAGTTGGTTAAAAACACAGATGAACAACATTTGGTAAAACCTCAGACAACAATGATCAGAGGTCTAAATGCCTCCTCTATATCTGCCCCTGTTCTCCCAATCTTTTCCTGCCTCCACCCCAGCCCTTTGGGTGGGTGGGTGGGTGTGGGTGTGCATTTGAGTGTATGTGGTAAAACAAAAAACCAAAAACGACAAGACTGACCCTCTTAACAAATTTTAACTGCAAAGTACAGTATTGCTAACTATAAGAACAATGTTGGATAGCAAATCTCCAGTACTTTTACATCTTACATGGCTGAACCGATCTCTTCTGAATGATTTCCTTCACCTACATCCTCTACTGACCAGCTAAAACAAAATGAATGTTATGGAAAGAAAAGACTACAGTTATTTTTCAATACACTGAGCTCATCCTATATTTCACTTGGAATGTCAAAGTTCCAGTTCCCAATCTAATACTAAATATAATGCCGTTTTTTTAGCCACGGCACTGATGCATGAGGGTAGCTGCTACATGTAAAACATCGTCATGAAGTAAGAATGCTATGCTCAAATTAAGATAGCCCTTCAATATTTATTTCTCATAGTATCCAAAAGTGTTCCTTTAGGAAATATAACTACAGAATGGCCAAAAATGCCTGAGCTATTCAGTTGTCCGACAGAATACAAGGAAAGAGTGTCCAGAAACAGAAGTTTCCTGGGGTTTCTAAAGGCATAGTAAAATTTAAACTTTTATTAATCCAAAATAACAAACTACTATTCATTATTATAATTAATAGACAGTAAAATTACCGTTTGGGTTGGTTGTAAGGATAAGGACCCCTATTAGGAATGACATGAGGTTCAACAATTAAGGTTTTTGCCTCTTCAGTATCTTCATCTTCACCATCTGCATCTTTCCTTTTCTTCCCTTTTCCACTCCTTACTGGAAAAGTTATCCTACAAAATCAAGATCTTTGTTCATTTTTACCATTAACAACATTTACCAACCACCTACCTTGTGCATGACATTGTATGGAGTATAATCAGATCAGAAACAAACACTTATGGCTTAAAGGAACTCACTATCTGTACATATATTCCAAAAAGAGCAGACTTAAAAGCATTAAAATATGTGTTAATGGTGTTCAGATTGGAAAAAGTCAACTGATGAAGGGAGAATCAAGAAGGAGCATTTTTATGCTTATATCCATGCACTGTAAAGTGCTTTACCCATTGTCCCTCCTTAAATCAGAAAAGGCTTCTTGGGAGAGATGGCATCAAAGAGGAGTTTCCAGAGCGCCTGGGTGGCTCAGTGGGTTAAAGCCTCTGCCTTGGGTTCAGGTCATGATCCCAGGGTCCTGGGATTCAGCCCTGCATTGGGCTCTCTGCTCAGCAGGGAGCCTGCTTCCCTTCCTCTCTGCCTGCCTCTCTGCCTACTTGTGATCTCTGTCAAATAAATAAATAAAATCTAAAAAAAAGAAAAAGAAAAAAAAGATGAGTTTCCAAGAACTTAGAAATACAAACATGGAAGGGAAGATATTCCGGGAATATGTAAGATTACAGGTTCGAGTACAAGTGGCCAGTTCTGCTAGCATGGATACAGTAGAGAAAACGAGGCTGGAGACAGAGACAGGCTGAATCCCCGTTATGACCAACCCTTAGAATGTCAAGCCTTTAAGGTAGAAGTTTTTTTTTTTAAAGATTTTATTTATTTGAGAGAGCACAAGCAGGTGGCAGGAGGAAGGGCAGAGGGAGAGCGGGAAGCAGACTTCCCACTGAGCAGGGAGCCCAACACAGGCTGATCCTGGGACCTGGGGATCATGAGCTGAACCGAAGGCAGTTGCTTAGCTGACTGAGTTACTCAGGTGCCTTAAGGCAGAAGTTCTTAACCTGGGGTCAGGGACACCTCAGGAAGTAATGCCCCCTACTACCTGGGGGGTTCAATGAATACATTTAAAATTGAAAAAAGAAAAAAAAAGAATTCTCTATGTACACTTCTTCCATGTAATAGTATTCAGGGAAGAGTGACGAGTTGCTGCTTCAGGTGCTTTGTTCCACTTCTACTCAAAATTAAAACCAAAGCTTCTTTAACATGAAATATAACTATATTGTGAATATTTAAGTTTTGTGAAAGCAAGCAAACTTATGAGAAAAATTAAATTTTTCTGAAATCAAAACAAAAGAAAGTTCAACATCCCACGACTATGTCTATTAATTAGGAAATATACCAGATGATACATAATAGACAGACATATTTTTTTAGTCAAATGCTATAAATATGTTTATATAATGCTCTTCAGACAACAAGCATTTACTGATCCCTTATCAGACGTGAGGCTACTTTTATTATGGTCTTAAAATTGTTTTCTATACTAAGAAATATAATCAAATAAAGTAAATTTATCCCAGTCATTATATGGTGAAGGTAAAGACTGCCCAAACACAATCAAGATATTCAAAATTTTAGCTAGCGTCCCATGGCCTATCTCACACTGGCTAGAGAAAGTTTGAAAGGAGTGTATCCACTTCTGACTTTACCTGAAAGGGGGTATCTGTAGAGCTGGGTCATCCACAGTTACTTTAACATTATGACCAGGAAAGCTGGTTTTTAAATGTTCGATGGAGAGAAATGTATCATTGAAATCAAGAGTGGCAATCTGATTGGGCATTTTTGAATAATGTGCACTACTTGGGTCCCCATAACCCAAAATGATGTCATGCAGCCAGTCAGGTACCACACAATCAGTATTCATCAGGTTCCGAATGGTCTCCAGCACAGCCTGTCAGGGAGAGGACAGAAAAGGGTTGTGTCAAGAAGCCATCTCAAACATTTGCACTTCAGTGGAATGCAGAGCTGGCTGCACTAATCCAGAATTCCCGAGTGTTTCAGGGCAAGAAGCTATTTTCTGCTGACAGGTGCTTGGCTAGACTGAATCAACAGCTATATTTTCAGTTGATACCATACACTGAGTTAAACAAAAGACCAAACTTAGCAAGGACAGTTTATCCGTTAGGAGTTCATTTAGACAGAATGTCATAAGTAAGTTCATCACTTGACTCCCGTTGGGCAGAAAGAAAACCTTATCAGGACTACATAATTATAAGAAAATATTATAGAACAAATGCTTAAAGAGTAGAATTTCTTAGAAATTCCTGGGCAGATAATAAAAGAGGAGAACTCTTTTATTGCATAGTTCCTCCATGCTAAGATGACACACAACCAGAAACATATTAATATATGACTCAGTTGTGAAACATCTCATAACTTAAAAATATTAAAATTAACACTGTTAGAAGAAATAAAATTAGAAATAAAAAATAAAGTAGACAAAAAGTGAAATGTCAAATAAATTACAGAATGAAACATTCTACAATAAAAAGTCATTTAATTGTTAACCTATACATTATCAAAATTACCAAAAGTCAAGGCAAACTTTCAGACTTTCTAATAATTACTTCTAGACAAAGTGCTCTATCTCCTATATGGAAATCAGAAGGCTAGGCTATTAACTACAAAGACTAAAATAACAAAACCAGCCATTTTTATGTCACAAATGCTATATATTAAACAGGACAACAAAGTAACAGGACAGTGTGTGTTATTCACACTCCTATCACATCACCTTTTTTTTTTTTTTGTACTAATCACTACCTGAAATTCTCTTATTCATGTACTAAGTTACCTGCTTATCATTTGTCTAATCCCCACTAGAATATCATTTCCATGAGAGCAGGGATCTAGGAAGTTTTACTATGAGAAGGGTAAATCACTGGATGGACACATCAATGAGTATGTTCTCATAATGATGGATAAGAGAAGAGCTCTACTCTCTAAGAAAATTAAAATTTTAGTAGGGAGAGGAAATATGTCCTTAAGCAATGACACAAAGTGGCAGAGTGTGCTCAATAATACAGAATATTATAAAATACAATGGGAAAACAGTTCCAAGACAGACACATGCAGGGAAAACTTTTGACCTTAGGAAAGGTTTCATGGAGGAAAGTGGCATTTCAATTTTGCTCAAACAAGGTTCCTGTGAAGGAACCTTGGTTTATTTCATCATTAATGGAAAGTCACAGAAATGTTTTGAGAAGCTGACTGAAATGATCAGTGGAGGCATATGAAAAACAGGTGACTGACCAGGAGAACAGGGCTAGGGCAGAAGAAGTGATTTAGTGCAACTATTTAGGCAAGAAATAAAACATCCAGTTCAGAACAGGCTATACCAATTGAGAAAGAGAGAAGTAAGGAATGCTGCCCAGGTAGATAACAAAACACCGAAGACACCAAAAGAGCATCTGTCCTTTCCCAAACACAGGAGAGTTAATCACTGCCCCAGTTTCTTGGATTGGAATCTGAATGCCTCTTTGACCTCCCCTGACACTTTGTTGTTGTTGTTTTTAAAAGTTTATTTTTTTTAGTAATCTCTACATCTAGTGTGGGGCTTGAACTCATGACCCTGAGGATCAAGACTCACATGCTCTTCTGAGTGAGCCAGCCAGGCGTCCCTTCTGTGACACTTTTATCTGCATCCTTCTTATGACTTCTGGCACTTTTTAACATTTCATGGTAGTAACTTGTTTATATTTTTAACTTCCTTTATTGGTAGTCTAAACTCCCTAAAAACATAAGCTGTGTCTTACTCAACTTTACTGGCTCCATACAACTTAGTACAATGCCAGACACACAGTGGGCATTAAATAAAATGGTCAAACGAATGAACATATGGAAGAAACCTTTTTTCATTTTTAGTAAAGTGTGACTGAAATTCAGTCATTACTGAGAAGCAAAACAGAGGCAAATGAATGAGACCCTGCCCTCACAGACCTGCATTCTAATGGTGAAATCAGATTAAAAACAAATCAAGTCATCAAGTAAAATAAAGACTGTAAGGAGAAATAAAGACAATTAGATTAAGAATGAGAAGAAGAGGAAATACTACTTTGGTTAAGATTTCCAGAAAAAAAGCTTCTCTTAGGAGTTAACATCTAAGCAGAACTGCCTACGTGCAGGGAGGGAGCGATCCAGGCAAATACCTGGGAGGAAGACTGTGTTGGTAGAGGGAACACCATGGACCAAGGCTTGGATTCTTAAAGAACAGCGCAAAGGTCAGCACATCTGCCATCGAATGTATCAGGGAAAGGTGTTAGAAAATGAGGTTGAAGAGGTGGCCAGAGGACAGATAATGAAGGAGCCTCTTGGATAATGGTAATAATTTTCTACTATGATAGGAAACCATTAGAGTGTTGAACAGGGTACCAAGGCATAATTTATATTCAGTAGTTATGTGGGGAATAGCAGAAAGAGAGGAGCCGTAGAGAATGGAAGCAAGGATGTGAGATGAGGGTGTCCTGGACGTGCTGTCAGTGGAGGTAGTGAGCTAACCAGACTGACTGATGGACTGGATGTGGACTGTGAGACAAAAAGAAATAAGAGTAGTTCTACTGTCCTGTCTTCAATAATAGGGCAAAATGGGGAATAAATTCCTTTGTATCTGAAGTCGTCGTCTTTTAATTACAAGAGCAGGAGGGGAAAAGGTAATAAACTGACAATGCATAAGAAGCACTATGTTTTGGGGGAAGAGAAAAAAAGAAAGGTACTTATACAGAAGGTAGTGTTACCAAATGCTAAAACAATTCAATGTTTACATTTTATAATGTAGTAGTTTCAAATAATTAAAAAACATATTTTATCAAAACTCCTTATCTCCATTAAGTTATAAAAGTAAAATTCTCTAGCCCCTAAACCTCCCTTTTTCTGCTAAGGAGTAAAACACACTATATAATAAAGTGATTCAAAACCACAGGCTCTCACATCTGTGTTCATAAAGTGATTTGGAAGTACACTTACTTTTGATCTAAAAGAGAACTCCCACTAAAAAAACAAGCAGTTTTCTTTACCTTATACTGGCTATTCTGAGCATCTAATATACAAAATGCAAGGAAGGAGGCTGACGTGGATTAATTTATATTGCTGAGTTTCTAAACTTATCAAAAGACAAAATAGATTTAGTAAATAAATTTTCTTAAGTTTTTATATTTAGTCTACATGTTAAGAATATAAGAGAATTGTTTAGAATGAGAATAAAAGCAGTGATCATTTAACAAAACATTCTTTTATCTAGTATTTATGTATTTATGTTTTAGAAGTTAACTCAAACTGGACAGAGTACTTTTAGTTACATAGCCTAAAAATTACCTTAAAGTTATTTTCTTTTGGTTTTCTCCTCATTATGATATTAAAAGTTTCATACACATCTTCTGCTCCATTTTGTATAGTATTAGTCATATCTTGTTGATACTGGTTTGGATCCAAGAACACTCTAAATGTCCTCGACTCTCCTCTAAGATTGGGTCTTGGCTCAGGTCCTAGACATTTTGAAAAAGTTTGGTAAGTGAAATACAGACTTTTCAAGTATCAAAGTAAGTTAGCAGTATTCCTTTTCCAGAAATGATGAGTAAACTGTTCACACTGAACCCCAGTCCTTCTCCTGACTAGAGTGTTTTCCACTCATCCTTTTCAAATGCCTAGAGGCTGAAAATATTTTCTCTTTTCCCTAAATTCTTACTATTTCTTTCCCAGAAAAATGTTTGTGATGTAATGTTTATGATGCAAGGCCACAGACTGCAGTTTTCTGTATATGTACTCAACCAAAATAAGAGCCCTAAAAGTCAAACAACTTGACTTTTTGTCAGTTACTCATAGCTTCCATTACTGCCTTACTTATAGTAAGCACTTGACTGATCACTCTTTTTGTCCTGTCACATTCCATTCCTAGTATCACCAGTGTGAAAGGAAATCTCATATACTAATAGCTGAAAGCTCAGAGGCTTTTTCTTGCCCCTTTGCCTCATCTCCTTACTTTTGTCTTGGTCCTTTAACTCTAGTCCCAATATGTGACCTTATGGTTATTCCACCTTTCCTATTTTCTTTTATTCTAGTGATAAGGTCAGCTTAATTACCAGCACTTTCAATAATGGTGCAATCTTAAAATCACAGGTAGAAATCAATTCAAGTTCTGAGAGAAGCTTAATGAACAAATTGGAGTGAGCCCTGGAAACAGATGCAGTTATAATTTAACAGTAAGTGTAACAAGGAAGTCAAACAAGATAAGAAAGAATTTCAAGGAAAATCCAATGATAAGACTGAGAAATCAAAGAGCTGACAAATCCAGTAAGGCAGTATTTCTAAATGGGGTAATGTTTGCATGTGAGGTATGACAATTCTTTCTACAAGGCAGCTCTGTTTAATTTTTTTTTTTTTTTTGAGAGACAGAGTAGGGGCATGTACCATGTGTGAGTGGGTGATAGAAGAAGGGCAGACAGAAAGGGAGAGAGAGAATCTTAAGTAGGCTCCGGGGTCAGCACAAAGCCCAAGGTGGGGCTCAATCTTACCACCCTGAGTTCGTGACTTGAGCTATAATCAAGAATCGGACACTCAACTGACTGAGCCACCCAGGTGCCCCAAGGTAGCTCTGTTTAGATGTTTAGCATCCCTAGACCCCATCCATCAAATTTCACCCTCCATAAAATTCACTGTCCCCTACTCCTACCCCCAGTACATGACAAGATAAATACCAAAATTCATTTCAAAATACAGGGTAGTGCTATATCCAACTGAGAGCCACTGCTAAAATGCATCAAATCAATAAAACTTAAGAAGGAAAAATTGGGCAAATATGTCATAAGAGGTGTTTGGAGGTTTTAAAAAGGCAATATTGTAAAGTATTATAAAAGGAAAATTTTAGATAAAGGTAATTTCAAAAGATCCTGTCCTTTCCAATATCTAATAAAAAGTTTAGAAATCGGGGCTGCCTGGGTGGTTCAGTGGGTTAAGCCTCTGCCTTCAGCTCAGGTCATGATCTCAGGGTCCTGGGATCGAGTCCCGCACCGGGCTCTCTGCCAGGCAGGGAGCCTGCTTCCTCCTCCCTCTCTCTCTTTCTCTCTCTCTGCTTGCTTCCCTGCCTACTTGTGGTCTCTCTCTGTCAAATAAATAAAATCTTAAAAAAAAAAAAAGTTTAGAAACCATATTATTTATTTCCAGAAGTGCGTGGTAGGTACCTTATATATATTTTATATATAATCCTTTGTGTTGATTCAGTATGTAAAAATAACTAAAAAATATTACTTAAGATGCAAAAATAAAAACGGCACAAAAACTTATCATTATGTACACACACTCTTTCAAAATTACAGATTGCCATACCGTCTTCAATGACGCGCCCTTTATCATCCAGCATGCCCTGGATTTCACAGCCTCTGACGTAAACCAGGCCAATCTGCTCAATAAAAGGTCTCCTCCGGTCAAACTTAGTACCATACGGTTTTGTGGGCCGTACAGTGATTAAAAAGCATACATCATGCTTACGAAGACCTGGTAGAACATAAAGACATTTTTATTTATCAGAATGTTACTGTTTTTAGTCTTTTGTTGGCAAATTGTCATCCTCTTAGGAGATTTAAGAAACATGTGAAGTACCAAAGGTGATCAATGATTACATTTGCATTGTAATATAATTATGGGTTTTCCTATAATCTTTAAATTCAATGTTTGAAAGGAGTAGGTAAAAGAAAATTTCTCTTTGTGTTAACATTAGAAACTTTTATGCCACGAATACATTACTGAGTAAGTCCTCAAGTCATGTTAGAGCTCCAAAATTGGATGTTCATCATCACTCTTAGTTTTAGCATTCTTAATAAATAACTGAAAATATGGTTGGCATATAATCCAGCTATATTATACTTAGCAGGTTTCTAACATCAGTTTAAACTATTCATCACTGTCATTCCAACAACAGTCTAATTGCATTCCCTGAAAGAGGTCAATGCAAGAATAATTCATCAAGGCACAAAAGCACTCTTTATAGATACCAAATTCAGAACATGGTTGGATATATATAGTTTCATTTGGCAAATAAAAATTGTTATAAGTAAATGACAAGAAATAGGAAACTTGTGCCAAAGTCCATAGCTTCTCAGTCATTAGACCAACTAGATCCCCAGCTCTATTAAATGGAGAGACATGGGAAGACAAGGGACATAAATTTACATCACATATCCATGTAATGTCATACCATTTAACCTTCATTTCTTTCTTGATTCGTTTTGTTAGCCACTGTATGACATAAATGCAAACTTATAATCTTGTAATAAAATATACAACTAAATCAAATCAGCAATGTCAGTGTGTGGCTAATTGTACTGGGACCATTCTGGCTTAATATGGAGTGAGGTTTACGTGTGCTAGTAATAATTGCTCTGACTAACAATAACGAATTTATTATTTCCTAACAAATCAGAAGCAGGAGAAGCAATGAGAACTAAGGGGAACTGTTCTACTATCTGAGTTGTACTGCCTTTAGGACTTCTGATGTGCACAGCTCATTACAGCATCTATGTCTTCAAGTCAAAGAGGTGGCCCTGAGAAGTAATTTAGTTCCTACCAGTGTCACTTTTTGGTATCACTGAGGGATGACTGCATATTCCCTACTAAGACAGATCATTTCACCGTGGGACATCTCAGATGTACATTAAAAAAGTCCTTATGTAACGGTGAGTTCAACTACCTTTCTCCTTTCAACCATATGTATCCACTCCATCCTGGCTGTGCCTCTGCAGCAGAATCCTGCATTTCGGTATCTGTAATTATGTTTTCTTAATTTTAAAATGGGGTAATGGAGAGGATAAGGCCCTGAACTTCATACCTCTTTGAAGACACAAGAACAATGTTTCATATATTTAGCTTAAACTCTTCAAAACTGTTCCTACAGGACAATATTCATTACTACTAAAGAAACTTCCTCTCATTTTTTGCCTCCATTTTCTATTTAGTTACTCCATCTGTGATTAACAGAGGACCTGAATTTTGGCTCTGGCCTCCCAGAAAACACTTTTCTTCCCACCATGCCTCATACTATGAATCACTTGTCCCACTATACCCTACTGTTCCGTCTCTTGCTCATGAAAATTTATCTATTACATTTCTCATTCTATCAGAGGTCTATGTTTAAAAGAATGAAAAGAAAAAAAAAAAAAAGACTGTTGAATGTTCTTCTGAGAGAAGTCTCCAAAGTAATGAAGGAAACCTTAGGTAACTGTGTAAAATAGTATTTATTTTAGTACCTTCTTAAACGCCAAAGGTAGTAAGTACAAAACCTTCTTCAGCAAAATAATCTTTCTTAAGGTTTAGCAATAATGAAGATATACAGCATTCTAGATGTGTAATGCACTAGATTAGATTAGAACTCTTTTGAAGGATACAGGAATACAAAAACAATTTGTCACAAACTATACCCACTAGAGTGATCACATGTCAAACATGTGGTCAGCTTTGGTGCTGGATTCCTTTAGAATTACTGGATAAACATATCATATAGTCCCTATGGTTATAAACAGCTATACTGGGAGCAATAATTTCTGAAAACTGATCTATTAAGAGACTATAATTTTCCTTTTGGCATGCTAAGAAGGTGGAAAGAGATAAAATCTACCAGCTACTGTTTCTCACAACAGGACAGCAAACAAGAGCTCTCACAGACAGCTGGGGGAAAAATATAAAAGTGACACTTAAAAATTAGGTCATGTGTCATTTCCGGCACAGGTGTTACCAGTGTTTTTAGTCTACTTGGCTTAGTAACTCTGAACATATCTGCCTCTAAATAAAATTCCTTGTGACACAGAACTCCTGTACCTAAAATCTTGCCTAGAAAAGAATAGGGGAAATAACTCAGCTAAATTCTCTACATCTATTATTTATCCTTGAATACACTTAATATCACTAATTCTGACTTCCTCCCTTTGATGCAAATAGTTAAACTATTATATCTATTTCTGAGTTGCTTTACCAGATCCCCTTAAAATTTCTTTTGAGTTTGTCTGATTTTGATTTTGTATCTTTATTTTCCGGCAACTTTATCTCTATTCTCTTCACTTTGGCGGCTTTTATCTCTTAAAAATACTAATTTGCTTTACTAGCTCTGCATGTGTACAAGTTATATGTGGCTTCCTCCCTTTCTTCAGTGAACGGTAATATATTCATAAATACTATCTTACTAAATTTGGATTTAAAGCGTTCTCCTCTCAGCTCTGCAAACTGCAATTTTCAAAATCCTGTGATATGCATGCTATTTTATGCTTTTTATTGAAGTATTAAGACAATTATTCTTGGGGCGCCTGGGTGGCTCAGTGGGTTAAGCCGCTGCCTTCGGCTCAGGTCATGATCTCAGGGTCCTGGGATCGAGTCCCGCATCGGGCTCTCTGCTCGGCAGGGAGCCTGCTTCCCTCTCTTTCTCTGCCTGCCTCTCCATCTACTTGTGATTTCTCTCTGTCAAATAAATAAATAAAATCTTTAAAAAAAAAAAAAAAAAAAGACAACTATTCTTGTATGATCCTTGATATTTTTACTACTAATAATTACAAAGACAATTTTTAAAGATAAAATTTCATAAATGTTTAGAAGAATAATGTTTAATAAAAGTACTCTGCCAATTTTCTAAGTGGAAGTCTATTAACTATAAAGGCAAAAAAAAAAAAAAACAACTATTTTTTGAAATAGAAAATTACCTTCCCATTCATCTTTGATGTGATCTCTGACATTCAGATTGATGGTAACATCTGCACGAACTCGGGTTGGCCAGTTTTCACCTATGTTTGGCTTGGCAACCTCAACTACAGTGAAAGCCACGATAGGCTGGGCCATTCGTGCCCAACCACCAAACACTACACCACCATACTCAGACTGCCTGAAAAGCAAAGAAGCACATGATTACTCCAAGAAAAAAATGACTTTTTCCCAACTTTTGTCAAGGAAAATTAGTAAGGAGGAACACATATTTAACCACTAAGCCCTGACATCAGTAACTTATTTCTAAACTCAAAAAAAAGATTAAGTCCCAATATATAGGGAATACCTTCAGTAGTTATGAACAGGCAGATATGGTCCAATAAAGAAAGGGAAGTAAAGGGGTGCCTGGGTGGCTCAGTGGGTTAAAGCCTCTGCGTTCGGCTCAGGTCATGATCCCAGGGTCCTGGGATTGAACCCCACATCGGGCTCTCTGCTCGGCAGGGAGCCTGCTCCCTCCTCTCTCTCTGCCTGCCTCTCTGCCTACTTGTGATCTCTGCCTGTCAAATAAATAAATAAATAAATAAATCTTAAAAAAAAAAAGAAAAAAGAAATGGAAGTAAAGAGGAGTATTTATCCCACACACACAGAAAAAAGGTAACTCTATATACATAATAGCAGAGGCATTTTGTCAAGAATAATCTGTAATAATAATAATTTATTATTATAATAGAGTAATAATTTTAATCCTTTTCCTCTCTTCATCAAGACAGTCTCAACTGTTCACACTTTATGCATTTAGGTATTTCTATAAGCTGTTTTGGAAAAAGCAGAATTTTAAAAATTAAAAACAAACCAATAAACAATAATATCTATGCAAATGCTTGCTTTAGGGTAATATTTGAATCATTTAAGAGATACTGCCATGGATTGGGGGTAAAAATAATCAAGCTAGTTATAATAACCAGAATCACTAACATTCAAATACCCACTCTTCCTTCTTAGGTTAGTGTAACTGGTGTTTTAGATTTTTTTTTTTTTTTTTAAAGATTTTATTTATTTATTTGACAGGCAGAGATCACAAGTAGGCGGAGAGAGAGAGAGAGAGAGAGAGAGAGGAAAGCAGGCTCTCCGCTGGTGTTTTAGATTTTACATTAAGTAGTGTATCTGGGAAATGTGTAATATAAATACTCCAGCAGCACTCCAAAACTGGAAAGTATTGCCAAAAGTGACATGCTTACACAGATAAAGATAAAGCCCAGGTAAAGGCTTTGTGTTATAAGAAAAAACTGTAGAACTCTACAACATCAAAGAGTGAAACTAATTAAAAATAAAAGTTCTGCATCCGGTGACTTGCTTAATATAGGGAATTTCTTAAAGGTATTACCTTGTGTCTAAGCCCTTTTGTAATAACTATTATCTCCTCCATATTTTACAATTTTACTACAGTATAGCTTACATACAATAAAATGCATTCACTGTAAATGCACAATTCAATGCTGTTTAGTAAATTTGCAGAGTTGTGTACCCATGATCCAATCTAATCTGAGAACATTTCCATCCTATGTATAAAAGATCCCTCTCATTTGACTACAGTCAATTCTGTTACTACCCCCAGACAACCACTAATCTATTCTCCCCAACACTTTTTTTCCTCTTATAAAATCTACCTATGACATGAGTAATTAAAAAGGATAGATTTCTGCCCATCACCAGTACATTCTCCGTTATGTTGCTCAGTGGTTTCAGCAGACCGAATACGTACGTGATCGTTAGTACCAAGCACTGAGTAAAATTTATGCCCTGACTTTCCACCTTCAGCACACAAGAAAGAGAAAGAAGCTTGGCCTCTTTTTGGATCTCATCATTCTTAAAGGCCTTCAATGAAGGGCAATTAGGAATGAAAATCTAGAAAAATTTATTATCACAAGTTAATTCTGAAAAATGACATTTTCTTTCCCTTAGCAGAAAATAATGTAAGTTTAAAAAATGTCCTTTATTAATAGACCATAAGAACTCTTAAGTATTTTTGCTTTATTTGGCATTTAAGTAAAATGTAAGTGAATTCTATTTGATAAACAGCTAGTTCATAAATCCCTAGTTTGCAAAATGGCCAAAATTGGGTTTAGAATCCGAGCATGTATAACCCAAGGTAACCATAAACTGAAAGGAAGCTTTCTGATCAAGCACACCCCCGGGGTCCAAACAATGGGCAATAATTCCAGCAAAGCTGTGGGCAGGGATGATCAGCCAGCGAGTATACAAACCTCACAGTGCTACCCTGCCTACTGACTCAACTGATTATTAAGTCAAAAATACTTTATGTTGTGTTGTATAGTCTCACCCAGAATAACTTTTCACATAATAACTAATTAAAAAATAGAACTGTGTATGAAATAAAATGTGGAAGTGAAAAAAATAGATTATAATCATAGTGTCCATGTAGCTCTCTATAATTAGTAAGGAGAGAAGCCTGGAAGATACCTGAAGCCATTCACATTCAGAAACTTGTTAAGCTTTTTTTTAAAAAAATTCTGGTCATATAATGACCAGAATATAATAAAAATCTATTTTATAGATTCACAGTCACTTATGACATATAACTTACTCTCATCAATTTCATACGTACAATGAAATAGTGAATGAAGGGCATTTATTTCATGTCTAAAAAGCAAAACGGACCTTCACAAATCTCATAATACAGAGCTGCCTATAATAACCAGAATGAAAATTTTTTCTTAGCTAACAGAATTCCAGAAATGAGCTAGCAAGTGGGGAGTTGAGTTTAAGCAGAAGACTTCCTCAAATAAAGAGACCTACTCAACTGGCTCCCAAAGTAAATCCTGATGGTGTAGTCAAGGTAATCTATGGATGGAGGACCTGGCAAGACTTTGCAACATTCAATGCCATGTGAAGCTCAGCAGTACTCCTCATCTCTTGCCAGGTTCCTTAGAGAGGCTAACTGAGATACTGGTGATAGCCACAAGAGCAGCTGGGGTAGAAGACCCCTTTATCATAAGCTCCCAGGACTTAAACCATCCTGTCCTAGTAAAGGCCTGCTGGTCAGCCCATACGCTCCCTCTTTACCCTTTTGCTAATGTCCAACATACTCACCCCTCTGTATCTCCCCCTACCATCCTCCAAGAATGAAGACCGCTCCTCCCTTATCCCCAGTCCTCCAGCACCACACCCAAGTACCCAGATACATATTTTCTATTTTAGCACTTTTTTTTTAAGATTTTATTTATTTATTTGACAGGCAGAGATTACAAGTAGGCAGAGAGGCAGGCAGAGAGAGAGAGAAGAGGAAGCAGGCTCCCCACTGAGCAGAGAGCCCGACATGGGGCTCGATCCCAGGACCCTGGGATCATGACCTGAGCCGAACGCAGAGGCCTTAACCCACTGAGCCACCCAGGCGCCCCTATTTTAGCACTTTTGATATACTCTAATCCACATTAGAGAATTTCTCAAAGAGTGAATATTTCATATTTTAGAGGCGTCTTCATGCCAGGCATACTATTTCTAAATATACTTATGAGGTTTCTGACACAGGTTGTATCAGTCACTGTTTACACCTCTTCATTACAAATGGAACCGATTTGCTTACCAAGGCTTCATTCTGCTGACACTATCCTCGATGTCTTGCCTAATTTCGTAAGTTGATTCTAAGCGGAAGAGATTAAAATTCCTTAAGAGGTAATCATGAAGAGTCAAAAACTGCAAATTCAACTTGGGAAGAGCAAGACAACCTGAGAAAGAAAACAACATCCACATCTGAATTATTCTTTTAATTAAACAACTGCACTATGTATAAAGAAATGTACTACAAATTTGGTTAAGAGTTTAATTTAATGATGTCTCTAAATATAGCATATTTGATAAGGTTCTATTTTTATTTTCACACAGAAATTGAAAAGCCATGTTAACAAATGCTATCTATTAAGAGTTGGGATAAAACTCATTAATACATATAACCGTACATTGTTGATTCATATACGAACAGGCTTCTCAAAAGTAGCCGAAGATACTTAAAATTAATATAGTCTCGAGTAGTTTAAATATTCTTCCTTTACCCCTAATATATATTTGGCAAAGCTCGAAGTAAATAATGATCATAAACTAAGCCCATGGCAAATTTACCATGAAAGTTAATTAGTTAGTATATTGTAACATATTAATCTATCTCCAAAGCGTGCTATTGTGTTCTGAATCTATATCCTTTTGGCTAGACTTTAAGGATAAGGTATTGGCTGTATGCTATTCCTGGAGTTATTTCCCTTCTCTGACTATATTAATGAACAATATTCTTTCTAGTATCTTCAGTAACTGCTATTTCCCTTGGATAATAAGTGAGTAAGCCTCAGCTGCAATATCAAAAAGATTTAAAAAAAAAGAACCTCAAAATAAACACATTTTACTGGAAAATCATTATTTTCATCATCTGAATCCATTCTTACCAAAGCAATAATGAACCTAAGGGCAAAAACATCAATGTGAAAAAAGTTTTCACATCATATATGTTAGCAAATTCCGACTTATAATCTAACTCAGTGTCTTTCAGGCCAGAGGCTGAGGGAAAATGTCTCTTTGGATAGCATAATTTTATTAAAAAAAAAAAAAGAATTAAAATGTGACCATTTTGCAACTGTCATTGAATTAACAAATCTAGCCATTAAGCTGCAACGGCTACTTATATCACACACAGACAAAATCAACCAGACAGTCAGTGCCTCTGATGAAAGAATACAGCACCACCAAGAATCTTGCCAGAGAGAAAATGTCAGCCTGACCAAGCCTCTGCATTCAGCTGCCAATCTGCAAGAAAAGTAAAGAGCAGAAAGACATACTCAACTGTACACTGAGCAGTCAATTAGAAAAAAACAGACTGTGGAAAACTATACAGATCAAACAACTCAGGTTCTTCAAAAGAAAAGGAAGGGATACAGAGGGCATTTGTGAAGTAAAAGAATTTAAAAAATGTAAAGGATTGACTATCATACACGTATGCACAAGTCAGTGATAAAGCTATGAAGAAATATACAGTGATTGCTTTGGAAGTCAGGAAATGGTTACTTTCATGTGGAGGGAGAAGCAGTAACTAGGAAGGAGCTTATGGGAGGATTCTGGGATAGCCAATAAGGTGGTTATTTCCCTTATAATAATTTGTTAAGCCTTATGTTTATGTTGTGTGGCTTTCTGTATTTGTGTTTATGTTCTTTAAAAGGTTCAATTAAAATTGGGGCAAAAAATTTTACAAGAATTTTCTTTATAATTCTTAACTTATTTCTTTAAATATGTGTACCAGTTTCAGTTATTTTCTCTTCTTGGGAGCTAGAACCAGTCTGTATAAACATTCAGTATTAGCTTTGATCCTTGCCTATTCATTAGCATCAACTACTGAGCCCCTAAAACACGATGCCATCATAGTCACTGAAGAACAATGGCAAGACATAGCCAAACATCTGAAGACAGATTTATTACAGTTAAACCACTTGGCAACAAATATTGTTCCGAAATACTTTCCTTAACCTTCACTATTCCAGGAGGTAAAGAACAATACCTTATATATTAAGCAAAATGTATTTTTAAACTCAGAGCAGCATCACTGAATAGCACCAAAAGCTAGATGTTAAGACTATACATGTTTAAGGACACATAAGTTCTGTACTGATAAGACAAATATTAAATGGTATTTGCCTTTTAGGAACTGATTAGATGAAGAGTTAGATTCATACATGCATGGCCATAAATGCTATTAGCATGAACAACTTAGGAAAGTGAAAAAACAAGGCATGACCTTTGTAAGAACAAAAAAAAATATGAAGCCTGCCTATTCTGAAATCTAGCACAACTTTGGTGCACTGAAGTTTACTGAAGTTATGGGTTTACTGAAGTTATGGCTTCAGCATATGACTCTGAAGTATCTATTTTTCTTTTAAATAAATTACCACTGGTAATATCTTTAAAATAGCCAAACTTCTCATAATGAAGCCATTGTTCAAAAATTTCCTTGATTTTTTTTTTTTGAAATATGCCTTCAAAATATGTCAGAATGTACTTCAGTCTATACTCAATTGTGGCAAATTCTCAACCTCAGAGGATAAACAAAAGCATTTAGGAACAAATCTGTTGAAATAGATAAACCAGGGAATAACTATTTCTAATTAAAACTAAGGGTTTATTATTAAGGACTGACAATTTTTGGTGGTCACTAGCTGGTTTAATGAGAAATTCAAAAGAACTTCTAAAAAAGGCTTTGAAAAATAAAACACTACCAAACAAAACAAAGCCTTTTACAGTGACATATTGAGAGCCATACTTCCTCCACTATTAGGTCTCCTTAAAACATAGTTTTATGTTATGGTCATATTTTAGAAAGGATGATATATGTATTCACACACACACATATCATGCCAATACATGTATATATGTGAACGTCTGAGCATGTGTGTGTAGCGTGCTCTCACGTGCACACATATACATTAGGGCATGGTTAAATTTAACAAAAATCCTTAATACTATTCTAGTATTCAAAAATCCTTAATACTATTCAGTATTCAAAATACTGAATAGTTTCCAGCTTTAGAACTGAACTTGAGAGTACCAGAAAACTATCCTAATGCATGTAACAGATAGAGGTATTTTTAGTTACATATGATAAATTCTAAACTAAATTTCCTGATACAGTTGTACTCCATACTTCTCTGCCGTACCTTCCCCAGAATAGTACTCAGTTGGGACAATATTTTCATCCCATATGATTTTCTCAGTTGGATACAAAGGCATCTGGTTCAACTGCTGAATCTGAGAAATTCGACGTTCATGACGAGATACCTAAAAGAAACAATATCGTGCAGAAAGTAAGAGCAATCTTTTTTTAATCAAAATAATTTACGGAGAAATTCACCATAAAGTACAGAATGAGAAGTTTCACGTCTTTCAGTTATGGTAGCACTTTATAAGAGGGTTTTTTCATTTTTCCATTTTCTCCATAAATCAAAGATGAGAAAGGTACCAATTATGATGGGCTTTGGAAAATCAGATCAGAGTTCAATACCAAGTCCCTGTAATTTATGAGCTATGTAAAAACTGGGCACACTCTTTCAACTTCCCTGATCTTAGCTTCCTTTTCGGTAAAACAGGTAATATACCATTCACCTCTCAAGTTTCTTATGAAAATGAAACGGAATACTATAAAACAGCATCGAAGTGCCTGGTACATGCCAAGACCTTAAAATCCACAGCCCTTAATATTCAACAATGTTAAGCTCTAAGTAGATTATAGTTTTCATTCTTTTACTAATTAAACAATCTGGAAAATTTTGTTTATTAAAAACCTGGGGGCACCTGGGTGGTTCAGTCGCTTAGGTGTATGATTTGGTTTCAGCTCAGGTCATGATCTCCAAGTCAGGAGACAGAACTCAGTGTTGGGCTCCCTGCTCAGTAGGGAGTCTGCCTTCCCCTCTCCCCCAGTCACCCAACCCCCCTAGCCTTGCTCATGTTGTCTCTCTCTCTCTCTCTCTGAAATAAATCAATCTTAAAAACAAAACAAAACACACACACACACACACACACACACGGCCTCAATTTTCCCTGTAAAATCAGAGTTTGCCTTTATGACCTCTATGTAGATTTCCATTGTTAATATTATAGTCCTCTATCTCAAACACAGAAATAAGCTTGTTATCTAATTAACAAGTTAAAATAATGATATATGTGAAAATTTGTCATGTTCTCTTCAGTAAAGAGAGTATTATTTTAGGAAAGAAAAGAGTGTGACATCATCTAAAAAATTCACATATTTCAACTTCTTTATTATAATTCAGGTATTAGAAGAATCCAAAGCCTAAGGAAATCCTTCAGGAGAGAGAGGAAATGAAAGATAATGCTGTAGCACTATAAATTTTTAAAATTGTTTTCTTGTTGGCATAAATATTTAAATTTCATTGATCAAATCTTAGCTGTAAGCCTGTAAAAGGCAAAGGCTTAGCCTTATACATAAACCTATTGTCCATTAGAAAGATTCCTTAAAAAAATACTCATTTCTTATAGTAAGGATTTATTATTAATCCCCAAAACCGACTTAATGAGAAAAGATTTCACATTGTCAGAAAATAGGACAAAGAATTTTTAGAAAGCACTCATAGTCAGAAATAATGAAAAGGTGGCAAAGATGGTACCAAAGACATACACTTCAAACAAATAAACATACCAATAAAAAAGTATTTTCCATACTTGAATTAAGTTAAAACTCCAAGAATTTCTCTCCAATTGGCACTAAAACACCTGTTACCAAGCTTAAAACAGCTGCTACCAATAGCTTCTGGTTACTATCCCCAAAACGAGCATTATCATCTTCTCTACAATAAGAGACTGTATTTTACCCCCCATATTAGAAGTATTAGTTTGGAATATAACCACAAAACTGTGTGCCCAGGACCGTTCCGTACATGTAAAAAAAATGCATATAGAGAGTTACAAAAAACAAACTAAGAAAACCTACTCAACCTACAGCAGACAGAAAACAAAAAATTAAAACACAGCTATTCTTTTTTGTATAAACCATGCAACTGGCAGAAATTAGGATGACCTGTAACATCCAATGCTGGTAAGAGCTTAAGGAGACACACTCTAATACATTTTTAGTAGAACACACATCTTTCAGAGGATAATTTGGCTGAATCTTACACCTTTCGGCCTTTTGGCTAAGATCAAGTGTATAAGCACATACTTCAATCAAAGAATTTCACTTCTAGGTACCTCTCCTAAATATCTACACA
Organism: Neogale vison; assembly: GCF_020171115.1. Taxonomy (NCBI): domain Eukaryota; kingdom Metazoa; phylum Chordata; class Mammalia; order Carnivora; family Mustelidae; genus Neogale; species Neogale vison. The sequence continues at coordinate 91,996,448 of NC_058103.1, read as the reverse complement.
TGTGCACAAAGAGACATGAGCCAGGACCAAATCATTACTTGTAAAAGTGAACACGGCAAACAACTTAAATATTCACAGTGGGATATAATTACTTGTGCATTTTATGAATTATTTTACTAAAGCTAAAAATATATTCCTATTCCTCAATTTTTCTGTGAACCTAAAACTGCACTAAAAAAATAAATAGGGGCACCTGGGTGGCTCAGTTGGTTGAACATCTGCCTTCGGCTTGGGTCATGATCTCAGGGACCAGGGACTAAGCCCTGAGCTGGGCTCCCTGCTCAGAGAGGAGCCTGCCTCTTCCTCTCCTTGTGCCATTCCCCCTGCTTGTATTCTCTCTCAAATAAATGCAGTCTTTAAAAATAAATAATAAATTAAAATAAATAAATAAATAAATCCTTACCCAGAAAGTTTTAGTTTGAGTTAAAGTTCGTTATTTCCCAAAATGATTGAAAACTCCGTTAGAATTCTTAAATCACCAAGTCAGTGATAACTTAGTTTTTATAAATATTCCTGAGCTTTCTAATGATAAAGGTATGCTTTAATATTCAAGGTACCATATTTAAGTAACTTTTAAAATAAATGGTTAGGGGTGCCTGGGTGGCTCAGTGGGTTAAAGCCTGTGCCTTCAGCTCAGGTCATGATCCCAGGGTCCTGGGATCAAGCCCGAATAGGGCTCTCTGCCAAGTGGGGAGCTTGCTCTCCCCACCCACCATACCCTCTCTGCCTGCCTCTCTGCCTACCTGTGCTTTCTTTTTGTCAAATAAATAAATAAAATATTTAAAAATAAAATAAATGGTTAAATAAATATGAATGCATATGTATTAACTGTGTGTGCGCATAACTATGACCTCTAAAAGGCAGGAATGGTGTCAATTACCTATGTATCCCAATGCCTGAAGCCAGTGCCTGACACAGAAGCTGCTCAAAACCTTTGCACGGAATGAATTCATGCCATAAAGCAGTTTTAAAAGGTAAAAGACTTAAGAAAAGAAACCTAATAGATAAGAAATCTGGCAAAATCAGATATGTAATTGTAAAACAGGTAGAAATGACCTATTTAACCTTTAGCCCAGGAAAAAATTTTCATTAACACACATCTTTAAGAAAGGGAAAATTTAAAGAACTTAATATTTACCAGCAATTCTAGAAGAAATTCTTTATCAAAAGTTGTGTCTTCATTTTTAGGAAGAGTTGGTAACAAGCAGAGGTATGATGCCACCTGGTGGAGTGTATTTGAACTGCAGAATAAGGAATATTCAGATCAGAGTATCTGATTACTTTATATTATATTAACTTACTTTACTTCTGAAACACCTAATTTTACAGACTGCTTAAAAAGTCTTCCCTAGCAAACATAACCGTATGATACTGCAGCAAATAAATAAATTAAGAATGAAATTTAATCCCCTTAATGCAGGTTCTCGAAAAGTCTTCTGCAAACACCCTGTGGTCCCTAAGACCTTTCTACTATGTGTGCAAGAACAGTATTTCTTCTGTTAATACTAAGACATTACTTGTTTGCTTTTTTCACTATCTTTATGTACACAGTGAAAATCAATGGCGGATAAAACTGCTGGCGTGGGTGAAGGCCGTATCAACCAAGTATGGTACCAACTAGGACTATAAAGAGACATAATATTCCTTACTACCACATGCAGAGGGAGAAAAAAAAAAGTCACTTTCAGGGCACCTGGGTAGCTCAGTGGGTTAAAGCCTCTGTTCAGGTCATTATCCCAGGGTCCTGGGATCGAACCCCGAGTCGGGCTCTCTGCTCAGCAGGGAGCCTGCTTCCTCCTCTCTCTCTCTCTGCCTGCCTCTCTGCCTACTTGTGATCTCTGTCTGTCAAATAAATAAATAAATAAATAAAATCTTTAAAAATATAAAAAAGCCACTTTCGTTTAAGATGACCTTAATGAAGTATAAAAATTAATTAATTAAAATTAAATTGTTACTTAACATTAATTATTAATATAATTAAATTTGGACTCTTGAGTATCTGTTTTTTAAAAATTCTGTGTGACAAGATGGGAAGTACACATTTTGCAAACAATTTTTACTTGAAAGAACTGGTGACAAACTATGGTTATTCAGATTTAAATAAATGGAAAAATTTTACAAATCTGAACAAAATAAACAGTAACTTTATGGAAAACAACTGATGGTCATTTGTTACCAAAGATAAAATTTGAACTTCCAAATGAAAAACTGGAATTCTGGAAAATGTGCATTCATCACCATGAGCTGAACAGCTTTCTATGACTTAAATATAATTTCATCACCCTCAGCAAATGACCTCACACGCTATCCCAGTCCCTAGTAACCACTAATCTGTTTTTGATCTCTACAATTTTGCTTGTCCCACAAGGTCATATAAATGGAATCATACATTATGATCTGATACTGGTTACTTTCATTTAGCATAATGCAATTAAATTCACTCAAATTGTGTGCATTTGTAGTTGGTTCCTTTTTACTGCTGAGTAGTATTCCATTATACAGATGTAGCACAGTGTGTTTATTCACTCACCAGTTGAAGGGTATCTGTTTTTGACAACTATAAAGCCACTATATACATTTCCCCAAAGATTTTTGTGTGAACATAAATTTTCATTTAAGTATATCTGTGAGAATGCTAGATTGTATAGTAAAAGCATGTTTAACTACAAGAAACTGTCACATTTTTCCAAAGAGGCACTACCATTTTGAATTCCCACCAGCAATGTGTGAGAATTCTAGCTGTTCCACATCCTTGTCAAAAGTCAATACATTGCATGTTTTTTTAACAATTCTAATAGACATGTAGTGGTTACCTTATTATGATTTAAATTTGTATTTCTCTAATAACTAATGATGCTAAGCATCTTTCTGTAGCCTTACTGAAATGTATCATCTTTGGTGGAGTATCTGTTCAAATCTTGAGCTATTTTTAAATTATTTTCTTATTACTGAGTTCTAAGACTTCCAGGTACCAGTCCATTATCAGACAGGTATTTAGTCAATATTTTCTCCCACTATGGGGTTATATTTACATTCTGTTAACAATGTCTTTCCAAAAAAAGAAAAAAAAAGTCTCTCAAAGAGTAAAAGTTTTAAATTTTGATAAAGTCCTATTTATCAATTCTTTTTTTCACAAAGCACTATGAATTGTGCTTTGTTGTCTATGGAAATCTTTGCACAAACCATAGTCACAAAAATATTCTCCATATGTCCTATTAGTTCTGGTTCTGAGAAATATGTCTATGATTCATTGTGAGTCAGTTTGTGTATATGATGCGAAGTATGTCTCAAGTTTCATACTTTGTACATAGATGTCCCACTGTTTCTCCACTGTTGTTGAAAAGACTATGCTTTCTCCAGGTAGTTGCTTTGGTATCTTAATCAGAAATCAACTAATATATGTGTGGTCTATTTCTGAACTTTACTCTGTTCCAGTGACCTATATGTCTATCTGTCCTTTATTCAATATCACAATGTCTTGATTACTATAGCTATATAGGCAGTCTTGAAATTAGGTAGTGGGAATCCTCCAACTTCGTTCTTTTTCAAAATGGTTTTGGCTAGTCTAGTCTCTTTGCCTTTCTATACTAATTTTTGAATAAGCTTGACAATTTCTAGAAAAATATCCTACTGGGATTTTGACTAGAACTGAGTTATACCTATGGATCAATTTGGGCAAAATTCATACCTTGACTCTTCTCATCCATATGCAAGGCAAATATCTCCATTTCTTAAATTAATTCACTTTAATTGTATAGATTTCCTTAATGTGGTTTCAGATACCACACTGAAACTAACATTTAAGAAATAACCATTTGTCAAATGTGATACAGTATCAAAGAAAAATATTCACAATTATTTGAAAAGGCTATTAAAATGTATTTCCCTTTTGCATAAGGGAATGTCTTCATTTACTTCAACCAAGAGAGTTATCTCACAGTAAATGAAATACAGAAGCAGATCTACAATCCAACAGTCTTTGATGAAGCCAGACATTAAAGAGATTTGCAGGGGAGAAGTTAAGGTGGTAGAGGAGTAGGGGGACCCTAAGCTTCTCTCATCCCTTGAACAGGGCTAGTTATCAAATCATTCTGAATGCCCAAGAAATCAATTGGAGGTCTGAGAGAACAAAAACTGCAGTCTAAAAGTAGAAAGGCAACCACCTTTTAGAAGGAATCCCAGAAAATAAAGAGAAAGGAAAAAGGGACAGAAGGTTTATTTGAACAAATTATAGCTGAAAACTTCCCCAATCCGATAAAGGAGACAGACATCAAAATCCAAGAAGCACAGTGAACCCCTATTGAATTCAACAAAAGTCAACTATCACCAAGGCATATCATAATCAAATTCACAACACACATAGACAAGGAAAGAAACCTGAAAGCAGCACGGGGAAGAAAAAATCCTTCAACTACAAGGTTAGCCAGATCAGATTCACAGCAGATCTATCTACAGAAACTTGGTGAGCCAGAAAAGAGTGGCAGGATGTATTCAATGTGCTGAATGGGAAAATAACACAGCCAAGAATTCTTTATCCAGCAGGGCTGTCATTCAGAATAGGAGAGATAAAAAGAATTTCTCAGATGAACAAAAACTAAAGGAATTTGTGACCACTAAACCAGCCCTGTGAGAAATTTTAAGGGGCCTCTTTGAGTGGAGAAAAAAAGACCAAAAGCAACAAACACTAGAAAGGACCAGAGAACACCAACTCTGCAGGTAACACAATGGCACTAGATTTATATCTGTCAATAATCACTCTGGATGTAAATGGACTAAATGCTCCAATCATAAGACATAAGGTATTAGAATGGATTAAAAAAATTCATCTGGGGCACCTGGGTGGCTCCGTAGGTTAAGCCTCTGCCTTGGGCTCAGGTCATGATCTCAGGGTCCTGGAATCTAGACCCACATCTGGCTCTCCGCTTGGCAGGGAGCCTGCTTCCCCCTCTCTCTCTGCCTGCCTCTCTGCCTACCTGTGATCTCTCTCTCTCCGTCAAATAAATAAGTAAAAAAAGTTTTTAACAAAATTTATCTATCTGCTGCCTACAAGAGACTCATTTTATTTATTTTTTTAAAAGATTTTATTTATTTATTTGACAGACGGAGATCACAAGTAGGCAGAGAGGCAGGCAGAGAGAGAGATGAGGAAGCAGGCTCCCTGCAGAGCAGAGAGCCCAATGCGGGGCTCGATCCCAGAACCCTGGGATCATGACCTGAGCCGAAGGCAGAGGCTTTAACCCACTGAGCCACCCAGGCACCCCAAGAGACTCATTTTAGACATAAAGACACCTGAAGATTGAAAATAAGGAAACGGAGAACCATCTATTATGCTAATGGACATCAAAAGAAAGCTGGAGTAGCTATACTTATATCAGACGAACTAGATTTTAAAACAAAATCTATAACAAGAGAAGAAGGGCATTATATCATAATTAAGGGGTGAATCCATCAAGATCAAACAATTGTAAATATTTATGCCCCCAACTCGGGAACACCCAATACACAAATCAATTAATAATGAAGAGGTTCCTCAAAAAGTTGAAAATAGAACTACCCTACAACCAGTAATTGCACTACTAGGGAATTACCCCAAAGATACAAATGTAGTGATTGAAAGGGACATCTGCACCCCAATGTTCATAGCAGCAATGTTTACAATAGCCAAACTATGGAAAAAGCCTAGATGTGCACTGACAGATGAATGGATAAAGAAGATGTGATATATATAAAATGAAATACTACTCAGCCATCACAAAATGAAATCTTGCCATTTGCAACAACGTGGATGGAACTAGAAGATATTATACTTAGCGAAATAAGTCAACCAGAAAAAAACGATTATCTTATGATCTTATTCATATGGAATTTAAGAAACTAAAAAGATCATAGGGGAAGAGAAGGAAAAATAAAACAAGATGAAATCAGAGAGGGAGACAAACCATAAGTGACTCTTAATCATAGGAAACAAACTGAGGGTTGCTAGAGGGAAGTGGGGTGGGGTGGGGGGAATGTGGTAACTGGGTGAAAGACATTAAGGAGGTCATGTAATATAATGAGCATGGAGTATGATATAAGACTGATATATTACTGACCTCTACCTCTGAAACCAGTAATACATTATATGTTAATTAACTGAATTTTAATTTTAAGCAATGAAATAAAAAAATAATAAACATAAAGAAAATCACTGATAATGATACAATAATAGTAGGGGACTTTAATACCCCACTTATTGCAACAGACAGATCATCTACAGAAAATCAACAAGGAAACAATGACTTTAAATGACACACTAGACTGGATGGACTTAAAGGATATATTCAGAACATTTCACCCTAAAGCAGCAGCATACACATTCTTTCTGAGTGTACACGGAACATTCTCTAGAATAGATCACATACTGGGTAACTCAACAAGTATGAAAAAATTGAGATTATATCATGCATATTTTCAGACCACAGTGCTATGAAACTTGTAGTCAACCACAAGAAAAAATTTGCAAAGACCTCAAATACATGGCAGTTAAAGAACATCCTACTAAAAATGAGTGGGTTAACCAAGAAATTAAAGAATTAAAAAAAAACAAATGGAAGCAAAGGAAAATAGAACAGTCCAAAACCTTTGGGATGCAGCAAAGGCAGTCCTGAGAAGGAAGTATATAGCAATACAGGCCTTCCTCAAGAAGCAAGAAAAGTCTCAAATACACAAGCTGACCTTACACCTAAAAGAAAACGAAAAGGAACAGCAAGTAAAGTCTAAAGTCAGCAGAAGAAGGGAAATAATAGAGACTAGAGCAGAAATAAATGATATAGAAACAAACAAAGTAGATCAGATTAACAAAACTAAGAAAGGGTTCTTTGAAAGAATAAAACTGATAAATTCCTAGCCAGACTTATCAAAAAGAAAAGGGAAATGACCCAAAGAGATAAAATCACAAATGAGAGATCACAATCAATACCACAGAAAAACAAACAAGTATAAGAGAATACTATGAAAAATTATATGCCAACAAACTGGGCAACCTAGAAGAGATGGACACACTCCTAGAAACTTATAAACTACCACAAGTGAAACAGGAAGAAATAGAAAATTTGAACAGATCCACAACCAGCCAAGAAATTGAATCAGTAATCAAAAATCTCCCAACAAACAAAAGTCACGGGCCAGATAGCTTCCCAAGGGAATTCTACCAGACATTTAAAGAGTTAATACCTATTCTTCTCAAACTGTCCCAAAAAATAGAAATGGAAGGAAAACTTCCAAACTCATTCTACAAAGGCAGCATTACTTTCATTCCAAAACCAAACAAAGACCCCTCTAAAAAGGAGAATTACAGGCCAGTATCCCTGATGAACATGGATACAAAAATTCTCAATAAAATATTGGCAAATCAAATTCAATAGTCCATTCAAAGAATAATTCACCACAATCAAGTGGGATTTATTACTGGGCTGCAAGGGTGGTTCAGTATTTACAAATCAGTGTGATACACCATACTAACTAAAGAAAGGATAAGAACCATATGATCCTGTCAAGAGATACATTTGACAAAGTAAGTATTCATTCTTGATAAAAACCCTCAACAAGGTAGGGATAGTTGTAACATATCTCAACATCATTAGGCCACATACAAAAGACCCAGAGCTAATATCATCTTCAATGGGGAAAAACTGAGAGCCTTTCCCCATGTCAGGAACAAGAAAAAGATGTCCACTCTTACCATTACAATTTAACATAGTACTGGAAGTCTCAGCCTCAGGAATCAGACAACAAGAAGAACTAAAAGGCATCCAAATTGGCAAAGAAGAAGTCAAACTTTTACTATTTGCAGATGACATATTCTATGTAGAAAACCTAAGAGACTCTACCAAAAAATTGCTAGAACTAATACATGAATTCAGCAAAGTCGCAGGACATAAAATCAGTGTACAGAAACCTGCTGCATTTCTATTCACCAAAAACAAAGCAGCAGAAAAAGAAATCAAGGAATTGATCCCATTTAAAATTGCACTGGAAACAGTAAGATATCTAGAGATAAATCTAACTAAAGAAAGAGGTGAAATATCTGTACTCTGAAAACTCCAGAACACTTATGAAAGAAATTGAAGAGGACACAAGGAAATGGAAAAGAATTCCATGCTCATGGATTGGAAGAAAAAACATTGTTAAAATCTCTACACTATCCAAAGCAATGAACACATCTAATAAAACCCCTATCAAAATACCATCAGCATTTTTCACAGACCTAGAACAAACAATCCTAAAATGTGTATGGAACTACAAAAGATCCTGAATAGCCAAAGCAATCCCGAAAAAGAAAAACAAAACATCATGATTCCAGATTTCAAGCTGTATTATAAAACCGTAGTTCAAGACAGTATGCTACTGGCAAAAAACAGACACACAGATCAATGGAATAGAACAGGAAATCCAGAAATGGACCCACACCTGTATGGTGAACTCATCTTCAACAAAGTAGGGAAGAACAGCTAATGGAAAAGACAGTCTTTTCAACAAATGGTTTTAGGAAAACTAGACAGCAACATGCAGAAGAATGAAACCAGACCACTTTCTTACACCACACGCAAAAATAAATTGAAAATGGCGAAAGACCTAAATGTGTAAATGAAAACAGAACAGTCCAAAACTGTGAGATAGGAAACCATCAAAGTCCTAGAGGACGGCATAGGCAGAAACCTATTGACCTTGGTTATAGCTCACTAGTCACATTGCTGGAGCAAGAGAAACCAAAGCAATAATGAATTACTGGGGCTTCAAGATAAAAAGCTTCTGTAGCACAACAAAGGAAACAATCAACAAAAGTAAAAGGCAGCCTATGGAATGAGAAAAGATATTTGTAAATGACATAACTGATAAAGGGTTAGTATTTAAAATCTATAAAGAATCTATTAAACTCAACACCCAAAAACAAATAGTGCAGTTAAGAAATGGGAAGAAGACACTCCCAACTGGCTAACAGGTATATGAAAAAAATGCTCAGTATCACTCATCACCAGGAAAATAAAAATCAAAACCATGAGATACCACCCCACACCTGTCAGAATGGCTAAAATTAACAATACAAGAAACAACAGGTGTTAGTGAGGATGCTGAGAAAGGGAAACCTCTTGCACTGTTGGTGGGGATGCAAACTGGTGCAGCCACTCTGGAGAACAGTTTGAAGGTTCCTCAAAAACTTAAAAATACAGCTACCCTATGATCCAGCAATTGCACTACTAGGTATTTACCCAAAGGATACAAAGAGAGAGGCTGGAAGGGGTACATGCACCCCAGTGTTTACTGCAGCATTATCAACAGCAGCCAAACTATGGAGAGAGCCCAAATGTCCATTGACTGATGAATAAAGAAGAGGTGCTATATAAATACAATGGAATATTACTCAGCCATCAGAAAGAACAAAATCTTGCCATTTGCAACAACATGGATGGAGCTAGAGTATATCATGCTAAATAAAATAGTCAGAGAAAGACAAATACCATATGATTTCACTTATATGTGGAATTTAAGAAAGAAAATAGATGAACATATGGGAATGGGGGAAAAAAACGGAGAGGGAAGTAAACCATAAATGATTTAACAACAGAGAACTGCAGGTCGATAGAAGGAGATGGGTGGGGGATGAGCTAAATGGGTGATGGGCATTAAAGAGGGCACTTGCTCTGATGAACACTGGTTATTTATTGTATGGAGGTGATGAATCACTGAATTCTACTCTATAGACCAATATTACACTGTATGTTAACTAAAATTTAAATTAAAAAAAAAATAAAAAGATTTGCAAAAATGTAAAACAATGCCCCTCCTCACTATATACTTTTTTAATTCTGGAGAATATCTTTTTCATTAACACTATGTGTGCTAACATATAATAGGTTTTTAACTGATTTTAATAAAGTATTTAACATTTTCTAGTTTTAATTTCTAATACAGTAAACATAATGGCTATAATCCACATTAAAAAGAGTTTTTTTAGCATCCTCAGTAATTTACAAGAGTATAAAGGAGCATCACGGATGAAAATAAATTCCCAAGTGGATTATGCAGCTAAATTGAATATAAAAAAAAATCTATGGAAGTATTTTAAAATATAATATTTTATAATCTTATGGTGATAAAAGCCTTCTACACAAACCATTTGTTACTGTTATTAAAAAATGACTGACAAGGGCATCTGGGTGGCTCAGTGGGCTAGAGCCTCTGCTTTCGGCTCAGGTCATGATCCCAGGGTCCTGGCATTGAGCCCCACATCGGGCTCTCTGCTCCGTGGAGAGTTTGCTTCCTCCTCTCTCTCCCTGCCTGCCTCTCTTGCCTACTTGTCTCTGTCTGTCTCTGTCTCTATCTGTCAAATAAATAAATAAAATCTTTAAAAAAAAAATGATTGACAGAGAGGATTAAAAAATTTAAAACATTTGTGGTAATAAAATACACCAAAATAAAGCTTAAAAGTGAGAAAATGATAGAAAATAATTACAACACAAACTAGACCAAATATTAGCATGCAAAATACATACTCTACTACACGTGTAAATAATTCTCAAGACATTCATTTGTGTAAAGACAGATCTTTACTTTCTAAATTTTTGGCCATTACTAACAATTCAGTGATGAACAACACTGTTTCTATATCTATAAAAAGATCTTCAAAAAAAGCTTTCTTCAAAAAAAGATCAATACAAGCAATGAATTGAATGTATTGAAGAATGAATACAAAATAGCAAAAGATAACATGAAAGTTAGAGAGGAAATGCAAATAGCCAAGAAAAATTGAAAGATGCTCAATTTCCCCAATATAATCACAGAATGCAAAGTAAAACAATGAGGGTTCTTCTACTCTTGGATTGACAAGAATGAAAGACTAGTGTACCTACTTGGTAGGGAAAAAAATAAATACTCATATGCTGTTGGTATCATCGATACATATTTTTGAAGGAAATTTAGCAATATATAACAAATTTTAAATACATAACTCCTTCCAGTCACTATACTCCTGGAATCAGCATCAGGATTCTTTTATAGATATAGAAACAATGTTGTTCATCACTGAATTGTTAGTAATGGCCAAAAATTTAGAAAGTAAAGATCTGTCTTTACATAAATGAATGTCTTGAGAATTATTTACACGTGTAGTAGAGTGCCTATGTACTATAAATGCATTATTACCATTTTTAAAAAAGTGTATTAGCTAAGTGTCAAAGAATATTACTATTTCATAAATTTTAAACACACAAACATTTTCTCATCTTCTAATACCACATATGAACATGCACTAGTTTCTGTTTTATGTTATAATTGACAGAATACCAGTGTTATGTTCTACTCTAAGAAAAATTTATGATTTAGAAAAAAAGTTTGTTATGAAAAATATAAATTTTGCCCCCCAAAACAGAAGATCAATAATTATATCTAAGTTCCTTAAAGATACCACCTGCTACAGAGAAGCACTAGTTTTAGTTGTCAATAAAGTGGTACAATAAGTTCCATTACCTAATAGTGCAAAATGATTAAAGGCAAAAAGAAAATTAAAATTCAGTTTTCCTTTCATGTCAACTTACCTAAGAGGTCCAAAAAACTTGACCAATGATTCCCGGGTATCTACTTCTGCCACATTCGAGAGGGCAAAATCATAGAGTTCAGGGAAATGTGCAAAAGCAGCTCTCTAGAAAAGAGAAAAAAGAAATCAGTAACTAATGCCTACATATTAATACAATCAACTATAATTTATAAACTAAATAAGTATAATATTTTAAAAATATTAATGCACTTCTCTTTCTTATATGCTTCTCATTATGTGACCTCTGCCATATTTAGCCAGAAACATTCAATACAATGGCAAAAAGCTAGAATTATTCCAGCAGGATTGCAAAAACCAAGAGTCAACGTTCAGTTTATTGCTAATGCTGTATTCTGAACAAACATGAAAACAGTCATGAGAGCTAGCTTCACTGACAGAAAGGAGAAAAATAAAACAACACTTTATTATGAATAACTAGTCCAACAAAACTAAAAGAAAGTTCCAAGGGAAATCCCCACTGTAGAGACAGCTTGAGGGAGAATTCAAAAGCACAGTGGTTTGTGCTTTTACTCTGGAACTCTGGAAAGAAAGGACCTCTCAGGGTAACAACCCTCAACCAACCATGTGGTAAGCTGCAAGAAAACAGAAACAGCAGAAGCATAGGTTACGCTGAATTGCAAGTTACCTGTAGAGAAGTAATTCTGTCATAGTGAATTGTTGTCATCTCATTCTCTGTCAGAGCATTTCCAGTCTGGTCGTTAATCTCAAAACCAGTATAGAACTTAAGCATGTCCAAAAGCTGAAAGGATACATTTACATTACTAAACTGTGTGAACGTAAGAACAAGAAACCACAAACAAAAGCTATTATAAAGAATAACAAGTCCATATAACTTCTCAGAGGTGCTGAAAAACTATGGAATATAAATACTGCAACAAATACTTCAGAACATATCCAAATGTGTTATTTGTATAAGAATAAAGTATGGTTCTAAAAATAAATTGTTAAAGTCTATTTCATATACATGGTCTACTTCTACAGAGAGGAACTTAAACTGCAATCCTAATAATGAACAGACATTAAGTATCTAATCAAAGGAAGCCATACTAAAGAAAAAAAAAAAAACAAATTATCACTGTGGAGGTCTTTACTTATGACACTTACTAGAGAATTTTCTGAATGAAGGCTTTGTAATTCATATTAGCGATAATCGCCTCTGTGTGCTGCTTCTATTAGGGAAAAATAGCAAGGTGAGGAAAGTTAAGATACTGTTTCCTCTCATCAGTCTCCATGGCCACCAAACCCTTTCTTTGGCCTAGTTACTGCTGCTAATGAAGGCCTGCTCCCCTTCATAGCAATGGCATCAAGAATCTACTGGCTAGGGGCGCCTGGGTGGCTCAGTGGATTAAGCCGCTGCCTTCGGCTCAGGTCGTGATCTCAGTGTCCTGGGATCAAGCCCCGCAATCAGGCTCTTTGCTTGGCGGGAGCCTGCTTCTCTCTCTCTCCCTGCCTGACTCTCCGCCTGCTTGTGATCTCTCTCTCACTCTGTCAAATAAATAAATAAATAAATAATCTTTAAAAAAAAAAAAAAAAAGAATCTACTGGCTACATTCACCCCAGATCTTTATTATTCTTAATTTTAATCTATGGAAGATCAGATATGAGAATTTTAGTATGTTGTAATGTATGTGGCAAATCACTGGATAGAAATTCAGTAAGAGAATGAGAAAAAATATAGATACAAGATAAAAGAATTTTGGGGGCGCCTGGGTACTACAGTCGGTTAAGCATCCGACTCCTAGTTTTCACTTCAGGTCATGTTCTCAGGATCGTGAGATTGAGCCCCAAGTGGGACTCTGCACTCAGTGGGGAGTCTTTTTGAGATTCTTTCTTTTCCTCTCCCCTAGCTTGTACACTCTCTCTAAAATAAATTGAAAAAAAAAAATGAAAAAATAGAAGAATTCCTGAAAGAAAACGTAAACACACAAAAATTGTATCTCCAAGTATGATCTCATTGAAACGTAAGGTTAGAAGTTTGTTAGAAGACTTTCCTTCTGAAAAGGAGATGTGAAACAAGGTGAAACACTAATACTTCTTTCTACCCAAGGTAGCAAATGAGCACTTCCATGCTATCAACTGTCTCTGTCACCATCATGTTATGGAAAGACAGCCATGAGATTAGGGCATAGTTCTCTTGAAATTAATGCTCATTATCTATTCAATTCCACAGTGATTACTATCATTGCCAAGATCATAATTCAGTTCAATAATAAAATCACATATGATTAACAAAAGCTCTTCATTCATTCATTTTCTATTTTAAGACTTGATTTTACTTTAAAATGACTAATTAGGAAATTACATTATTCAATTCAATATTTAGCAAAATTTCCTTTATATCATCCACTGGTATTCTTAGTTGCATGGCAAAAAAAAGGTCAATTTAGAAATGAAAACTATGTGACAGTTCAGATACAGCAATGCTCACCTGGGAAAAAAGATGGCCATCCTCTTCCCTATGAACAAGATTGGAAAGATAACAGTGAACCAAAAGGTGGGAGTCATCCAGGATGGTATTAAACCAGCGCCTTGTGGGGAGTAGGGCCTAGAAAAAATAAATACCATAGCAGTAAGTCTGCATGTTCTCTGCAGCTAGAGATAAAGATCTACTATTTGGTTCATAAGCGTCAATCACATATAAGGTTCCCTCTAGTCTCGAAAAGTCATGGTGCACAAAGCAAGGGGTCTGGTCAGTGCTGTAAGTAAACTCAGTGGCAATGTCAGACAAAAGGTTGATATCCAGGATCTATAATGAACTCCTCAAACTCAACCCACATGAAACAGACAAACACATCAAAAAATGGGCAGAAGATATGAACAGACACTTCTCCAATCAAGACATACAAATGGCTATCAGACACATGAAAAAATGCTCATCATCATTAGCCCTCAGGGAGATTCAAATTAAAACCACATTGAGATATCACCTTACACCAGTTAGAATGGCCAAAATTAACAAAACGGGAAACAACATGTGTTGGAGAGGATGTGGAGAAAGGGGAACCCTCTTACACTGTTGGTGGGAATGCTAGTTGGTGCAGCCTCTTTGGAGAACAGTGTGGAGATTCCTCAAGAAATTAAAAATAGAGCTTCCCTATGACCCTGCAATTGCACTCCTGGGTATTTATCCCAAAGACACAGATGTCGTGAAAAGAAGGGCCATCTGTACCCCAATGTTTATAGCAGCAATGGCCACAGTCGCCAAACTATGGAAAGAACCAAGATGCCCTTCAACGGACGAATGGATAAGGAAGATGTGGTCCATATACACTATGGAGTATTATGCCTCCATCAGAAAGGATGAATACCCAACTTTTGTAGCAATATGGACGGGACTGGAAGAGATTATGCTGAGTGAAATAAGTCAAGCAGAGAGAGTCAATTATCATATGGTTTCACTTATTTGTGGAGCATAACAAATAGCATGGAGGACAAGGGGTGTTAGAGAGGAGTAGGGAATTTGGGTAAATTGGAAGGGGAGGTGAACCATGAGAGACTATGGACTCTGAAAAACAATCTGAGGGGTTTGAAGTGGCGGGGGGGTGGGAGGTTGGGGTACCAGGTGGTGGGTATTATAGAGGGCACGGCTTGCATGGAGCACTGGGTGTGGTGAAAAAATAATGAATACTGTTTTTCTGAAAATAAATAAATAAATAAAAATTTAAAAAATAAAAAATAAAATAAAATCCAGTACTGGAAGAAATTTCACTGACATACAGGGCAGTAGTTTTCAAACAAAATCCTATATGAAATCCCAATATGTATTGTGTATAAATTTAAAAATGGTACTACTCTGAAAGAAAAGAGGACTGGGGATAAGGGGTTATGTGGAGACTTCTTTCCCCATATTTTCTTCCCATATCCCTCTTATGACAGTCAGCAAGAAAATGCTGAGATACTGGTATCAGTGTGAAAACCACTAATCTAACCAAATATCCTCATTTTATAGATGAGGTTATCGAGATCCTTAGAGGTTATAAATTAGTTGCTGGCAGAACTAGAATCTGAATAAAGATCTCATGAGTGGCTGCCAGTCCAATACTCTAATCCTTATGTCAAGAAACCACCCTCTCTCTCCAGATAAGAAATGAACACAAAGGATTTTCTTTCAATTTCCTGCAGTAAAGAGGGAAAGGAAAGGAAATGAATTCAATCTGAATTACACCAACTCTGCATCTGAACTTTCTGTCAAAATCTTGCACCTAATAACATGAAATCTTCTTTAAGAATCTTAATTTAAAAAACTGACAATAGCAGCTATACCTTTTTTCATCAACAATATTTAGGCACATTTAGAAAAGTGAGATTATTAAAGAGATGGACAAAAACCCCTAACTTCAGCCACTATTAAAACTGTGATGGGGGGAAAAAAAAACTAAAGCCAAAACCAAGACCCTCTACGATGGGGTATTAAAATATGATAAAAAATAAAATGCTATTGCTAGACTCATGTTTAATAACTACACTATATAGTAGTTTTTTTCTACAAACAATAGCCATCTGACAGCTATTTGAAAACCTCAAGGGCCAACTGCATTTGACTTTCCTCTCTCTGTTACACCTAGAAATGGGTAAAAAAAACTAAGGCCAGTAATGAAGAAATATTTCATATATTTCATATAGTTATATGATTAATCTTACCCCCTTAAAGATGATGTAACAGAAAAGCCACTGCCCATTTCTTACCTCTAGGTCAATCATAAGTTCAATGAATCTTTCACAGTAATGAACTTTGTCCATAGTGACTGGCTCTAGACATAACACAGAAAACAGGTTAGAATCTTATTTAGGCCATTCAATGTACTAAATCCCATAACTGGCAGTTATTTAGTTACTGAAACTGTCATGTGTCTCTTATAGGACAGGATCATGATCCTGTGTAAGGACACCACCTATATTTCAAAAAAGGCGGGCCTTACCCTTATGTTTAGCTCTACAAATATAAGACAATGAAAAACCTATCTTGGGTCAGAAACACACTGAAAAAATCAGGTTTGCAAGAATATTTTTGAAGTGTTTAGACCTACTAATGTCTGTAATAATTAGTCATAAAAAAAGACCTGTACTAAATGACTAGATTTGAAAAAAACCAAGTGATACAAAAAACTAAAAAGGCAGTCTAAAACAAAACAGAACTAAAAAGGCAATTTAAGGGGCGCCTGGGTGGCTCAGTTGTTAAGCGTCTGCCTTCAGCTTAGGTCATGATCTCAGGGTCATGAGATGGAGCCCCACATCAGGCTCCCTGCTCAGCGCTTGTGTTACCTCTCTTGCTATGTCTCCCTCTGTCAAGTAAATAAATAAAATCTTTAAAAAAAAAAAGGCAGTTTAAATCAGTTTTTGACCCACTTTCCTTCTTGTCTTCACACATTAAACTTCTAGTTCTCTCATATACATAAACACGTACATGCAGACATAGATACCTTTAGAATGCAAAGAAAATGGGCGGGAAAGGTACACACCAAACTAATTAAAGGGACAACTGTTAAATGAGTTTTTTTCCTCTGTGTGTGTGTGTGTATGTGTATATATATGTTAGTATTTAACACTAAAACATCAATGACAGAGCAATGAAATATTTTTAAATCATTACCTTATTTTATGCTATTCATGACTATTAATGTACTTTTTTTTTTTTTTAAAGATTTTATTTATTTATTTGACAGAGAGAGATCACAAGTAGATGGAGAGGCAGGCAGAGAGAGAGAGAGAGGGAAGCAGGCTCTCTGCTGAGCAGAGAGCCCGATGTGGGACTCGATCCCAGGACCCTGAGATCATGACCCGAGCCGAACGCAGCGGCTTAACCCACTGAGCCACCCAGGCGCCCCTAATGTACTATTTTTATAAAACATTTACTTCTATTTTTAAATAATTACAACCTCATGACATGACAAACCTTTAAAGTTTATTTTTTTTTTCATAATGCCAGGTAATAGTCTACCATTTTACCAGATAATCATCCTACCAAGATTCTGTCAATAAAAGATTTATTTATTTATTTATTTATTTATTTGTGAGAGAGAGAGAGAGAGAGAGAGAAAGAGAGATCACAAGTAGAGAGGCAGGCAAAGGCTGACAGAGAAGCAGGCTCCCCATTGAGAAAGGAGCCCGATGCGGGACTTGATCTCAGGACCCTGGGATCATGACCTGAGCCGAAGGCAGCCGCTTAACTGACTAAGTCACCCAGGCATCCCAAGATTCTATCAGTTAAAAAGGAAAAAATTCCAGAGTCCCCACTGCTGCTTAGTCTAAGGACTCCCAGCAGCAACTAACCCCAGTGCCTAGATTTAACCTATGAATGCTTAAATAAATCCATGTATTTATTTGTACTATACAGAAAATTGGAAGGCTTCATCTAAAGAAAGAAATACGAGTATTTTTGTGACTAATATATGGAAATATTAAGTAGAACTTTTCTCAATAACATATGCTCCAAATCCAGACTATGAAATAACATAACCATCAAATTTCATACCTGGAAAAGACCATAGAGAATGCCTATTCTAGCTCTTCATTTTTCAGGTAAGAAAGTGAAAACCAGAGAAAATGACCTCGTAAAAGTGTAGAACAAAATAATGACTCGTTAGAACTGAAACTCAGGTTTTCTGAGACACAGTCTAGTCATATAGCTGTTGAAACAAAAGAATTTAAAGAAGCAACTTAAAAATTAAATTCATTCAATTTAGTCCTCTGTTCCTTTTTCTTGTTACTGTAAAAGAAAAAATATTTTTGTCCAAAATTGAAAAAGTGAGCAAACTGTGTACTCTGTATTTTTATTTACAGTTTTGAGAAAATTACTGGCAATGACGTATTTAAAATTAAAATTAGAACATGATACTTGCCACTCAACTTCTGAGCTCTGATGAATCAAGCTGCATATTTTTATGTATGTAGGCCCTACTATGCATGCTGTTTACAGCAGAAACCTTGTCATTCCAATATCAGACACCGAGATATCCTTATCATTTGCTTCTTATGTACACTGTGGGGTTTTTTTCCCCTGTCTTCTGACAGCAGTCCTGACAGCTCAACTACAAAGACTTCCTTAATAATAACTGATATGGATATGCTGTTTTTCATGACCCTGTGAAATGAAGCTATAATCCTTATTTTTTAAAAGCCAGTTTTCTGTTTTTTAACTATATAATCTGTCCCCTTTACTCTCTGAACTGGCACACTTCTTTAATCATCTTGTTGGTTCAGCTGCCAAAGAGTTAACAAATTTTGATTAAAACTCAAGGTCAATCTAAGAAATTTTCTTTTCTGGCAATAAACAATGGTAATAGCTGGTGGTTTGTAGATTGTTAAAATTACTGCAGGTCCCATGTTGCTGTTGTTACTTGATTTTCAAACCTTGCTGATGCCCCAAAATTAACATTCTATAGAGATGTCAATTTTTATGACTTTAATTATTACAGGCATTAGTAGCTCCAAGTACTCATTACTACCTTTTGTGCTCCAAAAAATAAATCTAAGTTTTCCTAATAGATTTAAGCCACTTAACTGAAACACTTAAAAATACTAATATTGGGGGGCGCCTGGGTGGCTCAGTGGGTTAAGCCGCTGCCTTCGGCTCAGGTCATGATCTCAGAGTCCTGGGATTGAGTCCCGCATCGGGCTCTCTGCTCAGCAGGGAGCCTGCTTCCCTCTCTCTCTGCCTGCCTCTCCATCTACTTGTGATTTCTCTCTGTCAAATAAATAAATAAATAATCTTAAAAAAAAAATACTAATATTGGGGTGCCTGGGTGGCTCAGTTGGTTAAGTGGTTGCTTTTGGCCCTGGTCATGATTCCAGGGTCCTGGGATCGAGGCCTGTATCAGGCTCCCTGCTCAGCAGAGAGCCTGCTTCTCTCTCCCCTTCTGCCTGCTGCTCTGCTTACTTGTGCTCTCTGTCTACTAAATAAATAAAATCTTTAAAAAAAAATACTAATATTAAGTAACTTAGATTATTAGCATATGATAATTTTTTCTTTACACCAATGGTGGGAGTAATCTTATGTCTCAAATCAGGTATAGCTGATGGACAGCATTAGTATCTACTACTCGCTGAATTATAGGTATGATTTTCAGTTGTAAAATACTACTTGGAAGGTCAATATTTATAAGTAATCCTATTCTATTTTAGTTTTAAAAAACCTACAATCTCTGATGCAAAAATATGCATATGATACACCTACAGAGCTGCTCTTAGATTATATCCCACTTAGAAAATAAAACTTTATTAACCAATGACATCTTACATAGCATATATACACCTTTATTAAGTAAAAAATATTCTATGTACATTCACTAAATGCTTATAAAGATCTTGCAAACTCACCCACCCCCCCAGTATACAGGCATTATCACACACACACACACACACACACACACACACAGTATAACCATGGTATATTTTTAAGTATACAGTCTATACAACATATATTTGTTTCATCAATAAATGGAGGCCATGTTGGAAGGAAATCTTTCCTATTTTGCCTTGTACCTCATACCTCGAAAATAATTCTTTCCCCTCCAAACAGTATTTGATGTTGTTTAAAAACACTATTTAGGACCATATTGTAAATGCCACGTGGCTCTGTTACTGTCTTGTTCACCACTGTATTCTAGCACCTTGCTCAGGACCTAGGTCTAGCAAGCAAACTCAAAAAATATTTGCTAAATAATTATTTCAATAATCATGCAGGTACCTTTAAAAATATGTGAACTCCTAAGGCAGTCACAATACTCAGACTGGTAATATTCACGAAAAGGGGAGGACACATATGTTGTCATTATGATTTAAAACTATTCTAAGAGCAGGTTTGAGACTGCAGACCAGGAAATACTGTCGGGATACCTAAATGACAACTTCACAAATGAAGTAAGAGAAGATAGTTACCAGAAAGAGGCACTGATTTCAGCACAGAGATAAACTTCTGTATGAGTTGTGAAAGAAATCTTCTTTCTTGATAGGCTCTAAAATCAGAGAGTAATATTGACCAAATTATTTTTGAAAAATAATTATTTCAAAAGTAAACTTTAAATGTCAAACGAGCCTTTCTTACACTGTTCAAATGTTCCATTTTTCTCTGAAATTGGGACCATAATTTGAACACACAGCTGCTTCTTTATTACTGGTGTAATAAGCCAGCTAAGAAACACCCCTTTCGGGCGCGTGGGTGGCTCAGTGGGTTAAGCTGCTGCCTTTGGCTCAGGTCATGATCTCAGGGTCCTGGGATCGAGTCCCGCAGCGGGCTCTCTGCTCGGCAGGGAGCCTGCTTCCTCCTCTCTCTCTCTCTGCCTGCCTCTCTGCCTACTTGTGATCTCTCTCTGTCAAATAAATAAACAAAATCTTTAAAAAAAAAAAAAAGAAAGAAACACCCCTTTCTCTTTCTGTGAAAGTTTTCACTCATGATTTAAAGGTCAGAACAAGAAAGGAGTTTCCAAAATTTCATTTATAGTCTGCCCTTAATGTTCAAAATTTAATGTTTAAGTATGTAGTTAAAATAAAATAAGCAGTTCTATACTTTAATATGTTTGAAGTATCACATAGAATATTACAATGTCTAAAAATTAAATGTTGGTTTAAAAAACAATATTCTACTCATTACTAATTTAAGATGCACTATATACCAATCAATCGGCAAACATTCATCACGTACTGGGCAGCTGCAAATGATTATGCCAGTCTTACTGGAAATATAAAGGAGAGGAATGACTAAAATGTATTTGAAATGACAAGTATTATAATTTAAAGATAATCAGTAACACAGACCAGCACGTAATTAATAAGACTGGCAGACATTAATCGAGCACCTCGTGTTTCAGGATCTGAGCTGCATTTAGTACTTCATATGAATGATCTCATGTAATGCTGACAATGGTCCTTGAAATAGGTACTACTAACTGTCCCAATTTCACACTGGTGCTGAAAGAGGTGAGGTTACCTTGCCCACAGTTACACAGCAAGTGAGTGTGCAGCCTAGTTAAATGTTGACTGCAGAATCTTTTTTCTAAATAACTACACATATTCTAACCATTACACGAACAGCTGGCATTGCAATTAAAAAACGCACAGCATGTTTCTGGAATTCACAAGAAGAAAGCACTGCGGCCTAAAGTAGTCCGTCTAGAAGTGCTTAGGTTAGCCTTCAATTAAGTGGAATGGAGGGGAAAGGGTACTTAGGGAAGCAAAGTTTAACAAACAAAGAACAGACAGGGACAAGGATTTGGGGGAGTCGCAAAAAATAGCTGGGGGTTCTGAATGTCACTGCAAGGACTTCAGAGTTTATCCTAGGGAACCAGGAAACCACTGAAAACTTGTGAATAGGAATATGGCAAGCAAAACAAAATTTTCTATGGAAATGGCTTGTTAGGCTCATTGTTGTGGGAAAGCTGGAAGAAAGACCAAATAGGAATTTATTGTAGTGCTTTAATCAGAAGCTATGAAGGCCTGAATTAAGACAACAGCAGTGTGACTAGCAAGAAAGTACAAAGAGGACAAAAGATGATCCAATAGGACTGATGGAGGGGATATAAATTGCTAGTCAAAGGACTGGAATATTCCAAGCCCTACTGTCTGGAAGAATTAAGAGAAATTGGCGAGAAGGGCAAGTTTAGGAGGAAGAACAATGATTACTTAAGCCAAAATGGAGTTCATGGCAAACAGAACGGATCCTTCAATAGCAGGGGTTTGAACTGTATAGGTCTACTTACATGCAGATTTTTTTCAATTCATACACTACAGTACTGTGACTACATTTTCTCTTCCTTAGGATTTTCTTAACATTTTCTATTCTCTAGCTTCCTTTAAGAGTACAGTATGTAATAAATAAAGTATACAAAATATGTGCTCACTGACTATTATTAGTAAACCTTCTGGTCAACAGCAGGGAATTAGCAGTTAGATTTTTGGGAAGTCACAAATTATATGTGGACTTCTGATTGTATGGTGGGGGATATTGGTACCCCAACCTCCATGCTGTTCAAGGGCCAAGTGTACACAGCAAAGAGTTACATGAAGAATGGAAGCAGAGAAGTCAGGGCCACAGAGATTTATGGTTAAATCATATTGAGGTAATGGTAAGAGCGGGTAAAAAAAAAAAAGAGTAGTCAATACAGATGCCATGTGATTAGTTCAATCAAGAGGCTGTTGGGTGGAAAGGCACTGTGAGAGACGAGGCTAGAGTTGGAAATTAAAGAAGGAATTTTCCTATTCTGACCCTAATAATATCCTGTCCGTATAGCTCTCACTCCCTTTCACCCAAACTCATTTCTCTGGCACGCAGCTTTTTACAGTTCTTCCCATTTTCGGTAGCCACCAGCGTAACTCCAGGTTTCACTTCTTTTTGTCCTCAACCCTCTTTTCAGGGTTTATGTATCTGACTAAATCATCTCACCCATACTCATGGCTTTCGTTATTAGTTAGCTACACATGTACAGAGCACTCTCCTAAGTGGAAGAAAAAATAAGCTAGGGCTAGAAAGTTATCCTAGGTCCAAGGGAAGGGAGTCTTTGGCATATTTACATAAGCAGAGAAAAAGGAGTGAGTGGAAAAGAAAAAAAGATGGAAACAGAACAAGGAGTGCGGCTGCAGCCACCACGTAGAAAGGCAAGGTCACAGTTAGCCAGTTAGCCTGAGAGAGAGAAAGAGAGGAGAGAGAGAGAGCTCTTAAAGCATGCAGTTCCCCGTATCCTACTAACAGCACTTTGTTGAAATAAATACTTGCTGCCAGATTTATCCCACTGATTATAAATATTACTATTAAAAGAACCCATAACACTCACTTGCTTCTTTAATCCTTATACCTGATTTATTTTTTTCCCAGCATGTATCACCATCTAAAACACTACATAATTGATCTGTTTGCTGCTGTCTTTCCCAAATAGAACGTAAGTTCCATAGGGCAAGAATTACTTCCACTTTGTTCTCTGCTATATCCCCTATATCTAGTATAGTACCTGGCAAAATATAAATATTCACTATTTGTTGAACGCATGATGGTTCGAGTGTATAAAAGTCATTGTTAAGTGTGTGAGAGTAAGAAAAACAAAGAAAGGTTGGATTGACAGCCTGAAGATTGTGGAGAAAATCGAGATCCATCCATGAGAGACAAACTATGGTCAACAGACAGACAGAAGATCAGTGATATACTTATCACTGGAGCAGACAGAGAAGAAAGAAGAATAACATGTTGATGTTCTGGTTTTCCCTTCACATCTTTATGAAAAATATGACAATAAAAGCACTTCTTAATTATTTGGTTCAGCCTTATATAAAGGAAACAACAAATCAGTCAATATCATCTAAGATTCAAAACAGCATAACAAACCAACAAGGAATAAGCTTTGGGAACATACTGTTCTCTTGCTTCTGGATCCATCTTTTCATCGTTCTTTTTAATCAAGTTCCAGAATTTTCTTAGCTTAGGTGTCTTTTTTAATTCTAATTCCAATCGTGCCTGAAAGAATGATGTGATATTAAATCACCAGTAACTTTAAAGTTTACAAGGATAAAAATTAGATCCACTATTAGCTAATTTTCTAAGATGTGGATACTATGGGATAAAACCTGAAAGCAACATGATAAAACCTGAAAACTATGAAACTAATAACTCTATTTTAAAAAACCATTCAATTTTAATAATTGCTAATAATACAAAAAAATAATAAAAACTGCCTTTTCTTGTCAAGGTCTTAAGCTCAATAATCAATTAAATTTCTTTCCTATTTCTAAAATTAAGGATTTAAGTTTGAAAAATTAAAGCATTAACACTAATTAGTATAATCACTGAAATCTGAAAAATGAGTCTGAAACACTGAACATAGAAACAGCAGTCACATGTAAACAAGGAAATGTCCACACAACTATATTCTTTCTAATGGCACTTATCAGTTTTAACTTAGCATTATTTATATGTCTGTTTTTATCACCATCAACTGGTACTTGTGAATAAGCCTGCATATCTGGGTATGCGCAAAAACCCCATTGCAAGAAATGGAATTTTCAGTAAATTTCTTATTTATCCTGAAATTTGATAGTTATAACTTTATTCCCCAAGATCACAATTGATTTGGTTTTCATAGTGACACATACGATCCAATAAGGATTTGAGGTAAGAAAAAAGGAAGTCATTAATATTAAATATGATCTAGACCTCCTTTAACTGTGTATACATTCTAATCTAAGGAAATAAAAAATTCAAGTCTGTATTTAGTCTCACCCAAAGACACACATGAAATAACAACCACATTTTGCTAAATTAACCCTTTTTTAGGAGCTCAATAGATACTACCTTATTTTACCTCATAATGACATTAGGTGAAAGATCTCCTAGCTTATACATAAAAACTAAAATTTAAAAAAACTACATGTATGATAAGTTAATGCATAGTAAATTAATCACATTTTCTAAGCAGGAAAGGGGATTTTTAGTTACCATTTTATATCCATATTAAAGCTACATTGTCTTAAACTGCATTTTCCACTTACATAATACATATACACGTTAGGTTTCTGAATGGAATTAGGTACTTACAGGCTGTAAGCCCATCCACATTGGGAGGGAGATAAGCTGCTGTACTTGACTCCTTATCAAGTCTACTTCCTGTTTAAGGCACAAAGAAAAATTTATAAGCACACCAGAATTTTAATTTAAATATTTACATAAGGAATAACTACACATTTTTTAAGTCCTGGGGTGAAAACAGACCACCAATACTTTCAAATTAATGATATTTTAATATTTCATATTAAGGGCTCAAAGTGCTGTTTAGTGTTCCACAGTTCCAAGAAGGCTGTGTTGTATCTTGTGGAGAAAATACCTGTGGTAAATAAGGTTTGTTTAGACTTCAGTTATAGTGCTGCTGGCCATGACTTCAAGGTTAATAAATCAACAATATATTATTACATAAGGTGTCTTTAAACAGAAACACACAAAACAAGTTTATGTATTGATCAACTGATGAAAATGCTGTGATCATAGGCTCATAGGGACCTAACCCTGTATTTTCCCTAGGAACATTGGTTCAGTTTCAGCCAATTCAGTGTTTTTAGCTACTTCACAGACCTAACTACCTCAAGTAATAAACTGATGGCATTTTCCACTTACATAATAAGTGGTCTGGTTTTTTTTTTTTTTTAAAGATTTTGTTTATTTGACACAAAGAGAGAGAGATCACAAGTAAGCAGAGAGGCAGGCAGAGAGAGAGAGGGAAGCAGACTCCCCGCTGAGCGGAGAGCCCAATGCGGGGCTCGATCCCAGGACTCTGAGACCATGACCTGAGCCAAAGGCAGAGGCTTAACCCACTGAGCCACCTGAGTGCCCCAAAATGAAGTATTTTAATAATAAACTAGCTTCTAAGTTAACCAAACCTAGCACCATCTTTTTAAAAATAAAAATCTTTTTTTTAATTCAATTTTTGATAAAGTGTCCTGTCTATATTTACATTTGCATTGTGTAGTTCAGTAAATGTTAAGGTGGTAATAGTGGCATCTACTGGGGGCTTCACAAATCTTTTTTTTTTTTTTTTTTTTAAAGATTTTTTGTAAAGGCATTTTTTAAAAAAGATTCATGTGAGGTAGTACCTACAACAAGTAATAACCATCCATCTATCAACATCCAGTCTTACGAAAAAACCCCCAGCTTTGGGGTCCTGCATAGGTTGAAAGCACAATCATTTCAGAAGCAAATATTTTTAAATAAATAGGTACAGACCTTCACTTAACCACAGTAGAGAAGTGCAAAAGAAATATTAATTACTGTAAATATTTAATTCTTTTGAAGATACTCTTATAAGGGATGAAAATATGTCATACACACCCAAGAGATTTTCAGAGATCATCCACAACTGCCCCTAACTGGTCAACTCAAAACAAAACTCTCCTGCTGACCTGGGAGCTTGTGCACGAAGGATGTCTGAAAAGTAATAAAGCTAGTTTCTGTGGGCAACTGTGGCACAGATCTCATTACTCAAAGTTCATACTGGCTAGATTCTTTGCTGTTCTACCTTTGGAGAATTTCAGTTCTAATTACCACCTTCCTTAAGAGTCAAGACAGAAAAAAGGAGATCCAGTCCAAATCTATTTTAAAAGTGAATGGCTCTTCTAAAAATGTTTTTCTGAGAAGTGGCCGAAATGAAGCTTTGGCATTATCCTCCATCCCTGCTACCACGGATGAAGAGCTGGATATACAAGCAATTTCATTTATGTTCCACTTAAAAACAAGAGAATGTGAAAGTTTTCCCAAAAGATAAAGTAGAATTACCAAACTATTGAAGCAATGGTCAAGAAAAAGCAGTAAGACTGTCTGTTCATGGAGTGAAAATTCACCATCAGTTTCAGCTAATGCTGCTTTCAAGATACACTTAAAAAAAAATGGGAAGTGGTCCGGCTTCTTCTTAAAAGTCTGAAAAGAGAAAGAATAAAAATTTATTTTGATATGGCTTGCTCTCCACTTTTTCTCCCTTAAACAAACATCAGTAGACTCTTTTTAGGAGTCTAGTAACAACACCAAAAAATTACAAAAAAGATTATTTGCTTAATTATAATTAATGGTAACAAATCAAATATAGGTTTCTGGCAAGATCATGAAAGAGTGCAACAACTTTAACCTAATAAAATAATGTTTTATGCATGTGTTTAAAATATATATGTATGTACATACATATATGTGTATATTATACATATGTGTATATACATGTATATACGTATATATGTATGTATATGCATGTATATACATATATATAGATATTTTAAGTAATCCCTATGCCAAACATGGGTCTTGAGCTCATGACCCCAAGATCTAGTTTCATGCTCTACTGACTTAGCCGGCGAGGTGTCCCTAAAATAATGGCTTACTTCCTTTATTTTTTTCTTTTGTGGATTATGCTCACATTTAGCCTAGTGTTTGTTTTCTAAGGATCTTAATAAACATTTTAATTCTTCTAACATAAGCAAAAAAAAATCTTTAGCAAAAATTAGTTTCCCACTAACTAATCTCAAAGACAGCCTCTCCCATGTCTGCATCGTATTAGCTCTTTCCTCTTAACATGTAAGTAATATACAAAAAGTAGACAACGTAAATATATTGAAGCTTCCCTCTGATCTACCTCCCCATCAAGTTACTTCCACATCTCTTCTTTCAGAAAAGTGCTCCAAATGTGTGGTCTACATTAGTTGTTTTCATTTACTTCTCTAAAATAGGCTTCTACCTCAAGGATGTCCCTGAGGCTATTAGGGCTATCAAGTCCAAGGGCTCTTCCAACCCCAAACTCCTTTTCAAATGCTGAGGGCTCCTCTTCTTCTGTTGTATACATGTTCATATTTTATGGTTCTAACCTCATTCTTCTTTTCCCATCCCTTGACTTCAAAAACATATGCTAGTGATTCCAAATATATATCCTCAGTAGATTACTCTCATTATTAACTCTACATTCCAGGATTCCTCTGTCTACTAGATAATTTCATCTAGATATTCAAAAGGCAATTTAAACTCAGTAAGTCCAAAAATCAATTCAACAGTTTTTGTACCCTCCTTGGTACTTCTCAACCCTCTATTATTATTACCTATCAGGGTAAATGGCAGTATAATCTATTATACTCAGTTGCCCAAGACTGGAAACTTATTGGAAATAACACCCTTCCCTAATATTAATTATTCAGTTATGAAATCCTGTCAATTCTACTTTAAAAAAAAAAAGATTTTATTTATTTGAGAGAGAGAGAGAGTGAGAGAGAAGATGAGACGGGAGAAGGTCAGAGGGAGAAGCAGACTCCCCATGGAGCTGGGAGCCTGATACGGGACTCCATCCTGGAACTCTGGGATCATGACCTGAGCCAAAGGCAGTCGCTTAACCAAATGAGCCACCCAGGTGCCCTCAATTCTACTTTCTAAATCTTAGTATATCCTCTTCTCTTCATCTGTATTCCTCTACTTCAAGTCCTAATCACCAACATGTAAACTGATCAGGTCATTCTTTAGCTCAAAAAATCTTGCCTCTCCCTTCCTATAATAGCTTGAAGAAACTTCAAGAAATCTGCAGGATCTTTCAATAATACAGAAGGCCCATAGTTGATTCTGGGCTCCAATCTCCCCAAAGATGGCTCTTCTTAATGAATATCCAAGAGAAGTACCCATGGTTTTATCTTAAGGAGTTTAATACTTCCTTAATTTAGAGACCATTGCCACAAAAAGATGACAAGTACCCATGCCTTTTCTTCTTTTAAAAAAGTTGATGACCTGATCATTCTATGGCAGCTAAACAGAACCTAGATTTTGGACCTCTACTGACCAAGCCTCTATTAACACTAGCACAAAGAGAAAATGTCAGTCTACTAGAAATTTCAAAAAGGGAAAGCAGATTCTAAATTGGGGATAAAGAGAAAAGTGAAATTATAATATGAACGTATGTCTTAACTTTGGAAATGTATAGAAAACAAATATATACTCCCTGTTGTGAAAAAGGACACTGAAAAATATGATCTCATTTGAGCACGATTTGTGCTAATTAATATAAACTTCATTTTGATCTAATGAAAAGTCTTTATAATCCATGCCATTCTTCATTTCAAGCCCAAAATAGAAAAATAATTTCACTTTCATAATGTTTTGGTTCATAGTAAATTAGTTTGAACAAAGTATTGAAACCAAAAAAGAATAGTATTCTTCATATATCCACTTTTTTCTCAACACTTAATTTTGGGGGAAAGTTCCATTCTAAAAGCATTATTTATTATCAGTCAAAAGTTCTACTTTTTAATGGCTTAAACAGAGTATGAAAGCTCTGAAGTAATTTAAATCTGTTACCTCCCATGCAGGGACATTTTCTCTGAATTTCTCATTCACCATACAGCAGATTGACATTAAATAGGCCTTGCTGGACACCTCTGGAGAATAATTCATCCAGAGGTAATTTTCAAGATACTGGCTGTGAAGAGTGAAAAAGCACAGAATACTTCATTAGTTAACACCACTCACCATAATATGTCACTTACCTGGAAAATCATGATTATCTACAACTTTCTGAAAACTTTTTAAAAAACTACATGACTTGGAAATCCTTTACAAACTCACCTATAATCTAGGTCATTGCTATCTGCTACCAATTTTTAAAATTTATTAAGGAGTATTGCTCACCACAGTCTCAAAATAGGAATTTTGGTATCTTGGAGGGAATATGCCAGTTAACTTGAAAACTGACTTATGTTGAATACCTAGTAAATCAGGTATTAAAATGCTTCTTTTTATTAAGTCTCTTTCTTAGTTTCTGGAAGTTATTTGGCCCTCATATGAGGTAATATTAATGTCTCAGATGCATTTATCTGCTGAAATTGCCCATAATATCATTCTGGTTTTTTATTTCATGAAGAGTTTTAGATAAGGAATATCCAGTGTTCTGATGATAATAATTACATGTTAGTAATCTTTGCTGTCTTCCTGCCTTGAAAGCATAAACTCTTATTCTCCAAAGCTACAATTATTATATATAAATTTCAGTATTTCTGATTTCTTAGAGTTCTTCTGAGAACTTAGCTACCATTCAGGGTACTTATAAACATCATTTACCACACTGGGGTTAAAATACTCTTGAGCGCCAATTTTAAAAAAGCCAATTTTAAAATACTCTTGAGCACCAATTTTAAAAAAGTGTTTTGTTCCCACTTTTAAATCACGCCACATGCATGTTGCAATCATTCAAACACATGTGTGCAGGCCTATGAACAAACCCACATAGTTAAGTGCTTTAGATTCTGCTGTAACACTGTGATTTTTCTACTTCCTCTTATGCTCACATCAGTACTTCCATCTTTAGCAATACTTACTTTATTTATAAAGTAAAGATACTTTATTTATAAGAACCTAAGAAACCGGACAAGTGGAATTTTACTTAAAATGATGATCAAAAGGCTCCAAGTAAAGCACTTGAATGCTCTTTAATAAATAAAATGCACAAAGCTTCTTTCATTCCTTTCTTACAAGTTTAAATTCCTTTTTCCCAAATAATATCCTTTAGAACTTCTCTCAGCAAATCTGTTAGTATTAATCTGTTTGAAATTTATTTCATGACAATTTAGCTGGTTATATAATTCTTTCTGGGTTGTAATTTTTTCTTGTATTGGTCTCATTCTATTACATTATTACTACAGCAGAGAAATCTACAATTAATCTACGCATCCTTGTTTGAGTAATGTCTTTTTTTCCTCTAGCAGATGAGATCTTCATTCCGTCTTTGTCAGTCTTCAGTTGTTCTTTTGAGTTATTACTGTACTTCCTGAATCTAAAACTCATGTTTCAACTGTAGAAAATTCTTAACCACCATCTCTTCTAAATGGCTACTTCTCCATTCTCCCTAAATCTCTTCTGAAATTATTATTGGACTTTCGGATTTTCACCTTTGTATCTCTGAATTTCCTTTTATATTATTCATCTCTATTTCTCTTTGCTATTATTAATTCATTTTCTATATTCCAGTCCACTAATCCCCTCTTTGGCTGTGTCTAATCCACCACAGGCCTATGCTCTTTTATTGTGCTTTGCTTTATTCAGTTTTGCAGACGTTGCATTTTTCACAAATTGAAGGGTCTGTGGCAATGTTGCATTGACCAAGTCTAACAGCACCATTTTTTCCTAACAGTATTTGCTAACTGTGTGTCTGTCACATTTTGATAATAAGAATTATCAAAGAATTTGGCAATAAGAATATTTCAAACTTTCTGATTATTATTATTATATTTGTTATGGAAATCCATGATTTGTGATCATGCTTATTGAAAGCTCAAATGATGGTTAGCACTTTTTAGCAAGTAGGTATTTTTAAATTAAGGTATATAGAATTTTTTTAGACATAATTCTGTTGCACACTTAATAGACTATAAATAGTATAAACATAACACTTTTATATGCACTAGGAAACCAGAAAATACGTTTGACTTGCTTTATTGCGGTGGTCTAAAACTGAACCTGCAATATCTCCAATGTGCCTGTATCTAATTTGTCCACTGAGTTTTAAAATTTCAATAATTTTTATTTCTGTTTTCCCCAAATCTATCCATTTTTAGTATCCTATTCCATGTTCGCACAATTTCTTCTGTTATATTCAGTTTTAAACATAATGATTTGACAGTGTATATCAATTATTATCTAAGGTCCTGCGTGGGTAGGATGGGGATATAATTCTCCTGTTATTTCAACTGACCAGCTTAGAGTTGATTATTATCCTAACATGCTTTATAATTAGGGACTAAGAACTCAATTTGACTACGGTTCTATAGGAATTTTTCTGCAATGCAATTGGGATACATATCCTTCCAGAGTACCCTTACATTTGTTTCTGCTGGATGCCTCAGAGGTTTATCACTGGCTTGTCAGTTTTTAATACTAATGTTTTATCTTGGGGATTATCTGACTACACAGTAAACTCCAAATCCATTCTTAACATTTTCAGATAAGGAACTGAGGCTATGAAAGTAGATGATCTGCTCAGGATGATATGGGTAGATGGGTGGGGAGATGGGTGAAATAGGTGACGGGGATTTAGAAGTGCCCTTGTCAAGATGAGCACCTACTGATGTATGGAATTGTTAAATCACTATATTGCACCTGAACCTAACATAATGCTGTATGTTAACTACACTAGAATTAAAAAAACATGATACAGGTATCCCTATGGTATACAGACAATATAGATCTGACACCATCTTTAACTTCATCAAAGTCAAGTCTTTTAACTCACCTAAATTCCAAGAGCATTATCTTTCTGATGGCAAACCTAAAGTATAAAAATAAATAATAAAAATGTTTAAACAGAAAATATAAATATTTCAGTCATTAATACAGATGCATTTTGGAATCTTGTTTTAATATCGACCCACATATCAGAATCATATTTTAATATGCAATGAGAAAGTTAATTTTGCTTTTATGCTTTTTCTTTGTATTTTGTCAGGGTAGTTTATTTTTTAAAAACTAAGAAAAGTTACTTAATAGGAGAGATGAAACCTTACCCTACCTGTATTAACAAACATAATTAGAACCATGACATACTGAGATATAACACATAGGTTAATAAGGCAAATAATTTTAATGAAAACACAAATGTTCATCACTATCCATATTATTGGATCACAATTGCCAATAGGTAGCCTATATTAACTTCTTAAGCAATGACAAACATCCTTTTATCAATATTCAAAAGGAAACATTCTGGAGTCATGCCCTCCTGGAAGTACAAGGGACACATGTATCTCTATCACAGGAATCAGACTTTTCACAGCTTTTATAAGTCTTGACCTTAAGTCTACAATATGACAAAATTATGAAAGGAGTATTAGATATCTTTATTTACTAGACTGTCTTTTTTAAAATAAAAATACTTTGTTTTATAAGAATAAATAATGCTGTAGTTTCCAGGTATCTCTCCAAAGGCAGGTTCAAATGTCCACTAATTCGGTTTTACCATTTTGCATATTGGAAATACAGTAGTCAGAGTAGAACACTGCCACTAGATAATAGCCTCCAGCTTTGAAAATTAAATGTGTAGGCATTATGAATCTATAATACCCCAAGAAACGATTATCCTGTTAAAATACTACTCCCCTGATTTCCAATCTCTTACATAGTTTCACTAAGCAAACAATGTCACAGAACTTTACTGAGAATAAAATGAAAGTTTTTACTGTGCAAAAGCACAAAGATAGAACACTGAGAAAGTACTGGCTTCTACAGGCAGCCAGACCATGGAGTGGATATAATATCTTGTGTGTCAGACACACTAGGTCTCCAGCTGCAGACATGACGGTGAACAGAATTCACTCAGTGTCCACTATGCACAACTGCATGCTTAATTTCTTCAGTCACAGAAAGGATCCTCCTCTTGATGAAAGAAAGAAAAAATACCAGCTCATAATATAGAAGACAGTATTCTAAGGGCGCCTTGGGTTGCTCAGTTGGTTGAGCCTCTGACTCTTGGTTTAGGCTCAGGTCATGATCTTGGGGTCGTGGGTTCAAGCCTCTGCACTAGATGTGTGGAGCCTGCTTAAGATCTTTCTCCATCTCCCTCTGCCCCACCCCTGCCCCCTTGCTCTCTCTCCCTAAAAAAAAAAAAAAAAAAAGTATTATTATTAATTAATTAATTTTTTAAAAAGAAGAGAAGAAGAAGATCATATTTTGGGCATGACTCAAAACATCTTTTTGAGTTCACAACATCTTTTAAACATCCTGGGACCCAGTTTCCTCATATTCAAAAGTGGCAAAGTAGACAATTTACTTCCGAATGACTGGACAAGAGAAAAATAAGTCATGATAGGTCAAAATAAAGCAAAAACACTCAACTTTAATTTTACCTCTAGCAATCTTGGTGGTATTCATTAAATTTGGAGTTTTATTCTGCCAATAAGCCTTGCTGTTCTAATCGCCACTGCTGGTTCTCTTGGGAAATAACTGTGTGAACACGTGAGGTCTGGAGTTGTGGGAGCCATCTTGCAACCACATACGGAAAGCACCCCCTCCCCCCCAAAATTGTGAAAAGGTTGACAAAGGCTCTCACAGTCTACGGCCATACCACCCTGAACGCGCCCAATCTCGTCTGATCTCGGAAGCTAAGCAGGGTCGGGCCTGGTTAGTACTTGGATGGGAGACAAAGGCTCTCACATTAACTTCTGAACTACCTATATCCAGATTTGTTGTAAAAGTAGATGATTAAAAAAACAAATAAGAATAGTGAACAAAAGAAGCCAGCCACAAAAGAGTATATCACAGGATTCTATTTAAAGTTTAAAAACAAGCAAAACTATGGTGTTCATGTTTCCATACTTACAACTCAAAATTAGTTAAAGCAAAAGGCCATGCAAGGGCTTCTGGGATGCTAACAAATACTGGCTTTTATTATCTTGGTGGTGGTTATGAATGGTAATAATCTAGAAGGCTAAACATTTCTGTTTTATGCCCTTTTTTGTATTATGTTTCATAGCAAAGAGGTTCAAACACTTTTTAAGTTTTTAAAATTTATTTAAGTAACTTCTACATGCCATGTGGGTCTCAAACTTATGACCATGAGTTCAAGAGTTACATGCTCTTCTGGGTAAGCCGGCCAGGCACCCTGGGGTTTAAACATTTTAAATCAAAACAAATATGTACATTTGCAAAAGTATACTATAGTACAACTCACTTTTTTTCCTGCATAAAAGCCACTTAGATGGATTCATAACAGAATTGTCATACAAAGTGTGCTATTTAAGGGAGTTCTAAAAGGTAATGTTCCCTGCACTGCTTAAGAATGGAGGATTGGGGGCGCCTGGGTGGCTCAGTGGGTTAAAGCCACTGCCTTCGGCTCAGGTCGTGATCCCAGGGTCCTGGGATCGAGCCCCACATAGGGCTCTCTGCTCAGCAGGGAGCCTGCTTCTTCCTCTCTCTCTGCCTGCCTCTCTGCCTACTTGTGATCTCTGCCTGTCAAATAAATAAATAAAATCTTTAAAAAAAAAAAAAAAAAAAAAAAGAATGGAGGATTGGAGGAGGGTGTGCCTGGGTGGCTCAGGGGTTAAAGCCTCTGCCTTAGGCTTGGGTCATGATCCCAGGGTCCTGGGATCGAGCCCCACATCAGGCTCCCTGCTCAGTGGGAGGCCTGCTTCTCCCTCTCTCATTACCTCTGGCTTGTTTTCTCTCTCTCTCTGTCTCTGTCAAATGGATAAATAAAATCCTTAAAAAAAAAAAAAATACCTAGCTCTTCCTCTAACTACTGGGAAACATTTTGGGTTAACTACTATTTAACCCCTCTGTACTGCAGTTTCCTCATCAATAAAACAAGAATAATTCTGTGACTATCACATGTTGTTGTGAGGAAAAATGAGCTACTATACATGCAAGATGCTTAGAACAGAATCTGGTACACAGTAAGCACTTAACAAATAACAATTATGATTATTTTTAATACATTAAAATTAAACAAAAAAATATTAAGATATGTTTGCCAAATCTGAAAATGTAAGGATACGAAATATCCTTTTCGTATTTCATATTTCAAATCAATTGTGTAATAGACCACACATTCATGGGTGACTGAGCGAGATGGTATTTCACCACTTTTGAGATCCTAGAAGTTATTCTTACCATAAGAATATTAAGAACTGACTGATTTATTTCCCAGATTCCTCCTACAGAAATAGGGTTGATATGCAAAAAATGTGTATTATAAGAACATTAATGTGTAATATGAAGAGTACCTTACAGCTTTAAACTGTCTGTTTTAATAGCCTACAAACAAGTTAATAAATCTTATATTGTCATTCTCCAATAATGAAGATATTACCAGCACATAACTCAGCAAAACAGCTTCCTCAGACACTAGTCTAAAACACGGTCATTTAAAAATGTAAATATAGGGCGCCTGGGTGGCTCAGTGGGTTAAGCCGCTGCCTTCGGCTCAGGTCGTGATCTCCGGGTCCTGGGATCGAGTCCCGCATCAGGCTCTCTGCTCAGCAGGGAGCCTGCTTCCTCCTCTCTCTCTCTGCCTGCCTCTCTGCCTACTTGTGATCTCTGTCAAATAAATAAATAAAATCTTTAAAAATAAATAAATAAATAAATAAATAAATAAAAATCTAAATATATATTATCTACCTCAGGGAATGGGAATTCAAGAGTACACTTATGATGAAAACATATATACACATTACAGTT
This sequence comes from Neogale vison, assembly GCF_020171115.1. NCBI lineage: Eukaryota > Metazoa > Chordata > Mammalia > Carnivora > Mustelidae > Neogale > Neogale vison. The sequence goes on along the minus strand of NC_058103.1, from coordinate 91,960,206 downwards.
TATGTATTATAGAAGTACACTTCACTTTCTGAACTTTGAGATAGAGGGCAAAATGTAATCAGTTTACTTTAAGTATTCAAATGTATACAAGGTGAGAAAATGACTGATAAGAGGGCCATGATAAATCTTAGTGAGCCTGGCCAACAATAGTTACTTCTTTTACAACTAAAAATAATGTAGCCAAGTACATAATTTAAAAACACTGGCAGCTTTTGGTTATTAGTCACATAAAAATTATCTTTAAGAAGAAATATTAATCACTAAGGTTTTGAATGAAACAAACAAGCAAACAAAATCACAAGCAATTACTTTCCACTGAAGTAAAGCCACTCTGAAGAGACAGAAAACTAGTTGAGAAGGTTCAAGATGATTTTCAGATTGGTATATTCTTAATATGTAAGAAAAAAGAATCCTAGAATTTATCTACCCATTTATTTAAGTTTTATTAGGTAATCTCATCCATGCCCATTTCCAGACCAAGTCATAAGTTATATATCTGCTCAAATGTTGTATCTTTAGAGGATTTCCTCAATCATTCAATCTAAAATGGTCCTTGTAACTACCCTAAACACACTTAAATTTATAATACTACCTGAGACATTATATACCTGTATATTTCCTGTCTGGACTAGAACTAGAACACAAGCTCAGTGAGTAGAGACTTTATCTGCCATGTTCACTGTTGTTCCTTTAGCACTGACATAGTGGTTGATACAAAGCAGGCTCAACTCTATCATCTTTTGTGAGCTCTGTACTGAGATACCCAACTGTTTACTCTACATCTCCATCTGCATGGCTCTTTACTACTTAGAATTCAACCTTTGGACTAATGATCTATGCCCAACTCCATCCCTAACAACAACAGGAGAAATCAGTAATGGAATCCACTAATTAACCTAAGCCAAAAACTTAGAGAAGTCTTTGATTCTCCCCTTTCCCTCATCTACCACATCCAACCACCAACCATCTTGCCACTTCTATCTCAAATTGGCACACCTCTATATCTCAATCTTCCAAGCTAGTTCAAGCCACCATTATCTGGAATGTAATTACTACAATACTCACCTAATTTCTTGCTTCTTGTACCCTCAAATTCTTTTTTTTAAATATCACCATCTTAACCAAGTTAAGCTTACATGCTTAACTTCTCATTATTCTTCAGATAAGAAACAAAATCCTTAACATGATCTTTGGTCCTGCTTCCTTTTATATGCTCACAAATCAATCATTAAAGCAAAAACAACTAGCTTCTCATTTTGATGCTACCATGGATTTGCCTTCATAATATTTAGTAAAATTAACCTTCTAGGACTCAAACATATGAAAAATAACAAATCTGAGATTTTTAAGTTTTTTTAGTCATAACCTAAATGTTTCCATTTTATATGAAAACACTTAATCAATTATTCTTCTAAAACACTCACATGTAGGCATGTATGTCTACAGCTGCAGATTCAGAAACATACCCAAAATACATTAAAAAAAAAAAAAGATGAGATGGAATGATGTGTACAGTATAAGCTTTCTGTATTAAAAAAAATATGTAGTCTCTCATGGTTCACCTCCCCATGAGAGACTATGGACTCTGAAAAACAATCTGAGGGCTTTGAAGTGGCGGAAGGGTGGGAGGTTGGGGTGCCAGGTGGTGGGTATTATAGAGGGCACGGCTTGCATGGAGCACTGGGTATGGTGAAAAAATAATGAATAATGTTTTTCTGAAAATAAATAAATTGAAAAAAAAAATGTAGATAAATAAATCAAGGGTTAAGGGACACGGAAGATTGTTCTCAAAACTTACCCCCTTCTTTTCTATTATTTATTTTTATTATTTTACATATATTCTATACATTGCAGCAGCTAGATATAAAAGTTTTTCTGGCCACCATCTCCCCAATGACCAAATCAAAAAGAAAGAAAAAAGTTGCTAGTTACGATCACATTTAGTTTAGGAGTGCAAAAGAGATCCAACTTGGTCCCACCTAACCTCTATATATGAAAATTAAACTCATTCTTACCTCGATTTGACAATCTCTTTTTCATATATATCTTCAATGACCTGTTATCAAAAATATAAAAATATTTAATATCTCAAACAGCATTTTTTTAGATCCCAAGTTGGTAGTTTCCAGTTACTGAGTTTATATAAAATAAGCTGGCTTAGGATACTTAAAAATATTACTGAAATAATTACTTAAGAGATTTTTTTTATAACCTCATCATAGTCCTCAAAATGTAAAATAATAGAAAGCAAAGTAGTAGAAGATAAATAATAATATATATATATATATATATATATATATATATGAAAAGAGTCCTAGAAACAATCACTAAAATCATGTATTCAAGGTGGCTCTGTCATGTAGCGGATAGAGCACTGGACTTTTTTTTTTTTTTTAAGATTTTATTTATTTATTTGACAGAGATCATAAGTAGGCAGAGAGGCAGGCAGAGAGAAGGGGAAGCAGGCTCCCCTCAGAGCAGGGAAAGCTTTTGTTGAATTAGTCCTTAAAAATGAGATAAAAAGAACATACCTATACAAAAAGAATGTTGTAACCCCAAAATACTTACCTTTATATCAAAAGGTGATTTTTTCTTGATATGAGGAGCCCAGTATTTACATGCTAACTGCAAAAATAAATAGTATAAATAATAAGTCACAGGTTCATACCATTGTTGAGCTAGAAGATTGGATTCATACAATAACAAGCTATTTCTTAATAGGGCACTACAGGCATTGGGAGGACAGAGTAATTCCACCTCCTAGGAGGACTATACAGGCATGCAGGCCAGTCAGCATCCTTGGCCCCAATCCACTAAATGCCAGTAATGCCCTGCACTGCACACTGCTCTTGTGATTTACAAAAACAAAACAAACTTTTCTAACCACACCAAGAGGAACAGTAGGACCCAGTTAATAACCACAGTCAAACATCTTCAGCATAGAGACAATGAAACCCAGAAATTGCCTAGAAAGAACACCCTAGATCCTAGAGTTAAGTGAGCTCCCCAAAATTACAATTAGTTAAGAATTGAGCAAGTATTGAAAAACAGATTCAAAATCTTCAGGAATGTTTACTTGTAAAACAATAGCTTTAAGTGATTAGTGGACACCTAGACACACATAATGAAACCTAAAAAGTTTCTAATCTATAAGCAGGTTATTACAGAAAACAAAAGAGCTGATATACTTCAGCAGATTATATATATATATATATATATATATATATATATATACACACATACACACACACACACACACACACACAGAGTATTTCCAGATCTTTAGATGGGTTGTATATTATTATATAATATCAAGAAAAAACTTGGTCTTATTAATATGCATTTTTTTAAAAAGAAACTAAACTGCAATCTCTTGAAAAACAGAAAACTCTGTTAAGTACAAAGATTCAACACATTTATAAGAAAGTGTTATCTGCACAGTGTCTGGTATACTGGAGGAACTCAAATAATAGCCAATGGATTGACGTGTGTAGGTATATACGCACAGGTGCATGGCTGAATGAACAAATAAAGTAAAATCTGAAATGTTACCTCTTCTATGAGGTTTTCCTCAACCCTACCTGAGGGTGATAATTGTTTCTTCCTTCTCTTCATTTCATAAAGAACTCTACTATAGTCTTATCTTTCTGTATTATCAATCATTTGATTGCTTGTCCATCTTCCTGTCTGCCTAAGTGGAACACTAAAGAGATGGGACTCATATCTTCTTTGCTTCTATAGCTAAGTACCTATCCCAGTAAGCACACCCAAAGGGTCTCACAAGCAGTGAGGACACTGACCCTGAGGAAGTCTCTCCAACCCATATATCAACGGCCCACTTACGTGACACCTTCCCAAACTATCAATTAGCCTCCAACCCAACAGAAAACACTTCTACCCCCAATTATCTTATGGTATTCTCATTCCTCATTCCACTGCCTATGGGCTCACACAAACTACTTTTACTCACCTCATACCATTAAGAGAACTGAATCCGATCAGTTTCCATGGATTTAGGGTCTTCCAAACACATATGTAAATCCTATCTTCTGATCAAAACTGCTTATTGTAAATATCTGATCCAGCTTTTCCTTGGGGTCGAACCTGTGACCTCTCAGACACTACTACCTTCGAGAATATACTGCCTTCCCCCATACTCTCCAGTCTCATGCAAAACAGAAACTCTTTCCATTTCCCACTTAACATAGCTATGACAGCATAGATTGTTCAAAATAAATTTTACTGTAAGACAAAAAGGACATAAAATACAGTAGCATGAAAAACTGAATTCACAAAGTTCAGATTTCTGATCTCTTTAAAACTAAATTTTAAGCTCTGCAACTTACTCATTTAATAATAATTTTAAAATACCTTCTCTGGTCAGGTACTCAGAAATGAAGAAGGAGGAAGGAGAAATGGGAGGAGAAAGAGAAGAAGAAAAAGAATAAACCAGCACCTAAATCCAAGATACCCCCTCCAGCTAGAAAATCCATTTCCTCATGTCCCTATTTATGTTTTCAAGTCCATCTAAAATGGCACTTTCTCAATGGGAAGAAGATTCTTTCCTGACAGTCTTTTCTTAGACAAAACTTTCCATTTAAAACTGTGTTCTCAAAGCATTTCCCTCACATCTCTATTCTGGTATTTATTGACTGAACTATGATGAGTTAAAGTCTCCGAGAAACTTAAAAGTCTCTTAAAGTCTCCCAGAAACTGAACTCCCTAAATACAAGGATCACATTTTATTTATCTTTGCAGCCTATAAGAGCCCAAAACGGTATCTAGCAGATATTAGGCATTCATGTTTGCTGTCCATGGCCCAATACTGCTGAGAATGTTCATCCCTACTTCTATATTTTTAATGCTCTGGTATGTTTACCCATTAATTCACTCACTCTTTTAACAAATACTCATCACACAATGTGCACCTAGTACAATGCTAGGCACTGGGGGTACATGGGGAATAAATCAGACACGGTTCCTAGCCTCAGCTCTCTCAATCTAATGTAGGATACAGTAAAAGTTACATGTTCACAAATAACATTCCCTGGGACAATATCAGTCAATCCTACAGTTTTAAATACCATCTTGGGTGAAAAAATACAAAATTTATATTCAAGCCCACAGCTTGCTCAGGTACTCTAAACGCACATATTCAACTGCCTCCTCAATATTTTCAACTGAATGTTTACTAGGCATCTCACATTTAACAAGTCCCAAAGAGAGCTCTTGATATTCCCCCACTAAACCCTCTCCTTTCCTATCTCAGTAAATGTTCATACCATTCACCTAGTTGTTCAAGCTATGACCAATTCGTCTTTTCCTCCATCCTTCCACAATCAGTCATCATCAGGTCCTGCTGCCTCTAGCCTCAGTATGTATCAGTTACCCTAATCTTTATTTTTTTTAATTATTTTTAAATATATGTTTAAGTCTTTATTTATTTGAGAGAGAGAGGGAGCATGAGAAGGGGAAGGGTGGGAGAGAGAAGCAAACTCCCTGCCGAGCAGGGAGCCCAATGTGGGACTCGATCCCAGGACTCCAGGATCACGACCTGAGCTGAAGGCAGTTGTTTAACCAACTGAGCCGCTGAGGCGCCCTATCCTAATCTTTAATAGTAGAGACCACCATCATCTCTTACCTGGAGTCACTGGTCACCCTACTGCTACTTTTGTTCTTTCACTCCAACCCAGTTTCCACCCATTAGCCAGAAGATCCTTTCTAAAATATTCCCTGGATTGCAATTAAAATCTACTGTACTGAGAATGAAATCCAAACTTCTTATCTCACCCTCCAAAACTATATACGATATGATGTCTACATACTATCTGTCCTCATCTCTTATGTTTCTATCCCGGCGTTTTTTATATTCACACCATAAAGCATTTGCACTTGCTATTCCCTGCCTTGTTTCCCTGCTCGCCCCCAAACTGGCATTTCTTCGCATTCAGGTCTTAGTTCAAATGTCACCTCAGAGAGAACTTTCCTGACTGCCTTTCATACACCCCACCCTAGTCAGTGTCATAACACCTTGCTGCATTTTCCTGATACCACTTATCCCTATTTGAAACTGTACTGTTAATTTGTCTGACTCATCTTGAAAATCTAAGCTCCTTGAGCGAAGGAAATTAATAAATGGCTTTAACCATAAAATACAGGTACAGGGGTACCTGGGTGGCTCAGTGGGTTAAGCCTCTGCCTTCAGCAGGTCATGATCTCAGGGTCCTGGGATGGAGTCCCGCATTGGCCTCTCTGCTCAGCAGGGAGCCTGCTTCCTCCTCCTCTTTCTCTCTGCCTACTTGTGATCTCTGTCTGTCAAATAAATAAATAAAATCTTAAAAAAAAAAACAGGTACATGGGAAAAGGGAGATCTAATATAGTTTAAGTTGTAAGAAAAGCTTCTCCCAAGTAATGTAGATGGATGACAATGAATTAACTGCATAAAGTGGGAGAAAATGAGGATTCTGAGCAGAAGGAACAATGTTGAAAGAACAGGAGGTTAAAGAAAGCATGTCGAATTTAAATAAATGCGGGTCAGTATGGCTAAAGCAGAGTAAGAGAGAGGAAAGTGGGTATAAGCACAAGCCAGATTACATAGTATTTTGAAAGATCCTGGTCATTACCCTAAGAGAAATTAGAACTCTACAGATTTTAAGAAGGTAAGTGATATGACTGGATTTGCCTTTGTATAAAATCACTGGCAGCAATATAAAGAATGGGCTGGGGGAAAGCCACGAACCACAGGTTAGGGTGCGTAGGCCCACAGAATAAACACGGGCAAACTAGCTTAGGGTACAGAGACGCAGACAAACTTGAAAGCTATTTAGAATGTAAACACATGGTGGTTAAGGGAAAGGGCGGTTCAAAATGACCCTGAGGCTTCTGCGTTGGCACGTCTGAGACAGACCAGAGAAGAAAGACGAAGATGGGATGACGTGGGCAGGGAGCTACTTGCACTCTTAACCAACACCCAAAGCAGCGAAATAAGGATTAGGGATGTTGTTGAGGGCTAGGACTGTTTCCTTTCTCACAGCCCACCGCGGTTCACAATGCAGCACTGTAAACGGGTTCTACATGAATGCTTTCGGATGACGCCGCTGCTCTCTTCACCGATGCACCTCTTGGAGCAGGTGTCCTGGAAGACTCTCGTCGCTCCACTCAAAAGCCTAGTTACTCTAAGGCTAAGAAAAACTCTACCCCTTCCTCTCTGTTAGGCATCATCTCGGCTACGAAGCCCTGCCAGTGTCAGCTAGGCTGGGGTGCTTTCTTCTGTGAATCCACCGCTTCTGCGACAGACTCCAGTACAGAAAAGCTCGCTTAGTATGTTTCTCTTTATGTCTCTATCTTCCCTGGAACCTGTTCTCCGTAGGGCAAGGCGGCTCTTCCCCTGTGGTATCCCCAGCGCCCAACACAGTGGCCGACACACAGCAGATACTCAGTTCGGAAACTTGAGTGAATGAATTGACGAACGAATGCCTCCTGGGTGCTCCCAGTCCCACGGAAAATCCCAGACCCAGGCCTCGGGAGTCTTGACATCTCCCCCTTTCACACACACCAGACTCGGCCAAGCGCACCTGGGTTACGAACTCCGCGTTGATCTGGGACACCGTAGGAGCCACGATTTTCTTGGGCTGAGCAGGGGCCGCCATGGCAGCACTCTCCGCCCCAGTGGAAAGGAAAGGTCCGCTCGGAGCAGTGGTGAACCTGATGCACTTCCCCTAACAGGCAGCTGTGGCTGCTCAACTCCGCGAACCAGGAGCTCGCGGGCCAAAATAGCCTCACTGTTCACAGTCTCAGAGGAGCGCGTACCGCACCCCGTACACTTCCCCGGAAGCGGAACGGAATAGGGCCGGAAGTTCGTGCAGGTGTTGGGTCTGAGCTAGAGAATGCAAGGGCTTCGGCCTCCTCCTCGTGCGCCCCCTAGCGGGAAGATGGGAGAACGCACCCGATAGTGCGGATAAGAGTCTCAATGTCTGGGCAGGTAGGTAGGTGGTGTTGGGCGAGGGTTCTCTTGGTAGAGTTGCCGGCGTCGGGGAGACTTAGCAGTTCTCTCAAACCTAAAAAAAAGCGGTAGTGAAAAAAGCTGGGTATGAGGGCCTTGGTTTTAAATGTTTTTAAAAGATTCATGAATGCATAGGTTGACATACAGTGAACTGCATGCACATATTTTGGAGCCAGCCAGGAGCCCCCAAAACATTTCAATATTATTCAATAATATTATTGGGCCCAACACGTGACATGAGAGAAACTCTGAAGGTGTGGCTTAGCTATCCATGCTTTTAACAAACTCTCTATATGATTCCAATGCACACTAAAGTTTGAAAACCACTGATCAACAGTTGGAATTAATGGACTTATGAACAAAAAGCAGTGGGAGCACAGGGGATGGATTGTTTGGGTAAATCAGAAAGGCTTCCAGAGGAAGTAGTATTTAAGTTCAAACTCAAAGAATGAATAGAAATTTGCCAGAGTAGATGTAAAATATTACAAGTTCCAGATTCCTTTAATAATACCATTGTGTCACTTTTCATTTTTGTTTTTTTTTTTTTCTCTTGGTGCTAACTGAACTCCAGCAGTTAGCCCTGAAATTTAAGTCCTTCTAATCAGCAATAGAAAGTTCAAGATAGGAATTAAATGTTCTTTCCTGCTTCTAAAAAGCAGATAGTCTGTTTCATCAAAAAGTCTTTGAGGCATCTGGTTGGCTCAGTAGGTGGCCTGGACTCTTGCTCCCAGAGCCATGAGTTCAAGGCCCCCATGTATAGTGTAGAGATTACTAAAAAAACAACAGAAAACCCAAATAAGGGTTATTTAACATAACATGTAAATTGAAATGTTTTGGGGGCTTCTGGCTGGCTCAGTCAATAGAATATGTGACTATTGATCCCAGGCTTGTGAGTTGAAGCCCCATGTTGGGATAGAGATTATGTTAAAAAAATAAGTAAGTAAAAGTCAATTCATCATTTAAAAAATGTTTTCTGCAAGCCAGTTTTAAACACTTTAGTTTTTTCCTCATAATCATGTAAAGTCAAATAAAATCTGGCTGAATTGAATTTCTTCTTTGAACAGTGTGAAGTCTGTATCTAATTTAAAATAATAGTGGGCAGACAAAATGGAGACAAGAATAGCAAGAATATGCATGGGAGGAACTAATTCTATATTTCTTTAGCACAAATCTGGAACAAGGCCAAAGAGGAAGATAAATGGGTAAACAGGTAGATCATGTGACATGTAATGCAGTTAACATCCTTTTGTATGTGGTAATAAAATATCAAAGAAATGTACTAAAAAGGAAAAGTAAAAAAAAAAAATAATAAGTAAGTAAAAGGGAGATGATTAAATATCCATGTTAGGAAATTCAGTGTAGAAGGTGGATTGGAGTGGGCCCAGGAAAAGTGTTTGGCCATCAGTACCTTATTCTAGTATTATGTGCTTTTGCCTTCTATTAAAAAAAAAAAGTCCAAACTCTGTAATTTGAAAGTTTATTTTTAAAATACTCTGAAATTTAAATTCTTCAGGACTCTTAACCACCACCCACTTTCTTTCAACACACACACATTTTGTCTTAAAATTGTTGGCCCTACTGCAGTACAAAACAAGAAACAGTAATTCCACTAACTCAGCCAATGGAACTACTTAAGTAAGTAATCATGCTACAGCCTGGAATAACCCAAACTAAAATTTTTAATAAATCTCTTTAAAGGTATTTATAAAGTTTATTTTTTCAGAAAACCAAAGTAATTGATTCAACAATACTAACAGTTCTAGCATGCAGCAAATCATCATTTAACATCTAATGTTTAATTTTTGTATCATGGAGGTATACAGTTTATTTTCATTCCTATAAAGTTTCCACAAGAAGCTTGCAGTGATATAGGTAAATAAGGATTGTTACAGGTACTTCAAATAGCACTACAGTACATCTTTGACAAAATTTTTTTTACAATATTCCAACTTTCAATATGAAACAGCTTAAAAAGTCATGGGCCAAAAAAAAAAAAGTAGTAGTATCACTTAAGCAAATAAAGTCTAATAATCATACAAACACAACACTGTTAGGACTCTCCCTGTTTGAGCTGGGAAATGGCTAAATGAGACATGTGCTTCAAATAAAATTAAATAAATAGCTTTGGAAAATCCCCCAATACATCATTTCAAACAACAAATCCTTGAACCTACCTATATTCTTGGAAAATATGAACTAATTATTCCTTGTTTTTATGTAATAGGTATGTTCTTGAAAAGTTTTATGTAAAGCAAATTCTGTAAACCATCATCTAGCTTGCATTGGAGGAACATATCTGCAGGAAACCTAAGAGAAATTCTTCTTTAAAACATGATTCTCCTGCATATTAATACACAATGGGCATTTTATCTGTTACTGTTTTCTGTTACTGTACTGTTACATTTTATCTCTGTATATTAAACCAAAGTTTCTCAAAATGCACTGGAAAAAGAAGATACCAACCTCTCTTCCCCCTTCCTCCTATACAAAGACAATTCTTAGAGTATGACAAAGAGTTTACAATGCAAAGAATGTTTATTATCCATTCTCAACAGAGGGCTTGTCACTATATTTAAGTACACTAGGACAAACACCCACCAGTTCTTCTCTTCAAAGATAATGGTTACTTTATTACTAAGAAATGTCATTCTTAAAGATTTTATTAAAAAATGGCAAATACAAAGGACAATTTGTGATTATGTCTTTTCTAGCTTAAGATTCAGTATTTCCCAATCATGACAGTGCTGTTTCGAAGAATGATACCCTCAATTCCATAAGCACTTTATTACTATTGGGATTAATTACCTTACTAATCAAAACAATTTGCTAAGGATCAAAATAACATTCTTTAGCATTAGCGTCTTGCGAGAAACAACAGAATTAAAAACTAGAATTAGACCTAGTCATTGCCATTTGATCAAACTTAACAGATTTAGTTAAGTACAGGACCACTCAATTCAAGAGGCATTAAAACAAAGTTTTACTCAAGTAAAACAGAAGTCTTGTGGAGATGCAGATCTATAGGTGAGTCTTAAGACTATACAACTACTGTTGTCAATTATTTAGTAAATAGATGAATTTCATTTATTCCTCTGTAAAGATAATACTGCATACATATCCTCAAAAAGATTATGGCACTTGGAAAATATTCCTGATTAGTAAACATGATAAATGTATACAGGTGCATTCTAGTTTCTCTCCAACTTTCAGATCTTTTGGGAAAGACAACAAGCTGCGCAAAAGGCCAACTTCGAATCCCCTCTGGAAAAGGAGGTGAAGCTACCAGGGTCCTAAGAATAAATGGTTTACAAAAGACCAATGAAAATGCTGCCATGATTTTTTCATCCATCTTCACTTTTACTGCCTTCAGTTTTTAAACTTACAAGAAAAAAATCTGCAATGGAATTTGAGCCATAGGTAGACAAAATTATGCTTTCATATGAAACAAAATAAATAAAATGTAGTGGGGCTATTTGCTGCAGCCAAAACCCAACTTTTACCTCTGTCTTTTATCTAAAAGGAGATGGCATACAGTAAGAAATAATTCCTTTTAAAAAAAGGAATAATTCCTTTAAAAAATGATGAACTGAGTTATTGTACCGCATCATGGATTTACATTTTCAATACAGTCAAAGTATATATTAAAATAAATAAATGTCTTCTATATGGCATCAAACCATGCTCTTCCCCCTAAAAATTAATTTGGCTGTTCCTAAAACATCGTATTAATTTTCTATGTATCTTGGCTCTTACTTTCAGGACAAGCAACTGCCTATGACATCACTCAACCTAACAAAGGCCTTTTAATGAAAACACATTTCAAATGATATAGGCTTTAAGAATGAGATCACCAGAGAGACCACAGATGTGTTCCTGGTTCTGTCAGTTACATAACTGAATCTGAGAACTTTATCTTGGTCATTCCTTAAAGTGAGTAAGTTGATGTCTTTTCCAGTGAGGAGCCTGTCTGAATGTTTTGCCACAAACCGAGCATTCAAATGGCTTCTGCCCTGCATGAATTAGATAGTGTCTTTCCAGTTTAGATGGAGATCTAAAACTTTTGGAACAAACGCTGCATTGGTAAAGAAGGCCATCATTCCTCTCTGCACGCCCTGAATAACTACAACAATGACCATGTTGGCTCTGCTCTGATTGCAGTAGTGCACTAGAGAGATAAGGCTGCCTGTTCCTATAGGGGGTACTAAGAATGAAATCCTCTGATTCAGCCTTAACTTTTATTTCTGGTATCTGATCTGACTCTGAGACCTCGTATTTTTGGAAACCAAGAGTCTGACATTGTTGGGAAGCATTATAGTTAACATTATCGCCTGGATGAATAAGAAGTTGGTTCAAATTTCCAAATTCTTGGCAAAGAGATCTTCTGTAAGGAATCTTATCAATATGAGTTAATTTGTGTCTTTTTAAGTGAGCTGACTGCCTAAAAGATTTCCCACAAACATTACAGCCAAAAGGTCTCTGTCCAGTATGAATTAAATAGTGTCTTTGTAGTTTGGATATAGAAGGAAACACTTTCTCACATTTGTCACAAGGACACATCTTATGTCCAGTATGGATGTTTTCACTTGGAACTGAAAAACCACACTGAAGCACTTCACAGTTATCAAAGAATTCCTCTCCTGATGAACCATAGATAGATATATCTTTATTATTCACGGAGTTATCTAACATGTTTTCTGTTGTAGGGATACCTTTCAAGTTTTTACCCATATTTTGGCTCTGAAAGTGCTTTTGCCAAGAAAATGGCAAAGTCAATGTTTTCTTCTTTTTATTGCCAACTGGCTTATATGTTCCATGTTTGCCAAGAGAACCCATAAATGTTTTCTGGGTTTGTTCAGGGCTCTGCTCACCAGAAAGAAGATTGTAATTTTTCAAGAAACTGTTTTTATATACTTTTTTCTCAGATCGAAAATTATCTAATTTCTTACCCCCAGCACGTTTAAGTTTAGCCAAGATTTTTTTCACAATGGTTTTATAGTTGTAGTTTCTTTTGAGCCTGCTTGGAATTTTGCCACCTCTGGCAGGAAAACACTTATGTCCATTGAGAATCTGCTCTGATTCAAAACACTCTTCACACTCTGGACACTGAAAAGGGACGATATAAATAGAGTGGACGTCAAGTTGATTATTCTCCTCAGATTCACCTATCTCACCATTTTCAAAACCATCCTGCTTTGCATTTAATTTATTAGGCAGGGGGCATGATTCTGGACTCTTTACCTTTAGTGAAAGAGTCTGAAAAGTCTTATTCCTGGTATGGATTTGTTTATGCTTCATAAGTTTGCTCTGAATCTTAAATCCTTTTTGACAAAAACAACATTGAAAAGGTCTTTCTTCTGAATGTGTGAGTTGATGAATTTTTAAATGAGTTGACTGTCGGAAAGATTTACTGCACAAGACACACTTAAAAGGCCTCTGGCCAGTATGAATAAGTGCATGCCTATCAAGTTTTGACTGTGATGGAAACATCTTGCCACAGATAGTACACGCGTGAATATTCTTTCTTTTCTTTGTAGGGCTGTATGTAGGATCGGACTTAGAGCGTGGGTGTAATGCCCATCTTTCCTCTGTGAAAGTATGATACATCCCATATACTGGTTTTTCTTGCTTGGCCTCCAACAGTCTTCTGACCTGTTTAACATCATTCTGGTACGTTTCATTGTGAAGTTGTTGGTGCTTCACAAATGTCTTCAGATTTTTAAAGTGGCGTTGACAAATGCTACATTTAAAAGGCAGATTATGAGTTAGTTGATGTCTCTCCAGATGAACCAGTTGCCTAAAGGTTTTATGACACACATCACATTCAAATGGCTTTTGACCAGTATGAATGAGATAATGCCTAGCTAATTTTGATGGTGTTTCAAAGTGCTTGAAGCAAATATTGCAAATATATGGCCTGTTTCTAGGTAGTTTGTTGGCTACTACACACTGTTGAATCTTTAGCATTTTTAAATTGTTTTCAGCCATCATATTCTTCAGTGATATACTCTGATGAACTCCATGTTCTTAAACTCCACAGATGTCTAAAAATCAAAAATAAAAATGTATTAATTTAAAAATTATTTATTCAAGTAAAAAAATAATTTAAGTTGTCCTTTGGTTAAAGATATGAAGGGTACAGGAGAACCTGGCCTTTTTCTTTGTTTAAAAAGTAAGTTAATAACCATTTTAGAGGGACACTGGGTGGCTCAGTTGGTTAAGCAGCTGCCTTTGGCTCAGGTCATGATCCCAGCGGCCTGGGATCGAGTCCCACATCGGGCTCCATGCTCGGCAGGGAGCCTCCTTCTCCCTCTTCTCCCTGCCTCTGCCTGCCATTCTGTCTGTCTGTGCTTGCTCTTTCTCTCTCTCTGATAAATAAATAAAATATTTAAAAAAAATAACCATTTTAGATGAATAGTTTAGATTTATAAAACTAAATTCACACACAGAAATGATTTGTCCTGGGATGCCTAGGTGGCTCAGTTCGTTAAACATCTGCTTTTAGGGGTGCCTGGGTAGCTCAGTGGGTTAAAGCCTCTGCCTTCGGCTCAGGTCATGATCCCAGGGTCCTGGGATCGAGTCCCACATTGGGCTCTCTGCTCCTCAGGGAGCCTGCTTTCCCTTCTCTCTCTGCCTCCCTCTCTGCCCACTTGTGATCTCTGTCAAATAAATAAATAAAATCTTAAAAAAAAAAAAAAAAAAAAGCATCTGCTTTCAGCTCAGGTCATGATCCCAGTGTCCTGGGATCGAGTCCCACATCGGGCTCCTTGCTTGGCAGGGAGCCTGCTTCTCTCTCTGCCCCTGCCTGCCACTCTGCCTGCCTGTTCACTCTCTCTGACAAATAAATAAAATCTTAAAAAAAAAAAAAAAAAAAGAAAAGAAATGATGAGTCTTTAAAATAAATTTCTAGGAGTGCCTGGCTGGCTCAGTCAGTACAGTATACGACTCTTGATCTCAGGATCATGAGTTCAAGCCCCTGGGTGTAGAACATACTTAAAAATAAATAAATAAATTGGGGCACCTGGGTGGTTCAGTGGGTTAAAGCCTCTGCCTTCAGCTCAGGTCATGATCCCAGGGTTCTGGGATCGAGCCCCGAATTGGGTTCTCCGCTCAGCAGGGAGCCTGCTTCCCCCTTTCTCTCTGCTTGCCTCTCTGCCTGCCTGTGATCTTTCTCTGTCAAATAAATAAGTAAAATCTTAAAAAATAAATCAATAAATAAGTAAATAAAATTGTAAAAAAACTCTAAAAACATAATTTTAAGCTGTATTTCTAATTAATTGAGACAATAAATTTAAAAGGGGAGGAGTCAAATTTCTTAACATTATAAATAGACTCTTTAATTCCAAGTTTCCTAGTTCTCTATTAAGTAGCGTCATCATTATTTAATTGCTTTGTCATTATTTATTATTTATTCATTTTTAAGAGAAAGAGAGAGAGAACCTGTGTGTGAATCAGGGTGAGGAAAAGTGAGAGTAAAGAATCTTAGCAGGCTCCACCCTCAGCACAGAGTCCAATGTGGGGCTCCACCTCACGACCATGAAATCATGACCTGAGCCCAAATCAAGTTGGACGCTCAAATGACTAAGCCACCCAGGTGTCCCGTTTTGTCAATTTTAAAAAATTAAGCTAGAACGGTAAAGAATTAAAATATAAAATAAAATTAAAGTAAGAATTAAATATATAAAGAATTAAAATATAAATATTATTTAAGAATTAAAATGTAAAACTAAAAATAAGATTTTTTGCATATAATTATAGCATACCATGGGTAAGATCTGAGAGTATGTTTCAGTTACCAAGGTTGGATTACTTAGCCACATCACTAACAGTATTTACTTTTAATTACCTCTTTGGACCAACAAAGACAACATGGACAACTGGGAGAAAATGCCCCAGATAACTTGGGTTCTAATCCTGATTTGTTACTGTATAATCTCAGTAGCAGAAAAAAGGAAATAAATTCATCACTAAAACAGGGAAAATGCCTCCTGGCTGCATACCACATCAAGTTGTGAGAATCAATGGAAATAATCCATCTAAATGTGTTGGAAAACTATGAAGTGATATACAAAAGGGAGGTATTACTTAGCTCAACACTAATCAAATTTTTTTTTAAAGATTTTATTTATTTATTTGACAGAGAGAAATCACAAGCAGGCAGAGAGGCAGGCAGAGAGAGGGGAAGGGAAGCAGACCCCCTGCTGAGCAGAGAGCCTCATGTGGGACTTGATCCCAGGACCCTGAGATCATGACCTAAGCCGAAGGCAGCGGCTTAACCCACTGAGCCATCCAGGTGCCCAACACTAATCAAATATTAAAACTTTATCCTTGTCTACATATGTATTTTTAGGGTTTCTAACTAGGAAATAAACATACCAAAAAAAAAAAAAAAAAAAAAAAGAAAGAAACTAACTAAATTTATAGTTCTTCCTATTTCTTCTTTGCATTTGTTGTGGAATTCCTAAAAGAGTGGATGAGGCAAATTGGCTACTTATATTCTTATCAATGGCTAAGTAACTGAAAGTTAAGTGTGGTTCACTTTTCAGACAATATAATAAAAGGATCATTTTGGTTTTGGAGTTAATATAAGGACAAATATGCTTTCACTAATATAACTCTGTAGGACACATGCAAAAGATTACTAGGTATTTTCACAAAAACTGTATACCCTATCTTCTTTTATCAGAGAAAACAATCTTCTCATTCTTCTACTATTGCATTTACTTTAAATAAAGGAGTCAGAGATTTAAAAAAAAAAGCTGCTCTACCTCTCTAATGTTGTATCTTCTAGTTGAAATCACAAAGTTATTAAATCAAGAAATGCAGTGTTCTTTTGTCAGTTAACTTAGCAAACATCCAACATATATGCTATTTGCATATATGCGTACTGTTTTCTCCTACAAGATACCCTAAACACAAAATCACAAACATAACCACTGTGGTTCTTTTCAGCAATGTGAATTAGAAACAAAAACATTCGTTTATTGAACAAGTTTCTTCTACTAGGGGCTTTATTACAGTGTTTTCATGTTTGAAAAACACAACTGCATGTTGCTACCATTAATGCACCGTGAAATCAATTCAGTGGGTCACGATCCGCAGCATTGTTTAATAAAGAGTAGATAATATGAGACTGCATAACATAAAGATGAATACCGTTTTGTGAAACTTCTGTTGAAAGAGGTAAGAATGTTGTGAAAGCTGTTCCTCATATATCTCTTCACACAACCCTGGTCAGAGGAAACCACAACAAATCAGTCACTTTATTCAAAGTAACCAAGTAATCCATTAGGTAAGACTGGGGCCCACAGGATGAGGCAGGATTACTAAGGAAAGCAGCAGTATCTAATTTTTTTCACTTGGGCCATATAACCCTGAAATATTTACCAAAAAAACGTAATTAGAGGCCTAATGGATATGCCATACAAGTCTATGCAAAATAAAAGACTCTGACTGCAAGCCACTATATTAATTCAAAAATATACCATATGACCCAGATATCCATGTTAGCAACAATCAACTGTTGGTGCTACTCATATTCATTTTCACTACACTGGGTTAGAGAAAATACTGGTGAACACTCTCTAAATCCCTAAACATGCTAACACACCAACAGTTACAAGAATTAAGTTATGAATTCCTGTCAAGCTATCAGGTGTCAGGTTGGTCAATCAGGACAAAGAGCCAAGATGAAAATAATAATCAAGCCTTTATTCACTTACTGCCACAGTGCAAGGATGAGGCAAAACAAGTACTGGTTCCCAGGGTCCATTAGACAGAACTACACTAGGTGAGGATCAGATGGATGCAGCAGACACCGCATCTCCCTGCAGAGGGGGCCAGAACAAAAGGCTTCCGCCTCACTATGGGCCTGTGGGCCAGAGGAAGAGGAAGGGCGGGCTAGGAGTAGAAAAGTCCTGAGTTAAAACAGAGTGAAGTACCTCAAGCAAGCCCCTCCCCCCACCCATCCAAGGGGTCTTGGCAGAGATGGAGGGGCCTGGGAAGCACCCTGCCAAGACCTTCTGAATGCAGGTAACTGAGCCAACAACCCAAACTAGAATAAACACGGGGTGAGTCCTTGATTGCAACTCCCTCCAGAAAACTGCAATGCACTGGCCATGCACAAGTCTGGTGTGGAGAGGGCAGTTTCCCCCCTAATAAGGCTGGCCAGCCAGACACGCAATTGTCTACCTTCAGGCCTGAAGGATCACACAAAGGATTTTGTCCAGGATGAGCCAATCTCCTCTATTCCTACCGCGTAACTCTTTTTCTTTAATAGTGTCTATGGAATGCTCTTGAAAGAAGTCCCAGACTACAACCACACAACACAAGCATCTCTGATTATAACAGGAATTGACTACCTACAGTTCCTGTGCCAAGGTGTCTATGGCTGATCAACTACCACTAACAGTTAAGACTGGATACTATCGTCATTTGTCTTTATACCACGTGGGAAAGCACTTTACTTTGCTTGAACCATGGGTGGCAACAAGTGATCTCATCTGCTATTTATAAGTGATAGCTCAGGGATCTCCGGTGCTCCCAGGCCAGTCCCCTACGTACTTCTACAGGGTGCACATTAATTGGATAGAGCTGCAAATCCCACTTCAACTGATTCTCTGTGCTCTCAATTGATTTTATTGTTGTTGGTGCTATTAAAACCAAACCAAACCAAACCAAACCAAAGCCAACTCTGTGTACTTTTTCCTGTTAAACTGAAAATAAAAAGTAAAATAGTAAATCTCAGTGGTTCAACCTGAAGACTATTCGACAACTGCAAGACAGGCTCTGTTGGAAGACTGTAAAAACCGATTTAAAAAAATTTCAATGACGCTTCAAGGCTGAAAGCTTTTTGGTGTTTTTTGTTTGTTGTGTTTTCTTCCTTTCTTTCTTTTTAACTAACATAATAAAAGCACAGTGAGAACATCACAAAAGCCAATGAACAAGAGACGAAAGCCCTGAGAGAAACGTGGGCCACTTCCAGCTGGGGAATCATCTCTGGCGACATTTATCACAGCCTTTCCTTCTAGGTGGCTGCTTCTGCCCCACTTCCCCTGGCCCACGCTCTTAAACCCTCACCTCTCGTCCCAGACGGGCTGCAAAGCACAGAGGACCCTGAAGTCCGGCCGTCGCCCTAATCACCCACAACCCAGAACACCTAAGGAGTCGAGTCGAGCCCAGAGACTGCAAAATCCCTCACCAGGAAAGGAAGCGCAAGCGTGAAAATGGCTTTGGCCGCAGTCAGGGGGAAATGCCTCGTGCGACTCGACCCCCAGCATGGGGGGGAAGCATCCTTTCTGCGCCTTCCTCTAAAGGATTGCAGCTCCCCAAGAGACGCAGTCGGGAGGCGGGGGACTGGAAAAGGAATGGGAGCGGAGGTCGTAGCGACCCCGCGACGGGTCCCCGGGCACCTTGGAGGGATCGAGGCAGGGCCGACCCTTCCCGGGGATCGCTCCACCTCACACACGGACTCCTCTAGTCCTCCTCACGCACCTGGAGCTGGCACGGACCGGGCAGGAGCGCATCCCAGGGCCCAGGCGCCGCGAAGGAAGCGAGCGCACGTCCGTAGGGCTGGCGAGGCGACGGGCTGAGCGCGCAGGCGCAGCGCTCCGGAGCGCCCAGGGACGCGGTCCGGCTGGAAACAGGCTCCCCCCGACCCCAGGGCCGCCGTCGTTTCGGCGCGGTCTGCGAGTCGGGCGTGAAACGGGGTTCCAGAGGTTGATCCCCGCCCCTGCGGGCGCTCGCCCCGCGCTGCAGTTTCGCGGGGAAGAGAATAGAGGCGTGAAGAAGGCCGGTTCGTCTGATTGGCGACGATGAGATGAGATGGGTGTAAAGTGCTCAACATAGTGCCTAGAGCATAGTAAGCCCCCAAATAGCTTTATCATTTACTACTCTTTTTATATTACATACAACTTTATGAAGGGGTGGGATCTCATTTAAAATGAGGAAAATGAGATCGAGGCGTTAAGAAACTTACTTAGTGTTGCATGGCTGGTAGACGATGGACATGGGATTCGAACACAGCTGTTTAGCCCAGACCTGTACTTTTAATTCACTTCTTCCCAAATTAATCTCAGTATTTGATGTGGACACAATGAAGGGTTCAACGTTGCAGTCCTTTTACAGACTTGGAAGGCACATTAGTAGGGATAGGATGTTTAGATATCTACCGAAGATTTGAAGTACAAAAGACAGTGGGAAATTACTGCGAATTTTTGCAAGTTCCGACTTTAAGTGTCTCAGCTTGAGCGATGAGGACATGAGGACAGGAAACAAGCACATTTTCTTTCAACTAAGTAACTTTTTGCATTACTTGTTAAGGACCACTGACAATAAAAATTGTTATTTCTAAGGTTGGTATACATTCCTCTATTTAAAAAGGAAAAAGTTGGGCCAATGAAAAGTCAGTCTCTATTTCCCATATGGCAACATGAGGAAATGGCTAATAGGACATAAGCTTTGGCTTTTTATGTAGGAAGCTTGGAGGAGTCACATCTGGGGAAGGTTGAAACCCTTACTTCCAAGAGAAGCAGAGGCAGAGAAAGGAGGGGAAGATTTTTGGTGTCCTAAATGCTAACCTCAGGGTAGGGACGCTGTGTGTTCAGATAACCTTAGATACTTTGCTGCATTTTGCAGCTTCTTCTGGGAGCTCAGCTCAACCAAATCATGCAAATAATTGCTTCCATCATCAACCACATAAATTGTCAGGAAAGATATGCAGACCATAAGAGAACATTACCTGAAGTTGGAACCAATGGAGGGTGCATTACCTGCAAAATAAGTAGGCCTTTGCACCAAGAGTCTGAATTTGGAGTGGAACACAGATGAGACATGGATAAGCTATTCTCCAAGGCCCATACCCCATTCACCCTGAATGTCATCTCAGGAGTTTTCTGGAGAAAAAAGGGAGAAATTACCATGAGTAAGCCATCAGGAAGATTTCACTACATAGGTGAGATTTGAGCAGGGACTTAGCAGTGGGCTCAATATGGATAAACAGAAAATGTGGGGGGCAGGCTAGAACATTGTAGGGAGAGATGGTAGTAGTGACAAGGAAAAGTAAAGGAATGGTGTGGCATATGTTTATGATAAATCTTAACCCCTGCAACTTACTAGTGTGTGTGTCCTTAAAAGTTATTTAACCTTTCTGAATCTCAGTTTCTGCATCTTTAAAATGGGGATATAATTAATCATTCACTCAGAGACCTGTCATGTACAAAATACAAAGAATTCACTTGTAAGCATATGAAGATGAAAGGGTGAGGGCCCTAACTTCGCTGTAGTTTTCAACTCAAAGCAACATGCAAAGAAGTGCAATATGGTAAAATAAGATATGTACGGGACAGCAGTGGGGAGGAGAAATGTCTAAATCTGCTGGCGACTTCAGGTGGAGATTGTCTTTGAGCTGAGGCTTTCATTATCCATCGACCCATCCATCCAACCCACATATATTTTAAGCCCTTGCTATGTGCCAAGTCCTGTTCTAAGTTACTGAAGATAGAGTAGTGAAAAAATTAAAAAGTTAACAATTCCTGTCTTCATAGATTTTTCGTGTGTAGTTTATTTTTTTATATATTTATATGCCTACAGAGGGATATACAATAAACTAAATAAGGAAAATATATCATATCTAATATGTAAAGTATTGATGACAACTGAGGGGAGAAATAAGCAGAGAAGGAGGCTATGGAGATTTGGGTGCGAGGGCTTGTTGGGATTTCAACAGATGGCCAGGGATGACTTTACTGATTAGTCCTGTGATTTTTGTGTGAAGCCTGATAGAAATGAGACAGCCAGTCCTACTTATTTATACATCAGTGTTTAGAGCACCTACGGCTCACCAGGCAGTTTGCAAGAAGCTGAGAAGAGCCTTAAATGCCTTGCAGAGGTTTTCTTTTTTCTTCTTTATTTTAATCCTGTAGGCAATGGGGGATTATTGAAGAATTTTGATTACAGGTGTGGCACGCTTCCATTTGTGTCATAGAAAACTCACTCAGAAGTAAGATGGATGACAGCACAGCGGCGGCAAAAT
The DNA here is from genome assembly GCF_020171115.1 of Neogale vison. Lineage (NCBI taxonomy): Eukaryota > Metazoa > Chordata > Mammalia > Carnivora > Mustelidae > Neogale > Neogale vison. The sequence continues at coordinate 91,938,175 of NC_058103.1, read as the reverse complement.
TAGAATAGCCACGTTGTCAGCTAGGGGCTCCTACTCCTTGAATATCTGGTTAACTTGGATGAAAACCCAGTTCTGTGGCCTGTGACCGTCTTCATGATACCTGTTCGCACAGTTTGCTCCTAGTGTGTGTGTGTGTGTCCTCCTTGGTAGTTCTTAACCTTTAGAGCTATCTATCTCCTTATTAGCAACAACACGTTGAATGTAGAACTTAGCTTCCTTGTCAGTTTCTAGCAACTCAGCTAGTACCAAGTGCATCCAAGATAATTGCACTTGAAAGGAGTCCACACTTTTAGCATCTTTCGTATGTCTTTGGAATATTTTTAGGAAAGAAACTATGAAATTGAGTTTTAATGCTTGCTAAAGCTCTTCCTGCCCCCAAGTGATTGATCTAGCAGGGAGTTCACATCTCCTATTTTCAGCTCCCCTCTTATTTTCCTCTCACTTTTCCCCCTTCTCTCAGGGATCAATCAATAAAACCATCCCCTTGCCTTCTGCAGATAAGCCACCAAATCAATATCCTTCAAATGTCAGCTTCTTTTTTTTTAAGATTTTATTTATTTATTTGACAGAGATCACAAGTAGGCAGAGAGGCAGGCAGAGAGAGAGAGAGAGAGGGAAGCAGGCTCCCTGCTGAGCAGAGAGCCCGATGTGGGGCTCGATCCCAGGACCCTGAGATCATGACCTGAGCCAAAGGCAGAGGCTTTAACCCACTGAGCTACCCAGGTGCCCTCAAGTGTCAGTTTCTACCCCAAGCAATTATCAAAGGATTTTTCCAACAAAGACAGTACTACCTTTATAAGAAGATTTTTGGTGAATAAAACTCTCTCTTTCCCATCATACATTTTCTCAAGAAAAATATTTGCAGACTCTTGTGTGTTTTAGTACAGGACTTCTGAGGGGGTGGCAGGGGCTGGAGGTAAGGGGTGGTGAGTTGGAATCAGAAGATAAAATGTGGTACCGCTATATTTCATTAAGGCAGTTGGACCACATCCAACTTCCAGGCTAGTCCAGTCTCTTGAAGTGTTGCTAGAAATTTTCTCTAAAGCTGCTGCTAATGCCTATAGGATTTCTGGGACTCGTTGGGCAGTAGCATTCTACTCTACCCAGTCCAGTCCATCCTACCCTACCCAATTTGTGTTGGTTCAAATTCAAAAGCCCTGGAGTTCCATAGTTACCCTGAAAGCAGGGGGCATTCTCAACATAGGGCTTTGACCACATTTGTTCACACTTAGAGTTGGGGCTGACCTTTGGACCCACACTGATTACAGAAACCCCACATACTACTTTAATACTGGGGGGTAGGCCAATCAAGGAGAGAGGGGAGAGCTATGGTATCTACCAAGCGTTTTTGTTTATGCGGTCAGGAGAGATTGACTCTGTGACCTCTCTTTTGTTTCTGGATCTTAGTTTCTTGAGTTCTTTTGATCCCTCCAAAAAATACCTATCCTCACAAGAGCCAGAACAGATGGAAGCATTTTCTTTCTCATCCCCCAAACCCATGTAGTGCTATGGTATTAAAACTGTCTCTGGTGACTGCTCGATGGTGGGGGCAAATGTATGAGGGATTACTGATCTTTTGTTTAGGACCCGGCTTCCCAACTAGATAAAAGCCCAATAGTCATGGTTTGTGTTTAGGCCTAGGGCTTTTTCCAGTGTGTTCTCTGACCCAGAGTCAGTAACTCACTTACCCCATAGCCTGGGGGCTGTGGTAGTTGGGTGAATGACCCGTGTGAACTAATTCTCTGAACCTGGGTGGCTGAGTTCTGCACACTCCGCTCAGTTACACAAGTACCTTAACCTCTGACCCCAATACTCAGTCTTCTCTCTTTCTCCCTTTAAATGACTTCTTTAAAAGCAAGGAGTAGGAGGATAATCAAGATTTTCACAAGAGGTTCTGAGCTTCCCCTGTAATGTTTTGCTTTAAATTCCTCCTACAACAACTTAACCTCAACAAGCCTGATTTTTCCACACTACTTTCCAAAGGCGACATGGTGATGCTTTATGGCAAAAACCTCTTAAGTGTTAACACAAATGCAAAGGTCACTTCTCCTTCCAGTTGTTATGCTGCCCAAATTCTGATTTATAAATCCAGACATTTACCACATTGCCAAGCATGATTGCCATTAACAATGGCCTTGATAAGCATTCAGGGATTCAGAGTACCCTAGGGATGCACTGGCAACTTTGCAATCACATCGATTCCTAAATCTGGATCCTGAAAACTTTTAATGAATCATTGTCTGCATTCCAACTGTTATTCCTCTAATATTTCAGGGAATGTGAAAATCCTTTTCCTGCCTTACCAAAAAAATGTCTTTATTTTTTCCGGCATGTAACATTCCCTAGGGGTCCTAACAGGGAGCCCCAGTTCAGATCTTTGAGGGACCCTGACTCAGTAGAAGCAGCAATCATCAAAAGAATCTTTCATCAGCTCTGTACAGAGTTGTAGGTTAAGGACTTCTTTTGTCTTGCTGCTTTTAATATCTTTTCTTTATCACTGTATTTTGCAAATTTAATTGCGATGTCTTACCATTTTCCCTGTATGTTGATTTTGATAAGAGTTCTCTGTGCCTCTTACATCTGGATATCTGTTTCCTTTCCCAGTTTAGAGAAGTTTTCAGCTATTATTTCTTCAAATAAATTTTCTGCCCCCTGTTTTCTCTCTTCTTTTGGGACTCCTATAATATGAACGTTACTATGTTTGGTGGATTCACTCAGTTCCCTAAGTCCATTCTCCCATTGCATAATTCTTTCTTTCTGTTGTTCAGCTTCATTATTTTCCATTGTTTTATCTTCTAGGTCAAAAATTCCTTCCTCCTGTTCTTCCAGCCTGCTGTTCATTGCATCAAGCCTGTTTCCAATCTCGTTTATTGCACTCTTCATCTCTGATTTTTTTTTAACTGTTTTATCTCTGTAGTAAGGGTCTGCTGCCTGATGGCTTCTATTCTTTTCTCAGGGTCAGTAAGTATCCTTATGATTGCTTTCTAATTTCTTCATCTTCTCAAGAACTTCAAAAGGAAATATTTTTGTCTCTATTTATGGATTAGGAAACATAAAGACCTAGAGTTTAGTTGACTTGTCAAAGTCATGCAGCTAGTGAGTACAAGAGTATGTTTCTTTTTTTTTTAAGATTTTATTTATTTATATATCAGAGAGAGAGAGAGAGAGAGACCACAAGCAGGGGGAGCAGCAAGCAGAAGGAGAATCAGGCTTCTCGATGAGCAAGGAACCTGATGCTAGACTCAATCCCAGGATCCTGGGATCATTACCTGAGCTGAAAGCAGATGCTTAACTGTATGAGCTACCCAGGTATCCTGAGTAGTTAGTTTCAAACCCAGTTTTGTCTTGACTCCAAAACCTATATTCTTTCTACTGCACCATAATATAAAATATGTAGTACAATGCTTACAGCATATTTGGTGCTCAATATATTGTACTTTTTATTCTTATTTTTTTCACTCAGAGTCAAATGTTTTATATTTTAATATATTTATCTAAATATATTTCATATACAAATGTGTGATATGTATTTTGTACATTTTAAATATTATTTAAAATACATATATAAAAATAATACATATTTAAATATTATTTATGGGGTGCCTGGGTGGCTTGTTAAGTGTCTGCCTTCAGTTCAGGTCATGATCCCAGGGTCCTGGGATCGAGCCCCACATAGGGCTCCTTGCTCAGCAGGAAGCCTGCTTCTCCCTCTCCCACTCCTCCTGCTTGTTCCCTCTCTCACTGTCTCTCCCTCTGTCAAATAGATTAATAAAATCTTAATAAATAAATAAATACATTTTGTATTTGAAATATGTGATATTTCATGTAAATACTCACCATATATAATATGTATATTTTATATTTATACATTTGTTATATATGTATTATGTATGAGTGTGTCCTTTCTTGCGGTTCTGCTTCTCTGATTGAACACCACTGAAACAGGGGCAAAAGTGAAAGCTGGTACATTTGTTAAGAGGCCAACACCATTTAATCTAGGACCAAAGATCCAAAATGTTATCATGGAGATGGAGACAGGTTTACCAATTTAAGAAATCTTTTGGAGGTCATATTATGGCTCTCCAGAGAAACCAGTAGGATAGAGAGAGAGAAAGAAAAGAAAGTGATTTCTCATAAGGAATTGGCTCATGTAAGTATGGAGGCTGTGAAGTCCCAAGATTGGTGGTTGGCAAGCTCCAGACTCAGAGGGGCTGATGGTGGAAGCTGGCAGGCTTGAGACCCAAGAATAGTTGGTTTCAGTTCGAGTTTAAGGGCAGGAAAAGACTTATGTCTAGGCAGAAGGTGGTCCCTCATATTTTTTGTTGTTTTTGCTCTAGTCAGGCCCTCAACTTGTTGTATAAAGCCCACCCACATTAGAGAGAGCAATCTGCTTTTCTCCGTCTACTGATTGCTGTGTTAATCTCATCCAGAAACATTCTCAGAGACAAACCCGGAAATGTCTCTGCACTCTGTTGCCCAGTTGAGTTGACACATAAAAGTAACTTTCACTAAGCATGATACGCTCTAGTTCCATCCATGTCAACTATCATATGATCTCCCTGATATGAGGGAGTGGTGATGCAACATGGGGGCTTAAGTGGGTAGGAGAAGAATCCATGAAACAAGATGGGATAGGGAGGGAGACAAACCATAAGTGACTCTTAATCTCATGAAACAAACTGTGGGTTGCTGGGGGGAGGGGGGTTGGGAGAAGGGGGGTAGGGTTATGGACATTGGGGAGGGTATGTGCTTTTGGGTAAATTGGAAGGGGAGATGAACCATGAGAGACTATGGACTCTGAAAAACAATCTGAGGGGTTTGAAGTGGCGGGGGGGTGGGAGGTTGGGGTACCAGGTGGTGGGTATTATAGAGGGCACATCTTGCATGGAGCACTGGGTGTGGTGAAAAAATAATGAATACTGTTTTTCTGAAAATAAATAAATTGGAAAAAGAAAAAAAAAATAACTTTCACATAGATATAAAGGAAAACCTCAGGTTTTTTCCCTTCCTGTATAGAGAAAAACCCAGTACTCCTCTACTTTGAGATTCTTCCCTGTGAATTTCCTACTAACACAAACCATTTCTGACATTTCTAGTCACCAGATATGTGGAGGGTTTTCTTCACAAAAACAAGCTAGCCTCTGACGTCAGCTGGGTGTCCTACCATTTAACTCAATTCTGACACTGTGAGGTAGCCTCAGATCTCATGGGTTAAGGACTCACTCCCATAAGTCTGCCTCTCCCCACTTCAGACCCCAGTTGCAAGCTTCTTATTGTCCATGGCTCTGACCCACTGGATCTAGAGCAAAGGTTTCAATGACCCCTTCTACAAGCACAATTAATTTGCAGAGGGACTCTCAGAACTCAGGGAAATGCCTACATACCTTTACCGGTTCATTCAGGGATATGAATCTCATGATCTCTATGTATCTCATGATAGATGAGACAGGGGTACAGCCAAATGAAGAGATACCTAGAGCAAGGTCTGGGAGGTTCTGGCCCCATGGATCTGGAGTGCATCACCCTCTTGGTATAGATGTGTACACCCACTTGGAAGCTCTTTGAACCCCATACTTTTGGGATTTTATGGAGGTTTTATTATGTTGGCATGATTGATCATCATTAATTCCATTTTCAGCCCTTGCCCCTCTCAGGAGAATGAGGTTGTGGCTAAAAATTCCAAGCTACTAATCATGACTCCCTCTTTCCAGTGACCAGCCCTTATCCAGGAGCCATCCAGGAACCCACCCAAAGTCACCTCATTAGAACAGAAGATGCTTGTACTGCTCTTATCACTTAGGAATTGATAGGGATTTTAGGAGCTGTGTGCCAGGAACTGGGGACAGAGACCAATATATATTTTCTATTATTTCATGAGATGTATATTGGATGCATGTCTGCCTTTATGTGTGCTGGCACTAGACCTCACACTTGGAAGGACTCCACAGTTGGTTTAATGCTCTGCTGTTGGAGTCTTAAAATTCTTGGTAATTTTTCAACAAGGGGCCCTGCATGTTAATTTTTTATTGGGCTCCACATAATATGTAGCAGGTCCTGATTAGATATGAGGAGAAGCTCAAGGATTACACTTAGGTTGTTGGCATAAACTGTGTGGACAGTAGTGCATTTGGAGGCGGAATTTGGGGGAGAAATTAAGAATTTTGATTGGAACGTGTTAACTCAGAGCTGCCTTTTAGACATTGTGTTAAGGTATTTGTTGCTTGCTTCCCCAGCATTCATTTCCCTCTTCCTGGTGCCTGGCTAGACCGTTTCCCAGCTTTGTGGTTAGGGTTTGATTGGCTCTAGTTCTAGCCATCCACATGCTGTTCTGCCATTGCAGGTTCTGCCATATAACAAATAATCAACCAAGCCGAGCAGACTAGTGCTCTTTGAATGCCCTTCAACTGGGGAAAAAAAGGAGAAAGAGAAACTGTTTGATAAGGAGAGACAAAGATTGCAGAAATGGAGCCTAAAGTTTTTTTTTTTTTTTAAGATTTTGTTTATTTATTTGACACAGAGAGATCACAAGTAGGCAGAGAGACAGGCAGAGAGAGAGGAGGAAGCAGGCTTCCCACTGAGCAGAGAGCCCGATGCAGGGCTCAATCCAAGGGCCCGGAGATCATGACCTGAGCCGAAGGCAGAGGCCTAACCCACTGAGCCACGCAGGCACCCCCCCCTTTTTAAAAAAAATCCCAAGCCATGGATATGTGTGGGAGAATCTGCTTATTTTCCTGGTATCCATCCTTGCCATCTTTCTATGTAAGAGATCTTCCACTGTTTAGCCAGATATATGGTCTCCTGATATAAAGACTGCATTTCCCAACATTCCCTGGAGCTAAGTACAGGCATGTGATTATATTCTATTTAATGGGCTACAGGGGGGCATGGTGTGTGCAATTTGTTGGTCATAGCCTTAAAGAGAGGGAGCATGCCATTTCTCCTCCCTTCTACTTTCAGCATTCTAGAATTTGAATGCATTGACAGAAACACCAGTAGTAAGCAACAGGCAAGAACCCTGGTCCTTTGACACCATGGAGCAATGCCAGTTTCAGACTGTCTCCCTCTTAGCTTTTCTAAGAGAGCTAAATACTATCTTATTTAAGATAAGACTGTTATCCACCACTTTTTGGAGTTCTGTCACATGCAGTGTTAATCCTAAATGATACAATATTCATATAATTAACTCCTTTTCTTCTCATGGTACCTAAATAATGATCTGTTTGTTACAAACAAGATTCTAATAAGGACAGTTTTTCTTACTCAAGCCATGTGAAATTTGGTCTACCTACACACTAAAAACACCCCTACCCAACCCATATTTTGCTTTGCCTTTTAGGTCCTCAAAAGAAATATAGACACTTTACTAGAATCTGTATTATTAAAAGCACCTCTACTTTCCCTAGGGATGCAACAATAGATCCACATTTTTCTGGCACCAGCTCACATTTCATAAACCCTTGTTTAAAATTAACCCAAACCATTAAACAACACAGAAAAAAATTATTTTTAAATGACACTATAAAAACTGCCTTCTGAGAAACTGAAACAGGTGAGTTTACATGTAATCTCAGATAAGGTGACCAAATATCCAAAATTGGCTAAGACAGTCCCAACTCTGAGATTGCTGGCTGCTCTGGTTTCTGTCTCAGCACACGTCCTATGGTTTGGGCCAGATGTCATCCAACTTTTGGACAGGAATTCCTGCCCCCAACTTGGGTGAACAAGTTGCTAAAAATGGGGAGAAACAACATGAAAGTGGAAAGGGCAAAAAAGGAACTAAACTCTGGTTGCAATTTTAGTTACATTTTGGTTCTTTGTTTGACAATGTTTGTAATCATTTGTCAACACATATTGTTTAGTTTGGGATCTTTCAAACCGTGATGGGGATGATCCATTTCTAGGGTTCGATCAGTATTTTTTTTTAAGATTTTATTTATTTATTTGACAGACAGAGATCACAAGTAGACAGAGAGGCAGGCAGAGAGAGAGAGAGGGAAGCAGGCTCCCTGCTGAGCAGAGAGCCTGATGTGAGACTCGATCCCAGGACCCTGAGATCATGACCTGAGCTGAAGGCAGCAGCTTAACCCACTGAGCCACCCAAGCACCCTCGATCAGTATTTTTAAAAAGTGGTTTTGATTATAATAGGCTAGAAAATGCCAGTATGCATTTCACATACTGAAGATGAGTATTTTTCAAAAATTTCTATTTATGTATTTTTTGTGAGTCTTTGGTGCAAGAGGGTGATCAAAAGAAGTTTAAAACTCACTAAATTTTAGTAACTTAGGAATACACTCATCCACTGTCTCTTGTACCATGCAACAATGTTATGAAATTTTAAACCTTTCATTCAACAGATATTTGACATATGTAATATTAGCAGTACTTGTCCATTCATCGCTTCCCTGGATAGGGTTTCCCTTAAGCCCAATTCTCACACAAGTTTTCCAGGGCTGTTCCAGGGACTTTGTAAGTATTTAGGCCTGTGGGATGGGGGTTGTCTACAGGGGATTGGTCTGTGGACAGTTCAACCTTGAAATTCCCTGGACAGATGGTGTTTAAAGACTAAATTTAAGTTAGCCAGTTGGGCAAGGAAAGAAGGGCATTCCAGCTAGGAGCAGTATGTGTTAAATGGAAGAGAGAAGCAGTAGACTATATGGTTTCACAATATCTTAGATGTAATTCTGAATTCCAAAAAGTTCTGAAAGCTGAAAGCATGAGGCAAGAAAACCGATTCCATCTGAACTCATTGGTGTGCTGCATTTATCACTTGAGTTCACATTATTTCTATCATACTACACTGATATCCAGTCAGTCTAAAGTATGGTTATGGTCCACATAATGTATATATGAGTTCTTAAGGAGTATATGATTATAAAAGACTGGCACATTAACTATTTACTTATCAATTTTATAGAAGGTATTATTTTTCCTCTTTATGTTTTTTTTAAAGATTTTATTTATGTATTTGAGAGAGAGAATGAGAGAGAGAAAGGAGCATGAGTGGAGGAGGGTCAGAGGGAGAAGCAGACTCCCCGCTGAGCAAGGAGATCAGCTTACAGTTCTGTCCTGGGAGTCAGGGTCATGACCTGAGCCTAAGGCAGACCCTTAACTGACTGAGCCACCAGGTGCCCCTCCTCTTTAAGTTTTAATGAAAATAAAACTTCAGGGTGCCTGGGTGGCTCTGTAGGTTAAGCGTCCAGCTCTTGATTTTGGTCAGGTCACAATGATGGGGTTGTGAGATAGAGCCCCACATTGGACTCTACACTGAGTGTAGGGCCTGCTTGAGATTCTCTCTCTCCCCCTCTGCCCCTCCTCCCACTTGTGCTTTCACTTTCTCTCTCTCTCAAAAAAAAAAATATTGAAACCTCAAAATCTATAGCATTAGCAAAATAGAAATCTAGTGAAGCCAGCACAGTAATGTATACATAATTATGGAAGAACTCATGCATAAAGGGGTTATATGATGTATCTCAGGAATCAGTTTGTCAAATTTATACCCTGCACATTTATGATTGATGACTTCTTAATCTTTCTCCAGTTGTTTAATGGTTTCCATATGCTTGCTTGTGCTTTAACTCATGTGCATTTGGTGAATCCTACCTACCACAAGCAAGTGGAAGTCTATAAAGTAAAAAATTGTCTCTTTTTCACCACATCCTCCTCCCCCGGCAGCACATTGTTCAGAGGTAACCACTCTTAAAAGGTGTGTATATATTCCTTCAGACCTTTTTTAAAATTTGTATGTGAGCCTGCCTTATGTCATAGATATACAAAAAACGAATGTTGGGTGATGGGCATTAAGGAGGGCACAGGATGTGATGAGCCCTGGGTGTGATATGCAACTGATAAATTATTGAACACTGCATCCAAAATTAATGATGTACTATATGTTGGGTAATTGAATGTAAAGAAAAAAACACCAAATGTTTCTTCTGTCATTCTCTCACGGAAGTGGCATAATGCTATGAAGGTGTTCTGCAGCTTGTCCGCTTCGCTTAGTATGTTCTATGTATCCTTTCACAGAAAGATGTATAGACCAACCTGATTCTTTTTAATGATTGCTTCATGTTCTATTGCATGGATGTCTTTAATTTACCCATTGTCCTACTGACAGATAAATAGGGTTTTTCTATGTTTTTATGATGGCAACTATTCCTTCAGATTTATACCCTGTACCACCTCTTAGTCATACTTAAAAGACCTCACTCTCTAAGGTCCTTAGCCAAAATGTATATTTTCTAGGAACTGGTACCTTCTTTTCTCTTAAACCAAAGAGAAGTCATTCATGTTAACCTGTAAATACAGCAACAAAAAGCATTTGTTGATTTTTTTTTTATGAGAACTATAAAGGTAACTGAGAGGGCTCTGATGTGGTAGAAACCATTAATGTCTTGCTGTTGACTCCTTTAGCTCACCAGTCTCATTTTCTTAAGCAAGGTCATTCTGGAGGTTGTTCTTAAAATTCTTTAGCATTCACGTTATCGTATCTTTCATTGTAGGAACATCTAAGAAGCACAGACCTGAGAAAGAATCTCCAGGTTAAAGAGGTGGAATTTGCTAGAATTTAAAAGCAATGTTTCCACACTGGAGAAGTGACATACTAACGGGCTCTGGCACAAAGCCGCTTTCTAATTCTTTCCCTCCACCTCTGCATCCAATAGTGACCTACTCTGAGAGGAGGGGAGTGTGTTGGTTAGGAGCATGGGCTCTGCAGTCAGACACCCCAGGTTCTGCCTCTTGTTAGCTCTGGGGCTTGAACAAATGACTTACCTCCTTGTGACTCAGTTTCTTCATCTACTAAAATGGGGACAGGGACAGGGATGGTGATGATGATATTGCCTACTCTATAGGATTGCTATGAAAATAATCAAAGATTAGTATTTGTAAAGCATTTACAGGGGCTGGAACATAATAAACTCTATATAAGTGTTTGTTAAATATGAATGGCACAGGGGTGCCTGGGTGGCTCAATGGGTTTAGCCTCTGCCTTCAGCTCAGGTCGTGATCTCAGGGTCCTGGGATCGAGCCCCACATCGGGTTCTCTGCTCTGCAGGGAGCCTGCTTCCCCCCTCTCTCTGCCTGCCTCTCTGTCTACTTGTGATCTGTCTCTCTCTGTCAAATAAAGAAATAAGATCTTAAAAAAAAAAAAAAAACACAATGGTATGGGCATTGTGGCTGTTTTTCTGAGTTTCCTGAAGAAGCAGCTGTTCATGAGACCTTCCCAAAGTTCAAATGCAGCTGAAGTTGCCCAAAATGTGGTGTGAAAACTCTTCCTTTTCCTGTTTGTCAGTGGCTTCACTGTAGAGGTGTCTCTATTCAGTGCTCCCAGAAGTCCTATATATGTCCAGTGGCCCGCTCTGGATGTCTAAGCTTCTAATGAGAAATGATACCTTATTTAGGTTAAATAGAAGATGGATTGATATCGAGTGTCTGCTTTCTAGATAGTTGTTAACACATTCTTTGTTTTCAACAAAATATTCTCATAAGCAGAGGAGCTTTGCAAAACACATCACGGAAGAAATTGAGTTAGATTTCAGAAACATAAATACAATAAAAATTGTCTGGATTCATAGGAAATCTGTGACTTTCCGGATGCAAGAAAATGATATAAAATTCATTGACAATATATATTTATATCTCACATTTTCAAATTTTAATATTATAGCTATTAGAAATGTATCCAATTTTTATTTATACAAGGGCTGATTAGCCAGATCTTATATTTTACAAGTTTTTTGTTCCTGTTTCCTTCCTACCCTAAACCTGCAATTTTCTGCATTTTGATCAATTACAGAGCATGTGAACTCAGGTGTGAAATTGGTTTCTCGTAATATGGTTAGATTTCCAACACTGACCATATAGCTCCTCACTTTCTCTCTAGCAAGAAATTATAGGACTAAAAATCCTCCCCTCTGGAGAGGCTCCATATTCTCTGGGGTAGTTTGTAGCTTTGGGTTGAACACACTGACAGAGTAATTTCATATTGTTGTCTGCTGTAATATGACTTAGTTTCCCAACAAAGTTGAATGTCTTACTTCATCATATTATCACTAACAGGATTTGGGGGCTTGACACCAGCTTTAAACCCCAGTTTCAGGATAGCATAATACTTGTAGGACTTTGGGTGGGATTTCTAATACTGAAAGAGGGAGGGAAAATTTGCATGCTGTGGATAGCTGCTGAAGTACCCATGGGGAGTTGGCATTCGAGCTTTTAGACTTTGATTAAAACACTTGGAAGGAAGCTGTAGCAGATACAGCTATAATCAACCTATAATTGGGTATTCTGTGTGTTTGGGTTTTTTATACCTTACCTTGTTCCGCAAAGTCAAGCAGTTATACGACTCCTCTTCCAGGACAGCATCAGGAAAAGACGGAGCTCTCATTTCTTTTCTTTCTCCTTGGCCTGCACAGGCCTGTGCTTAACTCTGTAATAATTTCTTTTCAAAGTCTAGTTGCTCAGGCAACTACACTCTTTGCTCTCTAACTTGACCCCATTTCCTGATGAATGGGCTTTTCATTTTTTCACTGAGTCCTGAAGGCTTTCACATTCCGCAACTTTCTCTGCTAAATGGCTCTAGGCATAACTGCTTAGAAAATCATAGGCAATCATAAAACCTTAGATTTTTTAAGGAAATTTAGAGATCATTTAATCCAACCCCCTCATTTTACAGTTAAAGAAATTGGGGTCCCAAGAGGGTAAATAACTTGTTCAATGTCATCCAGCTAATTTGTAAGCTGTTTAGAATTTTTCCGAAGCTAATTTTTTGAATTGGGTAGAACTACTACTAAAGCCATTAATTTTAAAGGGCACAAACTTTTCCATCTTGATCCTTTTGAGCTGTCATATGAATATAACTTAAAGAACCAAATTTATGAAATCGTGACTCCTAATCTTAAAAAAACACTGTGATGTGAGAAATAGTTAAGTGAGGTTTGGAATTACCATGCCTTTTTTTTTTTTTTTCAAGATTTATTTATTTGACAGACAGAGAGTGAGCACAAGTAGACAGAGGAGCAGGCAGAGGGAGAAGCAGTCTCCCCGCTGAGCAGGGAGCCTGATGCGGGACTCGATTCAAGGTCCTGAGATCAGACCTGAGCCGAAGGCAGCCGCTTAATGACTGAGCCACCCAGGCACCCCTACCATGCTTTTTAGTGGTGAGGGGGTGGGAGGTTGGGGTACCAGGTGGTGGGTATTATAGAGGGCACGGCTTGCATGGAGCACTGGGTGTGGTGAAAAAATAATGAATAATGTTTTTCTGAAAATAAATAAATTGGAAAAAAAAATAGAACATTTATCATAACAATGGTCTCAGAGGTGGTGGTTAACTGAGGGTTGACTAGGTCCAAGAAGATTGCTTTGGTTTACCTAAGATCTTATTTTGGTGGAGGAGGGAGTTGAGGGAAAATGGAACAACACACATAGAGAGAAATGGGTGTTAGGTTAGCCTCAATTATCAATTGTCATTACTGTTAATAAATATCACACTTTGTTTCTACAAGATCACAACTCAAGTTTGTAAGAAATTATAAGTTATCTTTGTGTCCAGAACTTGCATCTAGCTAGAGCCAAAGATGAAAAGTCTCTGGCTTCCCCATGCTCTTTCCATTGACCACTCATTCCAATTAGCGAGTTCTCCAATGTGGCCACAAATAACTCATAGAGTCTTTGAAGAGCCACTCTTCTTTGCTGCTGTGTGACACTCTGTGCAAAGCAGTTTATCTCACAAGTGGGCCCATCCCTAACATTTGTGAGCCTGAGATGAATCTCACTGGGCCATATACACTTCTGTCCACACTGACTTCAGAGAAGCTTGTGTATAAATGTATAGACTTCACCCTACATATCCTACATATCCAAGCTCTCTCCACAAGTCCACACACAAATTGCTCAAGTAGTCACCCCTTGACCTCACTGTGCATAATATATTCTTCCCTTAAGAGAACAGAGAGGAGCAGAAGCTCAAGCCACCCCAAGGAGGCTCAGGGCTTCATAAGCAGGGAATTCTAGGTTTCCTAGGTAAAGAGAGCTTGCTTTAGAAGAAGGAGAACAGGTTCCAGGAGGGCAAATCCTGACAGACCTGTCACCTTATGGGAAGGAGGAAGTGGAGGGAAAGGAGGGCCAGAATAGGACCTAAAGCATTAGACCCAGGAAAGAAGTCCTGGCTGATTGGATCAAGAGCAGTACTGCTGACAAGGAAACTCTGGTGTGGAACCCTCCTATAGGCATTGTCTCTTGTGTAGGACCTGTACAGAAATGGAAGCAAAGGTGTTTGACAGCCAGAAAGAAGCATTTCAAACAAGTTATTTTTTAAACAGGGAAGTTTTGAGAGATGTTCTAAAAGAGCATCTGAAAGAACAACACTATTCAAAGCTATGAGGTCAAACTGGAAGGAATCTTCAGGGTCGGCTAATGAAGATGGAATAGAGACCACAGATACAAGTAACTTGCCCAACGTCAGACTCAGCCGTTCTGAGCAGTGATAGAGCTCAGCCGAATACTGGTAGGGTGGGCTTCCAAGTTCTCAGGACTGGGTTTTTTCCATGGCCTGGTGTGGAACCGCCTTGAAGTATAACTCTAAGCAGCATGGAAGAATAGACACAGGGTAGTTGTATCTTATACCTTAAGTATGTTTTTAATGATGTGACAGCAGAAGAGCAAATACCAGTGGTTTTTACAGAAAATCAGACACCAGTCAGACTTAGAGAGAGAAAGAAAGAGTGTAAGTGAGTGAACAAAGGAGCTGGGAAATCAGGTGAAGAAAGAGGGGAAGGACTATCATGTAGGGGTCGATGCTGAGCACCAGAGAAACTTTATCTCTTCTTATGAATCAAAGGAGAGTGATGTTATCACTATTAGGTGATTCATTTGGGGAAGCTGGTATAATGAGAAAAGGTAGAAACAAAGAACAGAGCCGCAGGGACTCTGAATTACCCCCTCATCCTATTCACCCCCACTTTGGGACTATATATAACTTGATTCATACCCTCCTAGCCTGTCAGTAATATTTATTTTTAAATATGAAGGTTAGGAAATAAAAATGTATCGAAGTGGCAAGTATGGCCTAAGCACTGATTAATAGTTTTAAAACAAATTAAAGTTTGGTTTATCAAAAAGAGAATTAGGCTGGAGTACAGAATTTGTGTTCCAGTCCTAGTCCTGCAACAAGCCATTTAACCTCTGTAGTGCTGTTTTCCCAAAGGTAAACTGAAAACAGCAAAGCTAGCTCTTACTATTTATGATGGCAAAAAATAGAGGGAGGAAGCCCAAGTGTCCAATAACAAGGAAATAGATTATGGAATATATTTATAAAGTATAATATTACCAAAATTAAAAATTATATTTTGAAAAATTTTAGCAATATATTAAAAAGTTACAATATAAGGTTAAGGGAAAAAGCATGATTCAGAAGCTACATATCTATTGAGTTATGCCAACTTTCTAAAATACATGATCATAACAGACTTGAGGGGATACCTGGTTGGGTCAGTAGGCTAAGTACCTAACTCTTGATTTTGGCTCAGGTCATGATCTCAGGATTATGAGATTGAGCCCCACACTCAGCAGGAAGTCTGCTTGAGATCCCCTCCCTGTGCCCCTCCTCCCGCTCACTCCCTGGCTCCACTCTTTAAAAAAATAAAATATTTGAAACAAACACATCAACATGTTAATTTCATTATTTCTAGGCAATAGGGGTGGTTTTAATTTTCTTTTTTATATAGTATTTTTACTATTTCCCAAATTGTGTCTAATGAACATGCAGTATACTAATTTTTAGAGTTTTTATTTTAATTCCAGTTAGTCAACACACTGCGTAATATTTTCAGGTGTACGATATAGTGATTCAACTCTGCCATACATAACCCAGTACTCAGTGCGACAAATGCCCTCCTTAATCCCCTTCACCTATTTCACCCATCTCCCCTCTCCTCTGGTGACCATCAGTTTGTTTTCTATAGTTAAAAGTCTGTATCTTGGTTTGTATAGTATATTAATTTTACTACCAGGAAAAGACTTTTTTTTAAAGATTTTATTTATTTACCCGACAGACAGAGATTACAAGTAGGCAGAGAGGCAGTCAGAGAGAGGAGGAAGCAGGCTCCCTGCTGAGCAGAGAGCCTAATGCAGGACTTGATACCATGACCCTGAGATCATGACCTGAGCCAAAGGCAGATACTTAACTGACTGAACCACCCAGGCACCCCAAAGCCTTGTTGATTTGCTGTCAGGACAAGGACCCCTGCTTTATTCCTCAGTGCTGCTCCTAAGTCAGCCAGGAGGCAGGATGTGTTCTTGTGCACAGGCCTCAACACCCAGCCCCGTGACTGAGAGATGCCAGAGGAGCTACCTATGACGACCAGTTCTTTTTTTTTTTTTTAAAGATTTTATTTATTTGACAGACAGAGATTGCGAGTAGGCAGAGAGACAGGCAGAGTGAGAAGGAGGAAGCAGGCTTCCTGCTGAGCAGAAAGCCCAACATGGGACACGATCCCAGGACCCTGAGATCATGACCTGAGCCGAAAGCAGAGGCTTAACCCATTGAGCCACCCAGGTGCCGCTATGACATCCAATTCTGCACAAAACTACCCCCTCCTGGTCCTTGTCGATTCTTCATACTCATCTGTCTCTCTCACATGGTCAGAAAACTGGCCAGTTAAGAAGGGTGCTAAAGCAAAACATTTGAATGTACAAAGATAGTGGAAATTGTTTTTAGTAGAACTCTTCAGCAAGAACTGAACCGGGTTTATGGTTGAAAAGAAGCTTCTTGGGGTAGTGAATGGAAGAATGCATGAGCTCCCCCAGGAGTTTAGTTCAGTAACAAAGACAGTCATTAAACTGGTTCTAAGAAGGGCAGGTCCTGCTAGGTGCAGATCTTTCATTAGGCTGAGACATTGCAGTTTTGGGGCCAAAGGGTGTCCCTGCTTAGGACCATAGAGAAGTAGCTGAGGGGACACCAGTGTCCCCCCTGCTAATTTTTTTCCCAGGCTAATCAACTTCTCTTCTAAGGAAATATTTAGTAAATATATTAAATATACTGACTTGAAAAGGCACAAATCATTGACCTGCCTCATGCATCCCCATGTTTTGGTTTGCCCTCCCTATGACAGCATGCCCATATCACCTTTTCTCTCCTCCAAATCTTTGCACATCTAATCCCATGCTAGGGAAACTATTCTGCTCTCTCTGACCCTCTTTCCCTTCACCTTTATTATTATTAGTCTCGCAGGTCTCAGCTTGAGCATTCCTTCCTTGGGAGGCCTCCCCAACATAGAGGTTAATGATTTAATTATGTTCTGACAACTCTGTGATAGCACTCATCACGTTTTATTGTTACCGCATACCTAATTGTCTATTTCCCCCTACACTGTGAGCTCAAGGAAGGCAGGGACCTTTTCTGTCTTGTCCCTCACAGTTTCCTCACAGTGAATCCAATGTTTGTCCAATCTGTACTGAGGACTGAATGAGCTGAGAATGTGAGACTGTGTGCAGCTTGAGCCCCTCACCTAGAAGAATCAAAGGCTGGGATGGGAACTGTGATCAGTTCGCAGGAAATCCAGTGAACAGAATCCCTAACTTCACCAGAGCTCAACTTTATCCAGATTATGATAAGAATCCCGAGATGAGAATCAGGAGCACAAGGTGTGTGACTTCTGACCAGTTGCTTAACATCTTTATCTGAGCAGCAGATTTCTGAGTAGCAGAGGGAAGTATAGGAAAGTACTCTAAACACAACGTAAATATGAGTGCGCAGTTGTGGAGACCTAGAAGAAATGGAGTCATCCCTTAAGGGCTGTGGTTGGGACTAAGAGGCCACATTCTGGTTCCTATTTTTCCCACCTCAAGCCATACGTCTGGTCAAGTCAGCACAGTCAGTACAGTGGAGCCCTCATCAACCCCCACTCACCACTGCCATTATCTGGTTGATTAATACGGCTTGTGTGTTATTGCAAGGGAAAGGGGAGGAGCAGAGAGAACAAAGTAGCTGCGCTTGCTGGTGTAAGAGTGTGGTGGATCTGTCACAAACACTTTCCAGATTCCTCATTCTCTAGGGGATAATTTTTCTGCTGGTATTTTGAGATCTCAAAATTAAATACCTGTACCAGAACTGCCATCTCCAAGGTGACAGTGCTAGAAATCTCTCTTGGCTTCTTAACATGAGAGGCTTTAAATAATAGTTTCCTTAATGAAGCACCATATGGATAACATTCTAAGACAGGTAATCAAATGGTGGGAGAAAAAAAAAATTTGACTAAAAAAACAAGTGTGAAAGCATTTCACAATATATTCATATACAAAGTCATCACATTGTACACTTTAAACTTACTCAAAGTTATATGTCAATTATACCTCAATAAAACTGGAAAAAGAGAATTCGGAGTAGAGTTGATATAACAAATAAAAATATTTGGGACATACATTAAGAAATTATTTGTTATTTCTATCTGAAATCCAAATTTAACTTGGTGTTCTATATTTTACCAGGCAAATTTTATTGGAAAGCATCTCCTTTTCCCTTAGGTCCATTCTAATTATTCCATAATGAAAAATAAAATGTTTTTATTTATTTATTTTTAAGAAAGATTTTATTTGTTTATTTTACAGAGAGAGAGAGAGAGCACAAATGGGGGAGCAGCAGAGAGAGAGGGAGAAGTAGTCTCCCCACTGAGCTTGGAGCTCGATGTGGGGCTCGATCCCAGGACCCTGAGATCATGGCTTGAGCTGAAGGCAGATACTTACCCAACTGAGCCACCGAGGCACCCCAATAAAATGTTTTTAAAAATATTCATTCTGTAGTATCATTGCTTATATGAGTTGAATGTTATCATTTAGTGTTTTAAAATTACATTTCACTTCAAAATAACCCTGAGGCACTTGAGTGGCTCAGTCAGTTAAGCGTTGGACCCTTGATTTTGGCTCAGGTCATGACCTCAGGGTGGAGCCATGCCCATTGTGGAGCCCAGCGTGGAGCTTGAACTTACGACCCTGAGAGCAAGATGCACGTTGAGATCAAGAGTTAGACATCTAACCAACTGAGCCACCCAGACACTCCTATATTATTTTATTTTTTTATTGAAAATTTCAAATGTATACAAAAGGAGGAGTATTTTTATGAACTTCCTGTATCATCAACCAGCTTCAACAGTTACTACCTCATGGCCAGCATTGTTTTATCTATAACTTTACCCATTCCGCCTCCCTCCCACCACTTCAGTTATTTTAGAACAAATTCCAGTCATCAGAACATTTCCGTGATAATTACTTCAGTATATATCTGTAAAAAGAGAAAGATATTTTAAAAATATACCTATAAAAATAATCATACCTAAAACAATGTATATTTTTTATATGATCAAATATTAAATTAGGGTTCAAATCTCTCTGGTTGTTCCATAATTTTTCAATATGTGTGTATTTTTTTAAATCAGAGACCAGAAACCAAAGTCCTTTTCTTATAATTTATAGATAGGTTTCTCCCTATTTATTGAGGAAGCTTGGTTATCCACCCGAGTCTCCTACATTCCAGATTATGACCCTATGTCTCTGTACTTCTTATAAACTGGTAGTTGGTTATGGAGATGTGGTTGAATTCAGGTTAATTTTTTTTTTTTCCTGCAAGAGTACCTGGTAAATGGTGGTGTGTATTACAAGGTATATAAAATCCAATTATCTCTCTTTTTGTGATATCAGAAACCACTGACGATCATTGCCTAGATCCATTATTTAACTAGAAATCAGCAAAATGGTGTTTGTTTGGCTGCATCATTCTTTTTCTATGTATTATTGAGAAAACTTTCCCCCACCGATTATTTTGTCACCATAAGGTGTATTTTATAAGGGTAAGTATCATAGGTCAGTGCCCTGGGAAATAGATTTTGTGGTGGAGATTGCCTATCAGAGGCTTACAGGGGAGAGTTCTGGGGACCAACACCTGTAAGAGAGCGATGGAGGCAGGGACTGGATGAGGGAGAGATTGAATGGTGAACGACTTGCAAAGGAGGAGTCAGCCCATCCCACAGGGAACTTTGAAGCTGGGAAAACTCTTCGGAACTGTGGCTGTGCCTTTGTATTCCCGTTCTACCTTTGCAATGACAAATCCTTGTCTGTGGGCTGCTTTGGGATTGAGAATGTTTTCTTGTGTAAGACAACAGCCTTTATCGAAAGGCAGTTCCTGGGGAAGGCTCAGCCGGGAACCTTTAGCCATAGAGGCTCCCGACAGTTGGATGAATATCTCAGTCTTGGAGCGGGGTATCAGAGCAGTGCACTGAAATATTTGATACAAACAGGCACGTTAAATGCTTGATTCTTTCTCTGTATTTACCAGGTTTAAGAATTATGAGCTGATTCCTTAACATCTTCCAAAGGTAACCAATGAGATTTTCTTTTTAAGTATCATAAACTCATGGATGTTACCATATTTGATGTGTTTGCAATCCTCAGCAGTAGTTATTTCTATTGATTTCTGTCTTTTGCCAAGAGAGACTTCCTCAAGTTGGCCTATGCACCTTTGATATGAACCCCTCCGCCCAGTAGTTTTTGATAGCTTCCTTACTTTCTTGATGACAGAATGTTCAGGCTCAAGTGCTACAGTTCCTGTCCCGGACCTGTAAATTACGAGGCAGAAGTCGTATTGAGCAGCCACAACCAGTTTAGCAACGGCGCTCCCTGTTCCTGGGTTGGCTGTTGCTTGGCCTTTACACAGAGAGAGTTGGAAATACACAATTTTTTAAAAAGAGAAATGCGTCCTCAACTCTTTTTTTTTTTTTTTTTTTTTAAGATTTCATTTATTTATTTGAGAGAGAGACAGTGAGAGAGAACATGAGCGAGGAGGAGGTCAGAGGAAGAAGCAGACTTCCCATGGAGCTGGGAGCCCGATGTGGGACTCGATTCCGGGACTCTAGGATCATGACCTGAGCTGAAGGCAGTCGTCCAACCAACTGAGCCACCCAGGCGCCTGCGTGTTAACTCTTCACTGGTATTTCTAGCTTGAATTTAGGATTACAGGGGTTTACTAAACTTCTTTGATTTTTGTTAGTGTATCTTTTCTCCTCTGGAAAATCCTGTGTTAGCTAGGAAGCAATGGGAAGTTACTTGAATAAGAAGGCGTTATAACACTTAACAGCAGAAGGAAGGAAGGGAAGGGACAAAAGCTGGGAAGGAATGTGTTTCATTTTGCAGAAGGAACGGTTTCAGCCAAGGAGATGCCAACTAGGTGTCTTGCCTGGTATCTCCTTACATGAGTCAGTTTGAGCCAGCTGGGAGCTGAGGACCTTCTCAGCGGCCCCCCGGAGTTGTCCTGAAATTACCTTTAGCTCTTTATAATACTAAGATCTCCTTCTACAGGCAGTTTTCTGCAGTTTTTAGAATATACAATGTATACATTACCATGCTGACTTGCTAGGCAGGCACAATTGAACCAAAGTGCCTAATGGGAGCCTCTTGCCCTTCACCCTTTCTGCTTTTTGAATGCTAGAGTGCTCTTAAAAGTTTTGGTGTTTTCTTTTTGAACAAAACCGGACACCAGCTTCATATATTGTGCTTGCATAGAAATGGAGAAAGAGGAAGAGAAATGCAACCTGCACTATTGTTGCAAATAAAGTTTTAAAATTAATGGCCTTGATTAGTGACTCAGTGCTTAACCTGGGTTCCCAGATAAGGGGTGCTTCAGGGCTTCTTAGGGAAGGACTTTTCTTGCCTTTTGATGATGTGGCTATAGGTTTCCCTGTTCTTTTTTTCTCTTAGTCTTTATCTTACTTTTAATAGTTCTTGCAACTTTCTGGTCTAATACTGGCTCCTTTTCTTGTTTTCTAGATAATGTATATTAATAAATATGTATTTTAATGACACTGGGAACTTGTAGTCAGATATGCCCCACAGTATGTGCTCAATTTGCATTTCTGAAACCATCTTCTTAATACCACCAAAAATCAAAGTCTGGTTTCCCTTACATAATATATCAGGTTGTTTCCAATTGTTTAGTACCAGAATTCCTATTTAAGAAATATTTGGAGACTCCTGGGTGGCTCAGTCAGTTAAGCATCTGCCTTCATCTCAGGTCATGATCCTAGAGTCCTGGGATCGAGTCCCACATCGGGCTCCTTGTGCAGTGGGAAGCCAGCTTCTCTTTCTGCCTGCTGCTCTCCCTGCTTATGTGCTCTCTCTCTGACAAATAAATAAATAAAATCTTAAAAAAAAAAAAAAAAAAGGAAAAGGAAATATATGTAGAAACCTGACAGTTTGGAGCCCCTGGGCTGGCTCAGTTGGTGGAAAGTTCTACTCTTGACCTCAGGGTTATGAGTTTGAGCCCCATGTTGGGTGTAGAGATCACTTAAAAATAAAAAATAAAATAAAATCTAAAAAAAAAAAGGAAATCTATTTGTTTTTTATGATATTCCATTCATGCATCTACTTGTATTTAATTCTGTATTTACTTAGGAACTACAGTGTTTTGTAAACTGTGCTCTTAGGATATGCCTCCTGCCCTCTGGCTCAACTTCTGATTCCTGAGGAGGTTTCTTATCTCACCATTAGAAGTAACAATAGAGAAGTGTCTAACCTCAGTGCCATTTTTTTCCCCCCTTAATGCTTATTTGACTGAAGGGTATTTCGGAAAGTTGAAGAAGGCAAAGCCGGACTGCAAATGTCAAGTGATGATTCCTGCATTTTCAGAATAAGAGTGCATAAAATATTCTTAATTTAATCTCATATTAGAAGATGGTAACCTTATAGGATATAAGACAGTAATCCTTATAGGATAAGTGGATGTCATTCAGATGAAGCCGTTGTACTGGTACTGGGAAATACAGGTCTGGGATGAAGGCGAGAATTCAAGGAAATGCTGCATGGGTCACAAGGCTGACCAGCTGTTTTCATTCTATCCAGTGATAGGACAAATGCACATATACTTCAGCTGAAGCCAGAATACCTTGAAAAGAATTTCCTGGAAGAGTGAGGATCTTAATGTAGAAGATGGTTTAATAGCTTTCTCTAGAATTTGGGAAGGTTCACATCTATACGGGCCATAGATTCTTATCCGGGGGATAGGTTCAATAGCTAATAGCTTCTCCAAGTACTTTCTAGCCCCAGGAGTCAGTAATTTAGTGTACTTAAGTAGGGATCTCCTTGACACTTTTGCATTGAATATCAGAATAAATAGGTAATAGCATATCTATATAACTTGCTAACATGTCATTTAGGCCGCTTGAGGGCTGTAGTAAATTGCTCTGCCACCTTTTTAAGTGAATATACAAATGCTAAGCATCAGTGATAAGATCATCCTGTGTTTTATTATTATTCCTCCCCTCTGGTGCTGAGAAATGAATTGCTTATGAGAGAGAAGGGAGGATTGGCTTAATAACTTGTAATCAGATATGGCACACAGCAAATGTGAACTTCCTTTTCGCCCTATTTTAGCCATCTTTTATCCCAAGAACAACTGAATCTAAAATATGGGAAAGGACAATAGCAGTCCTGGAATGTAAAGGAATACATTGAGAATAAAATAGTAGAATAAACTTAACGATTGATGACTATCTTACCATTCTTTCTAAAGAATTTCAAGGGACAACTAATGATGGTATCAACACACGTCTTACTGTTCTAAACACTTTACTACTAATAATTTATGCTTAAAACAACTCCATGAGGTAGACACAGGCATTATTTCCATTTTATGGATGAAGGAGCTGAAACACAGGGGTTAAGTGATTAGCTCACCGTCACACAGAGAGTACTAGATAGTATGCTAAACTGCCTCTAATGAAATACTGATTTCCTGACTGTATTTGGGTTTGTTCAATATTATGTTTCTAGGGAAGACTTAATCAGTTTTTGAGAAAACATGGCATTCAGTCCAATTTCAAATTAGGAAGAATCTTTGGCTCAATCCTTTAGTCTCTAAAAGTCCCTCAGAGCCTTTGCTTGGATAATTAGTTGTGAACAATATCAATTATATCTAAGTGGACAAATTTAATTACTACAGAAGACCAATTGATTTTTTTAATTATCATTGATTGCTCAGTGGTTATCTCAGTGTAAAGATTGGTACTTTCTGATTTTTTCATCTAATTGGTTTATTAAGTAGTCCAAAGGTTGACACCAAAGTAGGAGAGGTAGATTTTCCTCCTGCTCCCTTTTCATTTCCATGAAGGGTAAACGGAAGCCCGAGACATTCAACAAAAACAGCAACAATAACAAAAACAGCAATTAATATTAAATTTCTTGTAGGTTTTGGGGATCTTCTCATTTTCTGTTTTAGTGGATTTATTGGAGGCAGGGATACACTCGTTTTTGTAATTGTGAAGATAGAGCTTGTATGTTAGCTGGGGTACCACGATGCTGATATTTTTAATCCTTAAGTCAAATTCAGAGTGAAGCCAGTTAAGATCATAAGGATTATTGGAAATTGATGTGCACTTAGAAAGAGGAGAACTGGATTCTACACTTTAATCCATCCTTATCCCCCCTACCTCACCTTAGTTATACCTGTCTGTGTGATTTAACTTTCCTGTCTCAATTTTCTTATCTTTAAAATTAGGATAATCACATTTGTCTTCTTTATCATGCAAGCCACGTCTGTGACAGTACATTAAAAATGATCAAATGTATGTTGGGGCGCCTTGGTGGTTCAGTTGGTTGAGCTGTCTGACTCTTGGTTTTGGCTCAAGTCATGATCTCAGGGTCGTGGGATTGATGCCCACAGCCAGCTCTATGCTTAGCAGGGAGTCTGCTTAATATTCTCTTTCCCTCTCCCTCTGCACCCCCCACTCTCTCTCTCCAAAATAAAGAAATAAATGTTTTTTAAAATATCAACTATACGTAAATTGAAGGATCACTAATATTTAGAGATAATCATAATATTTGCATTATTCTGCTATAGAAATATTGTCTGACACCAATTGTATCAGTTGTCTATTGCTGCATAAGAAAAACTACCTCAAACCTATTGGCTTAAAACAACCATTTAGTATTTGCCATAAACCTACAGATCAGCTGTGTGGATTGTGCTGGCCTGTTCCAGGCTCAGCTCTTCTTGGGCTTGCTTATGCATCTGTGATAAACTGGGGGATTAGGATGACCCCAGCGGGGATGCTATGGCTCTCTTTCACGTGATCTCTTATTCTTTAGTAGGCTAGCTCAGAACTGTTTTCAGGACAAAGGAACAGGAGCTAAAGAGTGAGTAAGAATGCATAATGCCTCTGAGGCCTCTGCTACATGGCACCCCATCATGTCAACCATTCTAGAGGCCAAAGCAAGTTGCAGGACAGTTCAGTTCAAGAGGTGGGACAAATAAATACCACATCATGATGGGAGGAGCTGTATAGATATGTTGTAAGAAGGGAGAAAATTGGAGCCATTTTTATAATTGCTCTATCACGCTAATTGAGTCACTTCTATTTAATTTAAACTCTTAATTATTTTTATTTATCTTATTAGGACAGCATTTTTTTAACCTTTTGAATTTTCATGTCACCATATTACATATTTTTTATATAAACACATATATCTATATCCATGGTTTGTTGCCCATAGATACATTTAACATAAGACATTTGAATACATTGCGATTATTGTGACCAACAGGTAAGAACCTGGATAATTTATTAGATATATTCTCCTTTATTAATCTTATTTGTCATGTTAGCATTTGCATAAGGAAATAAAACAAACAGAAGATCTGATTAAAATAATTGTTATAATTCTCAAGCCCATAACGTTTTGCACTACTGACTTCTCTATTACACTGAAATGGTTAGTATGCTTCATTACTGGGCCTGTAAATCGATTAAATGAAGAAAGAATTGAGACAATATAAGTTGAGAATTCAGATCGCTAGCCCTGCCCTCAAGAAATTTTGTTTTGGCTTTTCTTCATTTTGTTTGAGCCAGAATGAGCCTGACTGGATGTCTACTTTGGTTACATTCCCTAAATAATGTGTTTAACTCATGATTTCACTTGGATTTGGGCATTTGGTTTTAGGATGCCAAACATCTGGATGTTTTCCTTTCAGCAGTGCCAAATATGCATCTGTGGGGAGGAATGTTCTGACTTTGGCATTTAGTTGGCATCTTTATATATGCTTTCCAATCAGATGCACTATATCGCCAGAGCAACTCCAGAAGTTTGGGTCAAAAGGATGTATTTCTGATTAAGTTTAACTCCATAAACTGTAAATATAAGCTATCTGAATTACACACAGGCACTTGGCAATATCCTGTAGATTCTAACATTCCTTTTCTTAATGTTGGCATCATGTTCAGGAACATTTAAAATATATTTCCATAACATTTCCTAAATGACTGTATTGTAATTTAATGTTATATTTGGCAAACACACCCTAACATACAGTAGCTAATAGCGTAAGCTCATTTTATTTGCATATCATTGTTAACCACTTTCAAGTAGTACTTACCAAATGTGTCAGATTATTACGATCTATTTAATGACTTAATGGATGAGATACATTGTTCTTAAATTCAATTATACCCTTTGCACCTCTAGAATTAAGGTCATGTCAGCATTTCTATTATATAAGTGACTGGGTTTAGCAGTTTTTAACTGAGCTATAAAAATTGGCTTTCAAATCAAATCTTAGTAATAAAGGTCACTGCCTGGGTGAATTTTCCCCCCAAACTTAGTATATATATAATTTTATGGTGCATCTCCTGCTTTCTAAAATAATCTTTTAGGAAAAATTCCATTATGGTCTTCATGTGGCAGAAGGGAAAGTCCTTAATTTCCTGTTTGCTTTATAAGACTAGGTTTTTTTTTCCTTGCTGAGTAACAATGATCTTAGACACTTTGGCTTTTAATATGCTCCCCACTACTTCTTGGTTGTATGACCTTGTCCTATCACTTAGCGACTCTGTGCCTCAATTTGCATATCTGTAAAATGGATTACTGATGTTACCTACCTCATAGAGTTATAGTGAGAATTAAATGAGATAATATACACACGTGTTTAGGACAGTACATATTAATTGCTCAACAAGGGTTAGCTTTTATTACTATCAGATAGGAGATTTAATATGAGTTCATTCAGCATTAGAGAAATATCTGAAGAGAACAGGCCATTGGGTTGAGACATTTAGTAAGAAGTCTGGAAGAGGCTATTGCTATCAGCTGATTATTACCCTGTTGTCCATAAAGTGGTTTTTTTTTTTTTCCTTTTCTTTTAGACATGGGCGAGATCTCACTAAGGAATGAGTAAGATCTCCTTGGGGAAGAATGCAGGTGAGGAGGATGAGAGGAAACAGGACCGAGGAAAGAGCTCTGAGGAAGAAATGAAGCTAGAAAGATCTATTGGGGCAGGGGAGAAAGTGAATAGGAAATAAAGGAGTATTAAAATACTCTAGAGCATGTATTGTGGTTCTGAATCAAATGATTATCAAAATCAGTTAGAGAGCTTGTAAAACCCAAAAGTGCCTGGAGTTTCTCACTCAGCAGGTGTAGCGTAGTGCCTGGAAATTTGCATTTCTAACAAATTCCCAGGCGATGCTGCCCCTACTAGCCTGAGGACCACTCTTTGAGAATCACTGTCAGAATGAACACTTTACATGTGCTTAGCTGTGAATAGGCATCAGAGAAGTGGAGCAAAGTAGGAAGAAAAGAAGATTTCTAAAGCTTGAAGATGAAAATAAAAATAGTTATTTTCTATAATTCATCCCCAGATTGCTTAGGAAGAGAACAAGATTGTATTGGTGGGTTATTGGCCCTGCTGTGTTAAAACATTGCTGTACGTGTTGCTAATGAAATGCTCTAGGTAATTCCCTGCAGGTGCATGTCAGTTATGAGAAGGTAGACATATTTTCCTGAATCCAGGAAAAAAATCCACTCCTTTACTGTCTTAAAAAATAATTCATTGATATTTTTGAATTTGCATTGACCAAGTGCTCAGTTTGTTCCTGAATAGCCTGCAGAGAAGTTCTCTTCTAAAAATGGAAGAGAAGCTGATGCATTGATGGAAATATCTGTTTTCCTCTGTCTGTATTTAGGGCATAATCTCTGGTTTCTTAGTTGTCATGACCTCCTGTTTTGTCAGGGGACAAGTCACTGTGTGAGAAACCACACACAGAGGCATTAGAGTGGGGTGATTACACATGACTCTGTGCAGACACCTCTGTACCCTTGTGCCATATTGCAAAAGATTCCAAAAAATTAAATAAATCTGATGGGATTCAAAAGCCCTTGGGAAGAATCTAATTAATATTTTTTAGAAATTTTCATTTCAATATGTCATGTCCAAACACCAAAAATTATAATTCCCAATCCAATTAATTGACTAAATTTTCACCTCTATTAACATTTTTTGGACTGTTCTATTTGATCTGATTCAGGATGAAGTTGTTTTTCTCTTTGGCATAACACAGATGACATTCATACAATTACAATCTGTTGTTTTCACTCTATTATACACACTGAATTCTAGAGCTGGAAAGTCCTGCAGAACTAATTCTCTTGAGTGCATATTGAATGTTCAAACCACTCTGTGTAAATGAATTTCCTTTTCTTCAAAAGCCTCTGATAGGCAAAAGTCGAAATCAGGGAAAATGCTATTGTTGAGAGTGCTGGCCAGGCAGACATATCAAACTCAAAGGAATCCACTGGTATAGAGGAGATCCAACATAAAGTTTGAAAATATGAAGATTGTAGAGAATAACCATTCCCCATTTGTTTCAGATATGTAAAAATATCCATGCACAATTCAAGATAACCTGCACTATTTATTAACAAAGAATAAACACAGTAGATGCCTTTCAAGATGCCAGACAATAGACCATTTATGCCCTGATTTATCATCTTAAAAAAACAAAAAAAGAAAAAGAAATTAGAGGGGCGCCTGGGTGGCTCAGTGGGTTAAAGCCTCTGGCTTTGGCTCAGGTCATGATCCCAGGGTCCTGGAATCGAGCCCCTCATTGGACTCTCTGCTCAGCAGGGAGCCTGCTTCCCTTCCTCTCCCTCTGCCTGCCTCTCTGCCTACTTGTGATCTCTGTCTGTCAAATGAATAAATAAAATCTTAAAAAAAAAGAAATTAGAAATATATTAAATTTCTTTTCAAAATTCAATTAATGGTTAAAAAAGAATACACAGCATAGTTGATCAGGAATCTCAAAGCTAGTACGATTTCTGAAAAAATGTGGCATACATCAATTGACCAGAAACCATCAATATCAACCATACAATGGGGATTTACATTGTTCAGTGATCCATATTATATCAATACTGGTTAGAAAGTAAGGTAATGATACACTATCTTAGAAAATCATTATTACTGTTCTAGAAATTCTATTTACCCAAATTAACTGGAGTAGTGGCCACCATAAATATTAGGAAGCAATTGTTTCTTAAAATTCTACTGTAAGTATAGTTCAACTGGAAAGGAAAATGCAGTGTTAAAATAGATTATGTACAGAGTAGAAAGTGTTTATATAAATGGTGGGCCCTGCAGCTGGGTATCTGACACTACTAGTAGAGTGGTAAATTAGTCAAGGAGTTCATAGTTAAACTTAATGTTTATTGATCTACAATGAATTGTTATCAGTCGACTCAATGGCAGGTGTATCAGAAGATGATAGTTTGGTGAATTTTAAGAGAATACAGACTTTACAAAAGGATGATGAAACGGCTATGAAGTCTAAAGATGTTTTTAATGTTATAGCCAGAGCTGATGATAGTGTGTGGCTTCATACTATTAATTGAAGAAAAATATCTAATCGTAAAACAAGGGATAAAGTAATATAAACTTTCCCAACCTTTTCCTTATGAAAAACTGTTCATCCTTTTAGTCCCAACTCAGATGATTCTTCCTTTTTGAAGCTTTCTCTTACTTACAGGAGCAAAAATACTACTTCTGTGACCCCAGAGTATGTACATGTACTTCTAGTATTACACTTCTTCTATTTTGTTTAAATACATTTTGTCTTCTTAGTTTTTCTAGTTATTAATATAATGGGAGTTCCACAGGACCTTGTCTTATTTAGATTTGCAGTACTGGGCACATAACAGATCCATAATAATGTGTATTAAATGCATGTGGTTAGTCACTATACAAGAACAAGAAATGTTCATGGTGTCTATCGATACTTTAAAATTCCCAAGATAAGTAGGCTCACAGGCAAAACAAATTTCACAAATCAGATTTCTATTTACCAAAAATACCTGCTTGTCAGATTAAATTATTCAGGAATCATCAAAGACAAAACTCTAAGTGATCTTGAAGAGTTGGAGAACTCATCTATCAAAACTCAAGATGACAATGAATAAAAGAGCCAATAACAACTTTTTAATCTTTGATCAGATCCCGCATCCAAAAATAGGCAAAGAAAACTTAGGGAACAAGGGAAAATCTGCATTAAAAAATCTACATTTATGTTAATATTTAATTTGGAAATATGTAACTTTTCTCTTTGTATTTTAATAGGACAAGACACTGAAGAGAGACAACTGACTCTAAATTATTCTAAGTGTGCTCAGTTCCTCTCCCTGTGTCCTTGCCTGGCCACACTGATCACTGGTCAAGTCACCTGTTTTCCCCTTGAGGTTGAAAAATACGTTATGGAGGGCAAATTTCAAAAATACCTCGATATCTGAAAGTGCCAGAAACACAAAATAAGAATTCAAACATTGAGACTATTATTTGTGAGTGATATTAGTGCAATTACTGTTTTATTGAATTATTTATCTAAAGCATTACAAAAAGTTTTTCTAAGCTTAATCTTATAAGTGCTATTTATTTTGCAAAATTGAAACTCGATACCCGGTTAAACAAGAACTCCCCATTCCTCACTTCCTACTTCCTTGTTTGTTTGAGGTTTAAATTCTAAGGCTGCTCCCACCTAACACAGCTTTCATTGTCAACCAAAATATAATGATAATCTCAACTTTAGCTATTACCTTCATTGTTTTGGTCTTGGTAAGATAGTCAGAAGTGGTGAAGAAATACTGTAATGTAGACTTTGAGTAAGAGGAGAAATTTACCACATGTAAAAAGTTTTAGTATTTTGCAAATTTCTGGGCATAATGACTCTTCAGGAAATGTATCCTAAGGAAAGAGCAGGGGAGGTATACAGAGTTATCTAATAATGGGTAAAAAATGTAACTAGATCTTCTAAATTCTCATCAGTTGCAGATCAGTTTAAAAATTGATGGCATATACATGCAATGAATACCATATAACCCCTAAATATCTCACTATCAAATAACGCTTAAAATATGGGGGTATTGTCATACTATAGCATAAAGTTAAAAAAAATTTAGAAAACAGTATTATGACAGTACATCAATTATATATATATATGTATATTATAAAACATATGTATGAAAGTCCTAGTAGGTATACAGAAAATGTTAGTGGTAATCTCTGGGTGACAGAATTATTAGTGATTTTAATTTCTTCTTTGCAATTTTTTATGTTTTGTGATGTTTTCAATGACTGTATATTACTTTTATAACCAGGAACAAAATGTAATTAAATAAAAACTCAGGCCTAGGCCACCTCTAAAGCAAACCTAGCAATGAACTCTGAAGTATTTCAGCTATGAACATTTTAAGTAATTGGAAATTGGGAGGACCATAAAAATTGGTCACTGGGGGCTAGTATTTGAATGAAAAACCCAAAGAGCTTGTTTCGAATCATGTCGACTTTCACATTACTAATATAATTAAAGCAAGTAAATCAGTTGGGCAACATGCCACTCACCCTTCAGACACACGTCACAGCTGTCTGCATGTTCACTATCTTCACCTTGCTCAATTTTCACAGTTTTTAATATGAATATCAATTCCCTTTTTTCATAAACCTAACCTATAAATGCCACAGCCCCTCTGAGGGATTTCCCCAGGCTTCATTTTAGGCTCCACAAGAAAGGATGTAAAAGAGACCTTTCTTTTGTAAAGTGATTCTATAATTCTGTCCAATATCCATCATTTTCAAGGCCAAGTAATCATATTTAATAGATCCTAAATTACATTCTGTCAGGCAAGGATTCCCTTGATGATATTAACCAGAGCAGAGGACTGACAGGCAGGGGCCTGAAAGTAAGATATTGTTCTACAAAGGTCTTACGAGCTTTCCTTTACAAGGCTTGACCTCACTAAGTTTGGGGTGGTGCGGGATCTGTGCCTTCACTGAAATCCTCAGTCTTCCCTGAGTTCCCCACAAACCAACTCCTGATTTCCTGTCTTAGAGTCCCTTTTAAAATTAAATTACGTGGCTCATTTTTTACCCTTTCCTTTGAGGAAATTGCCATTGTGAATTTATTTCTACAATACTTCACCAGCAAGACAGCTAGATGTAGTAGCGTGTACCTACTCTCTCTCCTTTTTATCTGCTTATAGGAAACCTGAAAGAGAAAGGCTGAGGGATGGGAGAAAGTTGGAGAGATGCCTTCATGCTTTGTGCTGTTTAAATGAATGTTATAAAGTATAAGGTTGGAGATCGTTTCTTGACATGAAAGATCATGATGCTGGAAAAGAGTACAGGGACAGATTTTCCTTTGAAAAAGGAGGAAATCTTGGATCAGGTTTTCATCAGATGGGGAGTCCTCAGCCCTTTTTTGAACATCTCTATTTTTATTTTGTGGGTTTTACATCTCAAAGGCTTTGAAGAATACGAAGGTAAAAAAAAAAAAGAGTAAGCATTTCCCCAAACTAAACAAAATTTAAGTTTTTTAAAAAGATTGTTTATTTATAACCAAAATTTGCTTATTTGTAATCTGTACACTAAACATGGGGCTCAAACTCATGACCCTGAGATCAAGATTTGTATGCTCTACTGACTGAGCCAGCCAGATGCCCCAGAAAATTTAAGTTTTTAATGCTTCAGTTATTAAAACAGTTCAAGTACAAATCATCATTCAAAATACGTCTTGTTGTGTGCCTGAGCCATAGGGGCTTTATAAACCTTAACTCATTACATTTTACAAAGACTCTATAACCTGCAGATGCAGTTATTCCAGTTTTAGAGGTGATGCCTACAAGTCAGCCATTTGTAAAATCAGTGTAGACCACTCTTAATTTTTGATGCTCTGTTTTCCCACATAGAATTGCTTGTTCTTGTTATGGAAAAAAATAATCCCAACCCAGTTGCTCCACACTTCAAGATGTATGGAACTTGAAATTCTTGCCTAAAGAAAACTGTGAGAACAGAAAAGGGTAGAGTAGGAAGGAGGAAAGGATGGTGGTTAGTGTTTAACATTTTCAATGATGAGCATAACTCAGTAGAAGGAAAGCAAAAATATTAAACCATTATCAAGATATTTGTCCTACGATTTGGGGCAAAAATACTTTACACAAAGGTATCAGTTCTACCTGGTTTCTGGTCAGTTTTCTCACTATTCTCCTTTTTTTTTCTAAGTTCTCAGGTTTCTGTGTCTTTCCTTTGCTCGTCTTCACTAATTCTTTTATTTTTACTCACAGCTCTCCCTAATTTCTATCTTACTTTACTATCACTCTTTTCCTGATTTTTCCCCCCTATGCGTAAAAAAGAGAAAAGACAAAATCAACCCAGTTTTTGTGGTCTCCCTTTAAGTGCAATAAAACACAGGTGCAAAAATGGAAGGAACTGACTGGTTTTGAGATCATTTCTTCCATCTTTCGTTATCATTAACTCCTCTTGCTACTGTCTTCTTCTTTACTTCCTCCTTTCCAATAAGTCACTTCCTTCTTTTCAATAAATTACCATGGCTAAGATTTAAAGGCACTTTACCATATTCTGATACACTACAGAAGTTTTATTTTTATATCAGTCTAACCCAAATTGATTTCTCATTGACAGAGCTCAGCTGCTACCAACTTACCTGCTGTGTTCAACAAATGGAAACTCTTAGTAAGACCTGTATTATCATTTATTTCCACTGTGGAAATATTAAACAAGCTGGAATGCAGTGATGTTTTTAGTTTTTTAAAATCACAACACAATTATTAAGATGATAAAAATCTCACAATTTTCCAGGGAATGAAGATGGATTTTAAAGGAAGTAATCGTTTAGAATCTGACCATCAGTTCTCCAGTAGACTTTGGTCTATGTCAATGCATCTTGCCTGGACATGTTAATATAGTCTCTACCTTCTTCTCAGTGCTCTTATTATTAAAAAGAACACAGTGATACACTTTTATCTTTTAATGGGGTTATTTTAATGGGTTTCTCTATTTTTAACTCCATTGAATAAACAATTACAGTTTGATGTGTGTGTGTCACATTTTATATCTTTCAGAGAACTTTCATAGCATTATCTATCTAATCCTCATTAAAACAACAAACACTTGCTGGGCACGTGATAGGTATTGTGGTCCAGATGAAAACTCCTTCTTTGACAGCCTGGGGGAGAGATTGTGGGAGAGATTATGTAATAATTCCAGACAGACTCATGATTATGGAATTTAATAATTGTACATACAAGATACTACAGAGACACTGGGTACCTAATTATTAATCATACTGTTCTTTGATAACATTTGTCACATTGTGTTTTAACTTGATACATAGTATTTGTCAGTTTCTTCCACTAAATTTTGATAGAGAAGATGTCTTATGCACCTCTGCATTCCCATCATCAAACACAGGGCCTTGAGCATGATAACCAGTAACTCTTCAAGGAATGATGCATTAAATGGATGGATATATGTATATAAGTAGATAGCTATATGGACATTCATTTTATATATTATAAATATATGTATAACTATATAGATACTATACATTGATTTATATGAGATATACAAACACATATGTATAAATTATTATATATCACATATAGTGCATACATATATAATATTATTATGTATTATATATAATATCTACCTAACATATATATGTTTAAGAATTCTAGGAAAGAGGATCTTTTATGTAATATGGGAAGAGTTGTAGGTTTTTAAAAAAGGATTTCGTTTAGTTTTTTGACAGAGAAAGATACAGTGAGAGAAGGAACACAAGCAGGGGGAGTGAGAGAGGGAGAAGCATGCTTCCTGCTGAGCAGAGAGCCCCATATGGGACTTGAGCCCAGGATGCTGGGATCACAACCTGAGTTGAAGGCAGACACGTAATGACTGAGCCACCCAGGTGCCGCCAAGAGTTGTCTTTGAACCAAAAAAGGACTACTGTGTTAATACAAAGCCAATATATAATAGGTTCCTATGTTAGTTTTGAAATCCTGATGATGGTACTGTGATAGTCAAGGTCAGACTTCTAAGATCAAATACCCAAATTTCCCTTTAGTTTAAGGACTGAGAGCTTTCAAACCTTTCTCTTACTCTTGCTTTCTTTCTAACATGACTAAAATTTGCTCATTTAGGAGTGTGTGTCACCTTCCATCATTGATTAATAAATACTTCTGACTAATCATGTGCCACATTCTTGGGGGAAAGGAAGAGCTATTTGAAATACGAATTAAAGATGAACTCAAAACCTTGCTTTCTTGTCTGTAAGTTGCACAGAAAATACCCGGTCAAGCTCTTGACAGGGATTCATTCCCTTCTTTTGCTCTTTGATATGTCATATTTGGAGAAATGTTGGGCTTTATGCAGTTTTACTTAAATGCTGAGAGGTGCCTGGGTGCCTCAGTTGGTTGAGTAGTTGCCTTTGTATCAGTTCATGTCCCAAGATCATGATCACAGAGCTGGGATCAGGCCCCACATCAGGCTCCCAGGCTTCTCCCTCTCCTCTCTGCTTCTTCTGCTATCTGGCTCTCTCTCAAATAAATAAATAAAACCTTTTTTTAAAAATGCCATAAGTAAGATGAGGATATTATTCCTGATGAGGATATTATTCCTTTTTGTGAAAATGCTGCCTAAAGAACTTTTTTGTTGTATGGCTTTTTATCTTGGTGTAGTAGGAGAATACATTTCAACACTAACTTTATTTATGACACATCAATTTGGTTGTAACCCTTGCTCTGTTTCTGTTCCTCTTGTTCTGGCCCTTGGGCTCCTAACCTGCACTGATGGTCTTTTCTTATTCAGGAAGGGGGATTTAATGTGGGCCTTAATCGTGGGGTCAATGAGGAGCCCCATGCCATCTCTGAGTGGGTCTTCTTTGTTGGCTCTACTAGGATGAGCTTTAGTCAGTTTTCTCTTGTTTTCCAGGGACTGGTGCCTTATGGGAACATGACATCAGCTGCTGACCCTTTTTGTTGACCACGTGCCTAAAATGATCCCATCAGTTGCTTCTAGTGAAGATCTCCACTTAACTGCCTGCTCTGGACCTGCCTGCCCTAGACCCGTGCTCCCTAGGTCTCAGGAGTCTACTGAGTCTTCTTTGTCCTTTTCCCTTCGGGCTGATTTGTTACAGCTCCACTTCCTAGATTCACATCTCCTTTCACAAAACAATCATCTTCTGACCATGATGACCTCCTGCATGGAGCTGCGACTCACCCCAGACCCCGAACATTTCAATTTTTTCCAAATGGTTCCACCTTCTTGGTTTTTCTGGTTGCCCCACTCAGTTTTTGTTTAGGACAGTAAGAGAAACTCAGATGCACTCCTCTATTGGAAAAAGAGAGAGTTAACAAGATTTTTAGGGTCACCAAAATGATGACTTATGCAAAAACCATTTAACTGTACTCTTGTAAGCATGAAGAAAGATTCTCTGGATCATTTCATCCAGAAATTATTAAGACCAGGAACCTAGGACCAGGGACAAAAATCTCAGAAGGATTCCTTGTAGCCCTTGTTTATTATCAAACTCTCCCTTCAATGTATGTATTCCTTGGCTGATAGATGAAAGTGGGAAAGAGGAGAAAGGTAGTCCTACCTTACTTCTGCATTGTTTCTCATTTGCTTGCCATTGGCCTTTGTACTTTGCTGCATTTCCCTATGTAGATCCTTGATATGCTGAAGGTATCAGTACAGGCCCCAAACAAAACAGAATGCTCACTTAATAGGGCCTTATTCAGGGTGTTTAAGGAAGAGGCTACCTGTAAGAGTGTAGACAGGTGTGAGGGAAACCAACAAATTCAGGGCTAGCAACAGTGGGAGTCTTCACCAGCCATTGGCTTAAAAGGATAGTGGGAAGAGCTATGAGAACCTTGAGAAGTATAGTGGGGGCTATGTCCTTTTCCAGAGAAGGAGGGAGCTACTGCCAAGCCTTGGTGGCACAAGGAAGGACCTCTGACCTCACTCCTCCTTCTCCTCCCGTGCTCATATCTCCTGTTCTGTCACTTGCTGGTGCTTCCCATTAGCCAAACCCAACCAGAAGGCAGAGGGGATGGGAGCTGAGATGATGCAAAGCGCAGTCAGCCTCTCTCGGGACAGATCTGGTTGGGGAAGTTGGAAAGAGCATCTGGAGGGCTGAGGCTGAAGAGATCTGGCACATCTAGTCATTGATCCTCAGCTGGGGTTGCCTCTTTACACTGTAAGAGTGTTTTGATGTGGTGGGTGTGGTGAGTGGAACATGTTTTTAAAGTCTCTTAGAAGCTTACATAGCCATGTTTTTCTCCAAAAACTTTTTTTTTCCCCCTAAGATCCAGTAATATGTAAGTAGATTTCCTACAGCCTCAAGGTCTCTTCGGGTCTCTGGCTTGCAGGTTTGTCTCCTAGTCCTTTAGCATTTTGAGCCTGTGGAAGTTGTTCCTGTGGTAGCTTGCACTGGTGACAAAATCGCAGTTTTCTTTGATGCCCCTTTTAGTTGTATTCCTTTCAGTGATGGATCAAACCACAAGCCAGATTCCTCTCTTCTCTTTGTCTAGAGATTAACCTTCTCTTTGAGACATGTCTGCTAAGTATTGGAAGCCATATAGAGGGTTTTCTCCCTTTTCTCTCACTGTAACACACACACACACATGCAAGTGCACACGCACACCAACTTGTGGAGAATTTGAAAAGGCAGAGTCTTGATCTTCAGAGAGAGAAACAGATTTTCTAGAGGGGAACTGAGAGATTGAGGAGCTGGGTACGGGAGACCCACCTCGATATAGCCTCTTCTGAGCTGCCCCAGCTTTTGATTCAGCATTTCTTCTGAAGATGATTCCGTGAACTCATATACACCAGATCCAAAAGGGGCAGAGGAATGTGCTGTTGCGCTCCGGATATAGGCTCTGAAACAAATGCAATACTGAAAGCAGAGGATGTCACTATTATTTAGTGCATAAAGTTCCTTCTGTGGAAGGAATTCTGTGTCAGTGGGAGTGTTTAGACTTTTCTAAAGGAGAGGCTTGGAGACGGGGCCCTCTGTATTCCACTGCGCCCCAGTCTCTTGCCACAGTTGGAAAGGAGCTATAGCAGAGCTGCTTGGCTCTCCTGTAGACATCTGCCTCTGGGAGGGGCAAACTGAGCTGGGTGGGTCACCCCATGCATGGGGGGACCACCTACAAACCTCAGGAACAGGATGAAGGAGAAGATTAGCACTAATGTTGATGCCTCAGAGGGGGTTCTGGAGAGAAATGCTTTGTAATCCGCTCTTGTCCTGAGAGCTTGGAGAAGCTGTCTTCCCAGACTGAACAACAATGTAAGGCTCTTAAACCATGAAACCCCGGGTTCGATGGCATGTGCTAAGCAGCGTGTTTCCCATGGCTCTGGTGGCTAACGTTTTATGATCTCTTGGTCTGTGGGGTTTGGTGTTCATTTCTCTTAGACTTAGGGTGACCAGCTCATCTGGGTTTGCATGAGACTTTCTCCGTTTTAGCACTGGAAGACTGGTGTTCCTGGAATCCCTTCATTGTTCACCTGAATTGGAATCTTGTGTCTGTGGGATGTATGTGTGTGGGGGGTCTGAACTGTGGGCGTCACATACCTGAAAGTCAGGACCCACAGAGGTCAGATCTCCAGGAGTGTGGCTGCAATATCACGTCCTTCTTCACCAGGTTCGCAGCGACTGTACACTGGATATACTTAGTCCTGTGCCACAGAGCACTTTGGGTGTTGCTGGTGAGCTGAGGTCCACATGTAACAGTACATGTTAAAACTTTTTGGAGATTATAAAGCACTATTCAGACATAATTATTTTGGTCACATCATGATTTTTTTTTTTCCCCAATTTATTTATTTTCAGAAAAACAGTATTCATTATTTTTTCACCACACCCAGTGCTCCATGCAAGCTGTGCCCTCTATAATACCCACCACCTGGTACCCCAACCTCCCACCCCCCTGCCACTTCAAACCCCTCAGACTGTTTTTCAGAGTCCATAGTCTCTCATGGTTCACCTCCCCTTCCAATTTACCCAAATTCCCTACTCCTCTCTAACGCCCCTTGTCCTCCATGCTATTGGTTATGCTCCACAAATGAGTGAAACCATATGATAATTGACTCTCTCTGCTTGACTGATTTCACTCAGCATAATCTCTTCCAGTCCCGTCCATGTTGCTACAAAAGTTGGATATTCGTCCTTTCTGATGGAGGCATAATACTCCATAGTGTATATGGACCACATCTTCCTTATCCACTCATCCGTTGAAGGGCATCTTGGTTCTTTCCATAGTTTGGCGACTGTGGCCATTGCTGCTATAAACATTGGGGTACAGATGGCCCTTCTTTTCACGACATCTGTATCTTTGGGGTAAATACCCAGGAGTGCAATTGCAGGGTCGTAGGGAAGCTCTATTTTTAATTTCTTGAGGAATCGCCACACTGTTCTCCAAAGAGGCTGCACCAACTTGCATTCCCACCAACAGTGTAAGAGGGTTCCCCTTTCTCCACATCCTCTCCAACACATGTTGTTTCCTGTTTTGTTAATTTTGGCCATTCTAACTGGTGTAAGGTGATATCTCAATGTGGTTTTAATTTGAATCTCCCTGAGGGCTAATGATGATGAGCATTTTTTCATGTGTCTGATAGCCATTTGTATGTCTTGATTGGAGAACTGTCTGTTCATATCTTCTGCCCATTTTTTGATGTGTTTGTCTGTTTCGTGTGGGTTGAGTTTGAGGAGTTCATTATAGATCCTGGATATCAACCTTTTGTCTGTACTGTCATTTGCAAATATCTTCTCCCATTCCATCATGATTTCCTTATTGATAATCCCTGATCCTGAGCACATGTGGATCTTCCAACTTCGGGAAGAGGTGCTAATAAATATTATTATCAATTTATTATATTAAATAATAATTTAATACATTTATTAACAATTTAATATATTAAAAATAATCAATATTACATACTTCCTGTGCCCATTGAACATTGTGCTAAGTACTTTATATACGTCATTGCTTTTAATCCTTTTAAAAATTCCATGAAATAGTTATTATTATTCTCCATTGCCCCTAAAGTTAATTTCCTTAATGCAAGAGTCTGTTCCCTTTTGGTATAGACTCAGTGCTGATGAAAGCAGGTAAGCCTGCATACGTTACTTGGGCTGGCTTTCAGAGTGGGTCTGCTATTTTGCATCTGAACAGAAATCCCCTGGGAAGACTTCTAGCTGGTCAACCCTTGGACTGGGTGAAGTCCAATCTGCCCCTGGTAGCCTTGCTCAGACCTTGAGGTCTGCAGGTCTAATTTAGAGCCATCTTGAGCCATTTGGCCCAATCTGGCATCCTGAAAGGCCAAGGAGAATGGGTTTAACTCCACTGTATTACGTACTTTGAGAGCTCATATATCTGTCCTTAGGAACTAAAAGAGTTTGCAGATAAAGTCAACAAAGTTGTATAGACGTGATAAAAAATAATTTTCTGAAATACATTTATACACAACACATAAAATATACAACCTATCCTCTTACTATATTTCATTCAATTTTTATTTATTTATGATCAAGTTTAAAATTTTATCCAAGTATTCATTTTTACTTTCCATTGGGTTAAATGTATTTTTTAAAATGCAGGGCTGAAGTTCATTCTTACCAATTCAGCCTTTACCTGTTAGATTTATTAAAGTCCTAGATTATCCATGATGTATTTGAGATAAGAATTAAATCATGATGTTAAACCAGTTTCCACCTATCAAGAGAGGTTGTTTTCTTAGGGCACTTGTATGCCATGTTCAAGGCACCAACTTGCTCATACAAGGAATCTGAAGGAAGATCTTTCACTTCATGACAGCAGCTAAGTTTGAATTATCTTATCCAAAGGAGAAATTTCTCTCCATTAGTCAAAGTGCCTAAAGCTTTCAAAGAAATCAATTTTCCATATATTTAAGGACTCTTGTGTTTACATTTAATACCTTTTGATGAAAATTTCTTACCTACACAAAGTAGTAAAAAAAAAATTACAGTAGTTCTTCCTAAATGTTGTTAAAACACCTTTTTAGATAAATGGATTATAAGTCTGGGCCAAAACTTTCTTTTGAGCTAGCCACAAGGGATGAAACCTTTAAGTGCACCGATTCAAGATTCTCTTTAGGGATTTTATAAGAAAAGTGAATGGTTAATCATTGTTAAACTGGATACAAGGAAAAATCATGTCTGGTTAAAGATTATTAGACTGGCCAGTCAGCTGGGTGGGTAACCCTGGCTTCCCAGAAGTCCTTAATCTTATTTAGGTCTATCAGAAAATTGCTCAAGCATTTTAACAGCAAAGCCAATTACATCCCAGAGGAGGTTGTGAATTTTATCATGCAAAAAGTTCTGCCCTACACCAGGTTTGGGACAGTTTTTATTCTCAATGTGAGTATAACTTATGTGCTAAAACCTTATCATCAGTTTTTTGTTCTAAAGTAATGGTTTTTTCCTTAAAATTTGATTTCAGGTGGTAAGCCCTTTTGGAATAAAACTATTTCTTACCTGAAAAGAGTGTTGTAAGCTATGAAAAACATGGAAGTTTTTCATGCAACAAAATGCAACATTTTGAAGAAACAGTAAGATTTCATAATGGAAATAGCATTAATGTAAGCTACCAGTGTGATTTGAAAACAAGCCAGCAGTGTCTATATCTACTTACCAATTTATAAGAAGTACATGATAGACTATACCATGAAGGGGTGGTAATATCCATACCATGGGAAATTCTATAAGAGTCCAAATGTTTTCTTCAATAAGCACATTGCAGGTAGTAGGGGGTGGAGGGGGGAGGAAGAAAGGGATCCATAAAAAAATACTTAAAAGACTTACCAACTACTACAACATGTAGACCTCATTTGCATCCTGATTCAAACATACTACAAAAGAAAATGATGATGTTCATGAAGCAGTTGTAAATGTGAACTTACTAGAAATGTAATGATATTAAGAGATTATTGTTAATTTTTAAATTGTGACAATGGTAATGAATCAATAAAAAAATCAACTTTATGTTTAGAAATATACAGTGAAAAGTTTATAGATGAAAGGTATGCCTGGGATTTGCTTCAGGATAGTACAGGAGGAAGAGAAGTGGGCAGGGGATAAAGCACGGTCAGTCTGAGTTGGCAATTACTGAAGCGAGGTGGTGAGTGCATAAAAGTTCATCACACTCTGCCTACTTTTTGCATATGTTAGTAACTTCTCCTTCTTCTTCCTTTGCACCCTCTTCTTCCGCTTTCCCCTTTTCTTTTTCTTCTTTTCCATGTTTCTCCCAAGAAAGAATTCTTTGGTTTGGCCTGCAGTAAGCTTAAAATAAAACTCCAATGTATCTCATAATCAATTTGTCTTTCAACTTGCTTTCTCTAGTTTTTTCATCACATGAAAAAGAACTAAATTGCTCATTGGCACATAGTAAAAATGGGAATTCTGGAGTTTCAAGTTCAGCTGCTCATGGTATGTAGTTGGAACCTTGGAAGGAGTGGGTGGAGGAAAAGAATATGGAGAGAGAGGAGCCCACAGCAAGGCCGGACATGGGGACTCTGGGGGGACATGACTGGGGAGAAATGCTTATGCCTAATATCCAACTTGATATTCTTTCCTGAGCTGTGTTATTATTACTGTTCTCCCCATCCCAGCAAATGACAACCCCATCTTTCTACTGGCACAGAACAAAACCTTGTTTT
Organism: Neogale vison; assembly: GCF_020171115.1. Classification (NCBI taxonomy): domain Eukaryota; kingdom Metazoa; phylum Chordata; class Mammalia; order Carnivora; family Mustelidae; genus Neogale; species Neogale vison. Next base: position 91,895,348 of record NC_058103.1, on the reverse strand, counting down.
TTCTTGTTTTTAATAGAGATTTTATTTATGTATTTATTTGAAAGAGAGAGGGAGAGAGTGAGTGCTGGAGGGAGAGGTTGAGGGAGAGGGAGAGAGTATCCCAAGCAGACTCCATTCTCAGCATACAGTACAACATGGGGTCAATCCCATGACCCTAAGACCATGAACTGAGCCGAAATCAGGAGTCAGACACCCAACCAACTGAGCCACCCAGGTGCTCCGAAACTTTGGTTTTATGCTTGCTTCCTCTCATTCTTTTACATCTACATTTGATTCATCTGCAAACCCTGTTGGCAGATCTTCAATATATGTCCATAACCTATGTATACTCCTTATCATCACACTGCTGGACAGTGGTCCCAGTCACCAGCTCTAACCTACACAGTTGTAATAGCTTCCAAAGTCATCATGCAGCCTCTACCTTTGCCTCTCTCAGTCTTCTCCCATCCCAGGAGCCAGACAGATGATCTTTCTAAAGCAAGTCAGGTTCTAGCACGCCTCTCATCCAAAGCCGTCAATAGCTTCCTAACTCACTCTGAGTAAAAGTCAACTGTCACACTGACCTACTGGCCTGCACAACCCATTTCCAACCCCTCTGATCACATTTTGGCGCTTCCCTCATTTATTTCCATTGTCATCACACTGGCCTCAGCCTCTTCCTCCATCGGGGTCTGTGCCTTTGCTGCTCCTTCTGCCGGGGACATCCTTCCCCCAGATACGGGCATGGCTCCTCCTGCACCTCCTCTACTCAATGCCAAGTCTGCTCACTGAAGCCTGCTTGGGTCATATATTTTAAAAATCAACTCTCCTCCTCCTAGGATTCGGCTTCCCTTCTCTTGTAATTATTTTTCTCTGAGCACTGACACTCTGCGGGGTCTTACTTAGTGTACCTGTTGTCTGAGTGTTTCTCCTGGAAGATAGGCTCCACACGAGCAGAGATTTTTGTCTCTTTTACTTGCTGTTGAATCCCTGGAGTCCAAGCAGGGTGTAGTCTATAGTAGGTGCTCAGTAACTGTTTGTTAAGTGAATGAATTCCCAAAACGAATCACATCTGGTATGTACAACCTTCTTGCACGAGTAGTGCTTTGGGGATGGAGGCCAAGTGGCCGAGTGCAGAGGAGACAGGGCCGTGGTTTTGAATGCTGAGATACCGAGCTGGGAACACCAAGAGCTTACTGGGAACAGACATTTCACGTGAGAGGGAACCATGGAACTTGAGGCCCTGGGAAGGACCTTTCTGACTTTTCCCGCAATAGGCTGAACTGTTTAATTTGGATATTTTAAATAGAGGCGGCCACAAAAATGTGGAAAGACTTGGAAACATTTGGTTACCTTAATAAAATTTAAAGTTACATTTTGAAGAAAGAGACACTTTCTAATACTGGACGTTTATGCATCTGGTATTTTTGCATTTTGTTTAAATATTTGAAATTAGACATCTGGCACCTTAAACAGGACAATCAAAGACAATCAAAGCTCTCCTTTGGAGATCTGCCAGGCACAAAACACAACCGCTAGTGCTGAAGCTGTGGGGGGTTGGGGGGGTAGGGAAGGAGGGGCACAGCCGGTGCCCTGGCCACTTCTTTGGGGACCTGACAGTGGACAGGGTACACCAGAGCAGGATACTGGTGAGGAAAGTGGAGGAGGCTGTGGTTTGAGGCTCAGACTGCCCTAGAATCAGGCTCATTTTAGGTTGGCCCAGTTGGCCTGCAGTGACCACACTATCACAGGACTCATAGAAGGACATGGTTATTTTAATTGGCATACGACAAAGATAAAAATGTAAGTGGAAAAGAAGAGCCTCTCTGATATATAAGTAGAAACAGCTTGTGCCCCTGCCCTCCCTCTAGCCCCTTGTTAATCTCTCATCCAGGCAAAATCTGGTGTCTCCCCGTCCAGCCACCTTTCAACCCATACATCACCATTCTCAAGGTTGTTCCTCACTCCCACATAGGGGGGCATGGAGGGAGGGTCTGAATTCAGTCGCTCAACGGTTTCACCCAGATTCCATGATACCCTGAGCATATCCAGTGCTGCTCGTATATACAGGAGGAACACTGATGATGCTAAAGCCTGGCTGGAAGCTTGCCAGAGGGCTCGGTGAGATCCCTGGCATGTCTGTACAGAAGGCTGGGAGGCGGGATGGGCAGAAAAGAAAACTTGGCTTTTCGCTCGGGAAAACACTGGTCTGGAGCCCAAATGAGATTTGTAGGAAGGGCTCCTCAGGATCTCTAGCAAGACTCTAGCAAGAGGGAAGATGAGGCTGCTCGTTAGCCATTAGCCCGGAGGCACCACTGGGCTTTGGCCAAGCTTGAAGAGAAGTCAGAGGACAAGCTGCAAGCAGCTGGAGCAGCAGACCCTAGTCAGGCAACAGCAACTGGTTGGGTACATGATAAGGTCCTGCAGACCACAGACCTTGGGGACGTCAAGCTTGAGACTCCTGACTCCATCTACCACGAGACTGCAAAATTTTATGATGACAACCCAGCCCCACGTATATTCATGTATTCAGATGCCATCTGGAAGAGGAGCCAGGAAGGGGAGTTGGAAGGCAGAGGAATCACCAAGTACCTTATCTGGAACAGTGGAACGTCAAACAAAGGGACTCTAAATGGTTGTGTCAGGCCAAGGTTTAAACCAGTTTGGCTTTTAGTTATTTTTCTCCTTGCTACTCACTCAGCAGTTGAAAGTTGACAAAAAGATGTTTGTCTAGTTGTCTAAAAACACCAATTTTCTTTTCACTTGTCTGATAAGAAGAGTGAGTAAATTACAACCTCATAATATGTACATGATTGTTGATAACGCTGTGTATAGTTAGCTTTCTACATTCGAAAGCTTCGGGCTTTTTGGGGACAGTGGAAAGAGGGTAGGCTATAGCCCCACATAGATCTAGGTTTGAGCCTGGCCCTTGCATTCTGCTTCCTCTCTGCGGGAGGTTGAGTGAGTTACTTAACACCTCTAAGTCATGGTTTTCTGTAGATTGGATTTAATGTTGCAGACCAGAGTCTTGTTCTGAAATTCAATGGCATCTGAATGTAGAATTGCCAGTGCAGTTTGTCACGTGGTAAATGCTCAACAAATGTCGATTTTCTTTTCTTCCCACACTGAATAATTTGCAGTTGACAAACAAATGACAAATTGTTTCTTAATTAATTTGCTCCAATTAACTACCAATAAATTGATCTTAGTGTTTGATGGAATCATCCAAATTAAAATATTGACAACGTTAAGACATAGTTTTGATTTTAGAACAGTTCCAACTATGACCTGTAGATGTCTCTGTGAATCTTCCTCTGTACCCAGTTATGAGTAAAGGTACAGAAGACAGCTCAGCCATTTATATTAATGATTATTCATAAAGCACAGGGGTTGGTGAGTGAGAAGGGAGAGCACTGGTCACTCTGTCTAGCCACTTAATTTCCTCTGTCTCCCACCACAGAGTGAAATGAGGATTTCCTCAGATCCTATACAGTGGGAGTATAACTACAGAGCAAGGGACTCTGGGTGCAATGGCCAAGTTCTTGGGGTCCTTCTGATGAACACCCACTTCCCCCATCACTTACCTCATCCATGGAGCTCAGGGCAAACAGCTGCTTACAGATATCATGTGGGGCACTTTCCCCAGGAAGCTGATACTTTCCATGGGACATGATCTGACTTGCTTGTTGATTTAGGTAACACCGCCTGAATAAAGGAGGGCTTTGGCCATGTCTCCTGTTTGGGACAAAACGTTTAGATTTTGTTTCAATAGACCCAAAAAACTCAAAGCACAAGAGCTAACCATTAAAAGGGGAGGGGAAAATGATTTAATAAATCATTTGCACAACATTTATGTGTGTGTATATATACACAGACACGCACATAAATATAAATATATATTTTATATATACACACATATATATATAATTTTTTTAAAAGATTTTATTTATTCATTTGACAGAGATTCCCAACTAGCAGAGAGGCAGGCAGAGAGAGAGGAAGGGAAGCAGGCTCCCCGCTGAGCAGAGATCCCGATGTGGGGCTCGATCCCAGGAACCTGAGATCATGACCTGAGCCGAAGGCAGAGGCTTAACCCACCGTGCCACACAGGCGCCCCTATATATAATTTTTTAAAGTAAGCTCCACATCTAGTGTGGAGCCTAATGTGGGACTTAAACTAATGACCTTGAGATCAAGACCTGAGCTGAGAGCAAGAGTCAGATACTTAACAGACTGAGCCATCCAGGTGGCTCTGCACAATGTTTTTAAATGATATTTCTACTCCCTGAAAATAGGATTCCTTAGAACCCTATACAGTGGATATAAATACCTGTTCTGGATTGATGGGTCTGGCCTCTCCTAGACTATGTTTTATGTGGTATAAGAAGCTCCTGGTGACTAATGGAAATGGGGAAGTTGTGGACGAGTCAAGAGAGGACAGGTTGACCCTCCCATCTGCGTTCTATTTCATTTTGAAAAAGATGAAATGAAGATTTGTTTTATTTTAGGATCTGGGCTCTGTGCTTTTTTTCCTGACAAATGATTGAGACAATTTGAGAAGAACCGAGTTTGGCATTTGACTTTCTGGATTGCCTCCATCTCTTTTCATCTTCTCTTCAGTCCCCTAGAGCTTAGGACTGTCTGGTCTTCTTGAGCAACCCTGGGGAGACTGTGAGCCAGGCTTCTATCCTCATGAAGTCCTAGGCACCTGCTTTGTTATGCCCTGCCCTATGCATGCGGTAGTGGCCATGGAAGGATTCATAGAGAAGGAGAGTGACATGGTATCTGTGTTCCATTTGTCCTCAATGGAGGATGGTCTCCTTCCCCTTGGAGACATGAGTGGAATCCATTAGCCCCAGCGGGGTTGCTGGGGCTAAGGTACCTGAAGTCAGTCAGTGCAGGAGAGGGAAAGAGGCATAATGCTTGAAAATGTAACGAAGTAATAGGATGTTGGATCAGGTTGGAATGCTGGAACCTGCAGAGCCTGGAATCAGTCACAGCTGTGTGCAGGCTTCACTGGGGCTGAGTCTCCGTAGGTGTCCTGGCGCTGCTAACCGTGTGTTCTGGTCTGTTCTGGGTACTCCTGGGTTATGCCTCTCGCCCCAGGGCAGTTATCCATAACTCCCCCTTCTACTCTCAAAACAGTTCTGATTAGATGATCAATTGCATTGTCAGCCTGCCTGCTCACCTCCCGAGATAGCTCATCAGCATTCCACGAGGGTGCTGTGTTGTCAGTACATAAAACATAAACATAAAGTTTCTAAAGTATCAAGAAACTAGTCTAGAACAGGGCAAGGGTTTTCCTTGAGAGGTAGGCTTCCTAGTTCCTACTATGTGTTCAGTTTTAATCATATCTGAATTTCTTTTGATCCCTCTCTTTCTTTTTTCCTTTAGGCTAAAACGGGTAGTTTTTAAAATCACTATTATACTGCAAATTTCTTTTTTACTAAAAAACACATTTAATTATTTCTCTATTAATGGATAGTCAGGATGCTTCCAGGCTATGTCCACTACAAACAACACATGTGCATATATTCTTCTGGTTTACTGTATTTACTTACTCATCTATAAAAAAGATATTGTAGGGATTGGTGGGGGGATTAAATGAAATAATTGGTTTTTTTTCCTTTTGAATTATTGTTTTTGTTTTCTTTTTTAAAAAAATTAATTTAATTTTTTCATGTTCCAAGATTCATTGTTGATGCATCAACTCATGGCTCCAGGCAATACGTGCCCTCCTTAAAACCCACCACCAGGCTCACCCACCCCGCTACCCCCCTCCCCTCCAAATGAGATAATTGTTATAAAAGCATTTAAAAATAGTACCTGGAACAGAGTAAATGTTTAATAAAATCAGCTGTCATTCTTATTTAAATATTGATTTCATAAATCATTTTTCCTTCTCTTGGAGAGGTTCATGCCTAGGCCTCCTGACTGGTGGAAATAGTGACACTATGTGCTTTCAAGGTCACAGGCGGGACCATGGGATGTCTACATAAAATGCTCTCCAAAGGTTCACTCAGAACCTAAATGAGGGTTCCCAGTGAGGCCCCCAAAGTTCATGTGGTCTACACTCCCCCTCATTTCCCAATTTCAAAGTGGCTCTGATGATTTATTAATTTCTGCCGGGGCGAGAATACATTTGAATGTTGTCATTGAGATGTTAGACTTTTCTCTCATCTCTAAAGCATAAACTTCAAAACACCTACAGACGTGGGTGGGAGGGTTGGGAGGATGAGCGAGCTCCTTGCAGAGGCTACGGAGCAGAATGAGACTGAAGGAGGGGGCCTGCCACTCCTGTGACGGGTTTGTTGGGAGGGACTCCTGTAGAGACTGGGGTGGGAAGTGGCAGGGTAAAGAGATGCCTCAACTTCTATGTTTGGAATATGTTCTTCAGATGTTTTTCCCAGTCAGCAGTTACCAATGTGACAAAGGAACAGCTGTCTGACCTCAAAGAAAGGTGACCTCCTGTCCCCTGATACCTCTCTCTGCAGTCCAGGGCTTCAGAAAGGAGCCATCTCTGGATGAAAACTGACTTTTTCTGTGCTGGTTTTTTTTTTTTTTTTAACTTTGAACAGTGTAGCAGAAGATTTTAAAAAAGGAACAAAGTTTCCCAAAAGAAAAAATGATCTAAAAAGCTTCTCTACCACCTGTCCTGGTAAGGCACAGAGAGGACATGACTTCACATGAGAGAGCTTATCAAATAAAAGCGGCTTGTCATAATTTTCTCTCTAGTTCCCACCCTATAGAGCCCCATATGCTCTCTCCCCACTGACCAAAACCAAAAAGCAATAAGACAAACTAACTCAAAGCAGGGTGGATAGGATTGAGGGTTTATGGAGCCATTAAAAACTAAGGGAAGGTGGGGCACCTGGGTGGCTCAGTCAGTTAAGTATCTGCCTTTAGCTCAGGTCATGCATGATCCCAGGATTCTGGGATCAAGTCCCGTATTGGGCTCTTTGTTCATCAGGGAGCTGCATCTCCCTCTGCCTGCTGTGCTCTCTCTCTCTCTCTCTCTCTCTCTCTCTCTGACAAATGAATAAATTAAATCTTAAAACAAAAAGAAAAACAAAAAACACCTCAGGGAAGATACTGATTCTACCTAACAAAGAACCTAAGTATCACGGTCAAAGTCACACATCTAGAAGCGGTGGGAATATTTAAACAAAGAAGAACCGATGTATTTGTTGTGCAGTGAGGAGACATATCTGCTCTGTCATTCGACCTGACAGACAGTTCTGAAAGTTTCTGAAAAGTGGGAGCCAGGATTGGTGCCCCATCAAACCAAAGCCACAGGTCCCCCTTACATCATGGTGTAGGAATCAGCAAAGGAATTAGCTCTGTTAGGCAGGGATGAAGACCATGCAGAGGGAATGGGAGATCAGAGGCTGCTGGACAGGCGTAGGTGCATTTATAACGACAGTTGCATCAGTCCCCTCCTACACCCACTAATGAAAATTGCCAGCAATTTTTTTAGAGCTCCCCATGCAATTGTGCTCTGCAAGACTCGAGCACCCTGAACTAGCTTTAGTAGGATTCTGTTCCTTGCCACCTTACAATCCCTCATTCTTCCTGGCCCCTTGTCCTTTCTACCATAGCTTTCTGCTTTCCTAAGCACAGAAATACAACAGGTAATCCAGGAGCAAGATAACGAAGAAAAGGGGAATGCAAAGAAGGAATCTGCTATGATGGTTTATCTCCTCCCAGACCAACTGAACTGACATTTTTTTTGCTGATATTTTTGTTCAGCACTATCAGAATTTGCTGAAGGAATGGTGATTATCTTCTCTCGGAAATTTGCAAAGAGGCTGTATTGCCACCTGCAAGCAGGACTCTGTCTTTTTGGAACATTCTTCAGAAAATCTCGACTAATCCTTAATGCTCTAGAAATGTGAATTTGTCATTTAATTTAATTTAGTTTTATATAGAGAGAGCATGAGCCAGAGGGGCAGGGAGAGAGGGAGATGAAATCTCACGCAGACTCCATGCTGAGTGTGGAGCCCAGCATGGAGCCCAATGTCAATACCTTGAGATTACAACCTTAGCTGAAACCAAGAGTCAGACACTCAACCGACTGCGCCACTCAGGTGCCCCATGAATTTGTCTTTAAGAAAAATTTAGGGGTACCTGGGTGGCTCAGTCAGTTAAGTGGCTGCCTTTGGCTTGGGTCATGCATGATCCCAGGGTCCTGGGATCAAGCTCCACATCAGGCTCTCTGCTCAACGGAGAGTCTGCTTCTCCCTCTCCCTCTGCCTGCTGCTCTGCCTACTTGTGCGCTCTCTCTCTCTCTCTCTCCCTCTTTCTGTCAAAATAAATAAAATCTTAAAAAAAATCTTAAAAAAGAAGTGCAGTGAAGAATCAAGTCTGACCTTAAGGTTGGTGTAGAGACATAGAGCGTGTGCTCACCGTCTTGGTGACACTCAGGCAAAACATATTTAACAGCTTCAAAGAAACAAAGAAGGGACGGTTAGAAGGTCGTAAGTTAGCAGAAGCTATTAGTGGTTTTTTCCCTTTTGTTGCTTCTATCAATTAAAAAACTCTTTTCAGGCAAAAAACCTTCTTAGTAGGATAAAAGTACAGCAGCCACATTCCAAAAAAGTGTTCTAAAATAATACTACTACTAAGGATAATGATAATAGTAGTAGTAGTAGCAGTAGTAGTAGTAGTAATAGTAGTAAACATAGTGAAGCACAAACCATTAGAAAACCATCCTTACGCCACTGACCCATACTTTGCTTTGAAGGACATTTTATGATTCAGGGGATGATTAGGTGGTTTGTAAATTTTCCAGATCTTTGTTGAGATGGGCCGTGGAACAGAAAGTGATCTATCCAAGTCAAGATCAGTACAGGTCTTACACGTGAAGGTGAAGGATCCTTTAGCTTTTAAAGATGAGAGGATGGGCATAGGAGAGTCTAGGTTCATTCTACCATCCATTGGGGATGGTAGCAAAATACTCGTTAGTAGAAGAAATTGAAAAATTTGAATCTTCAAATTTGAAGTGTGATTTCAATTTTTGGTGTTTTATCAGGTACCTGGTGAACATACTAATGAGGATAAGGGAATGTCACTCATTCAAAATATTATTCATAGGACCTTTGCTCTGTGCCAGGCACTATGCTCAGCACTGAAGATAAGCTAAGCCCTGCCTTTATGGTCTATTTTATTCTTCCCATGCTTCATTCTTTTTTTTTTTTTTTTTTTAATTTTATTTGTTTATTTAAGAGAGAGAGTGAAAGAGAGCATGAGAGAGGAGAAGGTCAGAGGGAGAAGCAGACTGCCCGTGGAGCTGGGAGCCTGATGTGGGACTCGATCCCAGGACTCCGGGATCATGACCTGAGCCGAAGGCAGTCACCTAACCAGCTGAGCCACCCAGGCCCCCTCCATGCTTCATTCTTCAGGACCATAGTCAGCTGTATTTTTCAGAATAAGCCTTCTACACCTGAGGTGGTTTTATCACTTACACGGCTTGATACAGAGATGCTAAGAGCTCTGAGGACACCCCACATATATCAACTTCACCAAGTATCCAAAGATATGCTGATGATCCCGTTCAGAATATTGGCTCTAAGGTTCATGATAGAATTTTCCATCTGGAAGAAAAGGTTAAGTTGTAATTAGGTCTCTTCTGTCGTTAAAACAAACCAACATTAGTGTCAACATATAAGGTTATCAGTGTCCATGCTCATAGTGCTATAGAATATAAAATTTACATTAGTCACATTACTTTTCTCACTCAAGGCCTATGAAATTTAAATGTAAATACCAAGTAAAAAAAGAAAATCCACAAAAAACAACCAACCAGATTCCTGTCACTACAAGCTAAGAAATAGTAAGAAATCAAACCAAAGTATATCTGGAAAAATCAACCTGCTGGCTTTTAGAATCCACAACTAACACTGAGCCAAAGAGGCTAGTGTGATATTTCAGCATGCTATAAAGATCATCACATTTAATATCTGGGAGGGGTGCATGGGTAGGGGCGGAAGGAGGAGGGGACAGAATTTAGGGAGAATGGAGAACAGCAATTACAGTCCTTCATCAAGTCAGGGGAAACCAAGCAGAATCCAGAGCCACTTTTCCAACCTTAACCTGTCAACTTAGAAGAAATTTGCCTTGTCAGTGTTTCAAGAACATTGCCTAAGATGGTGGCTTGTTTATTTATTTCTTGGATTTATGGATCAACTTTCCTCAGATGGACTCTCAGCTAAAATTTAAACATGGTTTAGATCTCTTCTTCCTGTCATCATTGCCTACCTTAAACGAGAGCCACGTTGTCCTGCTGTGTGTTAACAATGGTGTTTGTAAACCCATTTGATACATATTGTTGCATATTAATTCATCTGCTTTTTTTTCTTAAGAGAAAAGAGATAGACAACAATTTTCAGGTGGACACGATGTGTTCTTTCTTATTCTGTATTGTGTTTTTCCATGTGTTCCCTGCTCAGCCTCTTGGGGGAGATTATTTTCCTTTCTCGTCACTGTGTTTCCTTCTCAGCCTTTCTGGCTGCTCATCTGGGCTGTTTTCCACCTTACAAATCTTTAAACAATTCACAAACTTGAACTTCTCTGGTCACAATTTTGAAATCACAAATTAAATGGTTTTGTCGGCTCAATAAACTTTATTCACTTAATAAAATATTAAAAAAAAAAAAAGATTAACAGGCACCTGGAAGAGAGCTTTATACCTTGGGAAGAAAGGGTAGGCTTTTCCCAAAGATCTCATGGGATTAAGTGAAGAAAAGACACCACAGAACGGACCAAATTAGTTTCCTCCCATATCTCAAATATTAATAATAAGATGGTCAAAGCTGTCCTCATGATTCGTACGTGTCTATGCATGTTTCTGGGTTCAGGGAGAGCCAGTGGTGAGAGGAACCTGCCACAGTCACGGGACTCTGTTCTGCTGTGTGGAAATAGCATCCAGGAAGACTCTTCCTCTGTAGGAATGTCCCACTCCTCTTTACAGAAGGTCAACTTCCAGACTTTTAGACTTCTAGAGTATTGGAGACTTCTGGATGTCTAGACTTCTGGAGTATTCTGTGGTTGGGTTACCCACCTATAAACTAAATAGCATGTGCGCTTATGCTTGGGAGAGAATTGGTGACTGCACTCCCTAATGCTTACTTTCATTTTCTTTACTATATTTACACGAGATTCTGAGGGCAACAGGAAACTCCAGCAAGGGGCCACCTGCCACTCCTTACGTCTCCTAGATGGGAAGCCTGGACCATCCAGGTTCTGACACCAAGCCTTCTGTGTCCCTCCTCGTGGCAGGCACATTTAGGCTGAATCTGAAAGTGGGCAAAATCAGTAGAAGAACAGAGCTGCAGGAGCTGATTCCTCAATAAAAGGATTACTGAGTGGGATAGGTTTTGTCTTTACATCCCTAGCGCCTAGCATCGCGCCTGGGATGGAATAGGTACTTAAGGAACTCTTTGCTAAATGGTTGAATGAATCTGAATGACGCTTTAAAGGGCACTGTCAATGAAGACAAGTTGGCTTGACTGCCTTCCTGCACAAAGATGGCCTTTTGAGAGAATCCTAGGCCTCATTAATCTATCCAGTTAACAAATACTAGTGAGCACCTCCTATATGTCATTGAGCACTTTATTTGAAATTACCTGGTTCATTTAGACTCTCCACCCCTGCCCACCTGGGCCTAGAATGTAAGCTCCAGGACAGCAGTGATATTGTGGGTCCTGTCCACGGCTGCATCTTTCGCTCCTGGAAAGATCTTTAGGGACAGAGAAGAGCCCTCAAAACATGGCAGAATTTTCTGCTGGCTAGTATTGCCTGACTTGCAAATGGCTGGGAATCATTCTATGTACTGAAACTGAGTGGTGGCTTGGGGAGGTGGCTTGGTGAGCTTGGGATCTTCTGTCACAGGCCAAGTCCTCGTCTGCTGATCAGCCTTGCTTCTGGCCCAGCCCACATCCCATGCCGACCCTGCAGCCTGCACCAGCTCAGCGGAGTAGAGCAGATATGCAAATTCCGGAGTTCTCCATATCTTCTCAAAGTTCAGTTTTTAAGATGGAGTGTCTAGCATTCCTTTGTTTTAGTCATTTCTGTTCTTATCGTATTTCATAAAAAAATCCATAAAATGCCGGAGTTCAAAGGTGCAACTTCCCTCTAGTAGAAAAATGCTTGACTAATGTCTTTGACAAAACCGTTTTCTCTGTGCCGCTGGGTTAGGATGGGTCTCATAAACCTCCCAGACTTCAGGCTAGAAAAGAATAACTTCTAGAGTGCAGCCTGCCTACAAGATTTCCCCAGGCCCCTGGAAAGTCCTTTCTTTTATAGCTGCTTCCTGAGTCCCAGTTATGAACCTACTTTCCATGACAGAGGGGGAGAAGCTAAGAGGGAGAAGATATTTGCATAGAATGCCATAGTTTACACAGCTATTCATATGTTATCTTGTTAAAATCTGTACCATTAAACTGTGAAATGTGTGTTATCTCAGTTTTAGAGATGAGGAAATAGAGGCTCACAGAGGTTTCACAATGCATAGACCATTATGTCAGACGTTATTCCAACCCAGGTCTCTTAGATATGACCCTGCATGTCTTTCCACTCCTATGCTATGTCCTAAATGAGTGTCCAGAGTTTCCTAGGTATTTTGTTTGTTTGTTTCCTGGTTACTCCCCTGTGGATATTGTGGTTTCCCAAACTTGTTAAGCTGCTTCATATCTTTTGGCCTGTATGTAGTGCCGTGCCCTCTGCCTACTGTTATGCCCAAGTTTTCGTGTCCGAGAGACCACCAAGGAGCCAACACCAATGCAATCACACGAGGGCTTATTTGACAAGCTTAAGCTTGGGCCCAAGTATACCTGACACAGCAGAGTAGGGACTTGGACCTCGAACCAGATTACAGTCAGAGTTTTGTTTTTGTTTTTTTTTAAAGATTTTATTTATTTATTTATTTGACAGAGAGAAATCACAAGTAGGCATAGAGGCAAGCAGAGAGAGAGAGAGGAGGAAGCAGGCTCCCTGCTGAGTAGAGAGCCCGATGCGGGACTCAATTCCAGGACCCTGAGATCATGACCTGAGCCGAAGGCAGCGGCTTAACCCACTGAGCCACCCAGGCGCCCCAGTCAGAGTTTTTAAAGGCAGAGTAGTGGTGGACTCGTCGGTGGATGAGGACAAATGGGATTATGGATAATGTATGTCTCTAAGGAATTTTGGAAGCAAGGTCTCCAGGACCTTGAGGAGCTAGCTATTGTTGGGAGCAAGGTTATTTATTACCAGTAGTAAAAATCTTCTCGTGAGACCCTTTAGATGTCTATCAGTGGGCCATATGCTTGGGAATGATTCTCGGACACTATCTTGGAAGTTTAGAGAAAAAGTTTCCTGAAGGAATTGTTAAGAGTAGACTCATAAGATCCTGGTCAGACCTGTCAGGGTAGGGGGGTCGGTCAGGCTAGGATTGTCCTTAGCAAAACCTCAAGGTGAGGGCAGTTAAGTCCCCAGGGGAGAATCACTCTGTCTGTTTCAAGGGCTTGTCAGTAGGTAAGAATCTTAATGATTTTCTTCTCCCTCTGTTTCCCACATCATTCCCCACTGAACAATTTTGACCCTTAAATCTTTAAGGTTGTTGAGGGTGGAAGGTTTCATCTTCTATAACTTCTTCCTGCTGAATAGGGACGTAGAGTTGTCCCTACCTGCTCGGGTCAACACTGGTCTGTTGGGGAATGTGTAGGGGAGTTATGAAAGACGGAGGCGGCCGAGTCCGGGGGAGACTGCTCAGGTGATCTTCCCAGGTGGAAAGGATCATCTGTGGAAGTTATGACAGTGGAGGAGTTGAGGTCAGGTGAGGAGACCTGGGAGAAAAGAGCAAAACATGATTTGTGTAACAAAAAGAAAATGAAGCTCAAATAAGTTTTTTGCTATTTGAAAAAAAAAAAAAAAACCCTTTTCCAGTCCAGGGGTTTAAATCAATCATTAAAGGAGAGAGGGACTATTTAAAGTGCTAACCTGAGTAGGTCAGAACCCAAGAAATATTTTGTGATAATCTGGAACATCAGGATGGCTGCACTTATGTCAGGGCTAGACTCGAGGTGGGTACAGCCTTGTTTTTCTTGGCCTCCACACCTACAAGGACTTGTTCTGTCCTTTATTAATTTGTTTAGATAACTCCTATTTATCCCCCAAATCTGAGCTCAATACATGAGATCACATGGCTAAGAGTCAGCCTTGGACTGTCTGGGCATAAATTTGGGTGTTGCCATTTATTCTCCTGTAGACCCGGTGTGGTAGCTTAATCTCTCAGTCTTCAGTTTTCCCAACTGTATGATGGGGTGAATTTTATTTTATCTTACTTTACTTTTATTTATTTTAAAAGTATTTACTTTTACTTCATTTTATTTTCTTTTATTTTAGATTTTATGAATTTATTTGACAGAGAGAGAGCCTGAGGGAGTAGCAGACTCCCTGATGAGCAAGGAGCCCAACGTAGGGTTCAACTCCAGGACCCAGGGATCATGACCTGAGCTGAAGGCAGATGCTTAACCCACTGAGCCACCAGGTGCCCCTGATGGGGTGAATTTTAAAGCTTGTCTTCAAAGGCTGGCAAATAAGGAATGTAAATTCCACATTGCGTAAAGAGTATTCAGTTTACTGCTGTTCCCGCCCGCCCAATGTAGAATCACGTTACCGATGTCCCCCGCTTCTCTAAAATTACCTCTTGATCATTCTGGGGTTTCCAATAAATCACCCCTCCCGGGGTGCGGGGTGGGGAGAGGGGAAGAGAGAAAAGAAGAAAATGGAACAAAAAGAGAAAAACATCAGCTATGGAGAAGACCTTGCCCGTTGGAAAGAAAGAAGAAATATTAAAATAAATGTATCAGTGTAGTTCTGGGGAGGGTTGAGAAGAAGAGAGAAAGAGCTAACGACGACCCTGCCTGTCCTGGCAGACAAGTCCTGGCTCAGGAGGGTGTGCTCTGCGTCCAGGAACCAGCACAGGGCTCTGGAACCCAACTCAGCAGCTCTGAGGGAGAAGGAAAATATGAGAAGAGCTGGAAGGAGGATATCGGGAATCATCTTTGTACAAATCCAAGTGGCGGTTGGGATGTATTTATGTTTTAAGGAATTATGTGGGGTTTTTTTTGTTGGGGGGGAGGACAACTAGTTTTTATATACTTTTTACTTAGCAACAAGAGCCACAAAAGGCATGTGTTCAGCCAGGATGTCAGTTGCTCAGCTCATTAAAATATTAAGGGAAACACTGATGACAATTACACAGCACAAGCCTTTCTGTCTGCCAAAGTGTGCTTTTCAATGCATAACAAAGTAGGTCAAAAGTTTGTTTTGTTATTTTATTGTTGCTTTTTATCTTAGACTTTTGATGGAGTTTCTTTATAGTAGGTAAAATGGCTGTCAAATTTGGTGGGGGTAATTTGAGGACAAGGACACCTCAGCAACTTAGAAGTCTACTTCTGGATGACAAAGAAAGGCTCCCCAAACTTCTATCTGGGATATCATCTATTCATTCAACAGAGATTTTTCTGGGCCTCTGTGTGCGAGGCCTCATGCTGTATGTATGTTGGAAATACAGTACTGGACAAGAAAGATACCAACCCCACCGTCATAATGATACCCTTGTCTCCTACTCAAGTCTGTTTATCTGGGCAATACCTCATGTTGAGGAACTCTCTCTCAATCACATAAAATGTACACCTCTTAAGACTTCCTCTGCCAGGCTCTGCTATGAGAAGTGAGTGCCAGTAGTCACTGAAGTGTTGATGGGAATATATCATTATATCTATAATAATATATAATAATACATATAAATAATATTTGTACCTGGAATTTGTAAAAGTCTACTGAAAATATGCAAAGCTTTATTGATTGATTTCTATGAGTGGGGCTTCAGGCATAATACACGCTTTCATTTATGTGGCACTCCCATGGACATACCCCTATTGTGATGTTTCTGATGTAGAGTTTACATTTATTGAGTGCTTACTAAGTACCAAGAAGTGTGCTAAGCATTTTCAATGGACAGATTCATTTCATCTTTAAATTCCCTAAGTTGCGAAGAACTGCGGAGGATCTGAGATTTTGCTCTATGGGCAAGTTTCTGAGGGCTGGCAGAGGACACCAGCCTCCTGGGTCAGAGACAAAGGACTTTATTACTCACGACTCAGCCTACAGCATGAACGTTGACCTATTTGTGTAGTTCTTCTGGACCTGAAGTTCCATGGGGATGCTGGCATACACAGTGGACTGTGTAGTAGGAGAGGAGCCCTAAGTTTAGTCAACCTAAATCTTTTATAGCAGGCAGTAAGTATGCCTGCCCTTTGTTCTGAGGGAGACACTCTTTCTGTGTTCTAAGGCTGCTTGCTCTACAAAATCCTTGAGAAGTTATCCTAGAACAATGAGCAGTCAGTGTCTTCTAAAGATGGGAGCAATATGGAGACTCATGGAGAACTATGCCCCCAAAATACACGTGAATATCCTCATATTTTACTGACTAATCTGAGACATGAGGTGGTTAAGTGACTTGCCTAAGGTCACTAATTAGTCCAAATGCGACCGGCATTTGAGCTAAGCAGTCCGATTCCAGAGCACATGCTCTGCCTCGGTAGTGTTTTAGTACATTGCCTGAAAGCCAAATCAGTGGGTGCATTTAGGAGGTTTGCGAGTAGACTCCAGGATTGAAACTTATCTAGATGACACCCCTTACCTCTTCGTTGATTTTCATATTTTTAAACCATTATGTCACTGAACTGAATCTGATGCATACACAGATAAGAGTTTTGTGTCACAAAAGGTTGACCACCTCTACTGCACAATTTTATATATAGTTATTTTTTACTTAATTATAGTTTTATGTCTCTCATTTCAAAACTTCCCTCAATTATTCAATCCGTACTTACAGAACTTTTGGGAAAACTAAACAGGAAATGCAAAAATGATACACTCATTTCCCTGAGGATAATGTTTAAAGTTATTATATACTCCTGTAATAAGTATATATGAATAACATCAACTGAGGCTGAGTTGAAAAGCGCTAATTTTGATAATTTTACTGGAAATACAGTATAAGGCAGGTTAGGTATATATCTTCAGAATTTTACTTATTTACCTATTAGCATGCTAAGCAGAGTTACTAGAGACCAGGTTAGCCTCAACATATTCATGCAGCCAATCTACATAACATAACTCATTTGGTTGTCATACCAAGATACTTTATGTCTTACTTTCCCACTCCAAGTCTCCTAAGCTAAGTGGAGATGTTAGGAAAGATAGAATAAAAGCCGACAAAGAGCAGAGCTGAGATTTGCCACGAGTGAGGTGTGCAAGCATAAACCAGACTCCTCTAGCTTCAGTTTCCTAGTCCATTAAATGGGGGTGGGGTACCTGACATATGCTTCGCCGTACCCGGTACTAACCAAAATGTGATTCCGAGCTAGTAAACCCTATTGGTAAGCCAGTATCTAGGGCTGAGTTATTCTTTTATTTACTTATTTATTTATTTTTTAGAGTTATTCTTTTATATTTATGGTTAGGAACAAGGACTCTAGAGCCAGACAGATCTGGGTTTGAATCCTAGCTCTGCTGATTGTATGACTTTGGGTAAATTGTTTAACTTCTTTGATTCTCTATAAAATAAGAATGATAATACTTTCCTTTCCATCAGTATTTCTACATAAAATCAAACAAAAACCTTCTCTGACTTTACATTTCTATTCTGTTCTCACCATGGGTCCTACTTTTCTTTCATAGTGAAGCTTCCTAAGAATTGTCTCACTGTTGTCTTTTCTTTCCCATCTTCCCTTGACCTTACAACAGGGTGACTTCTATTCTTATGACTTCCATGGATATTGTTTTCACTAAGGTCACCAATGAATGCCTTCTGGCTAAAACCAAAGAACAGTGCACCCCCCACCCCCCCCCCCCGCCTTATCTCTCAGCAAATTCCAGCATCAACCACTCTCTCCTTCTAAAAACACTTTTCCTCTGGCTTCCAAAAATTTGCCTTCTACTTCCTTGTTGGTTCCTTCCCTGTTCCCTGTGGAGCCCTTCTTCTTCTGTTTGTCCTTCACATGTGTTGTCCCACAAGGTTTTCTTCTGGATCCTCTCTTTGTTTCTCTACAAAATCTTTTGGATATCTTATGTATTTGCATATTTTCAAGTACCACCAATCACATAGGCTGATGAATCCTGTATCTTAATCTTTAGACCATATTTTTTTCTGAGATTCAAATCCACATACCCAACTGCATCTCAATTATTTCCACTTGCTTGTCTCACAAACATATCCCACGACAAGCCCAAATAAAACTCCTTATACTTCTGCCCCTATGAGTTCCCCTCTTGGTGATGGAATCTCCATCTACTCTGTTGCTCAAGCCAGAAGCCTGGACATATTTTTCCCTTCCTTTACCCGCATCTCCCATATACAACATACTACGTTTTGTTGATTCTACTTCTTGACTAGAATCTTCTATCCCTTAAATCCATCTCAGTGGCCATTTGCTGAATTAGACCACCATCGTTTCTCATCTCCGTCACTACAACATTTTCTTCATCAATCTCATCCATCAACCTTGCTGGCATTCTTCAGCTGCAGCTGATCCAATCATGTTATTTTCCTGGTTATAATTGTTCAGTGGGTTTACATTGTCCTCCAGCTGAAGTTCAGAGTTCTTACAATTACTTACATGGTCCTTTGTGATGCAGACTATGCCCACCTCTCCAGCCTCACCTTTCCCTCCTCTCCCTGCTGTGTCTCCCATACACTTGATGCTCCTTTGAAACACAGTTTTTTCCAGTTTCTCAGATGAGCCATGCTCTTTCCCCCCTGAGGCCCATGGGTCCTTGTTATCCTCTTAACCAGAAAACTGCTTTCCAAAGTAGTCACCTCTCTCTCTCTCTCTCTCCACCTCCAGAAAGTCTTCTGTGATCTATGAGGTTCCTGCTCGGTGTAGTTCCCGGTGCTCCCCCTGTATTTGCTCTGTCATCACATTTGCTACACTGTATTGTACCTGTTTGTTTATTTATCAATATCTCCAACTGCAATAAACTCCATGAAAGCAGGGGCCCCATTTGTTTCACAGGTATCCCCCATTGTTAGCAGAGCCTGGCACATGGTAAGATCATGATCCACAATGTTTACTGAATGAGCAAATGGATAAAAATCACACATTAGCCTGTTTAACAAGTGCTTCTCTTTACCCAGAATTAATAGTAAAATATTAGAATACTTTTAAAAAGTATTGGGGTTGCCATAAGTATGATTTCTATATCTAAATTTCTGTCTAATTTTGGGAGCCCTGTCACTCCCCTGCGGGACCCCAATGGCTTTCATCATGAGAGAAGGGGAGGGAGGGAAGAAAGAAAGGTGAGACAGGCTCACTGGGCAGGACTCTGGGTCCCTAACGTGGCTTTAACAGAGCTGTTCAGGATTTTTGTTTTGTTTTGTTTTACACATTAGTGCGGCATATTATATTTTATATGGGGAGAAAAAAGGAGGAAAAAAAAAAGTAACAAAAAGGAGAAAAGCCCTGATGTAAGGAGACTATCAAAACACGTCTTATAAAGATGGTTCTACAGTTAAGTAGAAACTGTTGCTTTAAAAGACGTAATGAGGAAAAAATTAAAAAAAAAAGATGTAATGAAGGCAGACTTTGTGGTCACTACAGCACAGGATATGCTGGTATGACCACGAAAGGGTATCGTCCTCTTAAAATGGTACAATGAGGTTGTGTTTCCATGAGTTTACTACTACCAACTGAGGTTTAATTATTGACAAGACAGAATTTTCGTTATCATTATGTTCTTTTCCGTTTCTTTTCTTTGTGTTTCTATTTTTTTAGAAGGCTGTACCTGCCTACGATAGGACTTTTTTGCTGAGTAGACAAGGAGAAACATAGATAATCAGACTTTTAAGAAATCATATTAAACCCAGCACTAGTAATTTGCAGTTCTAATCTGGAGCGTCTGCCAATGCAGGAGAAGGGATTGTGTGTCTTCCAGGTTTCCCTAGTGAAATTCTGCCTAGATCTCCACGTCCCACCTTCCCGACACTGGAGATGGCAAGATGTTAGACACAAATATTGCTATGGGGAGAGAAGTTTTAGGAGATAAATCGTCTCTATCATTCATTCAGAAATATTTATTGAGAGTCTGCTATGTGCCAAACATGTGCAACATTTTCTAGTGTGTGCAGATAGATGAGTGGAAAAAACTACAGTTCCTGCTGTTATAAAGGTTATATTGTAATGGGGGAGAGAGAGATAGTAAATGAGGAAGCAAATACACATAATTTTAAAAAGCAATGAGCTGTATGGAGTCAGAAGACCAATCACGTGCCAGAAGACGGCGCTCTGGGTAGGACTGGGGGAGGGGGGTGGCGAGGGTGTGGTGCGGCTGCTGTGATCCCCTGGCTCCAGAGCTGAGCTAAGTGATGGGAAGGAACCAGCCATGTGAGGAAATAAGGACAGAGCCTTCCAGTTGAAAGGAGCAGTGAGAGAAAATGTCCACCACACGCCTCTCCCAGTGGTCCTCTAGTAGGCAGCCTCTGAGGTGTAAGACAGGTGCCAGGCTTTTTTCCAGGCCTCTTCAAGGGGTCAGGCCCAGTGGTTTGCTGGAAGGCCAACTGCCGGCATTATGTAGAAACATCATGGAAAAATGAGTGAAGGAAGGAAGAGGAGGAGTCACACGAGATCTTTTGTAAGAAGTTATGAGTTTTGGTAAAATGTCTGTCTTTTCACTTCCAGATCTAGAAGCAAAGTAAGCTTAAAACTGCTGATGAAATCCCTAACAACAAAAGATGTCCCTAAACGCTGTCTGGGAATTTAACTGGAGCCTGTGCTCATCTCAGTTGGCCACGAGAGGGCAGCATTGCCTATCAAATGCCTGGGAAGGCCGCGCTTCAGACTGCGGATTGGAGGGAGCACGGCAGTCCCACAAGTACATCTCTTTTCCTATCTCGGTTTCCTGTGTCTTCCTGGACCTTCCCCATAATCCACCCTTTAGCTCTCTGCCGTCCACCAATGCAACACCGTCACACTGTTCTGGCTAAACTTTATGTTTAGAGAAAAACCCCTGACGTGTCAGGAAAAGATAAAATCAGCACATTGAACATGGGCGGACCCTAGCCCTCCCTGTGGACTCCCCCCGTGGACTCCCCCCACCGCGTGGGCAGCAAGGAGAGTCTCTGGGGCCTCTGAGGCAGTGGCTGGCTCATTCTGCCCAACTCTGAAGGATCAGGCCCATTGTTGGGGGGCGGGGGGGGGGGACGACCGAGGGAGCAAGGAGCTTTGCTCCTTCTGTGTGTTGTTGGATCAGCTGTCAGTGGGTGAGTTTGGTGGCGGCAGACCTGGCCTCCCTGGGCTCAGGGACCTTGCTCCCTCCGTTCTGAGCAGCCTTAGCTCTGGCCACCTGCGTGCAAATGTCCTGTTCTACATTTAGCTTTATTTTAAAATCGGGGCCTTTTGTGAAATAGTATGCAAGAGAACCAGATCAACAAGAAAAGAAAGGGGAAGGAAAGGACAAAATTTTAACGGTAGCTACACAGGCAGAGGAAGCAAGAGATTTTTACATACAATACAAGAATTATATGCAAATATAGTGTAAGGATTTCCTTTATGGACTGTTTCCTTTCAAAGAAGGATTTGAGGCATACATCTCTATGAATGTAATTTATTCGTTCAAGTTATATTTAGTGCACCCCATTTATGGTCTAGGAACCAGGGTGTCTAGGTGAACAAGGCAGACATGGGTCATGCTTTTACAGAGCTTCTATTGTAATTAAGTAAGGGTATGAATGAGATCAGAAATCATCTAAGAATGTGTGTGTGCTGGGAGGTACTTCAGAGCTGGAAGAATCGTAAAGATCATCATCTCCAATATACACCATTTTATGGATGAGGAAATCGTGGTTCAGAAATACTGTGACTGTGGCCACCTGTGTGGCTGTGGGTTAAGTGTTTGCCTTCAGCTCCGGTCGTGACACTGCGGTCCTGGATTGAGCCCTGGGTTGGCTCCCTACTTCTCCTTTTCCCTCTACCAGCCACTCCCTCTGCTTGTGCACGCTTGTGCACGCTCTTTCTGACAAATAAATACAATTTTAAAAAGAGGAGAAATATTCTGAGTGATTCAGAGATGGAACAATGAATTCATTTGAGCCCTAAATTTCCTCTGAGCGAATTGGACAACACTCTGGGCCACTTAACTCAGAGTGTTTGATATAAGGAAAGAGAACTGTCTGGAAAGGGAAACTTCTTCGGGGGGCCTGGTAATTTACGGAGGAATGCTCCTATGTATTCTTATATCATGGACACAGCGGGACCATGAAGCATTCTTCAAATGACTATCGAAAAATTGTCAGACCTTCGTGAGATTACCGTCAGGTAGTATTGTGTTGTATTTCAGTGAAGGGATTTCTGTGGGCATTAAACTATTACATAGTCCAAGAACATAGCTTTCTTTTATCTAACTTGATATAATTCAATCTAACTTGATATAGGATAGAACCAAAAGAATCTGGAGAAGTGTTTGCCTGTTCTGAAGTTCAGCATTGAGCAGCCCCTCGAACTCTCCGATGAACCCACTCCCCTCACCAGGCTGCTTGATCCAGCCGGCACCCCCTGTTTTTTCATGGCATGTTTCTGGGCCCTAAGTTATCTGTCCTGGTGCCTCAATGGTGCTGCTTATGTAAACTTGACTTAAGAAAGAGAGATATAAGGGAAAACTACTGGTAAGAGAAAGAAACCGGGAGGTTTGCATGTGTTGTCTGTCTTACTTTTCATTAGAATGGAAACTCCTAAAGCTGGAATTGTGTCTTGGATTTTTGGTTCTGCTGGTAGCACACTGTGCTCAATAAAAATTAACCCATCAATCAACAGGACAGAAAATCCTATCCTGCCAGAAGCAATACCTCCTGTTTGCCCCCACAGAAAGCCAATTAGAGTGTTAGGATGTTGTAATGGATACAGAAACTAAGGAAAGTTGGGGGAAATGCCCCCAAACCTCAAATAAAAAATAAAACCAAATGGAAAAAAATGGATCACAGTAGAGCATTCAGGAAATCTACTACCCACTTCACTCTCTCCCCTTGACAGTCTCTTTCCGTGTATCCTCAATGTAATGGAAGCTTGACATGGTGGCATGTTGGAGGCACCATTTCCCTCCCGGGAGAGGCTGCTCAGGGCAGGTCCAGGAAGCACCATCCATCTTCCTAACAGCCCACCCCCAGGGCACTCACTGCATCCCCCCCCCACCCCCCACACCCGGTGGTCTTGCCATTTACCTGCCACCACCAGCACCATCCTGGATCAGCCTAACTTATTTACAAAACAAAAGAACAATTCATCTGGGAAGGGATTAATAGGAAGCTGGGTGGGGGGGGGAGAGAGAGAGAGATGTTGACTTCAGAGAAGCAAGAGAAGGAAAGTGAGACAGGCAAACTGGGAATTCTTCCTGTCATCAACCCTCCTGAAAATTGATTAAAGCCATGAAGCCTTTCTTCAGAACACAAACATATGCATA
The DNA here is from genome assembly GCF_020171115.1 of Neogale vison. Classification (NCBI taxonomy): domain Eukaryota; kingdom Metazoa; phylum Chordata; class Mammalia; order Carnivora; family Mustelidae; genus Neogale; species Neogale vison. The sequence goes on along the minus strand of NC_058103.1, from coordinate 91,871,873 downwards.
TGCACACACAATTTTGCATATAATTTCACGAATCTTCCTTACACATCAACATACCTTTTGTTTTAAAAACTTAAACTCTAGAAGCTATAAATTTCCAAATCTTATTAATAACCATGAAATTCTGAAAACTCCTTAATCATGACAATTTTTTTATATTTAAGGATTTTCTTTTTCTAATTGTTGTTTTGTATGTCTCAAATACATTCAGTTTTAGAAGCAATTCCTTGAGTGAAAAGAGTGATCAAAATGGACAATTACAAGGAAAGAAAAAAAAAACTTGTTTTTTCTCATGTGGCAAAGCACACCTTATTTGAGGTGGCTACACATTTCATTTACCTAAAAGCAACTTTATTTAGAAGAAAAAAGGCTTTATTTCATTAGTAAATTCTAAGGGGGGGCTCAAATCACCTGATATTTGACTATTCAGTGCTCTTTTGGGAAACTAAGAACCATGCAAGAAAACAACATTTTCATCAGTCTATCAGGTTCATGCATTCTAAATGGAGGGGGCATATTTTCAAGTCCAATTAAAGACATGCTAAGTAAAAATTGCACATCCTTCCACTGGTTTATCAGAGGAAAATGAGGCGCACTCTGATCTCTTCTGGAAGGCAGTCTAGAGCCCTTGGCTTATATATTTTGAAACCACGCAGAGGAGAGTTCACAGCTAAGGGAGGAGCACTAAGGGGGAGTGCCTGGACCACCAGCAGCCCAAGACAAGGGAGAAAGTCACTTCACCTGCCCTCTCAGCGAGTGGGGGAGCAGAAGGGGCAGAGGTAACAGCTGGCAAAGAGAAAATGTGGGAGGAAGTGAGGGGAAATCAATAACACAGACTGAAAAAATAATGTGCTTTCCACGCCATAAAGGAAAATCATGATGAAGGCCCAAGTTAACTCCCATAATGCTTTCAAGGATCAGAGAAATGACACTGTCAAAATACAACATTAGTTTTCTGAAGCCTACAGGCTGAATTTTATTTATTTAAAGTTAACTCCCATTTTAATACAAAAAAAAAAAAAAGATAGCACATTCCACATCAAAGGGAGAAAAACTTTTCCTAATGTATCCATTTCTCTTCTGAAGTACAGGAGCTGTCGCCATCTAATGCTTTGTGGTGTTTTCTCCAACTGTGCTGGCTTTTCTTCGCCTCAGGAAATGCAGTCAACAGACTCCAGCCAGGGGCTGGTGGTTCTCCCCACCCAAAATGGCAATTGTTTGATTTTGCGTGTGTTTTTGAATGCATTGTTAGCTTTAACTAAAATGAATATATGCTGCATGAATGATGTTTCGAAGCAGGAGAGAGAGGGAGCAAGAAAGAGGAGAGAATGAGAATCAGACATAGATATGAAGTCATTTCCTTGGCCCATTGTGCAAAAGTACTAACCGCAATCTGTCAAGAGGATTGGGCTGGGGTAGGTTCGGGGGGATAACTCGGTTTTCTGCAGTGACATTTCATTTCCTTTGGAAATTCAGGTGATGGTCGCTTGGGTCTTGTCAGATCTTGACCTGCTGGGGAGGATAACACTGCCTACAAACTTTCTGGATATTGCTTCCATAGCTGTGAGAATAGACCAAAATTACTGCCCTCCATTGCTGGTCTTCTCACTGTTGGTTGGATATACTTTGCTTATTTCTGAGTCTGAGCATTAGCTAGTTTTCTGTGTGTACAGAAGTCAATTTTAGTACGCTATAGTGGGTAAGATCATGAACTCAGCAATCTGACAGCCCTGGGTTCCAGTCCCTGGCCTGATGTGTTCCCGCCATATGATAAATTCCTTTAAATCCCCATGCCTCAGTTTCTTTATCTGAAAATGGAGATAAGATTAGCTTCTTCACAGGATGTAAGACAAGTAAATAAGGGATATATGAACATTGTTTAGAATAACACCCAGTGAGTAAGTTTTTTAGTACTCATAGTAAGTTCTTTATCATAGAGGGTTTCAGTGATGGTGATTCTTGTTATTTTTCTGGAAACAGCATTACAATTCTTCTCTCTGGGGAATACCTCTTCCCTAATCTTGTTCTGATGTGGCTCAGATGGAGCTGACCCCGCCCGCTTTTGTTCCAAGGGTGGAGACATAATCTAGATCTGGCCAATCAGTTAATTCCATCCTCCTTGCTACAGTGATTGAGTGGGGTCAGGGATGGGAAAGTGATATGAGTTGGTCCAATCAGAGTAAATCACAGGAGTTTGCTTAGAACTATAGAGGAAGGAAGTTGTCTTTTGTGTCTGGTGGTTGATGGGGTAAACTGTGAACCTGGAAGCTCCCAGGTAGAGTCGGTTGTCTGAGACAAAAACAATTCAGGGGAAAGCAGAGCCAGGAGAAGGGAGAGACACCAGTTCAGATGGTTGGACCCCATGACTCTAGCCATGTGGAAGCCCTAGGACCACTCCTGCACGAGTCCGTGTGCTCCGGGCTTCTGTTCTTGGGAATTGCAAGATCCATCGCTAACCAGGCTCCCACATGGCACCACCCATCTCCTCTACCTATTCAAATCAGATCTCTCCTTCAGGAAACTGTGCAAAGCCCACCTCTTTCTGGAAGTTGTGCCTCTTCTTCTAAGTTCCCTCAGCGCTTACTATCTGTGCCATAGGTTTATTACTTACATTACAAAGTTTACCTTTGCAAATGGATTTACTGCATCTCTTCAATTCTATGGATTGGTTCCATGTTCTACTCTTTGGTGATTTCCATAACCACTCTCACATCTGGTATTTTGCAGCAAGTTTACCAAATGTATATTATTTGAATTCCTTTTATCTCCTTATACCCATCAGAAGTAGACTCTATGCCTCACTACACATAGGAACGTATACATAGGAAAGCATAAAGTAAACTGCAGATGTGGTAGAACACGGTTGTTCCACGTAGAAAATTTCAAGGGAGGTGTCCAGTCCCCTGGCCTGTGTGAAGAGCAACAGTGGAACGTGAACTTGATTCTATGCTTCCCGCCTGTCCGTAAGCTTCTTAGGGTAAGGACTGGCTCTATATTTCAAGCCCTGTTCCCAGTACTTTACACAGTACCTGACATTTATTGTAGGTGTTCAATAAATACAATAAATACTTGTTGAATGAACGCTGCTTTGCAGTTACAGTGCAGGGGGCTCAGCTCAATCACCTAAACTTTAGGAACATGTAAAGGAAATGAAGTAAGAAAGGAATTGCTGATTCTATGAAGCCAACACTTTACTCCCATTATTCTGAGCCCATTCTACCATCACCTCATTTCTCCAAATCACAAGAATAAATAATGCCATTCCTTAGGTTGACAGATGAGGTGTAATGACAATAGCATGTTTGGAATTTCTGGGTCTGTGAGAAAACTGATATGAATTCCAGACCCAACAAGGAAAGCCTTTATACCATCATCAGAGTGAGGGAGTGGTGGGGTCTGAAAGCTGAGTCAGATTTAGAAAAAGGCACTGCATTGGAATGTTCAATCTATACACAAGGAATTCTGGGTTTGAATCAGTTTTCTTAAGTAATGTTAGGTAGCGTTAGTTCTAGACCTGCTTTATGCATTATAAATCGATGTAAATACAAACCCCTTTTCCTTTAAATTAGTTCATTCTCCTCACAGAAAGTACTAATACACTTGTCATCCCCTGTTCTAATGCAACGTTTGTTATTCATTCATTCATTCATCATTAACTGGTCAAAATTATTATTCTAAAAATTGTTTTCATTATGTCTATACTCTGGTCAAAAATTTCACTTGCTCCCCTAGCATAAAATCCAACCTCAGCCAGATATCCAAGGCCTTCAATAATTTGACTCCAACCCATCTTTCCATGTGTGAACTTTCCCACTGCTCCCTCATCCAAACCTCTCTTGAATGTAGACCCATGTCTACTTAACTGTTGTCTCTCACTGGCTTCTCACTTTTGGACTTCGGACTCTATCTCTTTGCCTATTCAAGCATGTGTTTTCTTTTAAGTGATATTCTTTATGCTCTTTAACTACTCCAACTGAAGATGAGCTTCCCTTCCTTAATTCCTAGAGCATTTTATGGTCTATATCACTTGTTCCTTTTATGATCTCAGATTATTACTGTTTCTCATAAGGTGTCTCATGTTCTTTACTGTGAACTCCTTAAGGGCAGAGATCACATCATGGACTTCTTTGCATTATGTTTTACATACAAAATGGGTTAGTTCAGTGATTAGTATGGTAATAACTTAGGTGATACATAGCTGGGGCTTTTCACTGTTCATACCTGGAGAGGTTTTGCCCTTTTTCCAGTTAGTAATGCCAATTACCATAAAATTTTCAAATTTATAAATACTGCCCATGAATGAAATTAATTAGAATTTCTCCCCAACTTTTCTGTTTTTACAAAGATCTTAATCTACCAAGAGCACTACAATGCAATAAGAAAAACACCAAATATACACAAGAAATTGAGAATGGGGGATGCATGAACTAATGAAAGACTACTGAAATACAAAAAGATGCACATCTTTATTTCAAGAAGGGCAAATTACAATGACATTCCCTCTTTGACTTTGGATAATGATTAAAATTTAAAATTGACAATGAATAGTGTGAACAAGGGTATGAGGAAATAGGAACATACATATACTCGGAAGTACAAATTTGGTATAAATTCTTTGAAGGGCCAGTTAGCCATATACATGAACATTTTAAATTTGCCTAATCTTAAGGTAAATCTTTCAGGAATTCTCCCTATAGGTATAAACATATAAATGTACAAACACATCTATGTGTTCAAAGATGTTCATTTCAGCATTATGTACAATAACAGTAGACCTCTTAATTCTCTTCAACAGGTTTTAACTCTGAGTTAAGTACCAAGCTTTTGGTGGGGGGAGGGGTTAGGACTTGAATCCAGGCAAGCCCACTCTATACTTATACAAGGAAGGCTTGATTACTGACAACTGAATTTACTGAGAGCTATTCTCTTAGGAGCTCAAAATCTTCTGTAGATATTGTTTTGGTTTTTGGTCAGAGGTAAGAGTAATTAGGAATATGTGATAAGCACACTATAGTCATTAAACAAGTGAGCAAGAAAGACAAGGCTAGAATTCTTTTTTTTTTTAAAGATTTTATTTATTTATTTGACAGAGAGAAATCACAAGTAGATGGAGAGGCAGACAGAGAGAGAGAGAGGGAAGCAGGCTCCCTGCTGAGCAGAGAGCCCGATGCGGGACTCGATCCCAGGACCCCGAGATCATGACCTGAGCCGAAGGCAGCGGCTTAACCCACTGAGCCACCCAGGTGCCCCAAGGCTAGAATTCTTACACTCTTGACTCTCAATCCATAAAGCATTCTGCCATTTTTCGTCTCTGTTTTGAGTTGACCTACACTTATTTATTGGTGACAATGTCTGGAAAAAAAAAAATGTTCTAATGAATCTTTCAGGGTGTTCTGATAGTTTCTCTGTTTTGGAGCATCTCTGATCAATGATTTATGTGTTAGGTTTATTAAAAACACATCCATTACTTTGGGGCCTTGAGTAGATATTTAAAGAAAGAATATGGCATATTCAACGCAGCAGTTAAGATTACCCATAAATAGCTAACGGATGACCCCTCAGGGGTTGTCAGATCAAAAAGATGCTCTGGACTTGTGCCTGTGTGGCTCAGTGGGTTAAGCATCTGCCTTCAGTTCAGGTCATGATCTCTGTCTGGTCCTGGGATCAAGCCCCTCATCATGGCCTCTGCTCAGCGAGTCTGCTTCTCCCTCTTCCTCTGTGATCTCTCTCACTTTCACAGTCTCTCAAATAAACAAACAAAAATAAAGGAAAAAAAGGGAAGAAAGAAGGGAGAAAGAAAGAAAGAAGGAGAAAGAAAGTGAGTGAGTGAGTGGACTTGGCCTCTCTAACTCAAGATGCAGAAGCAGAACCACCTTCATGCCTTGTGGTTCAAAATTTCAAATTTCTTTGCCAAAGACAGGCAACTGATTCTTCTGTTTGGTTTGACCTACCAAATTCCCATTGTATTTGGACAAACATCCAGTTCTCAAACTAGGTGCAAACACAACTGTCAGTGTGCCCAATGAACCTAGGAACAATGAATGATCAAAAATAAAAAGATCTTTCACCACCAACATTGGGTACATAGATAAACAATTCCTTTTAGGAAGTTAGCTGGAGAGGGCACTAGATGGGCTGAGCATAAGGGAGCAATTCACTCTCCCTGTTTCTGTTTTCTAATTAAATTTTAGAACATGGCAAAAATATTCTAGAGTTTGGAAGAGAAAAAAGTAAAAGGGTTGCAAGAGTGCAAGACTTCAAGATTCATCTCTGAAAGCTGGTTAATATATCAAACTGGATTAGTCTGCCAAAAAATGAAAATATAAAAACATCATAAATTAGTCAGTTGTCCATGGCTGTAATCTGTTTGCCTGAAGCCAGATGTACTAATGATAGGAAAAACAGGTGGCTTTAAGATAGCTGGAAAATGTTAAGCACTTATATAAGATAACTGATTTTTTTTTAAAGTATCAAATGGGTTGGTATCTTATTAGGATATTCAGTTTAAAAGAAGTGGCTATGATTTAACGGGGACCAATGATAAGTTTTCTCATTTTAGGATTTCAGTGGTCATTTAGGGAACTATAATACCATGTAGTACAAACCCTTTATTAAATCAATGCATTCATTATCTGAAACAAAATTTTGTTCAATCACTGTATTTTGATAGACTGGACTATTGCACTCAGGGAGGAGATAATGGATTGAAGAGAGTGTCCTTGAAGGAGAGGAGCTCTGACCTCCTTTCTTTACACATTCCCAGGAGACAGTCTGATTCCGACACCATCAAGACTTCAGAAAGCTGCCAGGGACTGTGAGCCAGCCTTATGGTATAGCAAATCAGTGCTTGAACCAGCTAACCATGCAACTGGTGAGAGGAAAGAATGAAATCATTCCCACTTAAAATCTCTCCATGTCATCTTTTAACCCATTTGGGGTGATTGGCTTACTGGCTTTATGGCAATTCAGCCATGTGTATGGTCAGGACTCACTAGAAGCAATCATCAATGTTAGTCAATCTGTGTCTGCTCTCCACAAGCTCTACTCGCTTAGCCTGATCTGTCCATCTGTCTCCCTGCCCAACAATTAGAGGAAGAGCAGGGAGAGCTCTTGAGGGAGATGGGAGAGAGGGTGAGACTGAGTAGGCAGATGTGCACACACACCACACAGATCCAGGAAAAAAGAGTACTGAGGTATTTTCATAGCCTAATAGACATAAGTGAGAGGAAAATCAAGGTTCATTTAAAAAATGCTCATTTGGGGCGCCTGGGTGGCTCAGTGGGTTAAGCCTCTGCCTTCAGCTCAGGTCATGATCTCAGGGTCCTGGGATCGAGCCCCGCATCGGGCTCTCTGCTCGGCAGGGAGCCTGCTTCCCCCTCTTTCTCTCTCTCTCTGCCTGCCTCTCTGCCTACTTGTGATCTCTCTCTGTCAAATAAATAAATAAAATCTTTTAAAAAAATGCTCATTTTCCCATAACTGCTTACAACTTGCTTTGTGTACTGCAAGACTCTTCTAACACACCTTTGTGTTTTGGGAGCTGGAATAGTCATCACGATAGACTAATTCTGATACAATCACTACATCCTAAATTCTTCTGATGAGAGGGCATTGTTGATGAAATCAAGGAAACAAAATAGTTTGTTTCTCAATCCACATATATTTTTAAATTAGTATAAAATTAGTCCACATATATTCTTTTTTTTTTTTTTTTTAAAGATTTTATTTATTTATTTGACAGAGAGAAATCACAAGCAGGCAGAGAGGCAGGCAGAGAGAGAGAGAAGAGGAAGCAGGCTCCCTGCTGGGCAGAGAGCCTGATGTGGGACTCGATCCTGGGACCCCAAGATCATGACCTGAGCGGAAGGCAGAGGCTTAACCCACTGAGCCACCCAGGTGCCCAGTCCATATATATTCTTAAAAAGATTCTAGAAACAAAAATCAAATATATATTTGTGTACTTCAACATAGAACCTTGCTAGTTAAATAGTGATCGCCTAATAAATAAAAGTTCTTAAATTTCAAATCTTAAATACATTCCCCTCCATACAGTGTCCCAGGGTTCTTGCAGTCATGATCTGGATACATACGTTGCCACAGAGATCTCTGGGGAATGATTTTTGGCAGCAGGTATGGGAAATGATAATGAAAAACACTCACTAGCACAAATTGTGTAAAAATTGGTTACGCTACTTCCTGAACATTTAACAGCTATTTGCATTTATTTACACACATAAGTCACATCACTATGTTGATATAAAATGTTTCTGTTAAAACCCTGAGGATGTGACAAGGAGAAGAAAGGAGAGGAAAAAGAACCAGAGGCTTGGGCAGGGCAGAGTCAGCTACCTCTCACCCTCCCCCAAAACATTTCAAAAGCTGTCTTTCTCATAGGTATGACTTCAAATTTTTCTACCTCATAAAAGGAAAACAGAGAGTTCTTGACTGCGGAGGAATTATCTTATGACCATGTCTTGAACCTCTATTATTTCTTCAATTTTCTTTTCCTCCTTCCCTCTGCTTTCTTTCTCTCTCTCTTTCTCTCTCCCTCCTTTCCTTCCTTCCTCTCTCTCTCTCTTTCTTTTTTTGAGAGCGTGAGTGGGTAGAGAAACAGAGGATGAGGGAGAGAGAGAATCTTAAGGAGACTCCATGCTCAGCACAGAGCCCAACGTGGGACTAAATCTCAACCCTGAGATCATGACCTGAGCCCAAATCAAGAGTCAGGTGCTTAACCAACTGAGCCACCTATGCCCCCTTATTTCTCTACTTCCCAAAACACAAGTGAAAAGAGGATGGGGATAGTGACTGCCCTTCTGAAGATAGGGAGGTCTGGGGTTGGCCCAGCTCCACATCGAGGTCATGGTCAATGTTGCATGTGCCATGTCATCCTCCTGGAGCTCAAATGAAATGCTGAAATGCATCGGGTTGCATGTGGCCACTTTTTCTGGGCATGGCATGAGAATGATTTATGAGGGAGGAGACAGAAATGGCTGAAAGTCGCAAAACACAGTGTCTTCCTACCTATTAAGAATCCCCTGCTCACCCCTAATTAACACGGAAACAAGGGGAATTTGAAGGATTCTAAAGAAACTCTTAGTTAACAGACTGTAGAACACACACAGCTCCCTACTTTGGCCTGATATTAGGACCCTTTTGAAAAGAGCACTTTTCTTCACAGGAAAGGAACCATTCACATGATAGGTGTTTCTCAGGTCTTGGGGTCAGAATGTAGGCTGATGTATTAGCAAGTGCCTGATTCCCTTTTTAACTAGGCCAGCATTTGTTCAGTTGAAATGGCTAATACATGCACCTTTATTTAAATCCCTTACTTAGTTTTTTTACTAACTACAAAATATGCCCCAAAAGTATTACATTGTTTTCCTGTCTTCTCTGTGCTAGAAAAGAGGCAGCTTTTCTCTTTTCTTCTTATACTGACATTAGGGCTTTGCTTTTGACAATTTACACTCTGTAAGAAATGCTAGAATTTTGAAATATTGTTTTTACTCTCTCATTAAGGAACAAAGCCCCTTTCCAAAATAATTAGACTTGAGGTCTAGATGAGGGAAGCCTTGAAGGAGTAAGGCTAGGCATAGAAGAGCTGTCTTTCAAAGCTCACAAAATAGTGAGTGCAGAGGTACAGAGTGGCTTAGCTACTGCTTGAGGGGATAAAAGAGATCATGGATATTGGCCTGTGCTGGATTGTGTCCCCAACTCCTGCCCCTTGCATATGTTGAAGTCTTAACCTTCAGTACCTTAGGATACACCTACCTTTGGAGATAGGGTGTTTAAAGCGTTAATGAAGTAAAATGAAGTCATATGGGTAAGCCTTAATCCAATATGAGTCGTGCAGTTTTTTAAAAAGAGATTAGGACACAGACAACACAGACTGAGGGGCAATCGTGAGAGGAGGTGAGAGAATGGCTGTCTATAAGCACAGGAGAGAGGCCTCAGAAGAAACCAACCTGCTGGCACCTTGATCTTGGATTACTAGCCTTCAGAACTGCAAAAAAACACAAATTTCCAATAAGACACCCAGTCTAGGGTATTTCGTTATGGTAGCTCTAGAAAACTCATGCAGGTTTGAAGGTGTTTGGCAGTTTATGGAGTATTTTACAAATATTAGTTATCATCATTATTACTAGGTGGGGTATCAGGGTGGAGCCAGGAAGGGAAACCTGCCTGGACATATAGAAGGAACACATGTCAACAATGTATTAAATGCTGACTATGCCTTTGGTATATGGAGATGAACGAGATAGGCTTTTTGACCTGTAGCAAATGCCAGCATGACATGGAAGATACTGAAAGAGCTTGAGAGGCTCAGGGGGAAGGTGGTCCATTCTGCTTGTTGGGGGTAGTGAGTGGAGATCGGGGAGAGAAGTTTGCAAAGTTTTCATGAAAAGAGAGTGGGATTGAAAGACTCAAAACCTGAGTAAGACTTTTCCAGGCAGATGAGGTGGGGATAGAGGTGGAAGCATAATCAAGGGCACTTACGTGGGAAAGTGGGCCATGTCTCTAGGAAAAAGGCCATGGTGTGGTGGTGGGACAGAAAACACAGGGAGAGTGCTGGGAGGTGAGGCTCTCAGAGTGTTGGCGTCAACTTGTAGAGGACTTTGAGTGCAGTGTGAAAGGATTTGGGTGCTATCATGTAAGCCATAGGAAAGGCCAATGTGTTGTTCTTATTCTCTCAACATTTCTTTACTTTCTGGCATTATCTGTTTTTCTTGCCTTCATTGCACAGCTTCATCCAGACTCCAAGTGTCTTCTATCTCCTGGTCCACCAGGTTCCAACAGGTAAAATTCTCCTTAAAATCCATCTTTTCTAGAGGCTTAAGTGATTTTCCACTGATGCCCACCCTTGAAAGGTAAGAAGTAGCCTGTCCTAGGTCCTGAGCAAGATTTGCCAGCAATTTGATGGCTTTTTTCGGGCAAGTCATTTTTGCAATATTTTTTAAAAAGATTTTATTTATTTATTTGACAGACAGAGATCACAAGTAGGCAGAGACAGAGAGAGAGAGAGAGAGAGAGAGAGGAGGAAGCAGGCTCTCCGCTGAGCAGAGAGCCCAATGTGGGGCTTGATGCCAGTACCCTGGGATCATGACCTGAGCCAAAGGCAGAGGCTTAACTCACTGAGCCACCCAGGCGTCCCATTTTTGTAATTTTGTTAAGAACTGACAATAGTGATTGTTCACAGAGATCAGCCAAAGTGTGTTGGGGCCTCAAAAAATATTGATTGACTGGGTGAATAGAATGTGTCCAAAAGCTGGTGTATAACTTATTCTCTGGCTTGCCTATTCTCTCTTTCCCTCGGTCTTTTTTTTTTTTTTAATCTGAATTAAAATAACATCTATCAGTTATGGAACAAGGCCAAACAGTTGAAGACAAGTTATGAGATTAATTGGAAATGCATGCCATTCCTTGGAGAAATTTCAAGAGGAAACTTTACTGACTCGTTTATCTATCACAAGGTAAAATGAAAGTCACATTCACCCTTTATTCAAAATAGTCCTCACTATATATACTCAAATAGCTGTGCAGAATCTTTTGACTATGGTGGGAAAGTTGAAGGACATTGCAGGATATGTGTCTGAACAATTAGGTGGTGGAAGAATGGGCTAAATGTCTACAAAGGCAGAAAGGGTCTTTTATCACCATGTTTTCTGCTCCCGCACACCAACCTGTAAATTAGAAGTAAATGTACCTGCCTCTGATGTCTACCTCTATCTGCAGGACACTAATAAAAAGCTTCCATTTTAATCAAGTTAGTTTTTATGTTCTTAGAATTCACTGTGAATTCTAACAGATTTTTAAAAATTTATGATCTAATTTTAATTATGGAAAGATAATTCTTAGTGAAGCAGTCTAATGGAAGTGATTAAAAATAAGAGTTCTGCTGTCAGATGACCTTGGTTCAAGTTCTGTTTTTTTAGTTTTTAATGACCCTGTCCAAGTCATTTTAATCTCTTTACACTTTGGAGGATAGCTATGAGGATTAAATGAGATAATGTGCGTAAATTTGTGCTTAGCACAATAGTGGATGAATACAACAATCTGTGATACAGAAAAGAGCATTCTCTGCTAAATGATGGGACTTAAAAGTGAATTGATAAGGGAAGCCATATTGGATGCCAGATACAACTCTCATCCACACCTACAATTTCTCTGGTCAGTGGACAAGAAATGATGGTGCTGACATAATTGGTAAAACACAACCATCAGTCCATTTACATTTCAAATGGCTCAGAAAAAGCTGACGTACAGAGCTGTTGCAGGGAGCTAACAGTTCAGGGAATTTGTGTTAATAGGAAATATTTTGAACCCTTGAAGCAAAACGTATGTTTATACTTGGGTAGAACAGTTGATTGGGGGTTTTACCTCTTAACTGTGAGCTTCAGTATTAAAATCCTTAGGTCAGCTTTGCACCAGTAAGACAAAGACATTTCAGAACGGTGTTGAGGACAGTGAGTGTAAAAGCTTACTCCTGAAGCGGAATGGTGGAATGTTTGTTTGGTGGTCTAGGTGCTAAGCCAGGCTGCCACGTGGATCATTTCTCTTTGGGGTAAATGGGTCACAGATCCCAGAACCAATGTGGGTAACGTCTTGTCCATCTCTGCTTCCAGTAATGCCTGGAACTCTAAAATGCAAAAACAGAAAAATGATGAGTTTCACTGTTGACCTTGCACAGAGCAGCACACAATCAATAGCTGTTGAACATATTTATTTATCTATCACTGCCAAGTCAATTTCTTTGGGGGTGGGATAGGGATAAAGATTCTTGTATCTTGTACTGGCGTGACAGCCAGCGAGCATCCATTGTGTCTCGTTCTGTGGTATGTTTTGCCTGAGGAGTTCTCCATTATCACACCAAATGGAACTAATGTTAAAATATTAGGTCTCTAACTTTTCTGGTTTGTAATCTTAGCGGAAATTCTACTTGTAACATGATTGAAATGAAAATGCCTTTCCCTAGATCTGGAAGTGATGTGCAGGTTAAAGTTACTTAAAATAAAACACCGGAAAGCAACCCTAAAGGAACATTTAAGACAATCTGATGATGATAACATCATTAACAGCATTATCATTTGCTGTTATTTGGTAATGTTAATCATAGAAGTGAAACACGAGACACTGTACATTATAATATGGGATTGAGAGAAATTGAGTATATGTTTTTATTAATAAATAATAAAAGCACAAGAGAAAAAATATTTTCAAATATCATCCAACTTCTAAGTACAATAAAAATTTCTTATATGGGAGAATTTCCTCTCTAAACTAAGAAATTCTCCTGTAACTAAAACTGTCACAAAGTTGCCACATTAGACTAATGACCTTTAGTTATAATTGGATAATTGAATTTTAAATTGTCAAGAAAATGGAACTGAAATTCATAAAACTTGCCAAAAGAATAACTCTCTGATACACATTTGATAATCTGAAAAATACCACAGCTTAAGAAAAATGAACCTGCTATTGCATTATCCAAGGGTAAAGCAAGCACTAGATTATTCCCCCCTGCCCCCTGACCTCAGGACTAAAAAACAGTTCATCCACTTTTGTTGAATTTGTGGTGCATTTGCTTTAAGTCTCATTTAGAGTAACATTTTATTGGTTAAGATTTTTACGTGAGTCCTGTACCTCTATGAGGATCATTTACAGCTAACTTCTTATTGTAATGACATTTCATGATATACTCACAATGATGCCCAATCTCCAATCATTAATTAAGAGTACAGAGGAAATAAACAAATTGTTTAACTGTATAGAAACTGTAATGCATAAGAATTAAATATTTGGAATGTCTGTGGATTAAAAAGACTATCCATTCCTAAATTTATTCCACATTGGACATTGTTGACACTAGAGGCAAGTATTGACAGAAGTAGGGCTGATCAATATTGAACCTTAAGGGTCAAAGGACTTCATGCTTAGTGTAATAAGCAACTTAGTTAAGGTATTACGGTGTTTCGGTACAGTAACAGTTATTAAAGGTCAGGCAAGGTTTCTTTGATAAACTCTAATTTGGGGAGGTTTGCATAGTTTCAGAGTCTCCAAAGGCATGAGATAGTATGACTGAAGCAAGATGATGGCTTGGAAATAAATAGAGAAAGTGAGTCATTACACTCAAAGTTGAGGAATTAGATTATTTCTACTCTCCACATTCAAAGCCCATCTTTTCTTACCATCCCCACAGAACTTTGATGAAATCTCTAAACCTAGATAGCTTTAGAGGAGAGGTAAATCTCTTTTAAGTTTTTAAATAGCTTGAAATCTTTATTTTTGAAAATTATCTAGCACATTCAAGTAGGCTATAAATTATAAATACTACCAAAGGGAGCTCTGTATCTATTCAACCAGATATAGTTCATTGAAATTTCAGAAACACCCTCTACTCTTTCCAGTTGGTTGTGTGTAGAACATTAGTACCACATGGAACTCATTATTCTTCACTCAAACATACTTGATCATACTGGCTTACTGAATTGCTTACAGTTTGGAGCAAATATGACTTGTAATGTAACTAAGAAATAGTTTTTAATTATTTACTTTAAGATTTGTGACACATTGTATGTGAACTTGGAAAAAAAGTAAGCAATAACATAAATATATGCCAAATTTTTTCATAATAATAAAACCACAATGACATAAATAGACAATTACATAGAAGTAAGTACGTATTGCCTGGCCTGGCATTTAATGACATAATTTATTTCCTCGTTGTTTTCTTAAATTAATGTGAAACTTGAAAATTAACATGGAAAAGTGTAAGATTATGGGTTTGAAAGTCATGATGGCATATCTGAACATAGAAAAGGAGCAGACGAAGTGCTAACTCAAGTGCTTTCTACCTACTAAGCCCCATATAAACACAGTTCCGACTCCTCCAGTCCTTCCTGGGAAGACACTAAGTGCTCTGCCCTCTGTGACCTTTCTTCTAGAATTCAGAACGTATAGATACATTCAAACAACAGAAGTGGGCATTGATCAGTCAAGGAAGAAGCTGTGCACTTTCAGTTTCCATTACATTAAACAAAATACTCATTAGTGCTTGGCATTTTCCCAAGCAGACACAATCTAGGTGTCCACTGAGGCCTCATTGTGCAGTTAAGAAGTTTAAAAAGACTTTCTAGACATCAGCTAGGCACAATTAAGGGATGGGTAAAACTACTCCAGGGTAAGAAGACTGAAATTACTGGAAACAAACTCATATAGAATATCAACTGCAAACTAGACAAACTATCTTTAAGATCAGTTAGATATTCAAAGAGACAAAGACTAAAGACCCCTTTGCTTAATAATCATTATCCTCCTTAATGAAACCACAATATACCTACTATAGGAGTATTCAGTTATATTAAAACAAAACCACGTCTAGATATGTGGTAGAAAAAATATAATCTGATGGAAAGCTGTCATCACAACATAATTATTCCTATCCCAACAAGGAAACTAAGTGCTACTATTATTAAGAGGTAGTAATAATGTAAGCTAGCTCTGAAATCCATATCCATTAAAACTGTTGAAACATGTTTTATTGCTAAACATCCACTCTGAGATCCAAAACACCTTCTAGAAAATGTTAAGAGAACAAATACTTTCACAAAGGTCAGACTGACATACTGTTTTCCCAAGCATTTCCTTCCCTTCTGCCTTGCTCTCTTCCATCTGTCCATCTGTCTGTCCATCCATCCATCCACCCATCCATCCATCCTTCATCCAGCAAGCATTTATTAAATACAGTCTGTGTGCCAAGGACATGGGCCACAATAGTAAGCATGTCCAGCAAGGGTTAGGTATACATGAAGTTATAGGCTTGCACACAAAACAAAAGATTTTATATGATTTTTGTTCCTTTCGTATTAAAACAACCATATTTGAGAAATCGTCATGCAAACCATTAAGATAAGTTAAATTTCAAAAATCATTCACATTACCTATTTCTCACCCTCTGGGTAGAGGAATGGGAAGAAAAAGTTTTTGTAACACAATTGCTCTTATTTTAAGGAGACATCTATTTTTCCATTTAGACTGATGCCATCTAATCTACCAGCAAGCTGTAGAAAAAAATATCAAATATAACCGCTTTCTCAAAGTGATGCCGTGCTATCTGTTTACAAGGAATGTACGAAAGAAGAAAAAACAAAGACCATAAGCTTAAGCATGAAAACCTCCTTGAAGGTGCTGCGATATACTCTCCCTGCTTTTTAACTCAAAGACACCATTTTATCAGTACTTAACACAGATCTTTAAATCCCAGAGCTAATAATGCTTCCCAGCTACATACAGCTGGACGCCTCTGACAAGCAGCATCTAGTAGGAACCTCACAGGGGATAAGGTTCCTAACAGTCAACTAAGAGTTCAAATCCCCAAAGAGGTGCCCCTGGTGTGCAGAGCACTTAACCCTTCGACCAGTACCAACATGACTATTCACAAATTATTGATGTCCCTAAATCCCTGGCAGATTGCAGACAGTTCTTGTATCCATCGAAGCCCAGGCATATGGTCACTAATGGGATGGCTTTAAAAAAAAAAAAACAACCAACACATACACACATTCAGTCTTTGCTACACGAATATAAAGCCACTGAAATGCTAGAAGGTGATTGAACTGGACGGAACACTGTTAAATACATGCTTAGCCTCATGTTATGGATCATTTCCATTGACATCTATCTGCGTCCTTGGTACAGTTTAATTAAAGCTGTCTGGAACAAGTCTGCCCTCTAAATGATCGTCAGTGCAATGAAAAGGTGAAACACGAGGAGGCTTGAGGCCTTTTTTGTAAAGCATTCAAACGACTGTCTCTGTGGTTACAAACAGCAGTGGGAGAGAAATTCATTTTCAAAATTAGCCAGCTAAAAGACTTTTTTGCAAGAGAAAGTGAGGCTCCTTCTGATGTCATCTTGGAGTACCAGAAGCTGAGTTAGGTAATGCCAGATCTTCATAACTCAAACTGGACCATGTTCTGGTCCAAAATAGCTACACTTTTTTGGGTCCTAAATCAGCAAATTCTACAGCAAGCTTTCGTGTTTGTAATTTGTTTGGCAAAAGAGAACCCCCAAAAGAAACAATTTTGCCTAAAGCAGTCTCTTTTATAAGACAATTTTGCAACCACAAGGCAGGAACATCATTTATTTAATTTGTTTTTATAGTATATAGAATACTAGCACAGCCAGTATATAGCTTCAAACAATTAAGATATTTAATGAGTACCTTTATATTTCTGGTGCTGTTACAGAACCAGAGAAACAAAATAAAATATTCAGGGTTTAAGGAACGTGGGACATAGTTTAGAGACTGAATCTTAACTAATTATACCTACTTCTTATGGTACTTTCTCCCTTTTAATATGATTTTATTTAAAGAAATGTAAATTAAATTATATTTGCTTTTTAATACCAAAATTAATTGTACTTTATGAAAGGGTTGAAAGGACTGTGCCATGTTTAAAATTTTCATTCATTGGCTTCTCCCCATGAATTCATCAGTCATGATATGGGTATATCCTATTCACTTAATGTTTATTTGGTATCTACTTCATATAGGACATTGAGTTACATCTTGTGTCCTTCCCCCACCCCAAAACGCCTCTGTCTCTCTCTGTCCATTATAACATGTTCATCCAGACTGGCAAAAAGTAACAGTAGCACTGAACAGAAGAGCATTCCTAAATTCAGTTAGGATGCTATTCAGGGTGAAGATTGTCTTAGCCTTGATGTCTAACAGAAATTAGTCAGACCTAGAAGGTATTATAGTCAACAACAGGTTAAAAGATAAAGCCAGTGAATCAGGGCCATATGTATTGAGTGCTGCCTATGCACTGACATTTTGCTGGGAACTTTGGGCACCACAGGATAGTAGAAGCATCCTCAACAAACTGCAAACTGGGAATATGTACACATTGGAAGTCACCAACTAACAGTGGATTTGGAGGGCCAAACCCTAGAGTGAGGTCAAAAGCCTTTCTGAGGAAGTAAGAGCTTGAGTTGTCTTTGGAGAATGAGGCCAGATGTCCAAGCCAAAAATATAGTGATAAGAACATGGCAGGTGGAAGACCAGCTAGGAAATTGCCCAGCTTTCAGTGGATGCTTTGTCTTGAGGGCTGTATCTTTTGGGGTCTGATCAGGAGATTATAAATCACTTTAAGCATTTAACACAGAAGAAATTTAATTCATAGAACTGATTTTCAGGTGATGACTTGAGATGACCAATAGGAGACAGTGTGGCAATTAAAGATTAGCAAGTTCTGGAAGCTGCCAGCAAAACTTGGAGTGGAAGGACAAGGGAGAAGATAGAGTTTCTGGAGCTCTGAGACCAGGGCCACCCAAGGGGAGGACAGAACTAGAGAAGCCCTAACCAGTAGGTGCTGGAAGAATGGAGAAATACAAATGCAGTTGCAGCTAAAGGTCTACATGAAGCAGAGAGAACAAGAGAAATATCCTGGCTTCTTCCTGTCTGTCCCCCTGCTCCATCACCTGCCAATGTCTTCCATGGACCACATCCAGATAGAAGCTGACAAGGAGCCTATGGGAAAAAAAAATGTCTGCAGGGGTCAATCTCCCTGTAATACAGAATGGAGTAAGTGAAAGTAAGGGATATTGATAACAGCAAACAGGCTAATGATCAGTGAAGAGTCTAATACAAAATGATGTAAGATTGTGATAGCAGATATAATAGGCTTTTAAAACTAGGGAGAGGAGTTTAACCAAATAGGCAAGAGAAAGCCGTTTTTGAGAAGGAAAGAGACATCATGAAATTGTTATTTTAGGAGTATCCGACCAGACTTTGGAAAACGATTTGAGGCAAAGAGAGAAGTTAGGAGGTAGGAGATTAAAGATGGCCACCAACTCTTTGACATTCTTCTCTCTGACAGGTGGGTGTTTCCTTTCCCCTTGAATCTGGGATGGCCTGAAGAAGAAGGGATGCTGGGTCAGTTCTGGGACTATCCTTTAAGAAGACTGGAAGATGGATACCTTGGAACCCTGAATTGCCATCTAAGAAGTTCAACCACCCTATTGAAGTTGTTACTTGGATAGGCCCTGGCTCTCCTAAGTCCTCCAGACAAGCCAGCAGCCAGCTAAATTCCAATGAGTGAAACTCATGAACGCCACATGGAGCAGAACAATTGCTCAGTTGAGAATTGTCCAAGTTTTTGATCCACAAAATCACGAGATATGAAACAATGGTGGTTGTCTTACGTCATTAAGTTTTGGAGTATCCTGTTATGCAGTAATATGTAACTAGAATGGAGGATATGTGATAATGTGAACATACTATATGATATGCCTCCAAATTGTAGGAACTGTGAGGAGATCACCATGTTTTGGTTAAAGATCCTAAGTTCTCTTTGTATAATAAATTGATAAATTTTTTCTGTAAAGGGCTAGACAGCAAATGTTTGCTTTGTGGGCAATATGGTCTCTGCTGCTGCTATTTAACTCTATCACTATAGGGTAAAGAAAGTCATAGACAACAGGTGTAGGTGAGTTTCAATCAAACTTGATTTACAAAAACAGGCAGCTGGTCCAGAGTTGGTTATAGATCAGAGATTGCTTGTTCCTGGTTTATGAGGTTCAAGATATTGAGAAAATTTAACTGGAAATATGCTATACATAGATGACACAAAGGAATTGAGATGTAGTTTAAAAAATAGATAAATATTCTTTTTTTTTTTTTTTAAAGATTTTATTTATTTATTTGAGAGAGAGAGACAGTGAGAGAGAGCAGGAGCGAGGAGAAGGTCAGAGAGCGAAGCAGACTCCCCATGGAGCTGGGAGCCTGATGTGGGACTCGATCCCGGGACTCCAGGATCACGCCCTGAGCCGAAGGCTGTCGTCCAACCAACTGAGCCACCCAGGCGTCCCAAAAATAGATAAATATTCTTGAAGGTGGCCTTGGATATTGCTATTTTTTTTTTTAAGATTTTATTTATTCATTTGACAGACAGAGATCGCAGGTAGCCAAGTCAGATCATGACTTGAGCCAAAGGCAGAGGCTTTAACCCACTGAGCCACCCAGGCACCCCTGCATACTGCTATTGTATCTTCTTAAAATCTACCTCGGCAGTTCTTTTATTTATTTATTTATTTATTTATTTATTTATTTATTTTTCAGTGTTTCAAGATACATTGTTTGTGCACCACACCCCACGCTCCCTGCAATATGTGCCCTCCATAATACCCATTAATACTTGTTAGTTATTTTAAATGATACTAGGATATTTGGTAAGTAAATATATTAGTGGGCTGAAGGATTATTTGAATTTATAAGGTGGGGCCCTTGAACCAGATGATTTATAATCTGGAGACACACAGGGGACAATATCAAACAGATTTTCCGATATATGAATAGTAGTCCTGGGTCCACCGTTAATGGTTTTTAAATTTATATAATTTCAACCCAATGTATTTCATGAGTAAACTGGACTATTCTAGAACCATTCTTTGAAGTGTGACTAACATCCTTCTAATTTTTAATTTGTCTCATATTTATGACTTATTTGTGCAATTATGAGTTTGGCAATATTTCTTGCTTGCATTTGGAAAGCATTTATAACATTAATCTCAAAGTATTTATATCCCAAACTATTCTGAAAAGTCAATGGTAATTTTCCATGATTTATGATATATTGAAGGCATTTTATCATGCTATTTACTGTTATGTCATAGGAAAAAAGTGTGACCTTTGAAGAAATAAAACAAGCAGCTTTTTAGTTCTCCTGCATATCTGTTAAGTTTATGGATATTTATTTTAGGCTTTATAAAAATTCTATCAGGCAGCTAAACAATTTAGAGTCACACAGCATGTAAATTCTATTAAACAAGGGCTCTTTACCCTTTCCCCTATTGCCCTACATGCGCTTGGTACAGTGGTACAACTCTTCAGAACAAACACTAATAGTCTGCTTAAAATCCTTAATATAACTGATGCAGGTATGCTAGAGGAAACTAGTGAATATTCAACGGGGTTTTTATCCATTTAAGGCTGAGAATGGTTGAGCAGTTCTGTTTTTGGCCTGAAAAAGAGCAACCGGGTTAAGAGGCGACGCCTTCTTTGACGGAGCACTGACCCTGCGGTCTTCCCTCAGAGATCCGTGACCTCAAGTCCTGGCCTTCGGACTTTTCTCCTCCTCGAGGGTAGAACGATCAGCAAATTCCTTCTATTAGATATGTTAGTAGTTTCTGCTAAGAAGAGGATTTTAATAACATTAAATTGCAAAGAATTATGAGGTAAGGCTTGCTCCGAGACCCCAAGACAAACCTAGTTTCAGCTGATGACACAGCTCCTATAAAGGGCCATCTGTTTAGCCCTAACAGCATTTTCTTTGTTTCACCTCCGTAGCTTGGTTTCAAAGCCTGTCTGGGACACCTGCTTGATGTGAAATGAGATTGGCGGGTCTCAGTCCATTTGTGGCTGGCAGAAATTTCCCATCTTCCTTTCCAGAAAAATGGTCCATAAGGAAATGAAGTGCAAAGAGTTAGACGTCACACATGGATTCACGTATAGGTGTGCTGCAGGCCTAGATAATCTTCCTGTGTGAAAAGTACAATATAAATTCAACACTGGTTCATTGGTTCATCTACTTTGCCTCTCAGCAGCTCTCTAACACCTGAGGTCTCCTGTATCCTGAAGATGATGCAACTTTAGGGACATCTTTTTTACTATTCTAAGCCACTGCATAATTTGAGCTGAGATTGTAACGTGGCTTGAAATTGGCTGTGATTTGCTGCTTCATTTAAACAGGGATGGTGTATGAAGGTAGCATAAGAGGTACATGTTCTGTGCTTTTTTACATTATGTAAATAGATCTGAAGTCTCCATAAATAACAATTAAAGAATATGTATAGGCTAAAAGTAAACAGATTAGATGCCTTCAGACCATCCATTACCCAAGAGAGAAAGTAGAACACTGTAATTTATTATAACCTAAGGCAATATTACCTTAAAATGGTATGAATTTTGATTTCAAAAGTCAATAAGGTCTTTTCCGTATAAATTTAAAGCCACCAAAAATTGAACTGCACTTACTAAATACACAATTAGTTTCTTGTTACAGATAATTTCTATTGATCCAAATCTGGTTTGTCAGCATGGATTAATCAAAATCGTCAGGGACTGAGATCTGGATGGCTCAAGGGATCAGTTCCTGGGCTGTGAGCCTTTCACCCTCAGGCCACTGTTCCCAATTCTTACAGGAGTTTCAAGAGGCCTATCTGACAGCAGATGTGAAACAAACCAGTACTTTCAACTGAGTCCCCTGCATGAATTCATTGTTCCTTATATTCAGAGACATTGTCCCTTACCGGCTGAGGGTGTATGTAAGGTGAAAAGTTATTGCATTATCAGCAATCCTAGTTATTTTTCATAGGTATGTCCACATTTATAATCTCCTATGGTAAGCAATCGTAATTGCTGATTGCAAGGCTTGCTGTATCCAGTGATAGAACATTTCACTCTGTGTGACATTTTCTGGTAAACCAGACTAGTTGATCTCCGATTGGTTGCCCCAAGCTGTTATATAGTCTTTTCTTTGTAGGATAAACTGTAGAAATGCTTCTTTTCTAGAGATCATAGATATGTATATCTCCTTTCTTTGTTTGCCTTTCAGGTCTTTTCTCAAGTACAGGTTATAACATTCTCATCTTTTATCCCATAAAAACTCCAGGTCCAGTTCCTTACCAGACAGAAGGCTTTCCTGAATACTGTTCTCTGCAGTTCTTGGGTGAGATGATTATCTTTCACTTGCTCATAGTCTTTAGGAAGCTTTTAATCCCAACCTGGGCATCCATAGTGATGTGTTGGGTAGTAGGGATGCCCGGATCTTCGGCTACCTGATCTCATCCCACTAGGTCCAAGAAACCCTCTATAGATCTTCTTCTCTTCAGCCCTCAGTCTGTCAGAAGCTCCTAACAACTTTCTTCATTCAAGGTGAGCCAGGCAACCTGTTCTTAAGATTTTTCTAGCTGTAGTCCCATAGATTTTATTGCTAGGGACCAAATCCCCCTGTTTTTACCCTGTCTGGTTAGAAAAATTAACAGACTTTGATTACAAAGATACTAACTACTTTTAGGTAGAAGAGGAAGAAATTTGGTTACTTCAGATAAAAGAAAAGGGATTTTTAGCTATCCTAGATCATTTATAAAGTTTTTCCTTTTCTTTACTAGGGGATTTTCATTTTCTGGCTTTTCTATAAAACTATCCATCTAATGTGGTTCTCTGCTATTGAGCCATGCCCAAGCAGTGAAGCCAGCTTACCTGGTGGTATGTCCTGATGATGAAAATCATCTGTTAGGGAGTGGCCCAGGAAAATGATAGCTTGTTTCTAGTTATCCATATATCTATGGCTCATATGACTTAATATCAAGTCTCATTGCTGTGAAGTTGGAAGTAGAGGTGTAGGAGGTTCTAATTAAACCAAGCAATGTACCTTCATGGATTCCAGATGTCAGGGAAGTAGCCCAAGAGAGTTACTGCTCAATTCTGGATTGCTGACACAAATTGCTCCAAATTGATCTGAGTGTTTCTGGCTCATAAAGCTGTAGGTGTGGAAGAAAAAAAGAAGAGCCTCTGATTCCAAGTAAATGAATGGAGATGACCTAGCTAAGTGTTTTCCTTCTTAGTCCAGGGAAGGGGAAGCAGATAGTCACTTCTACAAAACTTCTTAGTTGAGGATGAAGCTATTCTGGATTCTCCCTTAGAAGATCTACTAATCTCCCGGAGATAGGCAGTGACAAGTTAAGGAAGAGCATTGAATTCCTTGGGCTTTCTTTTTTTCCCCAGTGCTATCACAGTACCTTGTGTACATTTCAATTGCAGCATCATAGTGAACTGCATTCATCTACCTGGTTTTCCTTTCCAATGGATAATGGAAGCGGTAACCATATGCTATTCATCTTTGTGTCTTCAGACCACAGATAGATTCTGGCATATTACCTGCACACCACAAATGTATAACAAATGAGTGAAGAGTAGACATCAGAGAGGAAAACCCAGTCTTCCACACTTCTTTGTAATCCTATTCTTTCCTCTTGGGAGATGGTGACCTAGAGATGGAATCATTCCATGACTAGTAAAATATAGCATAGTTGGTAAGCACATCAATGTCATGTGCTTAAGCTGAATCATGATTCTGATACTTTGTAGCTATGTGATTTTGAATAAGACTTAAATGACTTCCTCTGTAGAATTAGGATAATACTTAGGTCATTTGGGATGTGAGGATTAAATAAATTAACCTGCAGTGCCTGGCACATGTAAGTTACATTATTTTATTATTATCACTGCCATCAAAGTGAGAATATGGCCAGTTTGCTGCTGTTGAATCTAGGCGAAAGGGAGAAAACATCTGTAAAACAGCAAGTAAGGGAGTCAGAATTACTCTTATGAACAACACCCATGGATCAACTAAATCACAGTTACTGTACATCCTCTGTGTGATTTGATTTCCCGGGAGGACATATGTGGTTTCCTTGTTCTCATTTCCTTTGGAGAAATAAAATCTGAGTGATTTAGTGAAAGGGATCTCCCTTTGGCTTCCGGGTGACCTGGAGGTGTGTGTGTGTGTGTGTGTATGACTGACCTGAGCTGTGTTTAAATATACAGCAACCGTTCAGGTAGAGAGGGAATGTAGGAGTGTGGAGGCACGAGATGAAAAAATTCTGACCAAGCCAGAGAATGCTCACTGATTCCTAGGTGGGGAATCCTAGGTGGGGCCTGGAAATGCAAGAGAAAGGAGGCAGTGGTGGACAGAAAGTTCGGGAAGCTTTGTATGGGAAGAGAAGACCTAGAAGACCTACAGAGGAATAGTGGAGAAAAGAAAGCGTCCTAGCCTAGTACTTTTTGTATGCAGCCGCAGAATAGAGTGGTAGCCAGAAAGAGAGGTACCAAGTGCCCATAAAACCAATATCACATCAGAAAAACATTCTAGAAAGATGAGATGGAAAAACATTCTAGAAAGATGCTGCTGGCCTTCTACTTGAGACAACATCCAGAGTCTATATTGCTCTGAAGGAAAGTAATCATTTCATATTTAGGTTATTTCAGTTAGCATCTTTTACTTACTCTTAAGTCTCTCTCTGTTACCTTCTTTTCTGACTTTGTGTTCATAGCTCTGCTAAAATAAATTGGTGACTGGTAACTGCACAGACTCTCTTTTTTTCCCTCCATCGCCAGTTCTAAATAATCAATAAATAAAAGAACCCTCTGTACCCAAACCTTGATTTGAAGGAGATCTTGGAGATTTACAAGATGCTAAACTAGGGGAAAAGTTGTGAATAATCAGCACGATACATTTTGCTCTCCATTATAATCAGTTTTTCAGGCTCTGTGTCGATAAAACTTTTTCTCCTTTTTCACAATGGTTTACAACTTAAATAATTTAATACAACAGTTGTTATATTTTTATGGCAAGCTTATAAAACTGGAACCATAAGTCTTTTCTGTGCAATATATTACCAAAAAGTGACACTGGAGAAGGGGAGCTGATGATTACTGAAACTGTAATTCAATCTTCAAGTTCTGAAGATGTCATGAAAACGGCTTCTGCTTTACTTGCATCTGGCAGATACCATCAGGATGCCTCAAATGAACTCTCTCTGGGTATTCAATCTCTCCCTCAGCATTATTTCATATACAATAAAAACAAAAATGGGACTCTGTGATGCAAATGTAACTGTGATTCAAGCCCAATCGTTCTTTTGTCAAATAGGATTTTCCTTTATGAAATTTCATTTTAGAATTAATTTTGATATCAATGCCTGTCAAGCTGTGGAAATGGAACAGAACCGAGTGAGTCTATTCCTATCCGAACTGACTTGTTGGAAATGGTAATTTAAAAAAATGCAGAGAATTTGTACTGTGCTAAAGAAAATTAAACCGGTCATGCTACATATTGTCAATCCGGTAGAAAGTTTAGGTGTGATAAACAGCAACATACCATAAAGGCTTTTTTTTAAATCTTTTTTTAAAGATTTTATGTATTTATTTGAGAGAGAGAGAGAATGAGAAAGAGAGGACAGTGGGAGAAACAGACTCTCTGGCGATCAGAGAGCCTTATGTGGGACTCGATCCCAGACTCCAGGATCATGACCTGAGCAGAAGGCAGTTGCTTAACCAACTGAGCCACCCAGGAGCCCCTTTTTTTTCATATATTTTAAACTGACCACTCTTCACCCTGTCATATGAGTTGTCAGAAAATAATTTCCTGGGCGCCTGGGTGGCTCAGTGGATTAAGCCGCTGCCTTTGGCTCGGGTCATGATCTCAGGGTCCTGGGATTGAGTCCCGCATCCGGCTCTCTGCTCGGTGTGGAGCCTGCTTCCCTCTCTTTCTCTCTCTCTGCCTGCCTCACTCTCCGTCTACTTGTGATCTCTCTCTGTCAAATGAATAAATAAAATCTTAAAAAAAAATAAAGAAAGAAAGAAAATAATTTCCTAATTCTGACTGATTGTTTCAATGATCTGAAAGGTGTGTGAATTAAATAACAGATTCTTAGGTGTTTATGATGAAAAGTGTCCCACATAACTAGACATTAGCATGGGAGGAAATACGTTCCTTTTAGATAGAGAGGATGGTTAGTAATTTGTATGTTCTTGCCAATGATTGTTGTTTAGTAGACTTGTCTGGTCTATATTGACTTCAGCCCAAGACGAAGAAGCATTAAATTTCCCAAACCTCTTCTTAATATGTCCAACATGCACTTAATATACTGGAGATGTTGCAAACGAAATTTAAGAGCTGTTATGTTTCTATTAAAAACGTCACTCTGCCTTTTGCATTAGTGCACTAGGGCGAGACTCTACAAAATCTTTTTGAGATCTGCCCAGGATGAGCATAAATTAGCTCCTCGAGGGAGGTGGGGGCACTGAGCTTCCATAATATGGCTACTGCTGGATCAACACACCCAGCTGGAAAATGAAACTTTCCCTTTACTCCCCGAGCCTCAGAGAGCGCAGGCGGCACCATGACAGTTTCTGCATTTTGTCTCTTGGCCAAGGTGACCCCTGCCCACCCGTGAGGGGTGAGAGGCCACAGACGGTCTGTGAGTGGTGTTTCATTCTCACCACAACACAGGCTGCTAATCACGTAATTTCCAGGTGACTTAACGGCGATTATAGCAGGCTCCAACACGGAGAGACCAAACTACAGAAACAGCCCAATACCGGCTGTGGCTGTGATACGTGTGGTGAAAGGAGGTGCTCTCGTGCCCTGGGGTAAAGGGTTTGATTGGATTCTGGAAACCTTTGGTGAAAGACACCTTGCCCCTTCCAGGTTAGCTTTTTCTAAACAGTCCTGGTAGTTAGTAGAGAGAGACAGAGAGCCCATTTAACAGTGTCCCGCAATGAAGGGGGTGCAAAACTTTCTCCTCCAGCATGCTGAGGTCCCGCAAGTCTGCAGAGTAGAAACACATTCCAGGCTCCCTGCTTTCCAGCGGGCCTCCACCTGTGACAGCTGCTGGCTTCTGCACACTGCGTGAACTTTCCCTCTGTTTGGTCTCATTTTGCTCTTCTACGTATGTAGCCCCTGGAATGGACTTCATTTTACCTTAGGAATGTTTGAGGAATAATAAAGGGGAAGAGGCTATTCTTGGGTGTTTTTGAATTTAAGCAAAGTTGTTTGCATGTTTTAAAATCAGAAAAAATCAGGTACTGGCTATAGAGTGAGGTAAAGAATAGCTAACTTGTGTAATTAGTCTCTATTATTTGGATAGTTTGCTTTTCGCATTTAAGGGCAAAATAAAATAAAATAGAGCTTAATAGTGTGTTCATTGTCCCTAAGTCGAAATGCTCTGCAACATGAGTTGTCTTCCTGAACCAAGAGAGGCAAGACATCTAGAAGCTGAGAGCTGCAAGGGGAAACTGAGCCATCAGCCCCTAAGTTTAGCTTTAGGATCCGGCTTTTTGAGAAGCGTTCTTTAACTGAACTCCTTAAATATACAAATGAAGATACAGTTTGTGCATATATATATAAATTTGTGTATATGTGTATGTATGGAGAGAAATAGGGAAGTTGGGAGGGTGGGAGAGAAGGAAAGAGGGAGAGGGAGGCCTCAGGCATATTTATAAATTAAAGGTAGCACACTGCATTTAATCAGGAAGCCAAAAAGGAGTCCTGGTTGACAAAACAAATGAAGTGATACATATATTCTGTGCAAATAATGCTATAAAGCAAATAGTCTCATATGTTCCAGCTAAGGCATCTGGATACTTTTTAAAGATTTTTTTCTTCTTAAAATATGATGCAATGATCCAAGGTGGAGGAAATGAAGGTGGTAGAAATCTATGACAAAATCTGAATTATGAAGAAAAAGTTCAAAACTCTTTGGTGTAGTTCAATAGAAGCAAGCCCAAGTGCTTTTTAAAATACTATGTTGTCAAGTCCAACTGCTATGAAGTTGGAATGATTCCAAACGCTTGGGCAGGTGATTTATCTCATGTCGTCATATCCCACCTATTCTGACTGGCTGGATGTTGGCTTGGTAAGGTAGTTTTGGGCTAAAAAGTGCTGGAGCGGTAAGTAAGGTCTTGTTAAACTTTCAGCTGATATAAAAATATCGACGTTGAAAAGTTGCATGACTACTGAGGCAAATGGCTAATTAAATGCATACATCTTATTCGAGTCCTGCACCACAAGAAGTAATGACCATCATAGCCATAACAATAACTAAAACTAACATTATTTACTGGGGTCAGTCATTGCATTAGGTGCAACCCACACATGGTCTCATTCACTCCTCACAACACGTAGAGGCAGCCTTTGGCTCTTACCTCTGTCTTACAAATGAGAAAATGGAGGCTCAGAGAAGTTAAATAACCAGGTTCTCTGAATCGGGTGAAAATTTGGGCTCTGCTGAGCTTCAGAAACATTCTGGGCTAACAAATTGAATCATCCTGCTCTTCTGTGATTATTGGCTCTTAGCAGCACTGCAGCTTTAGGAATCAATATAGTGCACGAGTTCTATAAATGTGCCTCTTAATAAGTTAATAAAACAGAGATATTCTCATTGCCTCTCCATCAAAGTTTCAGGGAAAAAATGAGAATATTAAATGCAGTAGGATAGGGAAGATCTGCTCCATTTGCTCTGCAATGATAATCTTTTACAAAAGAGGATTTTTATTATTAATTCTTTGCCTTCTGGGGATATTATAATTTTCTAGAATATAGAACTGCCTTAAGCACAGTAATTTGCTGAGCTAGACTGAATCTCAAAATGTTTCAAATGAGCTGATAAACAACTGCATAATTAGCCATTATTAGATCAAGTCTGTATGTTACTGATATCCAGATGAACAAACCAATGGATAGGCAAATTGTAGATATAGTTTTAAAAACTAAGAGCCTGTGTTATATTTTTGCATGCTTTGTAACTTGTCCTTTAAAGAATTAAAAACCACGTTTCATTTGCCTTTAAAAAAAAAGACATTTAAATTATTCTATCAAATAAATCCTTAGAGACTTAATCATTAAACACATAGTTCCATGTATGAATAATGAAGGATTTATGTGTTGAATGCAGCTCATGCTTTAAAAATGAATAGATGGTGGGATTTTTTTTTTTCAATTAAAAATTGCCTCAAATCTATCGTTTGCATGGGTAATGCTCTTTCATCCCCTTTTTGAGTTCTGGTTCAAGTCCAGAGTACAAAATACATTTGGCCCTGATTATGAAAAGAAAAGATTTTGCATGCTCAAATCAGAAAAGGCAAATATAGTCAACTTTTCTGCTTAAACACACACACCTTATTCAGTTGGTTAACATCCAGTCCAAAATGTACCCACATTACAGTTAAATCTCTCTTTCCTCTCATTTTTCATTTTTCAAGAACTTAACACTGGATCATAAAATGTTGCTCTGGGCTGGAATTCGTCATGCAGGTTTACAGCCTAGGAGAAAGTTTTTTTTTTTTTTTTAAATATTAAAATCAGCTCAGCAGTTTTGAGGATCAAATATAGAAAAGAGACATTGGCAGAAAGAAAAAAAATTTTAAGCTGTCTTAATTTAAACAAAATTGTAGTTTCTGCTCTGAACTCGGGGGTCACAAGACAAAACAGGTAAATGTGTTAAATCGCATTTGAACAGAAAGAACTGCAGCAGAAATTTTCCCAGGATCTCTAAAATTAGACAGGTGATATTTTCTCTTGAATGGTATATGCGTCTGTTTAGGGGGCAGACCAGATCATTTCTTGAAGTTCTTTGAAGATAAATGATTCTGTGGTTTATATCTATTGGTGGTTTGGATGCCACTAATAGACTGTGAACTGCCGATTTGCAACAGTGCAATGGGCACATGGCCTTATGTGAATAAGCCTCGTTGGAAAATAAATTTGTTGCTGGATTAAAACAAATATTTTGACCTTTGATGATTTTAAACAGTTTCCAAAATTTTTATGCCCTTCTTACGCTTCCCATTATCATTGATCCCCCATTTGATGCCAACTAATAGCCTTAGGTA
The DNA here is from genome assembly GCF_020171115.1 of Neogale vison. Lineage (NCBI taxonomy): Eukaryota > Metazoa > Chordata > Mammalia > Carnivora > Mustelidae > Neogale > Neogale vison. The sequence continues at coordinate 91,841,428 of NC_058103.1, read as the reverse complement.
AAATTTTATTGTCATTGGATTGAAGTTCCACTTTTATTACAATGATTATATTTATCCACGGTCTGAGGTTTTTTTGATTTTTTGGGGGTGGGAGGGTTGGGTTTTTTTTTTTTTTTTCATTTTTTTTTTTCTTTTTTTCTTTCTTTCTTTTTTTTTTTTTTTTTTTTTTTTTTTTTTTTTTTTTTTAGTTTCAGCCTTTATTTATTACAGATCTTGGATCCCTGTTAAGGCTCTTAAATTTACATTTCTTCAACTAGTCCTTTCGCTTGGCATGCATTTTCTTTGCATATTTACATGGTTCCAGAAACAGACCATTTATATCCTCAAAGTTAAACCCATAAGGCCATCTGGGCTACAAACGTAACAAGGAGTGCCAATTTTTCTTTCCATAGGTGTATCTGCTGTACCCAAGTCACAAGGAGAAAATAAGACCTTTGGTTCATAAAATATCAGCATGATTACTCTAATGTTTTTCAGAGGCATTAGAAAAGTTTTCAACTTTTTTAGAATGTTCTGATTTTGTCGGGAACATTTTGCCGTTGTGTACTTGATAAGAAATCTTATCTTTACATTTTACAACTTTCCATACTTAACTCATAAAAATGACATGAGTATTCTCCAAAGTCCAAGATGCCTCGTTAGGATTTTATTAATGAGCCTTTTAAGGATACTCTCTCCCGAAAAGGGAAATTATATTTGGTTCAGAATAAATGAAGCTACACACTTAAAGATCTGATTTGATTTAAGTTTCTGAAGCAAAGAAACTTTAGCAGATTTCAAATTTGGAGCAATATACTGTCATAGCCCCAGAATAAGAAGATTATATCTAATTTGATTATACTATCACAACAACACAAAATATGTGTAATGCTACACATATTTTAAGAGTTAAGTAAATATTTTTGCAGAAATCTGAGTCATTACTTGGCTCCAGTGTAATGCATAAATAAAATAAGGTAGAGAGAACGTTTCACTAAATTTTATTTCAATTCCTTGTTTTCCCTGCATATTTCTTCACTGACATTATTGTATTGAAACAAACCCCAGTTTTGCTGTTGATGAGAGACACACAAAACAGCTCGTCTGGCATTTGATTGGTATACAGACTTTAAGGTCAAAAGTTATTTCTCACAAATGTATAACTTCAGTGGATATTGAATATTAGAACTAGGTTTTGATCTGAAACGGTTTTGAATAAGCCTTATGATGGACAATATTTGTATTGTTACATTAAAACACTCAGGAAACCAACTGAAAATACGAATGATGTTGTTATAATTAAAGGAGGAAAGAAGATCCCCGGTCATTTTAAGTAAGTTATTTCCTTACAAATGGGAACAGAAACACACTGCAAAATAAACTACAGAATCAGAAGTTAACAGACCATGATCATAACTGTCATTTGTTTCTGACTTGTATGAAGAGTAAGTAGAAACTACATTGGGGTAAAAGAAAACGGGAAGTTATATCCTTTATTTTAAATCTTCACTTTTTTTTTTAATGCTTCTGAAATCAGCATTTTTTTTTAAAGATTTTATTTATTTATTTGACAGAGAGAGAGTACAAGCAGGCAGAGAGTCAGGCACAGGGAGAGAAGGAAGCAGGCTTCCTGCTGAACAGAGAGCCCGATGCAGGGCTCGATCCCAGGACCCTGAGATCATGACCTGAGCTGAAGGCAGCCGCTTAACCCACTGAGCCACTCAGGCGTCCCCTAAATCTTTACTTTTAATTTATTCTCCAGTTTTATTGAGAAATCATGGACACACATGACTATATAAGTTTAATATATAGCCAGTGTGATTTACGTATGCTGTGAAATGATTAGCACCAGTTCAGGTAACATCTGTTGTCTCATATAGATACAATATAAAGAAAAGAAGGAAGAAAAAAATGTTCTCCTTGTGAGGGAAAGTCTTAGGATTTACACTCTTAACAATTTCCTTGCATATCATAAAACAGTGTCAACTATGTCATTGTGTTGTACATTACATCCCCAGGATGTCTTCCTCTTATAACTGGAAGTTTGTTCCTTTTGACCATCTTTCTCCAATTCCTCCTCCTCCAATCCCCTGCTCCTGGTAACCACAAATCTGGTTTCTTTCTCTATAAGTTTGTGGTCCTTTAAGGTCCATCCATTTTGTCACAAATGGTAGATTTCCTCATCTTTATGGCTAGCTAATATATATATATATATATATATATATATATATGCGCCACAACTTCTTTATCCGCTCATCCATTGATGGTCACTTAGGTTGTTTCCATGTCTTGGCTATAATAAATAATGCTGCAATAAACATAGGGATTCATGTTTTTATTTGATCTACTGTTTTTGTTTCCTTCAGATATATTTCCAGAAGTAGGATTGCTGTATCATATGGTAGTTCTATTTTTAATTTTTTGAGGCACCCTCTTACTGTTTTTCCCTAGTGGCTACACCAATTTACATGCCCACTAGCAGTGCACAAGGTGAACCTAAATTCTGAGAACAAATTTCACAGTAGATAATTCTTCTGCTTTTGGATTTCTGCCATCACAACACAATTAATAATTAAGAATCAGAAGCCACAAATCACCAAGAAAAATCAATGGACAGCTTCCAGAGAAATAAAAGAGCACATATGGCTATAGACATCCTGGACTAGAAATGGTGGAATATGTGCAAGATGTTTGCACTAGCAAGTAAGAGTTGTTAAACGGTGAGAGTGATTTTTGTTTTAATTATTTCACTGAAACCAGTAGTGAGGATAATTATTATTTGAAATTAAGCTTTGATACCATTATACAAACTATCTTAGTTCAATTAAAAATATTTGCGAGGCTGTTCCTCAAAATTTGTATGACATGTCCTCAAAAAATTAAACACATAAGTTCATACCACTAATCCAACAATTCCACTTTAGGGTATATACCCTAAATAATGGAAAGCAGGGCATATACCCTAAATAATGGAATGCAGGAAAGCAGAGAGATCTTTGTAACCCATTTGTATAGCAGCTTTATTCACCACAGCCAAAAAGTGGAAACAGTTCAGATGTTCATCATCACATAACTGGATAAACAGAATATATATGAGTGATATATACATACAAAGAATATTTGGCCTTAAAAGGAGTGAAATTCTTACACATGGTACAACATGGGTAAACCTTGAGGATCTAATGCTAAGTGAAATGTTGTATGGTTTCACGTATATGCGGTTATCTAGAACAGTCAAATTTATAGAGATGTAAAGTAGAATAATGGTTACCGGGGTTGGAGGGAGCGAAGAATGGGGAATTATTGTTTAATGGAATCAGAGAGGTTTTGTTTGGGATGATGAAAAAGTTCTGGAGATGGATAGTGGTGGTTGTTGCCCAAAAAAGTGAATGCACTTAATGCCATTCAACTGTTCACTTAAACATGGTTAAAATGCTAAGTGTTGTATTTTACCCAAATAAAAAATAATAAAAAAAATTCACATGGAGTAACAAAAATTATTTTATATTTAAGCACCTTAAACAGTGCGGTTGACCCCTGATACTTACAGCAATAGATTTGGAGACTTTCGTGAATCCCTAATTTTATATGCATAGAAATGTTTGTTTTGACTTTATTTTGACTTTTGGCTTTCTCCCTAGTTCCTTTTCCACTGATAGTTTTTTTCTGGTACATCTCGTTACACCAGTACCAGTTGAATAAGTAAGCCTATGAAGTAAGAAAGTGCCAAGAAAGACAGTGCTTGCTGTTCTTCCTTCCCTTTACTCAACTCTAAGGAATAGGATCTGGCCTCTTTGTTCTTCTCAGAGCGGCACCAAGAAGCCATATTGCTTTTTTCTCAGTTGTGCAACCAATTTCATAGAAAGAGGTTTGTACAACCGGTTAAGCCACAAAATATCAACTGATTTAAACTGAAGATTTAGGAGAAGAAAATACCAAAAGTTGAAATGGTTAAAGAAAATAACTTTATCAGAAAAGGTATGTCTTATAGAAGGAAGGCTTCCATGGGAACAGAAAAGGAATACACTGTTTTGTCAGCTTTTTATGCATGGAAGGATAGATTTTAAAAAACATTATCCTTAGGAAAGTGAGTAAAACTGTAGAGATGAAAACATTGTATTTTGTCAATTTAATTTAAAAATGTTAAGAGAGTGAATTAAGACATTATTTTCCCATTAACGAATGTTTCCATTTTAAGCTTGGGGAAATAGCCGGTTTGTCTTGCCACATGGTAAGTGATTCTTACAGTTATAGCCATTAGAAATTCCCCCATCGTTTCTGAGTGGGTAATTATTACTTGAAATAGCTCCTTCGGAGTGATTATTATGAAATGTACCTATCTTCTGTTGATCTACTGCTTTTATTTATCTCATGTTAAAAGATCTTTAGAAACCTTTCTATCATTAATGGGCAAATTCCATTTTACAGATACATCCATTAGTTGCCAAGAATAATTCTGATCTGATTAAAGGATAACCATTTAAAGACCACTAATTCACATATTAAATGTTTAGGGTTGTACATTGTTAAAGACCTTACATCTCTAGACCCATTATCCTTTTTCTCTTGGTAGAAAATAATGAGGGCCTCAAATATTAGATGGATCTTCTTTCATCCAGACTGGAGAAAAAGAGAGCTACAAAAATGAATGTAAGGTTTGAGGAGTCCTTCCAAAGGGGTGTTCAAGGATTGGTGTAGATATTATGAAATAACAAAATATCACAAGTCTCACTGAGATGGAGGGAAGTTCATTAAAAAGGAAAGTACGTGAACAATTATGATCTCAAACATTTAAGGAAACAAACATGACAAAATATTTCTAATATCTATGAAGTGCTTCTCAGAAGGATAAATGTTAATTTACTATTCTCATAATAGCTGTTTTTCATGTGATTAAGATCATAAATAGGATTTATCTGTTTTCATGTGTGGCAATAAATACCAGAGAGGCAATAAGAGAAATATGCCGACTTCTAGCAAAGTCTATGGGTAGATTGTAAACCTCCTGAAGGCAGGGCCCCAATTTATCTCACTCCTTCTCCTTAGAGCCTGACATTCATCCTGACAAATGTTAGTCAATAAATATTTGCTGAATAAATACCTCAAACAAGTACATATCAGGTTTCCTAACCTCGGTAGAGAATCCACAACCCACAGAGGTGCTAAAATTCCAAAGAATTTTGAGGCAGATTGTTTGCAAGTTAAAATACACTTCCCCACAAAACAAGCTATCCTGCGTGGAATGTATGGGAGGGGGTGACCACGCCAGCTCGTGAAAGTCACTTAATCTCCCACATAGTGGAAACGTTATACATTTGAGATGAACAAGGAGAAGGAAAAAGTAAAATACTGCAGCAATAAAATCAAAGAGAGAAATAATAAAATTGCATAAAAACTTAAAATTTTCTTGCCCCTCAGTGCTTGAAGAGAAGCAGATGTAAGTATGAGAAGATGAAGAGATATATGGAGATTGTCTTGGAGAGGCTTAGAAGCTCAGGAAATTTAGAAGCCGATGACTTTTTAAAAATTACGCAGAATTCCCCCGCAAAACTATGTTCCACTTATCCGTGATAAAAGTCTTTCAGTAACATTATTTTAGCTCTTATCAGCCAAGATTAAGGTACTTTTTAAGATTCAAAAATGTAATGGTGAAAAGGGGCAAAGAGAGAAACAAGTGAAGAAAAATCAGGTAACCGGAACAACAAAAATGAAAATATTAGACTCCCTATCAATCTAGTCCTCCCTGTGCTCTGGGCTTTGAGCATACAGACGTGGGTAAGACACAGCCCCTGCCCTCAAGAAGGGGAGTCAAACTCATTAGCAAGTAAGCACGGCCTTCCATTGTGATAAAGACCATGACAAAGGTAACTGGGTACAGCGAGGCCAGACCGAGAACGGTGGCCAGAGACCTCTGAGGGGCTCAGCAAAGGCTGGGGGTGAATCCCGAAGAAGGCAGCTGCAGAGAGAGAGAGAACGGTCCAGGCTCAGGGAACAGTGTGAGCCGATCAATGCGTGCAGAGGACAGAGGCTAAGCGGGAGAGAAGGCATGCCCTGGGAGATGGGAAGGGGGTGCTGAGGCGGGCGGCTGGAGCGAGCAAGGGCTTCCGCGGTCCCCTTGTGAAGCGGCCTGACTCATCCTGCAAACGACTGGAAATGTGAGGGTTTTAAACAGGGAAATAGCATGATCAAACAGGCATTTTCGAAAGATCACTCTGGCAGCATGATGGAGGATGGATTAGAGGTGTGAAATACTGGTGGCAGAGAAACCTGTTAGAAAACCGCGAGAGAATGAAAGCGGGGAGTAAATAGCAGGCTAATTATAGAGGGAGCAGGGGAGCCGTGTGGTCTGCTCTCATCCTCATGGAGGGCCTCCGATTTAGACTCCTGATGTTGTCTCCTAATGAAGCTATCCACACTGTCACTGAGATTTATTGTCAAGACTGAACTTTTAAAGCATGCCACAAATTTTTTAACCTCATTTTAACACATCTTTAGTTTTTAGTGTACCGGGATCCTCAAAAACTGGAAGGGATCTGAGTCCCTCCCAATCTCAGAGAAGCCTGCTACCCCGCTCTGTGTGGTTTGTGCACAATCTGAAGACTAAGAATGGGAGGGCGCCGTGCCTGGTGGGCTCGGTCTATGGTCTATAGAGCATGGTTCTCCTGATGTCGGGACTGGAAGTTCAGATGCCACCTGGGGTGCAGGAGATTACTTAAAAATAAAAATCTTACCAAAAAAAAAAAAAAAAAAAAAGACTAAAAGTGGGAGGGATAGAGAAGAGAAGTAGAGCTAGAAAGTTTCTGTGACAGACACAGATCAGCCTGTAGCAGTAGTGTGAAGAAAGTGTGTGTCCCTTTACTCACGAGTTTTTGATGTTTGCAAGATGAGTGTTAACAGCTTGGGAGCACTTGAGCCGTTGCTACACAATTCTTTCTTCACCTATTTATAATCCAGATGGAGGCCCTGTATTGGAAATATTTAGGAAAAAGGTATTCTGCATCTCTAAATTACTCTGTTTTCCTGACATAAAAGATGGACTTTGAGAAATGACCCAGTTACATGTTTTTAAGCTAAATTATTGAAAGTGACTTACTTCACTTGTGTTTATGTTTCTGGTGCTATGGTTTTTAAAATGCCTGATAGAAAGGAATCTAATCTGAAAAAAAAAAAAAGGAAAAGAAAAGTATTTTGTCCTTTTTGACTACAATGGATGAAATTTACTTTGAATCTTAGCTTTTTAAACACCTTCGATAAGCTGTTGTTGAAAGGACGACCAGACCTGGGGCAACACTAGTCAGGGGCTATTTGTTTCTAGGGAATTACAAGGGATCACCCAACGAATAATAAAATAGTAACAGTATGTTTGAGAACGTGAATTTTGAAATTTTTTTAAAAAAACATTAATTTGCTAAATGCAATTGATTATCAGCACTTTGCTAATTGATTAAAACACACCTATACTTAACAATATTATCTTTTGCAAAAGGTCTATAAATCTAATATCTACCAAAATGAAACTACACCTTCAGAACAAAGTGACATGGTTTTAAGGCCAAACTTGAGTGAAAATAGAATGTCACAATTTTGTCTTGTATAAATTCAGACCCTAAATAAATCTGATTTATGCCTTCTGAGCTCAGTTGTCCTTGACATATAGAAAACCACAAAAACATATCTCTTTGCAGAAAGAAAACAGTTTTTCCTTCTAGTGTATGACTAGATCTTTATCTGTGTTGGGGAAAGCGATAGAAATGATAGAAGTATTACAGTATTAAGATGAAGAAAGAGGGTCTTCATATTTTTAAAGTTTGCTGTTTCACAAGAAGCCAAGGACACAGAAGGGCTCTTTCTCTTTTGGGATATTTGACTTAGCATTTATGTCCAGAGCTCTGAGCCTTGGATAAAGATCACTTTTTTCCTTTTCCTCTGCTTTTGCATTGCACATGCCCTATCTAAAGGGCCTGGATGGTGAGAGGACCAAGCAAAAGAAGCCGCTGGCTGTATGCTCTCAGGCTTTGGATGGTCTGAGGATCTTCAGGGGCAGTCACTCAGCTTCCTTCTTGTTGCTGGATCAAGCTGAGCATGGTTCTGATAGTGGGCATTCAAACGTATCATGCAGATATAAAGTTGTACGACAGTATTTATTGACTGAATGCATATAGAACTTCAAGATCTTTCTTTCAGTATTTGAACCGAGATGACTTAGGAGGAATTATTAGCATGTTTTAAAAAGTTTAAAGTACTTCTCTTATCAGGTGTCAGTTTGTTGACCTAGAGTTCCTACATGAAGATGCCCCAGGAATGGTCATCTATGAAGAAAAGAACTTTATGAAGCAAATTATGATGCTTTTTTATGTTAAAATGTGTTCTCTTCATTGATGTGTTGATCTCACCAGACTTTTGGCAGGGTGGGGTGGGTGGTGAGGAAGTTGTTACTGTCAAGCATACTACCTTAATTAGGTTTTGGCCTTTTCTTTGGCAAGACAGTCATAGGTCCCTTAACAGGAGTAGTGAAGGGATTAGTTATTGTGCTCCTACCTCACTGATGTGTGACCCGAATTTTATGGCATAAATTTTCAACAAGTAGTTTTATTTTTTTTTCCGCCTTTTTTTTTTGTTTTTAATTGGCATCAACCTTACTTCTTATTCTGCTTAGAGAAAAAATAGAAGGTCTTATCTGGTAGAACAATTCACATAGAATCTCCCACTATATTATCTTTACTTTTGCAACAAACTCAAATAAAAAAATCAGAGCTTCCAAGATAGTTACAGTGAAGCAAGCAGTCTTATGGGTACAGTTGTCAGAATGTTCCAATACTCACTTCTGTCAGCTGACCTTCCTTAACTTCACTTCTCTCATGTGATAGTGATTAACTGGAAACTGACAAGAGGAACTTGGGGTTTTATGATGACTAGTCTACTAGCTTATATTAAACATTTATTCATCATGCTGGGAAGGGCTGATTTACTTTTAGGTATTTAACTCACTGGGTATTCTAAATGTCAGGTTTCCCATAACACAAAAATACAGAGACTATCAGGTGTCCAAAGTAGTTCCATGTTTTAAGATTTCTTCTCATGAGTAGCAGCATTCACTGGCCTCAGTCCATCTGTATATCAAAACAAAAACAAAACCAAAAAACTTATTCTAAAGTATGGAATAAAAAAAGCCCAAGAATAATGAATAAAATCTGAACTATGGAAAACTGAACAACTTCCTAAAATGTTACAATTTGCTGGAGACATTTGCATTCAGATCTTTCCTCAAATTAGATCTCTGGCATTGCTTCCTTGCTTTCTAGCATTGCTCCAATGTTATATCTGTTCATGGCTGGGAGGAAGCCAATTTCAAGGATGTATTGCACAAAGAGCTATTTACTGAGACATATGCAACACTTTCACTATGAAATAAACAGGAGTAGCATGCCTTTAATATACGTTTTAACAAGAAGAAACAAGACATACTTGTCTTCAGCACTCTCACACTATGGAATGCAGGGGAAATACCCTTGGTATTTATTATACCATGGTGTAGTATCTTCCATGGTTTTGGGAATACATAATTTCCTTAGCTTAGTCTAACATTTCACCTTACACATGACTTGGTCTCATTCCCCAAAAGGTAAAAAGCTATTACCTTCCATGTTTTCAAAAGAGGAGCCCTTTTCATACTGATGCACAAGTCTCCTGTATTCCACCACAACAGTGTCATTCTCTCTGCTTGCTAGGTTGGAAACAGTCATTCTGACTCTATCCTATACTTTGCAAAATTCTGGCAACTTGTCCTCATTCACGAATTCCCTCAAATACAGATCCTACTTTAAGGCCTGTCATCATCTCACCCTTCTAGGGCAGACATTCCAACATTAGTGTGCATAGGAGAAACAAAGGAAACTCATAAACAACCAGATTCTTGACCCCAATCTCCGGTGATTGGTGGTCTTAAGAAAGGCACAGGAAACTGCATTTTAAGAAATCATTTACATATAATCCTTTGTCCAGATTTTAAGAAATTCTGCTCTATAATCTTCTTATCTCTATCAGGTCTTATAAACTATTTCCAAACAAAGAATCCTAAAGATTATACCATGTTCATTCACTTGTTCATTTGGACCTTCGATGATTTATTGAGTATGCAGTATGTTCTAAGCATTGGGTTTATAGTAGTGACCAAAGCAAGCATCATTGACTTCATGGAATTCACGGTCTATGTTCATATAGGTTAAAGAAGGGACCTCTATAACATATCACATTTGACCCAAAACTTCTTAGTTTGATGTTGAAGATCTTAATTGAGCTCGTTCTTAACTATCATTCAATAAAGATGGTCCCCTGTAATCAAGTCATTCTCTCTTACTCTTCCTCAGCCTTCCTGTCTCCATATCAACCCAATCTACCTCTGGTCATTGATTCTATCATTCCCCATCAGGAATACTGTCCAGTGTTGTAGACAGGGCAGAGAGATGGGGAAGTAAAGTTGATCTATCCATTACATATACTTATTGAGAGCCAGCAATGTTGTAGATATGGGGGAATTAAGCAGTGAACGAGACGGAACCTAAACATAGAAACAAAAAACCAGGAGAAAATATCAGATAAGTGTTATGCAGGGTGTGGTGACAGTGTCCTAGCAGCTACTTGATACTGGATATATTAAGGTGAGAGGTCAATGACAAAGATAGTGGCCATGCAAAATTTAGGGGGGAAAGCATTATTGGGAGATGGAAGAAGCCAGTGAAGGCTTTCAGTGAAAAATGTATGTAAGAAGAATATAAGGAAGGCCAGTGTGTCTGGTGCATGGTGGGAGATGCTAAAGTGGTAAAGGCTGGAGTCAAACAGGCCCACATGAGCCAGATGACATCAGGGAAAAAGAAGGAATTTTATTCTAGGTAGAATGAAATGTCACTGGACAGTTTAAAATCAGATCATCTGACGTGATCTGATTTAGATTTTAATGTAGCTCTCTTCAGATGTGTAGAAACTGTATTGTAGAGAGGCAAGAAGAGATCACATGGGATATACTGCAGTTGCCCAGTTGAGTGATAGTGGTGGTTCAGACAGGTATTAATTCAAACGGACAGTCTGGGTAGATGTTATGGAAGTAGTGTCAACGGGCTAGGTGGTGGACTGAATGTGGGCTGTGCAAGGGAGGACTCAGAAATAATTCCTAGAGTTTTTACTTGAGTAACTGGCTGGCTAGTCATATCCTTTATTGATCTAGAAAAGGTTGGGGTGAGGGAGATGGCAATCAAATGTCCAAATGGGGCTGATGTGGCTGAAAAGCTAGATTGCCATTTCCAGACTGCAAAGGGTTTAAGAGATTAGAAACTCAAACTTTTTCTGAATTGTGACTTTAGGAAATACACAATGATGTGTAGGATAAGCTGTAAGGGGTAAAACGTGCATGCCTGCAGTAGGATTTGGGGAGTAAGAATGGTAGGGGGGCAGTTAGATATGAGACAAAGAGTCAAAAGTGACAAGAATAATTATAAAAGAGCCAAAGAGAGTTGGGAAAGAGGTCAAACAAACAGAAAATGCATTTATTTTAAGACGTAAACAAAGTGAAGAGTGAAGTAGGGTTAATCAATCATAGATAGTTTCTTGGTTGGTAATTTTGAGAAGTGGAGATGTAGCAGGTAGAAGGGAGAGAATGCAACCAGCTCCTGAGAGAAGGGCTAAATCTGCTCCAGAGGGAGGAATTCTTCAGTCATGGTTGGGTCCCACAAACACACTGGCGTGGGAAAGAACTTGGGTTGAAGAGAGAAAGCAGAGTTTTCTATCTACATCTGGACATTCCCTTCATTGGTGGCAAGAGAATTGGTGTGTGTGTGTGTGTGTGTGTGTGTGTGTGTGTGTGTGAGAATAGGAACCTCATCTACATTTTAGTTACCACACATTTTTTTGCCATTAAAAAAAAAAATTGACAAACCTATTACTATTGGGATCATCTAACAGGTTATCTAATGAAACTTAAAATTGTAGCATTTCCAGAGCTTGAAATATTGTTTTGTAAAATGAGAAACTTTCCCTCACTTTTATGAGTTCTATTGTCAATGAACAGTATCTTCAAAACAGGATATTTATAAGGAAGATTTTTGTCACATCAGGGGAGAAAAACTGTTGCTCTTTATGAGAAAATGTTTCCAATTTACAATTAATTTTATTTTTCCTCACTGAATTTTCTTTTCTTTCTCCAGTATAACAGGGTAGATCAATAAGAACTCTGCATCTATAACTTAGGAAATCTAGACAGGGAAAATCATCAAAGAGAAAGCAAATGAAGAAAATCGATATGCTTACCTTCTTGGTACTCCCTTATCCTTCATTTTCTACTTCTCTTGTCTTCACCAAAACCTCACAAATGAAGCTAAATGAATCACTGGAATGAATTTTTTTTCTAGAGAAACAAATTTTGGCTTATTTGTGTCAATTGCAAAAGCAGCTGCTTCTTTCCTATATGAGCCATTTTCTGAATAAGTGATTTTTTTTGGTTGGCAAGCTGAGGGATTTTGCCTTAGTCAATAGTTGGCATTATCATCAAATAGGAGGCAAATTAGTCACTGCAAATGAATTAATATCTTCCAGAACCAGAGTTATTTATGCCCTGAGTGATAAACTTGGGAACTGTTAATCAGCGCACTGACAGAATTTGTAAATGAGATCAATGCATCACTGTTGGGGATCTTCCAGGAATGATGGAGGACAGGATGGCTGCCAGAGGACTGGATTCATTCATTTGCTTGCTCCTTCCTTCCTTCCTTCCTTCCTTCCTCCCTTCCTGTCCTTCTTTTCTCCCTTCCTTTTCTTCTTTTCCCTCCCCTCCCCCCTTTCTTTCTCACTCTCCCTCCCTCCCTTTTTTCTTTCCCATATATTGAGGATCTATTCCACGCCAAGTATCAGGGACATCCTTAAGGAAATCCTGTCCCCCACCTTAAGAATCTAGTGGGGAAAAGAAATACATGAAGATATCAGAAGGTCTATGAATATGTTTTAACCTACAGACAAGGAAGAGCCCAACTTTTCTTACAGGGGTTAAAATGAATTTGCCAGGTGGACATGGCAGTATTTTAGGCAGAAGGAAAAAAAAATGTGTAAAGCCATAGGTTTGGGGGAAGACATGATCATCACTACTGTGGCAATCACAATGACAAGTAACCTTTACTGTGTACTTACTATGTGCCAGATGCCTTGTTATGAGCTTTTCATAAATTAATGCCTTTAATTCTTACAGCTGCTCTATAAGATAGGTATTATTCCCATTTTTCCATATAAGAACCTCATATTCTTATAATATGAGGTTCCAAATGGTAAACAGATGTGTCCCAAAGAGGAACTGGTAAGTTTTTGGAGGTATAACCACTTCAATGTGTTGGTGTATGTGTGGGGGGTGGGTAGTGAGAAATGTCAAGAGATGAGGCTGGAAAGAGCATCAGGAGTGTGTGTTAATAAGCACTAAGTTGTACTACAGAAAAGGGCTTAGGTTCATTCTTAAGTAGGACAAACTCGTCCATCCCTCTGTCCATTCACTCATTTATTAGATATAGTTACATATGGAATTTTAAACAGTATATAGAGAATGAATAAAATTGAGGGTGAAAGATGAGAAAAGATGAGGGACAGGATGTAGTAAACTTATCATTGTGTGGAAGTTAACAAACAAATTGAGGAGAGAATGGCAACCTATGCTGAGAAAGCTGAAATCTGAAAGCCAGATTCTTTCAAAATAATTATTTCTGAAGTCATTTATTCAGATGGACAGATGGGTGGTAGATGTCATGATATCCTATTTCTTATAGCATAGTTGGTAAGCTTTTCACTTGAAAATTTTTTTCTTTTTTTGGAGAGAGAGAGAGAGAGAGAGAGTGAGCAGGGGACAGGGAAGGGCAGAGAGAGAGGGAGAAAGAAGATCTCAAACAGTCTTCACACTCAGCATGGAGCCTGACATAGGGCTTGATCTCACAACCCTGAGATCATGACCTGAGATGAAATCAAGAGTCAGTGCTTAAGGTACTGAGCCACCCTAGTGCCCCAACTTGAAAATAATTTTTAAAGGAGGTATAACCAAATGCCTCCTCCATCAAAACACAATCTTAATAAAGCACTCAAGGAATGTCTGTCTCTAATAATTCTATTGCCCAGATATTGCTAAAATGACTTATTCATGACTTCTGTACTAATCCAAAGAAATAATTTAACTTGTTGCTTGGCTTGTTATTTTTAAGCCAAGTAAAAGATGCATTCTTCTAAGGAATACACTAAGTTTGGTTTTAGGATGGTTGACATGTAGCTCTTCCTTTTGACAGTGAGTAGTTAGCAAGAGGAATTGCCTGTGTTGGCTATTCTGAGTTTGCAAGACCCAAACTCCATCAACCAAATACTCTCTATAATAAAGGAGCTTTAACTGAGTATATCTAGACCTGCTTCTAAGATTGTTTAGCAGCAAGTTCATAAGAAGAGGTGACAGAACACAAACTATGAAAAAATTAACTGCTATGTTAAAAGATCATCCTGACCAAAGCTAATTCTAGTGTCAGTCATCTGACTCTATTTTTTTGTAAACATTGGAGAGATAGGATGAGAGTAGTCTGTGTGGAGCTTGTGTTTCTTGGCCCATAACTGAGTCCTGTCCTCAGAGGCAAAAGTTAATAAAAACTGTACATAATCTGAAAGTATTCCTGTAGAGATCTATGAAATGATAGAAAACATGACAGTGTGGTGATAGCTTATAGTTCAGTAGACTACATCTAAAGGTCACTAGTTTCTCACAATGTCCTGAGTAACTAAGTAATTGGTCAGGCATGTGTATGATTCAGGTCAACAGTCAAGTGGTTTTGTAAGTCTCTGATTTGGGTGAACAGAGGTGATCCTTTCTGAAAATGGAATACACAACGTATTCCCACCAGGAGCTACTATGCCCAGAGTCAACAAAACTGTAAAACAAGCCATTAAAGAGAAAAGACCTCAGTTCAGAAAAGTTGCTGATTAGCTTTCAGGGTAAAATGGCTCAACTAGGGCCTTTTTATTGGTTTCTATTTTCAATCACCCATACAGTTGAGGTCCTGCCTGACAAAAGTTGAGGCAGTTAACTGTGTTATAAGGTGGTGAGAAATGTGCCCCCTCAGTCAGTTGGACAATTCTTCCCCGCCTATTTCATATCCATGTTAACTGTTATGAATCTATTCTTTTCGTCTAATGATATCTAGTGGCATGGCTCTGGTCCTCCAAAAGTCTTATTAGAACCAAGACTTTCCCGAGATAATAAACTTAAAAGCTTTAAATCTTAAGGCCATGCCTCTTGTTTAATTGTGTTACTTTAAGCTTCTCAGCAAATCTCATCAAACCAGGTACTAGAAAAATGAAAAGTGGAATCTTTATTTATGAATAAAGAAAAGTGAAATTTTATTTTAAGGTAAAATTGGTTTTAAAATCTGCTAATACGTGGAAGACGATCAGCCTCTCTCAAGTTATAGAACAGAGATTCAACTGTCCTTACACAATGAAAGGTCTTCAGGGAAGGTTGAAACTTCAGCTGCTGCACTTTGAGATCCTCTGATCTCCTCTAATCTAGTTATCTGTGCTCGCAGCTCATAGATGTGCAGGCAGTTATGTCTAGGACTATGCCAGGACAAAAATGGTTATTTACCACCCAGCTGAAATAGCCTATCTATGGAAGAGTCCCAGAAAAATCTGAGGCTGGGTTTTGGAGTAGAGCCATGGGTAAAATCTTCTCTAGATTTTCCCCATGTATTATGATTCAACTTATCAGATAAATGAGTTGTTAAGGAATTTTCACTTACAGTGACAAGTTTACTTCCAATAAAATATTCCACAGAGACACATTCTTTATTCTTTAGTTATTTTGGATTGCCACAGATGTCCAGAAAAACTAAAGGTATTCAGCCATGGGGTAACATCTGAGCTACTTTCAAACATCTCTAGACTATTATGTGGAAGTAGTATTATACTTATTCTCTATAGCTGTTATCGGTGGTGCAAAATCTTAATAACTGTAGTTGTCCAAAGATGAAGCAAACTAGTTTGGAGGGTATGACTCCTATCCCCCACCCTGGAGATGTCCAATGAATATGTGGATAATTACTTGGCAGAAAGCTCTACGTCAGAGAGCACCTGAACCAGATGATAAGAAAGAGCTCTCCAAACCTAGGAATTCTAAGAAGCTGTAATGAGTAATCAGTATTTCTAAAAATTATTTTAAAGCTTTTTTCTGGGTGGGGGGAGAGATTAAATCTGGGGAGGCGCTGTTTTCTGGAAGCAAAATGTATGCCTATATTTTTATACCTTTAAGTTTTCGAATTGCACTATTTTATCCTTTTTCGGATAACTCACTGGAAATAAAAATGGAAATTTCCCAAGAGGCTGAATACTAATGAGGTTCTAACTGAATTTGGAATCCTCTCCTAGACACAATTCCTTGGTTGATATAAGGTCCTAAATTTATTTGTTTTACCTTTTTAGTTTGGAAAAGTTAAAACCTATAAAAATTGATAGATTAGTATAATGACTCCTATGTGCCCATCCCTTAGCTTCAAAAATTATTAACTCACAGGTTAGAATAATGGTCTCTGCAAAGATGTCTATGTCCTAAATCTTAGAACTTGTGAATCTGTGAGGTAAGTAGGAATTATGTTTGCAGATGGAATTAAAGTTGCTAATCATCTGACCTTGAGATGGGAAGACATGTGTGATTCGATTGCTCCCACCTAGAGAATCATATTAGCAATTTAAATATTTAAATTTGGTAGCATATATTTAAATCTCTTTTTATAGGTATTCAGAGTGACATCTATCCCTATTATAGTCAAAGCACAAGAATAAGAGCATTGTTTTTCTTTGCTAAGCTGGCAAATAACTTATTTGGGGTTTTAAAATTTATTTTAAATTTATTTTTATTTTTTATTCATTTTGTCAAATAACTTGTTTTACTTGAAAATTCATACAAAGAAATTTCTAGTTTTATCCTAAAGGCTTATTTTATCCTCTTCATACTTTAACGGTCTTTCTCTCTCTCTCTCTTTTTTTTTTTTTTTCTTTTATAGAAATGTCTTTAGAGCTGCTACAAAAAATTACCACAAACTTAGTGGCTTAAAACAACACAAATGTATTATTTTGTAACTCATATTGGTGGGAGTGCAAGAGAAAGGCAGAGGATAGGGACCCAGAGAGGGCCGTGTGAGAAGGGCTTGGCTCGATGTTGCTCCTGGATGCAGTTGGAGGGAAGGGCCCTGAGCCAGGGAATGTTGGTGGCTTCTGGAAGCTGGAAAAGATGAGGAAACAGATTTTCCCTCAGAGTCTCTGGAAGGAATGCAGGTTTGTTGACACCTTGATTGTAGCCTTGTGAGACCCATTTCAGAGTTCTGACCTGTAAGAACCATGCTATTTAACATCTAATTGCAATACACAGGTGAATATTGAAGAGAAAAAAAACACACTGCATTATTTTATAGAAGCCAGTGAAATTGTTTATCCTTATTAAGATATGGGACTTTCAATAAAATCAACTAAAATCTATGATCAATTTCTTCAAAATCATTCTCTAAATTCCCATTTATATTTGTAGCTGCTTTTTTTTCTGAGTCTTGATAAATAAGGTATTAGAATTCAAAAATCAACCACTCACCCAACTGAATGACTCACTCTTCAAACATAAACATGAGAAAAATAAAAAATAAAAAAAGAAACAAATAAAATTTATAAGCAGTCACTTTTGAAAATCGATGCCAATGGCATGAATGAAATTTCCAATATATTATTTTTATCTTGCTGGTATTAAAACAAAGGACAAAAGATCAATGCCTAGGTTACTGAAGTCATATAGCCTAATGGATCATTTCTTTCTTTTATGTTTAAGTCCTCTCCCTTCAAAGATATTAGCCATATTATTCAGAATCTGGAGTAGAGTTGTTTAAATGTTATCATTGGAGGTATATCCATCTGTTGTGTTTGAGACATACAGATTATATTCCTTTGGAAGGATGCAGAAGAAATGCTCTGGCAGCATATACTTATTTTACCAGAGTAATACTGTGCATTGCATAATAGAATTACTTCAGAATTAATCAAGTATTATTTGAAGGATGTTTGGACAATAATAGCTATATTAACTTATTATTAACTTATTATTATTGCACAAACTTACACACACACACACACACCAAGAGGCACAGGAAAATCCAATACTATTTAACATTCTACTTAGTATTTACCACATCATCTCATTCTTCTTAGACACAATAAGAAACTAAAATTTACAAAGTTAAGGGTAGTTGCTAAAACTATTGTGATGTGTAAACTTGGCTGGGTTATAGTGCCCAGTTACTTAAACACCAGTCTAGATGTTGTTACAAAAGTAGTTTTTAGGTATGGTTAACATTTATAATCAGTAGACTTTAAATAAAGGAGATTGCCCTTCATAATGTGGGTGGGCCTCACTGAATCAGTTAAAGGCTCTATGAAGTTTCCTGAAGAAAAGCCCTCAATGTTGCAACATGGAAACATTGCCTGAGCTTCCCAGCTGTTGGCGTACATTACAGATTTTGGACCCATAAGACTGCAACTTCAACTCTTCCCTGAATTTCCAGCCTGTTCGCCTCCCCTATGGATTTCAGACTTTCTAACCTCTTGTATAAGGCAGTTTCTTAAAATCTCTTGATAGGTAGAGAGATAGAGAGATAGAGAGATCATAGCTGTATCTCCTATTGGGTTTGTTCCTCAGGAGAACACTTCATAATATAACTATTATTGTCCAAACATCCCTCAAATAATACTTGATTAATTCTGAAGTAATTCTGTAGTCTCATTTTGGGCACCTATCACTTGCTTTATTTAAATTGAGCCAAAATATTTTATTCCTTTTAAGCCCAAATTGATCATGAAAATTTGAAAAGCTCACAAGAACCTATTCTTTCTATCCAGTATTGCTGTTTCCTGTGTTTCTTTCCCCATCCTAAACCAGCCTCCAACCACTTTCCCATCCAGACCATGAATCATTCCTAACACACACTTCATTTTTCTAAAATACAATATCAATGAAGAGTTCTATTGACATTCTGTCATCATAGTTTTGGGGTTTATTTGCTTTTTTGGCTTAAATCTCTTTTCAGTGACCATTGCTACTGTTTTCTATTCTTGCTTGTGACTATTTTCTACCAACTTATATTTAGCCAACAGTTAAAATAATGTATGTAGGGATACTAGTTGATTAGAGACTCTAGATCATTAACCATAAGGCTGTGCAGAAGCCTTGCTTTGTCTACCTTAAAACAAAACCCTCTACTAAGGTTTAAGATACAGTCGTGTCTTCATTTTCTTCTTTAGGTTCAGAGTTACTAATTTTGACCAAAATTCTAAAAAGAATTGGAAGTAATCAGTTAATTAAAGCAATGTAGTCTATGATTGAGAGGCCTGAGTTCTGAAGTTCATAAGATATTTCAAAATGCATAATAACGTAGGACTTTTTCAGAGTAAAGATATAAAGTTCAAAATAACAAAACTATGCTTCTGCTGTTGCTTAAGAGGGATTTACTCACTATGCAATTTATGACTCAGATTATCTTCTTAAACAAATGTTATCCAAATAAACCTTCCTGGAAATCAATGGTACTGGTGTTCAAATATTTTCCTTTATATGGAGCTGAGCGTGTCTGCTATCATCTGACTGAACCAGCTAAAGTCATTTCTCTTAAAGACAGCAACAGCTCAAGGAAAAAAAAAAGTTTTCTCTCCAGGGCTGCGGGAGGACTTTTGCTTTGCACTTTAAAATGTTTGCTCTGTTCCAAGAAGATATTAGGATCAGTTGACTGACAACAGGAAAAATTTTCCTGGCAGAGGAGGAAGCCAGAGGAGATTCATATGCAGACAAAATTTTAACTATCAGGCTGTTTGTATCCCCATGTCTATTCTAATATGCCAAGCTGGGATAAATCAAATGGGCTCTAAAAATGGTAGATAAAAATGTGATTTCAAAATAATTCTGGAGTTTTGCAGAATATCCATCTTAAGCACTTCTTTTTTTCCAAAGAGTTATTTATTACTGGGCAAAGCTATATGGCTATTTCAATATATGTACTCCTCTAAAAAAAAAAAAAAACCTTGAAAACTTTACATTTGAAAAGTGTTACAAAGATATGACGGTTTTGTTGACGTGCTAGTGTGAGTTTAAACAGACTGGGGCCCAAGCAGAGAGGCCTGAAATCTGAAGCGAGGAGGGAAACCGGGTCAGATGATGTAGTACAGTGTTGGGGGATGTGTCCACGGTCCAGCTGGCCAGCCCTCCTCAGGGGAGGCCCAGACCGAAGGGTCCTGCTTTGGGCTGTGGGGTGCGTGTGTGCACAACTTGTCTTTAACATGAGACCCCAGGCTGGCAATCTCTTAGTGATGTGGGAATTAGACTCCCGGCAAAAATGCGAAGAGGACCAAGGACACACGAAGGCAATGTTGGGTAAATTCGAGAAACAAATATTTCAGAGACCTCAGGACAGACTTTTCTAGTCAGCGTTTCCTGGCAACTCTAGCATCATTCAGTTTTCCTTCTTTTCTCAAAGAAGATGTGGTCCTTGTAAGAATTAGAAGAGTAACCATTTAATCTAGGCCATAATTTATACTCTAAAAATCCCTCAAAAAGTGGAGGAAATTCTAATTGTTGAGATTAAGGCAACGCAAACAGCAGAATAGGGCCCTCACCTGCCCCCGGCATAAGACCTCCAAAATGGGTCTTCTCTCCTCACTATCCTCCCTTTGTTGGTAGGAGGCTTGGGCTACGTTTCTTACCAGGACATTTCACAGGCAAAACAGGAGATGTAAATGAAAAGTCAAAAGGAAGGCTCCCAGAGTTGATTCATGGCCTGCTAGACCTATCCACATTCAACTTTAAAGGAAACAAGACGGAAAATATACCTGGTGTAAGTATAAATCTCATCACGGCAATGCGAGGAGACTGTGATTAGGTCTTACCCTCATTCTTCCCTGAAGAAGGCCCATTGCGAGAACCACTGAAGAAATAATCGAACTTAAATTTGGTATAAATGGAACGAAAAAACTAAACAAAGAGCTACAATAAAAAAAAAAAAACAGCATAAAAAAGAAAATCCCCCAAACACAGATGACTCTAATACTTAATGTAGTTGGAAATTATGGTAAATAGCATATATGATTCTATTTAACAAAATAAAAACAATTCAGAAAGAATTGAATCTATTTTATTAATGGTAATTTTATCAAGCTATTAACTCCCTAATGATTATCGGGATAGAAGTTGTCTTTGGGTTCCTGAATTTAGTTTTAAAATTTTAATTGTTAAATATTAATTTAATTATTTTCTTATTTTAGGGGTCATTTCTCAAAAAAACCTTACATTCTATCACTTCCTAAATGCATAGTATTTTATCAGAAAGCTATCTTTGGCTAGATATCTTTTTCATCAATCCCGGGAATTAAACTTTTCTTTTCTGTCTCCTTTCTCTCAAAACCCAACTCAGTTATTTTCAAACTAGTGCCAATAAATAGGAATCTTTCACAATTGTTAATCTGGGCTAACTGAAGCATACTGATAAACCACGAACTTTAGGAATTGAGTTATTGGCCTAGTTAGAACCTGAAAAATGTTAACATAAATAAAACAAAAACACTGAAAAGCTTTTTCTATAATGAATTTTTTTAAAAGAGTTTTTTATTTGAGAGAGTGTGAGAGCACAGAGGGAGAGTGAGAGGAAGAGGCAGATTCCCGGCTGAGCAGTGAACCCGCTGTGTGGCTGGATTCCAGGACCCTGAGATCATGATCTGGGCCAAAGGCAGACACTTAACTGACTGAGCCATCCAGGAGCCCCTACAATGAATTATTTTTAATGAATTTTGAGTTTGTCCTTTTTTCTTTTTTTGGTAAGAACTTTGAATTTTAAGGACTGTGAGACAAAGGTTTCTGTTGAGCTCTAATTATAGTAACACTAACCTTGTGACTAATTTTACCTTAATCGCCTTTCTTTCCTAGGCTATTAAAATAATTATTATTCTGTCTTCTTATAATAGTCTCTTTCTGCAATATCAGAAATTTATAAAGAAGAAAACCCAAATCACCTCTAAATCTATCTTTATGTAGAGATAACCTCTTTTAACATTTTTTTTTTTTGGTAAATTTTCTTTTGGCTTTTTGTGTACACACATGCATTTCATGGTGACAGATTTTAGATTTCATAGCAAGGGGGGTG
This sequence comes from Neogale vison, assembly GCF_020171115.1. NCBI lineage: Eukaryota > Metazoa > Chordata > Mammalia > Carnivora > Mustelidae > Neogale > Neogale vison. The sequence goes on along the minus strand of NC_058103.1, from coordinate 91,819,229 downwards.
CCATGTTTTATATGTTTGGCACTCACAGTGAGTTCTGTTTTTCTTTTGTTTGTTTGTTTGTTTGGTTTTCCTAGTGTCCTTTAGCTGAAGGTCCTCTGTATGTAAATCACACTGGCCTGGAATGAGGAAAAGGAGAGACTGGCAGTGACTGTCCATTAGAGGAGTGAGAAGGTGAACACACTTTTTGGGAGCTCTTGCTCAGAAGGCACTTGCTCAGAAATACACATTCCCTGTTCCTGTCTGCGTGTGGCAGATCCCTTCAGTTTGTCAAAATTCTTCTGCCATTTCTCTCTTTGCTGCAGTATAGTCCTGAATACTTAATGCACAATGATTGACTTCACCGGAACACACAGAGATGAAAATAGCTCCAAGTTCTGAAGTAGTGACCTTAGCCAGCAATCAAAGAACAATTTTATTTATGCACCATGAAAAAGGTGGCTGGAGGTATTTCTATCTGAACATCCATTTATCTATCTTGAGGCACAAAAACACGTCTCCTACAGTTTCTTTTATTTTTTTTTTAAGATTTACTTATTTATTTATTTTAGAGAATGTGAGGGAGCAGGTGTGAGTGGGAGGAGGGGCAGAGGGAGAAGGAGCGAAGCAGACTGCCTACTGAGTGCAGAACCCAACTGCAGGGCTCCATCTCCTGACCCTGAGCTCAGGACCTGAACTCAAACCAAGAGCCAGATGCTTAGCTGACTGAGTCACCAAGGTGCCTCTAAATAGTTTCATTTCTATAATAAGGAATGATTTAAAAATAAATAGGATAATGAAACATTTAAACCCACTTTGCAATAGTATTTGTGTAATATTTCACTGATGCGTGCCTAAATAAAAATAAACAAAGAAAACACCAAACACTGAAAGGCAAACACCATAATGTATACAAGGGTTAAATGTAAAGGGCTTATAGTTTTTTTGTACGTGTGTGTGAGCATGCATGTATATACATGTGTACATATGTGCCTGAGCACTTATTTCAAGTTTTATTCACTGAATATATATCACTTTTGTGATAGACAAAACAAAGGAAGTTCATGAGGAATAATTTTAAAAGTTCCCACTGCAATAATCTTCCGTTTCTGGTTCTTAAAAATATATTTGACCACAATGTTTCAGAAAATGTGGTATCAAAACTTAAGACTGTCAAGGCTATCTATTTGCTTAAATGATATTAGTGCCTCATGTCTATTTCAATATTTTCTTTTCTCATTTAGAATTTTTCCTTATTTTCTTCTTGAATACTCTCATATTCATATCTCTAAACATTATCTTTTCTTTTGGATATTATGGGGAGTAAGAGATGAAAACTAATACTTTGTTTTTATCTCTACATTATTTCAGTGTGATATTTTACAGTATTTGGGACCATTCTTTGCCCTCTGTATCTTCTTTCACTTTTCTTCCTGACCCTTTTCCTCTCTTTCCTACAATAATAATTTTGATCTGCCATATTCCAGAAGTACTACTAACAGTGCTGCTAAAGGTGGGCTTGAAAGACTTTACAGTATTTTTTATCACAGTGTTTTACACTGCTTTGGTCTGTATTTTAATTGTATATTAAGCCTCTATATTGGTTAGGTTCCTTTGTTTAAAATGGTATTCATCTGGGGTGCCTGGGTGGCTCAGTTGGTTAAGTGTCTGACTCTTGACCTCAGCTAAGTCTTGATATCCGGGTTGTGAGTTCAAGCCCCACACTGGGTTCCACGCTGGTGTGGAGCCTACTCTAAATTTTAAAAAAGGCAGGGGGAGGGGAGGAGGAATCAAGATGGCGGAGAAGTAGCAGGCTGAGACAACATCAGGTAGCAGGAGATCAGCTAGATAACTTATCAAACCATTCTGAGCACCTACAAATCCAACAAGAGACTGAAGAGAAGAGCAGCAATTATAGAAACAGAAAATCAACCACTTTCTGAAAGTTTATCTTAACAATACCTTTCCAAAAAAAACCTTTTTGAACCTTCATTATTATAGTCATATTTTATCCTTCATTGTATCTAACTTTATTTTTTGTATACACATAGTGTTTTTTCTTCTAAAAAAAAATTGGGATACAACTTCTTCTAATAGGTCAAAATATACCCTAAATCTAGCACGGGGTTTTTTTCTAGCCTCCAGCCTGAGCAAATTCTCTCTACTTTCTTTTTCTTTATTCTCCCAACCAACTTATCAACTCCTTTTTTAGAAATTAAAAAAAAATTTTTTTTCATCTTTATAGTCATATTCCATCCCTTCATCATGTTTACCCTTATATGTTTTTCATTCTTTAAAATTTTGGGAGATAGTTTCTTCTAAGAGACCAAAATACTCCCAAAACTAAGTGGGTGACCCTGTTCTATTCACCAGTCTAACATATATATATATATATATAAAATATTAAAAATATAAAAATATAAAAAAGAATACATATTCTTTAAATGTTCTTTAAAAATACATGTTCTTTAAAAATTTTTTTTTCTGAACTTCTTTTTACCCCCTTTCTTCCCCTCACGATTTGGAGTCTCTTCTGACTTGGTTAAAGCACATTTTCCTGGGGTCTTTGCCACCCTTTTAGTATTTTATTTGCTCCTTCATATGTTCTTATCTGGACAAAATGACAAGGTGGAAAAACTCACCACAAAAAAAGAACAAGAGGCAGTACTGAAGGCCAGGGACCTAATCAATATGGACATTGGTAATATGTCAGATCTAGAGTTCAGAATGACGATTCTCAAGGTGCTAGCTGGGCTCGAAAAAGGCATGGAAGATATTAGAGAAACCCTGTCTGGAGAAATAAAAGCCCTTTCTGGAGAAATAAAAAAATTAAAATCTAACCAAGTTGAAATAAAAAAAAAAAGCTATGAATGCGGTGCAATAAAAAATGGAGGCTCTTACTGCTAGGATGAATGAGGCAGAAGAGAGAATTAGTAATATAGAAGACCAAATGACAGAAAATAAAGAAGCTGAGCAAAAGAGAGACAAACAACTACTGGACCACGAGGGGAGAATTTGAGAGATAAGTGATACCATAAGACAAATCAACATTAGAATAACTGGGATTTCAGAAGAAGAAGAAAGAGAGAGGGGAGCAGAAGGTATATTGGAGATAATTATTGTAAAGAATTTCCCTAATATGGCAAAGGGAACAAGCATCAAAATCCAGAAGGCACAGAGAACCCCTCTCAAAATCAATAAGAATAGTAAAATTTACAAGCCTTAGTTACAAAGAGAAAATCCTGAAAGCAGCCCAGGATAAGCCCTGGACAAGAAGTCTGTAACATACAATGGTAAAAATATAAAAATATTAGATTGGCAGCAGACTTCTTCACAGAGACCTGGCAGGCCAGAAAGAACTGGTATGATATATTCAGAGCACTAAACAAGAAAAACATGCAGCCAAGAATACTATATCCAGCTAGGCTATCATTGAAAATAGAAGGAGAGATAAAAAGCTTCCAGGACAAACAAAATTGAAATAATTTGCAAATACAAAACCAGCTCTACAGGAAATATTGAAAGGGGTCCTCTAAGCAAAGAGAGAGCCTAAAAGTAGTAGATCAGAAAAGAACAGAGACAATATAGAGTAACAGTCACCTTACAGGCAATACAATGGCACTAAATTCATATCTCTTAATAGTTACCCTGCTTGTAAATGGGCTAAATGCCCCAATCAAAAGACACTAGGTCTCAGAATGGATAAAAAAACAAAACCCCTCAATATGCTGCCTACAAGAAACTCATTTTAGACCTGAAGACACCTCCAGATTTAAAGTGAGGGGTGGAAAACAATTTACCATGCTAATGGACATCAAAAGAAAGCTGGGGTGGTACTCCTTATGTCAGATCAATTAGATTTTATTATAAGACTATAATAAGAAATGAGGAAGGACACTATATCATACTCAAAGGGTCTGTCCAAAAGAAGATCTAATAATATTAAATATCTATGCCACTAATATAGGAGCAGCCAACTATATAAACCAATTAATAACAAAATCAAAGAAACACATTGACAATAATACAATAATAGTAGGGGACTTTAACACTCCCCTCACTGAAATGGACAGATCATCCAAGCAAAAGATCAACAAGGAAATAAAGGCCTTAAATGAACATTGGACCAGATGGACATCACAGACATATTCAGAACATTCCATCCCAAAGCAACAGAATACACATTCTTCTCTAGTGCACATGGAACATTTTCCAGAATAGATCACATCCTGAGTCATAAATCAGGTCTCAACTGGTATCAAATGATTGGGATCATTCCCTACATATTTTCAGACCACAGTGCTCTGAAGCTAGAACTCAATCACAAGAGGAAATTTGGAAAAAACCCAAATACATGGAGACTAAACAGCATCCTTCTAAAGAATGAATGGGTTTACCAGGAAATTAAAGAAGACTTGAAAGTCTTCATGGAAATGAACGATAATGAAAACACAACTGTTCAAAATCTGTGGGACAGAGCAAAGGCAGTCCTGAGAGGAAAATATATAGTGATACAAGCCTTTCTCAAGAAACAAGAAAGGTCTCAAATATAAAACCTAACCCTACACTTACAGAAGCTGGAGTAAGAACAAGAAAGAAAGCCTAAACCCAGCAGGAGAAGAGAAATCATAAAGATCAGAGCAGAAATCAATGAAATAGAAACAAATAAACAAAAAAAAATAGAAAAAATCAACAAAACTAGGAAATGGATCTTTGAAAGAATTAATAAGATTGATAAACTCCTGGCCAGACTTATGAAAAAGAAAAGAGAAAGGACCCAAATAAATAAAATCATGAATGAAAGAGGAGAAATCACAACCAACACCAAAGAAATACAAACAATTAGAAGAACATATTATGAGCAACTATACACCAGCAAATCTGATAATCTGGAAGAAATGGATGCATTCCTAGAGACATACAAAATACCACAACTGAACCAGGAAGAAATAAAAAACCTGAACAGACCCATAACCATAAGGAGATTGAAGCAGTCATCAAAAATCTCCCAAAAAACAAGAGCCCAGGGCTAGATGGCTTCCCAGGGGAATTCTACCAAACATTTAAAGAAAAATTAATTTCCATTCTCCTGAAACTGTTCCAAAAAATAGAAATGGAAGGAAAACTTCCAAACTCATTTTATGAGGCCAGCATTACCTTGATCCCAAAACCAAGGATCCCATCAAAAAAGAGAATACAGACCAATATCCTTGATGAACACAGATGCAAAAATTCTCACCAAAATACTAGCCAATAGGATCCAACACTACATTAAAAGGATTATTCACCAGAACCAAGTGGGATTTATTCCAGGGCTGCAAGGTTGGCTCAACACCCACAAATCAATCACTGTGATACAATACATTAATAAAAGAAAGAACCAGAATCATATGATACTCTCAATCATATGATGCTGAAAAAGCATTTGACAAAGTACAGCATCCTTTCCTGATCAAACTTTGCAAAGTGTAGGGATAGAGGGTACATACCTCAATATCATCAAAGCCATCTATGAAAAACCCACCACAAATATCATTCTCAATGGAGAAAAACTGAGAGCTTTTCCGCTAAGGTCAGGAAAACGGCAGGGATGTCCATTATCACCACTGCTATTTAATGTAGTACTAGAAGTCCTAGCCTCAGCAGTCAGACAACAAAAAGAAATTAAAGGCAACCAAATCAGCAAAGAAGAAGTCAAACTATCACTCTTTGGAGATGATATGATACCTTATGTGGAAAACCTAAAAGACTCCACTCCAAATCTGCTAGAGCTTGTACAAGGATTTCAGTAAAGTGTCAGGATGTAAAATCAATACACAGAAATCGGTTGCATTTCTATACACCAAGAACAAGAGTGAAGAAAGAGAAATTAAGGAGTCAATCCCATTTACAATTTCACTCAAAACCATAAGATACCTAAGAATAAACCAATGAGGCAAAGAATCTGTATTCAGAAAACTATAAAGTACTCATGAAAGCAATTGAGGAAGACACAAAGTAATGGAAAAATATTCCATGCTCATGAATTGGAAGAACAAATATTGTGAAAATGTCTACGCTACCTAAAGTAATCTACACATTTAACGCAATCCCTATCAAAATCCCATCCATTTTCTTCAAAGAAATGGAACAAATAATCCTAAAATTTATATGGAACCAGAAAAGACCTTGAATAGGCAGGGGAATGTTGAAAAAAAGAGCCAAAGTTGGTGGCATCATAATTCCAGACTTTAAGCTCTATTACAAAGCTGTCATCATCAAGATAATATGGTACTGGCACAAAAACAGACACATAGATCAATGGAACAGAATAGAGAGCCCAGAAATAGACCCTCAACTCTATGGTCAACTAATCTTCAACAAAGCAGGAACAAATGTCCAATGGAATAAAGACAGCCTCTTCAACAAATGGTGTTGGGAAAATTGGATAGCCACATGCAGAAAAATAAAATTGGACCATTTTCTTACACCACATACAAAAATAGACTCAGAATGGATGAAGGACCTCAGTGTGAGAAAGGAATCCATCAAAATCCTTGAGGAGAACACAGGCAGCAATCTCTTCGACCTCAGCCACAGCAGCTTCTTCCTAGGAACATTGCCAAAGGCAAGGAAAGCAAGGGAAAAAATGAACTATTGGGACTTCATCAAGATCAAAAGCTTTTGCACAGCAAAGGAAACAGTTAACAAAACCAAAAGACAACTGACAGAATGCGAGAAGATATTTGCAAACGACATATCAGATAAAGGGCTAGTATCCAAAATCTGTAAAGAACTTATCAAACTCAACACCCAAAGAACAAATAAACCAATCAAGAAATGGGCAGAGGACATGAACAGACATTTCTGCAAAGAAGACATCCAGATGGCCAACAAGTGTTCCACATCACTCAGCATCAGGGAAATACAAATCAAAACCACAATGAGATACCACCTCACACCAGTCAGAATGGCTAAAATTAACAAGTCAGGAAAAGACAGATGCTGGCAAGGATGTGGGGAAAGGGGAACCCTCCTACACTGTTGGTGGGAATGCAAGCTGGTGCAACCACTCTGGAAAACAGCATGGAGGTTCCTCAAAAAGTTGAAAATAGAGCTACCCTATGACCCAGCAATTGCACTACGGGGTATTTACCCTAAAGATACAAATATAGTGGTCCGAAGGGGCACATGCACCCAAATGTTTATAGCAGCAATGTCCACAATAGCCAAACTATGGAAAGAACCTAGTTATCCATCAACAGATGAATGGATAAAGAAGATGTGATATATGTGAGATATATATATTTATCTTGAAAAATAAAAGTGGAGAAGATGATCCTGATTTTTTTTTTTCTGGAGGAAACACTGGTTAATATATATTACGTACAACAGTGTTGCATTATTGAATAAATTAAGCTCAAAAGGGCTGAATAAAGGTCATTTTCATTGTCAAGCAAACATTTACATGGTACTTTCTGTATGGCAAGCATTTGATCTAAATTATTGCCATATATTAACCTGTTTCTTTCTTCCTCTAACAATTCATTGAATGGGTACAACATTATCTCTATTTAACAGTTGAGAAAACCAAGGAGTAGGCTGATTAGAGAACTTGTCCAAAGTCACAGGGCTCCTAGAGAGGAGACCTGGCATTTCAAGCCAAGCGGCATACTTCCAGAGGCTCTTCTCTTAACCCTAATGCCATCCCATCTTGTTATAGTATAGGAAGTGTTTGATCACATTTGAAAAAATATGCAGAGTATTATGCTATGCACCAGAAATGTTAAAAATAAAAAAAAAAATTTAAAAAGGTATAAGACAGTTTGTGCCCTTAGAGATCTTCAAGCTAGTTAGAAAGACAAGGTAAACAATGGAAAACTGAAGATCATTCCAGGCAGCGGAACCTGTGATAAAGGAGCCAATTCAGAAGAGTTCTCAGGGGTTTTGAAGGTGCCCAGGTCACTACAGGTGGGGAAATTTGGGAAAGACTTCAAGTTTATGGAGTTTTGAGATGTCTGGATCAAAGGTCAAGATGCTTTTTATTGAATGTTATAAAAAATGTGAATAGCTTAAAAATGCATCGGAAAATCACTAAGACAGATGGTCTAAAAGTAGTTTGAATCATTTGTTGGTAAAGTGAGTACTTGATTAGAACCCAGCAGGTAAGTGAGAATTATTTACATAAAACAAAGAAATTTAAAACACCATTATTGTGCCATTAATAGGGAGAATTCGAGTGATCAGATAATTCAGAAGATGCTTGTCTTGATGCCTTAACAAGTGGGCCATGCAATGCCTTGGGCTGCAAACAATTAGTCCCGTGTGTCATAGGAGCTTGTGAGTGACAAGACCCTTTGACAGCTCCGAATGATGAACCAGTGCCCAGGAGAACAGCAAGCTAGAAACTAACTTGATTTGATACTTCTTTTTTTTTTTAAAAACAAACAATGTTTCAGTGATCTATAGTACTTCAGAGTTATATTTATCTACTCTTACTGTAATGCAATTGTTTCAGAAGAAATAAAGGGTGAGTTAAATAACAAGACCAGTGGCACCTTGGGATAAATAAGAATATAGGAAAATTTAAATCTTTAAGAATCCTCTATATCTACTCCTGCCATTTCTCTTAACTTCACCGTAAGATTATTTTATTTTTCTACTACTTACCTTACTTGCTATTAAACTGTACTGTAGTTTGGCTTCCCATTATAGCTAATTATCATTTAATCTATACATTCCATATTTTCAGTATCAGTTTCCTAATATTAATGTCTTTTATATAATGTGTTTAATTCACAGGTAGATTGAACATTTAAATTATCTCAATATATCTAATAATTCATAGTTATTTTCTCTCTAGTATTTCTACCATCCATCCAGTTATTTAAAATTAGAAAGTTGGCTGGGGTCCTTGGGTGGCTCAGTCAGTTAAGCAGCATCTGAGTCTTGATTTTGGCTCAGGTCATGATCTCAGAGATGTGAAATCGAGCCCTGTACTGGGTTCCATGCTCTGAGTGTGGAATCTGCTTAAGGAATCTCTCTCTCTCTCTCTCTCTGCTCCTCCATAGTACTCTCTGTCTCTCTCACTAATAAAAAATAAAATAAAATTAGAAACTTGGAGTCATTCTTAACTTTTTCCTCTCACTTCCCACTTAATAGCTAATCAACCTATGTTCTTTTTATATCTCTTAAATATCTTATAAAGGTGTCCGGTTCATAAGGGCTAATAATTTCTGTGGACCCAGAGCCATATATTGTCTTGCTGAGACCAGAACCTGGGTCTTCCGAGTCCTGGTAGGGCTGTCTTTCTGATCTACTATGATAGTTTTAGAGAAGGGGTTTTGTTTTAGTTCTAATCTGTCTCAATAAAATATTAATATATATTAATGTAATAAACTATTAGAAAAAAATTCCCTATACACATTACCAAAAAAGGAGAGCTAGTATTAGTATACATTGAAGACTACTGATATTACCTATGGCACCTAGCTCTAGATTTATCATTCTTATGCTTTATGGAAGAATTAGGTAAATATTTGCCACGTTGCTTTCTTTTTCCTCCTATCTCAATAGAAACTTTGGCCCTCCTTCTGCTCAGGTTGATCTTTCACCCTGTGCTAGTGTTCTTAACTGCCTTTGCCTCCTCAGGAGTCTTGCTTCAAAAATCTTGCTGTTTCAGAGTGCCTGGCTGATTCAGTTGGTAGAGTATGTGACTTTTGATTTTGGGGTTGTGAGTTCAGGCCTCACATTTCACATATGGCTTACTTTAAAAAATAATAAAATAAAATAACAATTTAAAATCTTACCCTTTCTCTTCACTATGAAACACTGCCCCTACCCCCTCCACTTGCTTTTTTCCATTAGCCTGTAAATATTCTTAGGTCTCTTCCAATTCAAGAAGCAGAGCAAAACGAACAAAAACAAATGAAACAAACAAAAACCCTAAACTAAGAAAATTTCCTTGCCCCCTTCCCCTCCTTTCTAAACGTAGTGAAGCCTCTCATCTTTAGCCAAGCTACTTCCAGGGCTTTCTTTACCACCTGACCACCTTGTACTTCTCAACCCATTGTAGCTTCTGCCCTTCTTGCACCATGATTACCATCACCTCTGTTTCAACAGAACAAAGGAATATTTTTCCATGATTAAGCTCCCTCTTTTGTGGAATTCATGGTTGACCATTCATTTATTTACTAAATCATTATTCAATTCTTTCTATGGGCCAGGCACTGTAGTAGGTGCAAAGGAGACACAGTGGTGAGGAAAATTTGAAGAAATAGATTTGGGTAATACTATGGTTTCCTGGTTTTCTTTCAACATGTTTGGTCTTTTTCCCCCATTCGCTTTGTGGGCTCTTCTGCTTACCCTTTCAATACTGCCATAACAAATAATAAATATTGGCTAAATATTATAGTGGTCTTCCTGGGGATCCCACTCACGTGTCTAAACATTTACATGCACGGTGAATAGAGGGATACTTTACTCAGCTCTCCTTTCAGGAAGGACTGAAGACCCAGCTCTAGTGAGTGCAGTCAATATAGAGTCTCCAACCACTGGTTCTGCTGGTTCAGCCTCAGCTGAGTTGCCTTGCCAAGGTCAAGGTCATGCATTTTCTTGTGGGACAAAATCTAATGGCTGAGCGGGGGTGAATATAAAGATCTAACTGTTCTGGAGAAAGTAAGTTATGCAAGATGAATCTGGAAACCTTGATCCACAAAAAAATGAGGAATACCATCAAAGACTCTGATGCCAAACTAAGCGACTTTCACTGGCCAAAAATGGGACAATAATAATGGTGGGGATGCCTGGGTGGCTCAGACAGTTAAGTGTCTGCCTTTGGCTCAGTCATAATCCTGGGGTCCTGGGATTGAGTCCCACATTGGGCTCCCTCTCCCCCTTCCTGTCACTCCCCCTGCTTGAGCTCTCTCTCTGTGTCAAATAAATAAAATCTAAAAAAAAAAAAAAAAAGCAATGACTAAAACACATCAAGTAAAAAATCCATGAGTTCATAGAAATACTGAAGGAAAGCCACAAAACCTCACTAATTTTCTTTCAAGAATGCTGGGAAAGCAACTCTTTATTTAAAAAAAAATAGTACATGGAGTATTTAACCTGCCTTTTCAGTACAAGCTAGACCTCAGTATAACCAAACAGTTGAGGAAAAAAAGTTTCGCCTTATAGAAGCATCCCATATTGCTTCTATAAATAAGTGGCAGAATTATAGTATCATTATTGTTTTGCTATCTCTTTATGAAATAATGCATCTAGGAAAAGATTGTGCAAAAAAAATCTACAGAAGGAGCTCACTTACAAATACTAGTGCAAAAAATAATAAAATATTAGCAAACAGAATCCCACTGTTAAAGAATCATGTATGTCTACAGAAGACTTATGCCACAAATGCAAGAATGGTTCAATATTAGGATGAGGTTAGTATTTTTCATCATATTATAAATCTGAGAAAAATAATGATCCTCTCCACAGACTTTGAAAACTCAGTTGACAAAATTAAACACCTATTCTTTTAAAAATATGTAATACAAAAGGGATCAAGAGACACTTCATCAACTTAATAAAATAGATCTATCTCAGCCTGAAAGCCAACGTCTAACTTAATTGGGAGATCTGGAGATATTTCCTAAAGTCAGATGCCAAGACAAAGATTCCCACCATCATACTCAATGGCTCAGGATATTATACAATCCAATTATATAAAAGAAAGTGGTTATATAAGATTACAATAGTTATGTGTTACATAAGAAATTACATAATTGAATTGTATAAGAGAAAGACATAAGATTGTATAAGAGGTAGGTATAAAAATTGTAAAGGAGAATGCAGAACTATACTATTTGCAGATGGTGTGATTATATGCCTAGAAAACCGAAGAAATTCAGCTAAAAAACTATAATATAATATAATATATTATATAATATATATAATATAATATAATGTAAGATAGTTTAGGAAGATAGCTGATGTTAACATACTATGCTAAAAAAGAAATGCAATATTCATGTATACAAACAGAAGATATAATTGAGGAAGAGACTTATTTAAATAGCAGCAAAAAAGGTGAAATATTTAGAAATAAACTCAACAAGAAAATGTGAGAGACCCATATGAACAAATACTCCTGATACACAGAAAAGTACACTTGGAACAAATGTAAAGACAAAGTATATGCTTGGGAAAGTTCACGAACAGATAGATGAGGTAACAGCCTCCCCGGATTTTTGTTGGTCTTTCCCACTCCCCCAGATTATATGTACTAATTCTAAAGTTCATTTAGGAAAACAAAGAAGCAAGGGTCACCAGAGGAGATCAGTGCGGGGGGAGGCTATCCCTATCAGATACTGAAACAAACTTTAAAGCTTTAAGAGTTGTGTCATTCTGCCATATAAAAGAGACTCAAAATACCTACAAGAATTTAGTGTGTGATAAAAGTGGCACCTCAAATCCATGGGAGTACTTAATAAATGTAACTGTTAATTACATTCACTAATTAAGGTAAGACTTAATAAATGAGAGTAGCCATGTGGAGAAATAAAGAGTTCTATGCTTCACCCTGTTTATCAGACTAAAACACCAGATGGATCAAATCTTTAAATGTTAAAAAACCCCAAACCATGAAAGTTCTAGAAGAAAACACAAATTCCTTTATAAATGTGAAGTGTGAAAGGCCTTCTAAATATTGCAAGTGATGATGATGTTAGCAGCTAGCACTTCTACAGCGTGTACTATGTGTGAGACACTGTTCTAAGAGCTTCCCATGTATTTACTGATATAACCTTCATAACAACCATACGAAGTAGGTGCTATTATTACCTCCATGCGAACATAAGCCCCACACGAGGCTGAACAGCATCATATGTGCCCTATGGGAACCACAACATACTTCAGAGATTCAAAAGAGGAAGAAATATATGGTAGGGGAAATGAGAAATGATTTAATGGCCGCTGCAGAATCTGAGGGAGACCCAAAAAGATGGAAGGTGAGCAGAAATAGGGTGAAAAGACTGTATCAATCCTAATTCAATCAGCATGGGTCCATTTAAGAACTTGAGATCTAATTCAGTGTTGTGATCTTATACTTAAGAGTCCTGAATGAGATAGCTAGTGAGTGACTAGTTTGGAAAGGTCAAACATCACCCAGAGGTTTCAGTTTTATAGGAACTTAAGGCTGGCATACTCGAGCAGGTGAGTTTTGTAGCTGCTGAAAGCCTTGAACGTCAGGGAACGTCTGTAAGGAGCACCGCTTTAGTAGTCTGCGCTAGACCACGGTGATGGTCAACTCTCCACAGGCTTGCACCAGACTGTGTAAAAGAGTTATTGAGGCGGTTAGGGTCTTTTCAGTGTCGCTACCGCATGGTGAGTGCAGAAACATTTTTATTATGCATATCATCCATGTTCACGACATATGTGGCCCAGATGCTTGTTCTGCTCCATGGCCCACACATCTCTTTAATGAAGAATGTTCTTGACGGCTTTCTTTGAGGAGAATGAGGATCTGGTCCACTGGGAGTCTTAGGACTTTTTAATCTTATATGATGAACTGTTTTACAAAAGGGATCAGCAAATTGGAAACTGGAAAGATTTTTTCAGAGAGAGACAATGTGAATGTTATTTTCATTTGTGCTCCATTATGCCTTTTAAAATCACATTATTCTTTTTGAGGTGTCAGAGAGCATGATAGATTCAGAATTATAACTGGAGAATAAAATCAGGAACATTTTTTGGTATCATATGGTGCAACTTAATAACAGTAAAAACAAAAGGTAGGCTTGAGAAGAGCAATAAGAGAATATTTCCTTAGCTATTTGAACTAGTGATATGCAATGAAAATGTGTATGAACCCTTTTAAGAATCTCATTTGGTTTCCAAACAGTATCTGCCAATAGCGAAGTACAGAACAATTTCACAGTGGTTATTCCTAATAAACACTTACAAACTTTAGAAAACTATTTGCTCACGGATTGTGGCAGTTTTGAACTATTATAATGTCTGGAAGGCAGAGCATGTGTTGTAAGTTTTATACAACACCCTTAGATATCTTCTTACAGTAAACAGCAGTCAAATGTAGCTGTCATTCCTACCTAAATACACAAGCTTGTGCTAATGAATATGTCCTAGGGCTGGTACCTGGGATATCATTGTATTCACTCAAAAGAACAAAAATAATAACAAAGGTTTGGATGCTCCTTGAGAAAACTGTGATTTATTAAAAGATGAGGATTATGAAGATTACTGTTTCTGTTAAGAGTCAGAAAGAAAACAGAGGCTTCTTTTTTTTTTCTAGTTTACATTTCTGGCTCCAAAATGATGATTTCTTTTTTAAGGCTTTGAAGATATCAGAACATTGTGTCAATTACTACATCTTTGTAAGTTTAGTGTTTGATTGCCTTCTCTCTCTCCTGCTCTCCCAAGACCATGAAAGCAAGAGAGAAATACAGTCAAACATCAGAATGTATTGAGAAAAAGAGAAGTAAAAAATGTAGATGATTAGCTTGAGGTTTTTTTTTTTTTAATGTTTCTCATTTGAGTTTATTAACAAACGTTCCCAGTGCTATTAGCCAATTCCTCAATATTTTAAGTACCCACCAACTCTGCAAAATCTTGTAAGATATACTGGATCTAGTGACATCATGAAAATCTTTTTCTCCTCCAAATCTATTTGATAAGTTTTCATCTAGTTAAAAGGTCAGCATTTTGAGAAGTAGGAATTTGAGAGGGGATGTGTGCATCTCAGCCACAGTTCTTACAGAAGGATACTCTTTTCTGGGCCCAGCCGGTGTGCACCACATGAACGGCCACCGGCGTTCACAAGGGATTTGCTTTTCTTCTTCCTTTTGACTTATATTATTTCATACATCCTGAATTTTAGGGTTTAGGCTCGACGCATCATATAGTTGCTTAGCGTGGCTCACCTAATCTGAGCTTTTGAACCTTAGATGACCCTGGTCTGAGGTTATGAATTTGTAATGAAACCTGCAACTAAGCAAGTGTCCCCTGGTTTCAGTCTCACTGCTGAAGTCGTCATAACTTCAGAGCACGGGAAGCACGGGTCTGGCACATTTCAGAAATTCAACTGTTTTTTGAAAGGCAAGTCCGCCATGTGCACGATAACGGATATGTTGGCCGTAGCTCTTCTAGAGCTGCAAAGCCAGGAATCCCTTCTTGTGCTGCTCCCCAGGTCCTAATTTTCCTTCTGCACCTTCGTCCTTAGTTTAGCAAGTTCTTCTTCTAAACTTTTAATATGTTCCTTCAGGGTGGCCTTGTCTTGCTGGGCCTTCTGACTGGCTTGGCTTCGTGCTTCCTCAATCTTCCTTTCATACCACTTTTCCATCTGGGTAGAAACGGCCTCAACTTTAACCCATGGGAATGGATTTTACTTCCTAGTAACCAATATTTCTAGTAATTCATGTTATGATTGCTTTGAGCTTCTGGATCTATGATGCTCCTTTAGCTTAAATTAAAGGATTATCTACAAAACTATGGTCTGTCGCAGTGTTTTAAAAATGTAATGGGCATTTAAAACACCTGGGATTATATTAAAATGAAGATTCTGATTCAGTAGGTCTGGGGTGTGGCCTGAGTATTTTTATTTTATTTTTAAGATTTTTTTCATTTATTTGACAGAGAGAGACACACAGAGAGAGGGAACACAAGCAGGGAGATCAGGAGAGGGAGAAGCAGGCTCCCCATTAAGCAGGGAGCCTGATATGGGGCTGGAGCCCAGAGCCCTGGGATCACGACCTGAGCTGAAGTCATATGTTTAACAACTGAGCCACCTAGGCACTCCCTGAGTCTTTATTTTTAATAAGTTCCCCAGTACAGCTGCTACTGGTGGTCTGTGGACCACATCTGGAGTAGCAGGCATCTAGATTTGAGAGTTAGTTCTTTGAAATACTTCAAGAAAGAAGAGTTTGGTGGCTAATAAGAATCAGTGCATACTACCCCACCCTCCTGGAGAGTCACAGTTTACATTAGCATATTAAGACCTCTGAAAACTCAAGATTCTGTGGAAAGAAAATATGTTTAGCTTTATCCCAGTGAGTGACTTAAGTGGAAAAATACCATAAAATTTCTCCTTCCACTTTCTTTTTTGGTAGAATATTAAAATCTAGGGGAGTTTCAGTTTGGGGGATACACACTTTAGGAGACACCTGTCCAAAGAAGAGTGCAGCCTTCTTAACTTATTACTCCAAAATCTATCTCCTCAGAGAAATCATAATATTACATTTTTGAGGTGAGAGGAAGGAGTAAGAAATGACGGGCTTAGTTGTATGTAGTGAGAAGAGTATCATTTGTTTTTCTAAAAAGTATCTTAACTCTTCTAAGATTTGGCTTTGGCAGGGCAGAAAAAAATGCAGCCATGACTAGTATGTTTCTTTCACAATTATAAAAGATATTCCAATAGAGGGGTTGGCCACCATGGCCCTCATGGCCAGTTGACATAAGGAGCTAAGAATAGATTTTATGATTATATTTTAATGTTTCAAGTGGTTGAGAAAACTTAAAAGAAGTAGCATATTTCATGATGTAAACATTATGTGAAATTCAAATTTCAGTGTCCACAAGTAAAGTTTGTCCTGCCCATCCATTTGTGTTGAGTACAGCTGCTGTCATTATGTGAAAGAAGGGTAAGTCATTGCAGCTGAGACCACATGGCCTGCCACGTAAGATACTAGCTATTCGGTTCTCTACAGAAAAGATCTGCCAGCCCCCGCCGTGACGGACCTAAAGAACATGGGTTTAAAAAGAGCTAAGGGTAGAAGGCACACGGGTATTTGATGTATTATTTTTCTCCTGTCTTTCAATATTTAAAATTGGAAATAGTTTGTTGTCTAAGCATCAGTAGAAGTAGGCCCTATCTTTTGTTTAGTAATGTTTTTAAACTAAAAAACAAAAACAAAAACCCACCAAAGGCAGAGCTGGTATTTGCACTTATAACTATTTCTCGTGGCTTAATACCAAATATGAATTTATATTGGGAACCACACTGTTGATGTCATTGCAGCATCCTTCTAAGAAGTATAGAGCTGGTGAACTGGAAGGCCCTGGTTCTGCACAGCATCATCATAGGAACTGGGGACAGCAGAAGAGCTCTGTAAGAGAGAGGAAGAAAAACGTGGGCAGTCCCGAGGGAAGAAGGTGGGAGAGAGAGAGATGGAGAGAGAATATGAATAAATGGAAGATTATGAGTAGCTTAATGTGAACCCCTTTAGAGAGGCCCTCAAAATTTCAAAAAATCTGTAGATTACATGAATGCTTGATGCAGGGGATCTGATTATGAAAACCTAGAAAGAGTGAAACTGAGGTTTTCAGTTTAGGTGACGCAGAGCTGGAACCTAAGAGACAAAGAAAGACAGGGGGAATTAACAGAAAAATTTGAGAAGGCACTGGGATGTCGAAGGTGTATAATTGAGTGGTTCAAGACAATGTTACCTAGCCCTCCAGAGGAAGGAATATGCGACTGGTAGCTGACTTGAATAATCAAAAATTATTGTTGAATGGTGAGTTTGTCCCAGTTACTTAACTTTGTTCAGTTTCCTACTTTCAGCTGCTGAATGGGGCCAAGGAATTTACTTCTCGGTGCTTCTGTGAGGCTCAAATGAGATCACTCATATGAAGCTTGTAGCCCTGTACCTGGCAGGTAGTATGACCGCTACCATTACTTTTATTTCATCATTCTCAGCCCCCTCTCAAGCACATAGTAGGTGCTCACACAATATTTGTTGCACATATAAAATAGAAATATTTTCGCTCCGTGATGAAGGTGTGGAACAAGGTATACCTTTAAAAAGTGCTGTGCTTTTACATTTTGATTATGACTGAAAGGAACACCAATCAGACAAATTGCCTGAACTGTTATGAAATTGGGATTATTATAGTAGTAAGTTCCTTTTACTTACAGTAGCCTTAACATTATCAAACCTATGAGGCCCTGGAGACACATTGGCCCTACACTATTGTAAGATATCGTGCAGAAACATCACAGACCATTGGTGATTATAATCAGACACTCACAAGTTTGATTGAGACAAAGAGGCAAAGAAGACAGCAGGAAAAAAAAAATCTATTCACTTTTGAAAAATGTGAATAAGGGAGCCACATGAGGAAAATGTTCTTTTTTCCTCAGAGTATTTCAGAAAACTGAATCATCTTCCACTGGCGGCTTCTTCCTTTTCCATGTGAAGGTGTGCCAAGATCAAAATGGCAAATGGACATTCAGCTCTGGCCTGTCTATGACCTTCAGCAGGGGTTAATTGAGATGGAAAAGAAAAAGTACCCGATCTTCTCTTGCATGATTACAGTGCACATTCCCATCCCTTTTTGCATCATTATAAAGTATTAGAGCTAACCATAAAAAAGGACTGGATTTATGAAACTCCTCATAATTCAAACAAGAGCCAGAGAACTATAAAATTTGAATCCAGATTTTCTCTTACGGTGTGTATGTGTGTGTAGTGCAGTTTTTGAAGCATGTTCACTTACATTACCTCATTTGATTCTCCTAACAGCCCTACGAGGCAAGCAAGCGTAATTGCCCTCCATTTTTATGGAGGAGCATATTGAAACTCTGAGAGATTTAAGGTTTCATCCACTTTTGCCCGGTTAGAACGTGCCAGAGATGGGTCTGTGGATTCTGGGTCCGCTGTTCTTGTTGCCACGGGCCACGTGTCTCTGGGGTAAGGGAGACAATGCAGATCCAGGCCATGCGTGGTGCCAGCCAAGGGCTTGGTCTTCCTTATGTGAAACACATGCTGAGATGACATTTGTCATGTTTGAATGTGGTAGAGTTGACACTCCGCTGGAGGAGGTTAGGTGACGTGCATAAGGGAGGTAAGCACACATGGAATTTAATCTTGCTTGAATCAGGCATTCCTCCATGGGAAAGGAGCTATTTTATGAGGCATGACTATTACTTTACATCACATCATATTTGTTTCACCAAAGATAAATCGGATGTGTACCAGTTTTTAAATGTTTATACTTTCTGGGCATAGTTTGAAGTATCTCAAATAAAACTTACCTTGAAAATTCTTATATTCTAGAACCAGTTCTCTTTTTTGAGAGAGACGGAGCAAATTGGTATCTGACCAAGGTCCCTGCCACAGGCTAACACTGAAATCATTTTGTCTTCCTTCATGACCGATGACATTCACATTGGAGAAATGAAGGGAATCCTGAATGCTTACTAATTCTTAGATTCTCTCTTATACAAACCCAGCCCAGATTTAAGGAAACCATAACCCTTCTCTCATATTAAATATGAAATGTAGTCAAGGTTTCTTTAAAAACACAATTAAACACACACACACACACACACATGGATTTGTGGGGCTCAAGTTTCAGACCTGTTTCTGTCATATGTTGTACAAAAGGAAGTAGAACATATGAATGACCAAATTGAAATGGTTTGGGGAAGCTATTTTTAGAGGATAAGAAACATTTGAAAGCATAAGCTAAATGTTTCCTTTTTAAAAACATCTGGAATTTTATCATTTAAATCCTCTTATTTGAAGTAGTATGACATGTGAGAAGAGTTGTAATATTATCTTCTTTTGTAGTTTAAGGTTAAAACATCTCCATTGAACTTTCAGCCTGTGTGTGCACGTGGGTCGGTCTGTGTGTGACTGGGGCATAGGCAGAACAGGGCAGAGTGGGGCACATGTTATTCAGTGAGATACAGAGGAAGAAATAAAGATGAGGGAATGCAAATTCATTCAAGCTGGTTGAGAAAGGCTCTGTTGCTACCATTGTTTTGATTGGATTCGTGGATTATTTGCCTTGATCTGATTATTCTTTTTGCCCTTTGCCCTACTGCTATTTAAAATCTGATGCCCAGGGAGCCCCCGTGGGCCATGGATAAAGAATCGCAATTTTGTAGGTGCTCTATGTTTGTGGAAAATGGGTGATCACCTAGACGTATATAAGAGAGATGTGTATCACAGAGTTAAAGCTTTCTAAGCATCACAGCTTAGAATTAATGCCCAGTTTATAGGACCTGATTAGGTATATTTTACTGGAGAAAACATATCTTTAAACCATATTTCGGTGATTTCAAAACATTTTCTTCTGAAGCATTTGACAGACACACTGTAATTTTGGATGGATCTTGATTACCCAGAATCATTACACAATCTGTTTCAGAAAAAGAGATTCAATGGCATGATATGGTACTTAGGCAAGAAGGGTGAGTACACATCGTTCAGCCTTAAACATATCTGGGAATGTTTCTGATGGTATTTGTTTACCATGCTATTAACTTTTCAGATAATGGTGCTTCTAATTTTCCTGTTTCAGCATGTAAATCTTCCAAATTAATGAAGAAGACCAAAGTGATTTGCAAAAAACATGTGCCCAAGGCACCATTACACCCTATGTTAAAGTCAGGACTTCACACCATAAATATCTTATTGGCTGTTTACATTTTTAAGATGATATAATGCAGTGATTTCTTATCTTAGGTGCATGAACCTTCTTTTCAAAGTTGTATGTATGTATATAAAATTGTGTGTGTGTGTGTGTGTGTGTGTGTGTCTACCATAGCTTTCATTAGATTCTCAAAGAAATCCATGACCACTCCTGTCGCTTCAAAGTTAAGAACCATTGATAATAAATAAGCAGACAAATTATATGAGACTTAAAACAGAAGGTTTTAGAGACCACGCTTTAGGACTCATTTCTTTTATTTCCTGCGTCTTTTTTTAATCCTGTGCAATATGCCTAGGCTTGGGGGTTCGCTCTTGGTCTTGGACCCCTATGAATGCACAATCAAATTAATGAGAAGACATAAAGGATGGATGCTTCTACCGAATGCCTGCTTCTTAATTATGAATAAGGCATCCATCCTAAATCTTAGTTGCTATTCCTGCTTTTGTGAACGAGTTAGACAGTGAACAGAGGAATTAAAAAATTTTCTTCTTCACTCTTGTCTTTAAACTAAGAGCCTAGAGCAAGCCAGTTTCCTGAATTTTAGGCCTTGACATGGAGTTAAGGGGTGAGTACTCAAAAGGACCTCCTGAGAAGGATTCCACATCCATCCAGCAAAAAAAAAAAAAAACCTTATCAGGGGTTTATAATCATTTATAATTTCTTTGCTTTTCCTATTAAAAAGCAAAAACAAAACTTTCACTTAAAAAAAAACTTAAAAAAAAACTTTCACTTAAAGTCTTAGGATACCTATATAATAATTAAATACCACCATCTTCCAACCAGGCAGGAAGAGAAGAGAATATTTGATGTTGCCTGAAGACCAAATGTGACACCTGCTTGTTTTCTGTACTTCTACAGTATCCAATTCTTTATTTGTATGTTTCCAGTTTTCATCCTGACTCCTCTCTACAGGAGATAGAAGGGCAGAAACTTTTTTAAAAGAGGGGTGAAACCAAAAGTCCACATTTCAAATGGACTAAGATCTCTAATTTTTATATCTTGATTGGACAGTATACGTGTTGTTTTTTTCTTGGATTTGTTTGATTGGTATTTGAATTGCTACCTTTACCATGGTCTCAATAAAACTGAATTTACTTGTGATTTCATGGAATTATGGAGTTCTATGCATGCACCAAATATAACCTGATTCATTTAAAATAAACCTCCTTGGATGAATAACATATTTTTCTGAACATTCTTATAACAGGTTGTTTTGAAACTCAAAAGTACCAATGTTAATAACATCCATAATTATTTCTCCACAACTTATGCTGTTATGTATTATGTAAGAAAAACTGGTAAAAAGAATTTAAAAAATAGAGTCCTCAACTTGAATTAAATAAGTGAGAGATAGAAAAAATTATAGTACTTATGTTGGGAAAGCTATTTTTCAGCTGTTGAGTTTTTAGTTACGGCACGATGGAGAAAAAAGTTGAACGCCTACGTACCAGCATACACAATGGGTTTCTGTGAGGGAAATTGGTTTTAGCAAAAGACGACTGGAAATGATTTTTTAGAAATCCTTTTTCTCTACTTCTATCTTATTCACCAAGCCAAACCCTCACCCTCTTCAAGTCCAACTCCACCTACTTGCTGCCCACACCAAACAGGAATGGTGGTTGGGAAAACACACTGGCTGACTTCATTTTAATAGAGAAATGCTCACTGCTCACGTCTTAGGTTTATATTTTCTGGCCTTAAATGGGCCTTCAAGAATCCTAGTACATCGACCTGGTCATTTGCTCTTCTATTTTCTAAGCCAACATGTTCACACTCACACTGTTTCCTTTGTCCTCTAACTGCTAATACTCCCCCCTCCTCTTCACTCCCAGCTAATAATCTTGCTTCTTACATTCAAACCTGAGAAAGCAGAAGAGAATCACTTTATCTTCCTGCTACAAAATATGCCTCCGTGTATCCACCCTGCCTTCTCTTCCTTTACACTGGGGAACCTCGTCCCATGGAAGGCTGACCTTTTTACTTGCACAAGGATCCCATTTCTTCCCGACCTTTCCAGGATTTCACTGTACAATTATCTTACCTTTCTCTTGTATCTTAAGTTTCTGTTTTTCTACTCAATCATTCCCCATCAACACACATACGAACTGTAATATCTCCCATCAATAAAATACTTCTCTCTAGACCGTACATCCCCACTGTCTGTTGTCCCATTACTTTGTTTTGTTTTGCAGTTAAACCTTTGAAAGGCTCTGTGTCTTTCCATATTCACCTCTTCACTGCCTTTTTATTCCTAACCCACTCCATTCGGGCTGTTTTCTCCATTGCTCCACAGAAACCATTCTGGTTTGGAGTCCCAGAATTCTCCATCCAGCTAAATCCAGTGGTTGATTCTTTGTTTTCATTTTACTTGACTAACCAACAGAATTTGACACAGGTAAGCTGTCTCCTTTTCTTGAAACACGTTCTTTCCTTGGTTTCTGACATACCATGTTCTGTTAGCATTGCTGTTACCTCAGAGACCTCTCCCTAGTCTCCTTTGCTGAATCTGACAACTTTTTCATTTCTAAAGGAAGTCCCAGTCCTTAATGTTTTTTCTTTGCCTTCAACTCTCTATGTGTTTTCATCTCTTTTGTGGTTTAAAATCTAAATGCTGTATGCCTTCCCAATTTTTATCCTCTGTCTTCAAACCCTTCCTGAGGTTTACACTCAAGTCTGCTCAACATCACGAGAATGATTGACAGAGATATCAACTTCTGCAGTAAAGGAAAGCAGAAAAATGGCCAAAACCATACTTCCTTTTTGGGGACTAAATGTTTGTGTCCTTCCCCATGAAATTAATACATCGAACCCTTAAACCCCAGTTTGGTAATGTTTGGAGAAGGTCTTTTTGAAGGTAATTACAGTTCGATGACATTATGAGGGTGGGGCCTTGGTCTGACGGCATTGGTGCCCTTCTAAGAGACACTAGAATGCTTCTTCTTGCTCCACCATGTGAGGACACAGTGAGAAGACAGCCATCTCTGAGCCAGGAAGAGGGCTGTCTCCAGCTGGCACTTTGATCTTAGACTTCCCAGTCTCTAGAAGTTTTTGTTTAAGTTTAAGCCCAGTCCTAGTATTTTCTTATGGCAGACTGAGCTGATTAACACAGCTTTGCCTTCCAACCTGCTCCTCCTCAGGCTACCCCATTTGATAAGTGCCATTAGTATGTATCCACTTGCTCAGACTGACAGCCAGGAGCATGCTTGACTCTTTCTTTCCCCACATTCCTCATCCAAATCCTATCAGGATTCCACATTCCTCACCCAAATCCTATCACATTCCTCACCAACCAATCCTAGAAAATCTTTCTTCCTTTGAAATGTATCCTGAATTTTGATACTTCTCCGCATATCAGCTAATAAGTTGCCCAAGGCACTTACATTTCTCTCACATACTTTTGCCAAGTTTTCTAATGCGTCTTCCTGTTTTCTACTCTTCCATACCCCCATCCCTAGCTTCAACCCAATATTCTCTATATAGCAGCCAGAGATATCTTTAAGAATGAAGTCAGAAAATGTCACTTCCTCTGCTTTGAAACTTCTGTGGTTCCCTAGGACGTTCAGAATGAAGTCCAATGATCTAAGTGTGACTAAAGGTCCTCCATAATCCAGCCACTGTTTGTATCTCCATCCCATTTCCTGTCCAATTTTGTGTTTATTTGCTTTGCTCTGGCTATATTGGCTGGTTCTAAATATACCACTCTTGGTCTTACCTTGGGGCTTTTGCAGCAGTTGTTTCTTCTGAAAGACTCTTCTCCCAGAGCGTAGCAATGTTCACTCCCTCACTTCATCCAGGTTTTTGTTCAAATGGCACCTCTTTGCAAGGTTTCCCCTGAGCATTGTATCTAAAATAGTCACTATCCAAGTTAGGTAATGTATTTGCCAGATGAAGAATTCATATCATTTCATTTGCAGATTTTGTAAATCAAATGTTTTAAAAGATTTACACCCAGTTAGAAAATATATTCATTCAAAAAAACTCAAGTAAAATCGTACTATTGTTCCTGCTGGGTGTTAAGGATAAGTAGAACATACCAAAAAAGTGCTAACTTTATGGAAATTACATGAAATTCCTACATGGAAAAGCAAATTATAAAAAAGAGGGTAAAATGACAAATAGACCTCAGAGGTGTTTATAATCCCCACCAATCAGAAAAATTTTAAAAATTTAAAATAAGGTACCATTTCTTGCCTATCAAACTGGCAAAGAATTTTGAAAAACCAGTAAGCCTAGCAGCTCCTTCACAGCTGGAGAGAGTATATAATTAAAATGGAAATTTAGAAAAGAAAATGGAAATTTAGTGGTATGTATGAAAATTCTTTAAACAGTTTTCATTCTTTGACCAAGATGTTCCATTTAGAGA
Source organism: Neogale vison (assembly GCF_020171115.1). NCBI lineage: Eukaryota > Metazoa > Chordata > Mammalia > Carnivora > Mustelidae > Neogale > Neogale vison. Next base: position 91,794,469 of record NC_058103.1, on the reverse strand, counting down.
AATTTATAAAAAGAAAATAATCAGATAGGTGCAAAAAGCTACAGATAAGAATGTTCACCGCGTCATTATTTACAACAACAAAAAATTGGGACTGACCTAATTTTCCAATAGTAAAGATTTGGTTCAATGCACTTTGCTATATGTATATGATAGAACACTATGCATTCAGCCCATTAAAAAGGAAGTGTACAATAGTTCATGTCCTGGGGAAGTGTTCATGAAATGGTATGTGAAAACAATGAGGTTAGAAAGTAGAATGTTCAGTGTAATTGAAATTTATTTTGAATTGTTCCAATATTGCAGTGAATACCCATATTTTACTTCTAAAATAAAAACTATGTAAAAACAAAACAAAACAAAATAAAATAAAATAAAATAGCCACTACCCTGTCTTTCTCCCTTGCCCTGCTCTACTTGTCTCTATTGCACTTACAATAATTTATTGCTTTATCAACTTTCTCTTTCATCAGAATGTAAGCTCCAAGATCTTTGTCTTGTTTCCCACTGGATCCCCAATGCCCAGAAGAACCTCCACTAAAGAGCAGATACTCAGTACATACATTTTGAATGAATGAATGAATGTATGTGTTGAATGAATGAAGTTTCAAAATAAGATTTAAGATACTTAAATCTTGAATAAGATTTAAGATACATATTTATAAATTTTAAGTTCTGAAATCTGTTTCCGATAATGTGTTCTTTGAATGAGGAGAAGGGGAAAAACAAAACCAAACCCAGCCCTGAACAACTGGTATAATCATCAGGGTTAGTTCTTTGTAAATCAAGATTTCTAAGTGGCAAAGTTTGGAGGTATCAGCCAAGCTTACAACCATGCTTATAGCACTGGTGATAAAGTAAGCAGAGAAAACAAAATTACACGTGCTTTTTTGGATCCTTGAGTGAGAAGCAGAGTGGAAGGGGTCGGTTCTACTGTGCCAACCATAATCTTCTCACCTCTGTGCCTTTGGAACCATAGTTAGAACATCATACTTGGGCTTTCCTGAAGACGACTGAGGCTGCTAATGACTCCAGCAAAGAAGACCGGTCTTCTCCCTTTCTCTTGGCTTTTAGCTTTCCAGAGGACACCAGCTTCACTGCCATTTATATTCCTTCAACCTCCATTCCAACACTGCCATCACCCCTCAGGAAGCTCATGCAACATCCCCAAATTGTAATCTCTCATCCTCCATTCTTAACCAGGCTTGACATTCTAGAATGAATATAACACCATCTCTGAAATAAAATAATAAGATGGGTTTAAAATATTAATTTGAAGAAACAGCCAGGACTTTCCACTCAGGTGTGAAAATGTCCTGATGCAAATAGAATAAACTGAAGCGCACTTGATTTAATAAGCCGTGGATCTACAAATTATGCTGAGCAGCTTACCCAATCACAGTCTTCAGTACATCTCTGGGCACTGCCTGGATATAATTGGGAATAAGAATAAGTAGCAAGCACCAAAATATTAAATCTAAATTAGTCAGCCGTTCAAATGAGCAAACCCTTTGTGGACCATATTGGTCATGAAACTGCACATCACCACCCGCCAATGACATCCTAGGACAAATGCTCAGAACGCCTAATTTTTTTCCATGGTTGCTAGGTTGGCCTTGAGCAGCAAAAGGCAACTGGATTTATTTTGTTCTGGCAGCAGCTCAGCGGGAACATAAACTAGCAATGCTAGGGAACAGAAGGTCTACACAGAAAAGGAAGCTCCACTCATATACTATACTAAACCCTCAAATGCCAACTACGCTTAAACTAGAAGCAATGTAAGTGGTAAACACTAACATTTTCAAAGAGCTGTCTAATATTCATGGCGGAATCTATAAAAGGTGACTTTGAATAATCCCTTCCCAGCAAACCTGTAAAAGTTTTATAAAATATGCTGCAAAAATGACTCACAGTAGATGTAATTACTGTGCAACCTTGGAAACTGATGTAAAAAATTCAGCTGCCAGCATGTTAACAGCCACCTAATATATGGGTTGTTTGATTGGACTCTTTGGGCAAAACTGCAGAATTCCTAACCCATTGCTGCTATATATTTTATCAGGGCCAAATTTAGCTACTTTCATTTTTTAAAATGCCATTTTCGACATCACAGTGAATCAAGTTCAGTGTTGCTTAATTGCTTGCATACATTACAATCTAATTCATTTCCCCAAACACTAATTTAACTAGTTATTATTTATTTTTATTTTTTTGGAACAGCAGCAGAGTTCTGATGCCTGAACTATGAAACTTGGCAAAATCATTGCTTTCTTAACAAAAAACTGTAAGAATCAGCAGTGAAATTTCCTCCCCTATGCTGTCAGCAACTGTTTCCCAGTTTTTTTTTTTTTTAACGTATTCATCTTAAATTAACAGTTTGGTATAAAAATGGTTCATTGCCTGTATTCTGTTTTCAATCATAATGTAGTATTTTTGTGGGCAGGGAGAAAAGCCAAATTTTAGAAGGGTCATATGCCATATTTTCACCCTGTGCCTCACATCCATCCTTTGGCCTTGGCTGAGATGATAGAGTGTATTGTCAGTTTAACAGCTAATAACGCCAACCAAATACGTCAACCTTTGAAAGATGTCCTCTTATTACAAAATGTTCACTCTGTAGCCATCCCTATCCTAGGCTTTGGTCTATGGGATATCACTTTTGGAAAACTGAATTAAATTGAATTGTTGCAAAATTAATTCTGTGGTAGTGTCACTATAGGCATTTGCTATTTAAATGACCTTAACAGTGAATCTTTTAGAAAAGAGCCTGTCCCCCGCTCCCCATTTTTATGGTGGAATAAGTCTATCCCTTTCCCCCAAATTTACCTGTTTGGTAAGTTTACATACCTAAGATTTTCTCCCAAGTGGGGTCTATCCTGACTGTGGGTAAAAGAATGGGTGATACAGGCCTTCTTCTGGATTAATATTTGAGATTATGAGGATCACCCAAATAAAGCCACACAAACTGACTTGAGTCCTGAGTCTAATGCCTTCATTACATGCCCCCTCGTTATTTTAAGACATACTGTTAGTGGGCAGGGATTTTGTCTTATGAATCTCTGTACCTCAATAAATATTTATAAAATTGAATTCTCAGTTTTGTGCAGCTGAAACAATACTTCATATTATAGGGTCACTCTGGCAGAAAACACCCTTTGATTTACTTGTAGGAAATGAAAATTAATTATACGAAAAAGGATTTCAAAAATATATAAAAGTTTGTCAAGGAGGGGAGGATATTTACTTTCAAGTATATCAGTAAAAGTAAAGACTTCCTGATTTTTACCATTCCAAGTTTCATAACTACAGATATTGAAGCTCAAATTCTTCTACATAATTAATTCCCATTCTGTATAAATATACTAGTGGATGCTATGGAATTGAATTTGCCAGGACTCAACTTAGTCTGTTTTGAGGAGTAGAAGATTTTGCTCCTAGAACAGTGAAATAGAGCAATTGCCCTGAAGTTATTTTAACTACAAATAGTGCTTAAACCTTCAATTAGCTTAAACATGTTTAGCTAAGTCATTGTGATCAGTAATTAGAAGACCTGAGTCTACTTAGCCAGCTAATCTTAGTCTATAATCTTTAACCTAAATCTTAGGACTGCAACTTCACTTCAGAACTCTGTAGAGTATACAAGATTGGGAAAGCTTTGAATTGTCCAGAAGCTCCCCACAGATCAGTACAGCTTTGTGTCTACGAAGTTCAACTATTATACATCTCATCTCAAATAATTTGCAGTCTTGTAGTAACAAAAACAATCAAATTATTATCAAAACATCATTACGAGAATTTCTATACCCTGGGTTTCTTAATATACATGCTAAAACTGATAACAATGCAGAGCATTATTTCACTTTGGAAACCGGTAATTAAGAATGATCTTTCCAGTTCAAAACCATTAATCTCAGAAATACAACATCTCACCTCGGCATCCGTTACCATTTTATAAGAGTTAGAAACATGACAATGGTTCATTCCTAGGGTTGGTGCCAAAAGAACCCCAACCAACCGAACACAACACGCACACACACAAGGTGGTAATGATGCCACAGTGTAAGAGAATGCAGAAAGAAACCCCACCTACACTTTATTCCCAGTTTTTTTTTTTTTTTAAAGTACTGCTTAGATTCTGATGCTAAGAATCACAACAAAAAGAATATTGGAAAGTGTCAAGACGTAGAACTCTTTTCCCTAAGGGGACCCCATCACAAGTCTCCCAGGGGGAGGAGGACCAGGTCAACCTGCTCTGTGAAGGGAGGGAGGATCCTTGTGGTTGAAAACCCAGTCACTCAAGCACCAGGAGAGAGGAACTCAAGGGAAATAAGCATTTTGCAAAAGGCAACAGAAGGGAGATTCTGATCAGGGAAGGAAACGTTTTCTGTTGTTTTAGAAGTACTAAGGAGATGGAAAAATGAAGAGTGACCATAGAAGTGAATTCCCTTTCTATTTTGGCATATGCCTGCCTTAGGGAAATCTATTTATAAAGATCAATGCTAAAACTAGACATATCTTTAAACCTGGCTTTTAAATTGTGAAGAAAACAAAAGCCTATTTATTACATGGTGTGATAGAGAGGACGCCTCAATGTGTTACCCCCCCCTTTTTTTTTAAAGATTTTATTTATTTAATTGACAGAGATCACAAGTAGGCAGAGAGACAGGCAGAGAGAGAGGAGGAAACAGGCTTCCCACTGAGCAGAGAGCCCTACTCGGGGCTCGATCCCAGGACCCTGAGATCATGACCTGAGTTGAAGGCAGAGGCTTAACCCACTGAGCCACCCAGGTGCCCCCTATGACGGGATTTTATGACTGCTGTTGTTCTCGTTTTTACAGAGCAGAAAGTTCGAATACCTGACCAACAGCTTCAAAATCAGAAATCCGGCGGCACCCAAGCTCCGAGAGTTGAAGGGAATGGATAATTTTTTAGCAGACAAGTGTTCTGAACACGTTGCACTGATAGCTTCCCCCGAGAAAAGAAGTCATCTTGCCTGTTCTGCTGGCTTCCTGATAACTCCCAACTGCACAAACTGTCCAGCTTCAAGGGAACTGCGGGTCAGGGAAGGAGATGGGAACCGCCAGGTATAGGGACCCTTCCAATGGGTCACAAGGTACCACCTCTCTACCTCTCATACTTTCAGATGCCGCCCTACGTCTATTCCTGGAGGAGTAGAACGTGGCCTTCCAAAGCTAGTTCTTTTTTTTTTTTTTTTTTTTTTTTTTTTTTTTTTTATAAAGATTTTTATTTATTTATTCGTCAGAGACAGAGGGAGAGAGAGCGAGCGAACACAGGCAGAGAGGCAGGCAGAGGCAGAGGGAGAAGCAGGCTCCCTGCCGAGCAAGGAGCCCGATGTGGGACTCGATCCCAGGACCCTAGGATCATGACCTGAGCCGAAGGCAGCTGCTTAACCAACTGAGCCACCCAGGCGTCCCCCAAAGCTAGTTCTAATTCTGTTCCTGGAGGTGATGCAGAGAAGTAAAGCCCCTGCTGTGTTTGCTGAGTGACAATGGGATATTCATAAAATAGCTCTGAGACAGGCTTTTATAGGGTCTAGTTCAAAGAAGTTCTCACTGATATTTTTTCACCGAGTCACTGGACAGTCTTTATTTATTACCTGCAAGGAAATGTAAGGTAGGAGAAATGCTTGAAATAAAGTTGTTGTTTTGTTGTTTTTTAAAGATTTTATTTATTTATTTGTCAGAGAGAGAGAGAGAGAGAGAGAGAGAGAAAGCACAAGCAGGGGGAACAGCAGAGGGAGAAGCAGACTCCCTGCTGAGCAGGGAGCCTGATGCAGGGAGTCCGATGGGGGCCTCAATCTCTGGACTCCAGGATCATGACCCAAGCCGAAGGCAGTTGCCTAACCAACTGAGACACCCATATGTCCCTTGGAATAAAGTTTTGATCTGATAATTCTTAAAATTTTATTTATAATTGAGAAATTTATGACTGATATCTTAGACTTCCAATGTTTAACACTGGAGCATGAACACTGGCCTATACTTTATTTTCTCCTGAGCCAAATGATGTTGTCTTGTAAAGGAAAAGAGTACATCTTGGTCAGAAACTTCATGAGGAAGATCACCTGACTGGCACTATATGAACTTCCGGCCTCTTGTGTCTAGGAATGTGGGTATAGTACTATTTCAGGTCCTCTTTACTTATAATTTAATGATGCCTCTAAATTGAATGCCTATTGCCTTTTCACCAGAAAGCAGTTTTTACTGATGATAATGATGATGGTCATTAGGGCCTTCGAGACTTTTAAAAGGATCTAAGGATGAATGAATAAATAAAAACCATGATGACTCTTCTGCACCCAGTGCTATTAACTTAACACACACGGGCACAGTTCCTCTCCCTCACTAACCTGCACTATTTAAGTACACGTTACATTTCTTTTTCAAACAGAAGGAGTATAATTTATTCAAAGAATATCATAAGATTGTGGAAAGTCAGCAATCGAGTAGGCATGCTGCAAAAAGTAAATACGTTTTACCAGGTTGATTTTTTTTTTTCTTTTCTAAAACTAGTCCTCATAGAACCACCGCTGGATTCTATCAGGCTCTATTCCTACCCACCTAAATGAAAGGAGATTACTCTTTCCTACATTTTCATTGCCTTCTTTATTTTATGTTTTAAATATATTAAAGAATGTCATGTCGAATTTCCTTCTAGTATTGCTTCAGGTTAAGTGGGGGGAAAAAGTGGGGATCTTAGAGCGTTACCTTTTGCATTATTAAATGAATACAGATCAATTAATATTTCATATTTATATTCATAAAAAAGTGAATGTATAGACCCTGACCTTTAATACTGGTACACAGGTACAAAGAGATATTCTGGATATATTTTTATAAAGACATATGTAATATTTTTTCAAAATTAAAGTTGTCACAGGGTGGTATGTTATGCCCATTAGGGTGTATTTTATTTCACAGAAGATTAAACTAAAGAAAATCCCAAGTCTGGAAAAAGATTTAGTTATGCTCATTAGGCACTGAGTTGATTAGTTCAGTCTGTTTTTCTCCTTATGAGCCAATTTCAAAGCCATTGATAAGCCTCCCAATGACATTGAGTAGCCTATTCTCTATTTTTCATATACCTATTTTCCTGTTCTTCTTGGCAGCAGACACTGTAACAGTGAAAGGGACATTGAACCAGAACTCAGATAACAAGGATTTTATACCTAATTGTCCACGCAGGGGCCAGGTGACCTAACATTGGATGGTGACCAGTGCCACCTGTGACTTGCTCTCTTAATAACACCACAGGGTTGGCAAAATTGTTTAGTCTGAAAAAAAAAAAAAAAAAAAAAAACAACCCACAATCACCAACAGACCTAAAGAGAAGAAGAGAGCTACTGGAAGGTTCTGGCTTTAGACAGATTGGGTATATTAAAATTTGCATTTAAACAAAAGATAAATTAAGAGGTAGTTATTCACTTTACTTTAGAAATATCTGATATAGGAAATGATGCATTTTAAAATCTCACTTCCATAAAGTGTTCAAAGCACAATTCAGTTTGCAAATATTGAATTAAAATACACCTATAGCAAGGCCTGAGGTACTGCTGCATTTTAAAACCCACCAAGGGGCTTTGTACACAATTTAGGCTAACACGATACAGGAATAATACATCAAATTGGGATTGATTGTTCTGAATCAGATTTAGTCAGTCCTATTTACATGAGGCTGGTCCAATGAAAACCAAAACTTCCATTTGCCTAGAAAGACCGAGAACTTCCCGTTGCCATTCAAACTGGAAACAAGCCAGTTGCTAGGCTTTGACTTTTGACTCTTGAGCATGACTTGCTTCAGGAGAATGAAACGTGCATTTTGGTTTGACCCCTTGCTTTGGTAGCCTGACACAAAGTGAAAGATGCCAAGTGCGCATTGCTGCATTTCTCTCCTGGATCAAAGCCCTTTTAGTAAAATGCTTTGGGAACATGAGGAGTAGAGCTCCCGTTTGAGACAGAGCTGGTCTGGGGGGAGATTTTGGCTCTCTGTTACATGTGTGTTCCGTGGAGTCAGGTTTACTTTGGGCAGGTCTACACATCTCAAGTGTAGTGTTCTACTATTAGTGTTCATCTACTACATCTAAAGTGTAGTGTTCATGGTACCGTGTACACAAACCTCTTCACTAATATGGTTTGGAATGTAATAGAGGCCTATATAGTGGAAAAGAATAAATTTCTTTAAAGACTTCAACTCACTCACAGGGTAGTGAAGGTTCACAGGAAAGGTGTAGGAGAGGTGAGATGAGCGGAGGAAATAGTGGACTCCTGGCCCCCACTCTCTCACTAGACTGGCCTGGGCCAAGCCTCCCACACTGCTCAGGTTGCTGCCCCTCTCTCTCTGACAGCCATTGACGATGGGATTCCACAGTCTGTACTTCCTTTCAGCTTTCTAATAGTTCCCTTACCTGCCTCTGGTATTTCGTCAGGCAGGCTGTCTTTTTTGTAGAATCTTCTAAAACGCAGTAGTGTGGCTTGGCTGTCTTCAGAGTCTTCTTGCTTGTGGGAACCCAGTCATCGGGTCTCCTAGAATCCTGTTTAGAACAGGTAAGGAAATAGAAGGTGGTGTCCATTTTAAGGAAATGGACATCGGTGTCCTGGACACCAAACTGGGTGCCACAGCTTCACGTTCAACTTGAAAACCCCCAGATAGCCTCTTCAAAGTAGAGTGCTTCCTTCTAAATGGTTCGTGGGCGGCTGCAGTGACATGCCACTTAATCGCAGCCTCTCTGGGGAGAGGGAGAACTACCATGACCGCCAGGATATGACCTGAGTCATTATCGGCATTGCCACGACACTCATGTTCTTCCCGGGACAGAAGAAAGCAAGAAGGATGTTAATGTTAGGAAGGATCTGCTAGTATTTCAGAAACCTTATTCGGTTTCTGTATACACACGTCAGTAAATTTTTAGTAAATTTAGTAAATATGTAATAAATGGGACTAGATTGGAATACAGGGGATATATAAGGTGTTTCAGCTTACTAGCTCTTAATTAATTAATTAATAAGTGTTGCCCATGATTACCAATATAAACTAGAAGCCTTATTATGTATGTTTGCATTCTGAATAGCTGTATCTTTAGTTTAATGTGTTCGGTAGAACCAAGAGAGAAAGGAAAAAATTATATTACATTTAAAAACATGTGTGGGCATATACATTCAATTCAATGCATTACTTTAGTATGTCATCCAACTGTAAATGCAAAAATACTGAAGTGTATTTATCTATGCGGATATACTCATACTTAACTCGTAAGAGCACAGCACATCCTCTGTGGTGACTTAATGTGCGGTGTCATGCTTTTCATTGACTAGTCACAATTCAGGGTCACGACAATAACTTAACTCTGAGGAACAGCTTGCTTTTTGTATACCTTTACATTTCACAAAGACTTTTATGAGGAAAGACGAATATTTTTATATTGAAAAATGCAATTTGTTGTGTACGTAAGAAAAGTATGCTCATAACTAGTATGATGGGTACTTGGATGTGTTTCATGCATTTAATGGATTTGTGTAAATCTAGGCTGAGGCTACAAGGAGGGGACAGGCAAACATCCTGGGCTCTAACGACATGATGCTTTAAACAACTCCGCATAATCCAAAATAAACTGGCCCCTTTCTCTACCCAACACCTCTTCCTCATTTTGGGAAATAGTATCTTAGTATCTATCTGCTCAGTTCCCAAGGCTGGAGAACTGTACCTCGTCCTTGTCTCTCTGTCTTCCTTAGAAACTTCTCCCAATCTCATTCCAAGCAGCCACCAAGTCTCGTTATCTCCAGCCCCTTAAAAGCACTTAAATATGCCCATTCATTCTGTCTCTTTATGTTCACCTTAATTTAGGCCACTGTCATTTATACTGCTTAGATTTCTGTAAAGCCTCCTAATGGGTCTCCCTACCTGTTCTCTGTCTTCAATCCATCTGCCACACTTCACCCCATGTAATTTTTTCCAAGACATATCTGCCTTTTTAAAAAAATTAAACATATAATGTATTATTAGCCCAGGGTTACAGGTCTGTGAATCGCAAGGTTTGCACACTTCACAGCACTCACCATAGCACATACGCTCCCCAGTGTCCATAACCCCACCTCCCTCTCCCAATCCCCCTTCCCCCAGCAACACTTATGGTCTGTCTCCCTCCCAATCCCATCTTGTTGCCTTTTTTTTTTTTTTTAAGCCCCTGAATGTTATATCATTCAGTGGCTTTTGATCTAATATTCAAGTCTCTTAGCATGGATTACAAGGTCCTTCAGGATCTGATCTCAACTGTACATGCCCACCCCTCACTCAGCTGGGACCATGTATAATTAACAGCTATTTATCCAACTCTCGATTTCCACTTCATTTTTGGAAGTGCCTACTCCCTTGATAGAGAAGGCTTGCTCCAACTCTGTCTGGTTTCATTGTTCCTGAGCTTAGACCTATCTTTGCTGGGAAAGACTTCCCTGAATTTCCCACAGTCTCTTGAATGCACTGTGCATGCCCAATCTTATCCATTCAACATCCAGCAAGTATCTGTCAGGTGCCCGCTGGATGCCACATAGTATTTTTGGAGGCAGGCGATGTTGCTGATCATAAACAGAAAAGATCTTTGCCCCCATGGAGCTTTCCTTCTCCCAGCATTACCACTGCGACTTAGCTCACTGTCTTCCTGCTTCTCCTCCTCAGGAGATGAAGAAGGGCTCCCCTGCAGTTTTTGTATTATTATGATTGGCAGTATCCAATCAGTAAATGTTTAAACACACGGATAGACTCGCAAATGTGAAGCAAAGAAAAATTGGAAGGGGAGGTGAACCATGAGAGACTATGGACTCTGAAAAACAGTCTGAGGGGTTTGAAGTGGCGGGGGGGTGGGAGGTTGGGGTACCAGGTGGTGGGTATTATAGAGGGCACGGCTTGCATGGAGCACTGGGTGTGGTGAAAAAATAGTGAATACTGTTTTTCTGAAAATAAATAAATTGAAAAAAAAAAAGAAATGCCAATATTTTTCTTTTATCTTAGGTCATTATAGTTACTGTGAAGCCAAAAAAAATTGTTTGGAAGTAAAAGAACCCAAACCTTTTTACATGACATGGTGATTTAATGAGTAGACACAGAGACATGTCTTCAAGCTCTTATATAACCTTTTCCCCCAACCTGTCTTTTGAGTCCTATAGCCTCTTCTAATATCTAGATCAGTCTGCTCATTTTCTGACCAACACACTCTGTAATGCAGTGTATGAGAATGAGTATCAAAGATAAAGACACTAGACTTCTGAAAGAGAATCAACTGTTTGAACAATAGTATTGAATATGTGCTTTCAGTGGGCCTGAGGTGAAAACATAGATAGTTTTTGGCAAACCTAAAGCAGCCACACTAAACTCTTAATCTGTCCTTCAGAATTAGACATAAAAATCTGGAAGACAAGAAAAGGGTTTTGGATGTTTTGAAGCCTCATTGATTTTCTTTTTCTAAAGCGAAAAGGAAGACCACGGCCGTGTTTTGCTTTTGATAAAAATATACTGGATGGACTTGAAAAATCAGAAGCTAATTACTTTTAAGGTGATCTTAGGCAGGGAAAAATTTAAGGTGACATGTAGAGTTGTGTTAGCTAACATTTAGTATTCAGGTCCCATAATTCCTTTGCAAAACAAATGTGATTAATATGTGATTTTTAAAAATGGTCACTAACATGTGTATTTCTTATCTGCATAGGCACCTTCTAAACATATGCACCTTTATTAAACAGGCTTATATTTTCTGCCTCCTGGGTGCTTTATATTTATATGCCTATGCTGTTCTTCCAAACACTGTTGCTTGTTTCGTTTTTGTAGAGATCACGAGTCCACTTGGTATTAGTGACTTATACTTTCCTGTGCTTTGTGAGTGTGGGTAATAGCCTTTTTGTATACCAATTTGCTTACACTGCAGTCTCTTTTGGTAATACTGTACATTGCCTGACCTCTGAATGGAAAAATAATAACAAGTTAAAACAGTCATTTTACCTGAAGTCGATAAGGCCATAACACTCAACCTGCTTTCAATTCACATACTCAATTTTCATCCACTCACTCTCGACTTTGAGAGGAAGGAATAATGACAGGTTACAGGCACTTTATTTCAAAATTCACTCACAAAGTTATTGACAAGCATTTTTCACAGAAACAGCTCTTCTCTCTGACCCTCGTGAGCTGTTTACATGAAAAATGCTCTTCCTTGTAGATTAATGAGAGTGGAACCTAATTCCATACCAAACATGTAGCAATTGCTTTAGCATTTCTGTTTTTGATATGGGAACAAAAATAGGGATAATTTGCCTCAAATTGCAGTCACTTCAGTCATAATAAAATCTCTGAGAGTACTGTTTGCTTTCAACTTTCATTAGGTAAGCTGGGGCTGTTATTAAGGCACCAACACATAAATGTTATATTAGCACTTAACAGAAGCATAGCATTCTCCTCTAGGAGATAAATTCTACCCTTGTCAATATAATTCCTTACTGAGTGCAGTAAAAGAGTTTGAAAAGATGAAATAGTGAAGCTTTGCACTAGAGGAAAAAGAATACCCTGTTCATTCAAGCTTAAAGGCCATTTTGTTGGTCCAAGGTGCCAGGGTACTGTTAAGAAAATAAGTCCCAGAGAAACTCTCGTAGGTCAAGTCAAACATTGAGACAAACTTTCAGAAATGTTCTCTTTGCCTGAGTTGTTAAATCAGTTACTTTAAATTTCCGAATGCTTTCAACTGGCATTTCAATTCTGTGTAGGAATATAAGGATTTAGGGCCAAGATGGAGTTCATTTCCAGAAAGCAAATGATAATCCTATGTGTAAACCACTGTACACACAGCACCCACATTTTTTTTTTTTAAGTTTGGTAAATCCTTTCAAAATGTCAGTATTGTGTATAATCATCATGATAGATTTGTTGAAATTAAGTGTGTGCTTATCCATACTCTTACTACCACGTGTCGTAGGCATATTAAAAATAATTGTATCCTATGTAGGCCTAAGAGAAGTGCTGTTACCCTTGGAGAAATGAGGACTATGCAGTCATCTAAAATGGGGAAACAAAGGAAGAGGAGGGGCATCTACACGCTTGGCGATTGCTAGGCCTATTGTTGTAATGGTCCAGCTGCCCCAGCCTTTCAGAGTTCTTTATCATACGTCATTCGATGGTTTTAAGGTCCTTTAAGGAGTCTGTTGTCATTTGGATTGTTCAGAAGCCTTAACTGCAAACACTAGACTGTTTCAACTACCAAGTTCAAGCCATAATGTTCTTCAGGGAACATGTGAAATGGAAAAGTGGCTACTGTCCCTCTGTATTTGCAAGACACACGATTATAGACAACAACATATAGTATGTGATTATGCCTAACAATGGTGGTGATGAGGGCTATTTGGCTTAACGTTCTGTTCATAGGGTTGAATGTATTTGTATTTGGCAACTTAGGTTGCTATTCTACTAACTGGGACATTCCTGTCATTCAACCTTTCCCAGAAGGTTAATGCATTTCCTTCCACCCCACCGCCTATCCTTCAAGTTCTGGTAATCCTGAAAATGCCTATAAATGTTGACTGTGGCCAGACAGAAGGAAAAAAGAAGCGTTAAGTAGCTTTCTGCTGAGGCTTCAGAGTCATGAGTATAACGGATGTTCATTTGTAATCAAGTTTTGAAATGGTAGTTTTAATATATAACATTTATATGAACAAAATGGCAGTTTCCTCTTCAAGACCAAATTAAAATAACTTTCAATCCATAAATACGAAGCAATTATATTTTTCTTAAAAAACACATTTTGGGTGTAAAATGAGAACTCACTCTGCATAGGCACCCACAGTTTAATAAGCTGACAAATATTTTAGATGGAAGTTTTTAGTTGGCTTTAAAATTTAGAGAGCATTATTTTTTTTGTAATATATGTAATATATATTTAAAAAATAAATTCAGGTCAGAGCTAGCAACTTTTCAACCATACCACTGAGTGCAAATTAAAAAATATAATTTATAGGGAAAGTAGCGAGGGCCTACCATCTAATTAAAGCAAATACCTAACTACAAGCTCTGGAGAATCTTACAGATTTTCTTAAACCTCCACAGGTGGCACAGAGCCTGGCACCCAATAAGTGGTCAAGAGAGTTTTCATGCTAACATTTTTCTGACGGGCTATTTATATCAAATTCTGAAATGTTCATTCAATTTGGCCCTGAAATTCTAAGTTTAGAAATTTATTCTAAGAAAATAATTAGAGATGTTCACAAAGAAAATAACTGGAGTTATACAGGGTATTTATCAAAGTGTTATATGTGAAGCAAAAACTATGTACAATCAAAATATCAAAAAACAGATTATTAGTCAAACACACTGCTGTAGATCACATAACGAAATATTACACAACTATGACAAACTGTGCGTTTGAACATTTAAGGGAAAATAAAATATATTTTGTGGGAGAAAGAGAGTTCAAAGGCTAGTAGTATGATATTAATAAAGTGCCTATGTATTTGTATTTGGCAACTTAGGTTTCTATTCTACTAACTGGGACATTCCTGTCATTCAACCTTTCCCAGAAGGTTAATGCATTTCCGTCCACCCCGCCGCCTGTCCTATGATATTAATAAAGTGATATGTAGGTATGATATTAATAAAGTGCCTATGTAATATATGTGTGCATATAAATACATACATATACATGCATACATATCTGAATGAGACAGGAAAAAATTATATACAGAAAAAACCCCACATGTTTCTTGTTAAGCCTCTGCTGGCTTATAAAGATGAAGGACGCTAGGATGGGCCCTTTATTTACTGAGTGAACAGCTCCAGGTGAGTAGCCAGAGTGAAGAAAGACCAGAGCCAAGGGCAGAGCCAGCCCTGTGCAGCCTGGCAGGGCTGGTGATGGACAAGGAGTTGAGGCAGTTGGCAGTTAACAGGAATTAGAGCCTCGGCAAAGAACCCAGATGTCTAAGGGAGAATTTTTTTTTAAAAATTCAGTTTTTCTGTGCAATATATACTGTATCCTTCACCTTTGCCTCCTCCTGAAAACTTCAGAAAATCTTGTTTTCTCTTTTACTTATAAAGCAGATAGGTTTGGGCGCCTGGGTGGCTCAGTAGGTTGAGCCGCTGCCTTCGGCTCAGGTCATGATCTCAGAGTCCTGGGATCGAGTCCTACATCGGCCTCTCTGCTCAGTAGGGAGCCTGCTTCCTCCTCTCTCTCTCTGCCTGCCTCTCTGCCTAATTGTGATCTCTCTCTGTCAAATAAATAAATAAAATCTTAAAAAAAAATAAAAAATAAAAAAATAAATAAAGCAGATAGGTTTGCTTTTAGGGGAAGTGACCAAGTATTGACTCCCACTCAGGGGCAAATAGCAAGGCTGCCTAAAGAGCTGACCACATCCGGGATATTGTTAAAAAGCAATGCACCAAAGTATTAGCCAGTCCTTAGAACTGGGTAGAGAGAGAAGGAGTTTTCATTCCCTTCTTCGAATTGTAATACATTTCTCAGATTTCTGTAATGAATTGATGTATATTGCTCATGTATTATATTATTATTGTAATGCATATTACCATTATAATCAGAAAAAAGTTATTTAAAAAATAAACTGATGTCACATGAGTGAATAAATGAGTCATGAATGAATGAATTTAAAGAGTGGTAGCTGTGAGAAAGATTTCAAAATATATTCAAAAGAAAACTCCTCTAATTTACAGTGACTGTAAGAAACCTCAGAGCCTCCTTTCAGTTCTTGGTTACCCTCCGAAATAGGACACTTGGTTTTAGAATATGCACATACACAATATATATGTTTTTGCTTAATGAGTTTTATAATGCCCGAGTAGTCAAGTAATACATTTGCCTACTATTTTTCTTGTAAACAATAATTGCATCCTTTCAAATCAATATTTTAGTAATAAATTTATACACACACACACATATCACTTGTGCCTACAATCAAGTAGACAATGAAAGGAATTTTAAAAATTTCATTCCTATATGTTTTCCATTGAAAAAGGGAATCTAGCAAAATAAGCCTATGCATTTAAGCAACTAGTGAATGGAGTTGTGTTGACATTACTGTTCTCCCAACCGTCACTTCTGATGATTAAGATCACACTGCCAGGCAACTAGGGCTTGATTCCCGGCTGCACCACTTATTGGCGGTGCCATCTTAGGGCAGACATTTAATTCCCAGTTTCCTATTCTGTAAAATGGGATAACACCAATTCCTCTCTCAAGGTTGTCATGAGAATAATACAAAACACTTTTAGATTTGTTTAGATGGTCACCTTTGATTTGGGTCCTGCCACCAGCATTTCCGAGCATGCTGACATCATGCTGATGCCAGTGATCCTGTAGCGCACCCACTGGTTACAGTGTTCATTTGGCACCACTGTATGCAAATGTGGACACTAAATACTGCAGTTGTTCTTGCATTCACTATTACTGCCCTCAGAGTCTTTTGTCAGCTCTAAAGACAAAACTCGGCTTTGTAGTAAAAATTCACCATTAAAGATATTTTAATAGAGTAAGACTTGAGTTTCTTATGTAATAAATTGAGATTATGATTTGACATCAGAAAATTATATTGCAGTGGAGTAATGTACTACTTTAACTGTCTTACACTAACAGGGAGAGAACTTAGATGGACTTAATGTATCAATGATGCCCTTGTGCCAAGTAGAGGCCAAATGATATGACATTCTGTTCAAAAGAAGATTTTACAATGGTTCATATAGAGAGAAATAGTGGGAGAAATGAGTCACTCCGTGTCAAATTGCAGTACAGCTATGCCAGCCAGAAAAGGAGTCATACCCAAGGAGCATTTGTTTGTTTAGGAGATACATTACATGAGTCCTACTTCTCAAGTATTATTTTGTAGTAGCTCATTAACAGTGTGAAGTAGTAAATAATAAGACATAGAATATCTTTGTTTCATAATATTTCTTTATTAATCTGTATTAGGATCATTAAAATGACTGTCCTTCTAAATAAAGATGTATATACTTATGTGTCACAATAAAGTGATGCTTCCAGTTATAGTTGTATTGACTTTGTGGGTTTAGTTTTATTTAATCTTTCTATTTGTTTTGGTTGTATAACTGATAAAAGCTATAGGCAAGGAATTCGTGGGTAATTTTATATGGGCAAGTAAGGTTATACTAAAAGTAGTGCAGACCTAAACTGGACATCTGCAAACATTTTTTTTTTCTCATTTTCAAGAATAAAAAGTTTGAGAAATGCTGTAGTAGAGTAACTTGCTTTTCTTTGCAGAATGTTTCAAACCATATCATTACCAAAAGTAACGTGCAATTTTGGCTGAAAATCTAATACATTCGGCTCCTATTCAGGAAGTTGATAGCCTTGTGGGCTTATTATCCTGACAAAGACGACAATGAGAGTGGTGAAGATGATTCTGCAAATCTACAGATGAGGGTCCCACACCCCATCAACAGACTGTGCACTGATTTATACTGACCCATGGACAATTTTCCTTCAGTTATGATAAATGACATGCATTTGCAAATTTCCATTCTTACCACTACGAAATGGACAATACCTATATGATTATCTTCAAAAGTTAAGGTGAGGAACAAAGGATCATGTGAAAGTAATTTAAATAGCAAGATTTTACGGCTACCCAAATGGCATCATTATTCTTTCATTAAGAATCATCTCAGGGCCTATTTACTCTTTGAGTTCTTCTTTTTCTTCCTGTTTAGGCGATCAGGAGTAGGTTGTAAGCAGTTGGGAATAGGTAGCACATCAGTTCTTGGCTATCACAAAGTGCAGCTGCTAAAACCTGATTGTTTTCAGAGGCTACACACCACGAAAACTTTGGCACCTTTTAGAGTACCAGGGAAGCTTTCAAAGCAAAAAATACCATTACATCTCTTTGATAAATACAGAGTACCCTGGTGTAGATGCCCGCTTCCTCTGGGAAGCTGGAGTCCCCATTACAGAACGAACTGAAGCTGAGAAACAACTCCAGCTTTACCACCTGAGTGTCTGCCCTTGAATTGATATTAAGTAACCATATCGCTCATTATAGCCTTTAATCTCCCTTGCTGATACCTTTTAATTTTTAAACAGCTCGACTTTACAAATCATCTCTTCTTTCATGTGTTCTCCCAGCGAAAGAATTAATTTTGCAAGCAAAATATCTAAACAGTAAGCATAATAAGAATGAAACAGGTTCAAGCTCATTAGCAGCAGGGAGCAGATGTAGTAAAACTCTGCCAGTTCCCCTACATTGCCTTCTCAGCAGGGACCGGGCACCAAGCTGGGAGTTAGTTCCACAGCACAATGCTTGGCTGCAGCCGCAGCAATTGTACCTCTATGGCTTCAAGTATAATCCCAAGAATTCACTTTGATTTTTGATTTTTCTTTGCAATAATAATGTCTAAAAGGACCCCGCAGAGCTAAAATGTAAAGTTAAGCACCAAGTGCTGGCTAATCGGGAGACTATAACAATGTAATGGATAAGAAAATAATTATAGATTATAAAGGCATTTTATCCTTTTAAAAATATTACCTTCTTGACAACAGAGGCTCTGGAGTCTGGATGAAATTGTAATTGCTCAAGTTAAACTTCCTTGAAATATCATGCCATATCTGATGTTCGTTATAACGACTGTTGCGCATCCAATAGAAGAAAGTTGTGATGGACCAAAACAATACACTGATCATGATACAAAATAAATGCACATGATTTCTGTGAGAAAAAATACAATCTCTCTCAGATTATTGAACTCAAGGATTTTTTGCTTAAAAAACCTGTTAAAATAGAACCATCTCTTAGGAAACAGCATTATCAACCAAAACGAGGGGGTTATAAATGTGAATATTAGCAAGCCTTTATTTAAAAAGAAAATATCTCCTAGAAATTAGAATACATTCCTGGGACTATACATAATATTTAGATGTGCAAAACATTGCTGGACAGTTTATATATATATAATATATCTCCTAACAATCCATCCTGGACATTCAGAAGGTGATTTCATATTAATGATGTGTTTGCACATTTAAGTATTACTTATAGTTCCTGGGATGTATTCTAATTTCCAGCAGAGATTTTTTTTTTAATAAAGCCTTATTTTTTTTAAGATAAGTGAAAATACACTGTAGAATCCAATTCATGGAATTTCCAATAAATCAAACGGCAACAGATCTGAATGTAACAATCAATAACTTTATCTGCGTAGTCTTACAACTCCATACATTACTTGAAAAGCTGATGCTGTGTGTTTGTTTGCTGTGTTTGTGTGGGTTTAGTTTTTGCAATGGATTCATTCAGCCAAGTCTGATAGACAAGATGCTTCTAAGAGGATGACATTAACAGTGTTCCAGGAAAGCTACTCTAAATCTTTCAAAGAAAGAAAAAAGAAACTTAGAAGTGTAATTACTGGGAGAGACAGAATGCATATTCTGAGTCTTCTAGGCTACTAAAATAAACTTGTAATCTTTCCTCTGAAAAGTAATAGTATTGGCTTCAAAACCTGGTGCAGAATCTAAACCTGCAAGTAGGAGTTAAACTTACCCATTTCGTGAAAATTCACATGGCAAGGTCAAGAGGATCATTAAGTAGGAAGAAGTTGACCTTAAAAAGTCACCTATATACTAAGGTTGATTGAGTCCTTTGAATTGCTTGACCCATATTCCACTGTAGGAGGGTAAGTGGGTTTCCTGACACATCTCCTATAATGCAAACATTTTAAGTATCTTCACACTCAAGTAGGTCCTAACAATTTATATCAATTGGAGCATGCATTTCAAAAGTTGGGTTAATTCTTCAAACTCAGTAGATTGTGGGTAATGCTAGAAGTCATGGCAATAGTGACCTAGGACTTGTGTATCCTTGAAGGTATGTACCCAAGACAGTGGGTCACTTTGTGGTATCAGCATTTCACTGTGCAGTTTCCAGAACTAAAAACAACTGAGCTCCCTTAGCAATTTCCAGCACAGATCCTACGGACAGTTTACGTATGGAAATATGGA
The DNA here is from genome assembly GCF_020171115.1 of Neogale vison. NCBI lineage: Eukaryota > Metazoa > Chordata > Mammalia > Carnivora > Mustelidae > Neogale > Neogale vison. Next base: position 91,774,473 of record NC_058103.1, on the reverse strand, counting down.
ACTGAAAACTTCAAGGTAATTCTGCTTTTAGGTTTTATTAGAAATGGATTAAGAATAATAGAACCAAACTGAAAGCAAGGACACATATGTAGAAAAACATGCAGAAAACACATCTTTAATGTGGCAGTAAAACCCATCCAGAAAAAATAACTAAAAAAATCGTGCTCTCTAATATTTTACAGCATAGAAACCATGGACAATTGCTGACATGATATCTACCTTTTGGAATGATTTCATCTGAGTTACCTGTCATCCAACCTGAAAATCAAGTGACAAGAAAAGAGTAGAAACTATAAAGTCCTTGAAAACAACCAGACCAACAGGACTGAAGGGATGCTCATCAAAACGCAATTCTGCCTACTGGTCATATACGAGGAAGAGACGGCAGCAGGATACTCAACAAACTGGAGTATAGTGTTCTGAAGTGTGGTATTTCCAAACAGTGAGGGCATAGAAATGCTTTAAATTACTGCCGAAGAAGAGCCTAGAGCAATATGGAATTAACTGTGGATGACGACGACATTAGGTGACAGAACAGCCTGGTATGCAGCTACAAGGAATAGAGTTGTTTTTGGTGGGGGAAAAAAACAGAAAAGCAAGAAAAAAACCGTCAGGCTGATTACTGCCTAGAAGGTAGAGTTGCCAATAGTGACGACCATTTCAGGTAGAAGCTACTGCCATATAACATGACAAATTTCACCTGAAAATGTCAGAGTGGAGAAAATATTAAAGGATTATAAACTCTCTATGGAATTATAAACTTGTAAGCTTGGACAGATTGTCCACATCCGTTCAATCCTCTAAGGTCCTCCTTTCTCACCAGTTAGAGAGTTAGCAGCTGAATCCACGTCTCTGGATGCCTGGTCTAGCCACCCACCCTACTCACAGTGTATTAGAAGCATCCACTTTAAAATAGAGGCAAACCTCTTAAATTAGAAGGAAGCCTGTACCAATTCATTTATACCTTCAAAGAAAATTTGGAGAGGGGGAGGTATGCAAGGTGTGAAGTCTGTGCATTCAATGAAAACCTTCAAGGGATCTTTAAATATAAGACCCTGATGATGTCTTTGAATTTCTAATCCAGTTTGGTGATTTTTAGTCTGCCACAAAGGCTTATTTTGATCTTATGGGTCACCTTGTCCAACCCTTTCATTTCAAAAAGTAGGAGCTCTGTTCACTCATTTCCACATAAGTAGCCCTTGCTACTCTCTCTACAAATGCATTCCCTGATACTCAGGGCAGGATGAATAATTTGGGCTGCTAACTCGTCTCCAGAATTCCTACACTTTGCTCCTGCCAGTGGAATTGTGCAGTTACAAATTATCCGTTGTCTTTATTCCGAACTTGAATATGCTAGTTGCATTTGCTGTTGACACTATGTACCTTCAATTAAGTATTACATTATCCTATGGAATATGGATGTGAAACAAAATAGAGCCGGTTCCAATTTACCCCAAAGCATGGACTCTGAAAAACAATCTCAGGGGTTTGAAGTGGTGGGGGGGTGGGAGGTTGGGGTATCAGGTGGTGGGTATTATAGAGGGCACAGCTTGCATGGAGCACTGGGTGTGGTGAAAAAATAATGAATACTGTTTTTCTGAAAATAAATAAATTGGAAAAAGAAATCTTAAAAAAAAATAAAAGAAAAAAAAAATAGAGCCGGTTCTACAAAACTTAAGTTGAATATTGTTGGATAGGCTTTACAAAAGTGAGCTGTTACTAAAAACATGTTGTCAGTGTTGGTGAGAATATAGAGAAATTGGAACTCTTTCTCACTGTTGGTGAGAATGTAAAATGGTGTAGCTGCTACGAAGAACTGTATGAAGGTTCCTGAAAAAATTAAACATAGAAATACCATATGATTTAGAAATCCCCCTTTTGGGCATTTATCCAAAAGAACTGAAATCGGGATCTCAAACAGATACATGCATTTTCATGTTCATTGTAGCATTATTATTCACAATTGCCAATAACAGGTGGAAACAACCTAAGTGTCCATTGAGAGACTGACGGATAAATAAAATGCAGTATACACCTACAATGGAATATTATTTGGCCACAGAAAAGAAGGAAATCCAACCATGCATAAGAGACTCTTAATCATAGGAAACAAAATGAGGGTTGCTAGAGGGATAGGGGTGGGAGGATGGGGTAACTGGGTGATAGACATTGCGGAGGGCACATGATTTAAGGAGCATTGGGTATTATCTACTGGGTATTATACGAAATTATATAGCACTGAGCTCTACCTCTGAAACTAATAATACACCAGATGTTAATTAATTGAATTTAAATTCAATTAAAAACCCCACCCAAAACCCTTGAAGACATCATGCATAGTGAAATAAACCAGTTACAGAAAAACAAATACTGCATGATTCCATTTATATGAGGTGTCTGAAATAGACCTACTCATAAAAGCAGAAAGTAGAATGGTGTTTGCCAAGGACTAGGGAAAGGCAGAAAGTGGGAAGTTGCTGTTTAATGGGTATAAAGTTTCAGTTATGCAAGATGAAAAAGTCCTACAGATCAGATGTATAACATTGTGCTTAGAGTTAACAATACTGCAACATATCCTTAAACATTTAAGAGAGTAGATCTGCTCGTGGTTTTTTTTTTAAACCACAAAAAAGCTATTAATTTGGTTGCAAAAGATTAGAAAAACTGTTAAATTCTAGAAATGTTTTTCACTAGGCTTACTTCAGAAGTGTTTTTAATTTGTTGGTCCATTTTATAGAAAAAGAAAATAGAAATTGTAGGTAATGTATTATGAGCAGAATTTATGCAACAAATATTCAATATAAACAGGACATGCCAGGACAAGATTTAGGTCCTACACCAAAAGACTAGTGAATTAATGTACATTTATTTGTTTTAAATGTAAACAAATAAATTTAAATTTATTTGTTTAAATGTTTAAAAGTTCATTTCCTTTTTTTAATAATTTTATTTATTTATTTATTTGAGAGAGAGAGAGAGAGAGAGAGAAGAGAGAAGAGAGAGAAAGAAAGAGAAATAGCATGAGAGGGGAGAGAGTCAGAGGGAGAAACAGGCTCCCCACTGAGCTGGGAACCCAAGGCTGGACTTGATTCTAGGACTCTGGGATCATGACCTGAGCTGAAGGCAGTCACCTAACCAACTGAGCCACCCAGGTACCCCGTGTAGTTCATTTCTTAATGATCTTTTAGTTTATTTAATTTATTTTTTAAAAGATTTTATTTATTTATTTGACAGAGATTACAAGTAGACAGAGAGGCAGGCAGAGAAAGAGGAAGGGAAGCAGTCTCCCTGCTGAGCAGAAAGCCAGATTTGGAGCTCGATCCTAGGACCCTGGGTTCACGATCCTAGCCGAAGGCAAAGGCTTTAACCCAACTGAGCCACCCAGACACCCCTGATCTTCTAGTTTAAACAACTTACTCAAATAGCTTAAGTAGAAGTCCTGTGCCTAACTCATTAGTTGAGATATCCCCAAATTTTCCCTTACAATGCATCAAAGTTGATTTTGGCTTAAACTTTAAAGAATAGATTTGATGATTTGGTCACTTCCACTATAATCAGGCTATTTATTCCGTTCAGTAACTATCTCTTGAGGGTTTGCTTTGCGCTAAGTACCATGTCTGACATCTTACTATGTGGTATGGAAGGAGTGTGAAATTTGGACTAAAACTTGGGTTCAAAGCCTGACTCTATAATATCCACCTAATTAAGTTGCCTAGAGGATTAAATGGTAGGCTACCTGACTCATGGTAGGTGCTCAATAAATATCAGTTTCCTCAAATATATCCCAGCATTGAATCACAACGACAACTGACAAGTGGGTACTATTATCCCCATTTTATAATTACACAGCTAATTGTTTGGAGATCCTGCCTAAAAACCCATCTGTCTAAAGCCTGTGCTCTTTCCACTGCAGGATGCTATTTCATTATGTTCTAATTCTGGGTAGGATTCCAGTCTGGAGGATTTAGCCAGGTTGAGTTGCAAATGCACCATCAATAGCTGAATGAATAGATGTAAATGCTGAAAATGATGTAGACAGAATTGCTTAGTGGTACCCACTTATAAACTGGGGAATAGCTGCCAGATGCAGTGGTTTAAATTTCATTAGTGTTTATGTCTAGCTGCTTTTTTTTTTCCCTGGTGGAAGGGTTGGGGACAATGATTAGGTTGTCTGGATGCTTCTTGGGTCTGCTTCTTTTATTATATTTTATATTTAAGAAGTAGTCTTATAAAGTAATTTAATTAGAAGTTTAAGAGAAGGGAGTGGCAAGGACCCAGTTCTACTTTTCACCAGTTAGAATTCATGATTTCTGTGCACTCTGGTTTCCGGAGGAATATTGCCCTGGGATATGAAGAAGCATTAAAAGCTTGGTCTCAGTAACAAAGTACTATTGTTAGCGTTGTTATTGTTCTGCCTTTCTAGTTGGAGAAGCATCCTTGTGGCTGGACTGGACAGAAACAGAATAGAAAGACAACATGGGTGACTTTTTCTTTAAACTTGTAACCTCATGGTAGGCTGCCCAAGCAATGAGATGATCACTTCTTTGCCCTAATTCTTACTGTAAAGGTAGTATGTAAATGACTTGTCATGATTAGGTGTGTTAGAATTGCCACCAGCCCTACTTTTCCTGTTACTATTCTCATATTGGTACCACAGAGGTACTGGCCTTAGTGTCCCTTTTACCATTTTCCTCATATTCCTTTTGCTTCAGAGAGCCAGTTCCATAATTTAAGAGCCAGGCAGACCCCAACACTGGAATTATCTGCGAAACTTGAAATTATCTCTCCCTGTTTGACTTTTCCATTGCATTTGTTATGGCACTGATTATCATTTACGGTACATCTGCAAATCCCTTGAAGGCCCTTTTGTAATTTTTTTTCTCAAAAAGTAGTTTGTTTGAAATTTTGATGAATTTCAAGATGTATTATCAATCACTTTATAATGAAGCAAATAACAAGCAAAAATATAAATTTAGCGTAATGGGCCGTATTTCATTGTGCGTCAAAGGCATTTTCTATCAAACTGACCTGTACCTTGAGGTATATACCCTTGTTATAAAATCAACTAATCTCTCCCTAGAAACAATGTTTTCTTTTTCTCTTGTGGTCCAACCGCCAAGTCTTTCTTTAAGTAGCATACCCAGAAAGAAGAATGAAGCATCATTCTATGTAAATGGTGATTCAAGCGATTCAAGCAATCACCACTTGTGAAGGCCTTCTCTGTTTCAGGCATTGCTTGTTCTTGTCATTTGGAAACTCTATGACCATCTTCATCTTATAAATGATTAAGATTAGCATGAGTAAGTAACTTGCACAAGATCACCAAGACGCAGAACAGGAATATGGATCACAGTTCATCTCAAGTCAAAGTCTGTGCTCTTCCACTAGACCTTCCCTGATGCTCTCCCCACTTGAGATGGATCTGACTTCTGATAAGGCTGATGGGAATAATTTGTATCACTGATTTATGCCCTGCCTTATTTTACAAAGGACTTAAAACAGGGGTGAAACACATGTTCTCTGCACGAAAGAACGGGGTTTGTATTCTCCAGCTGCCATTTAAATCCCGGGACCCCTACTTGATAGCTGAGAGAAACTTGTTTCCTCATTAGTAAAGGGGAGTAATACTGCCTAACTCTTAGCGCTGCTGTAAAAACTGAAGGAAGCAATAGTAGCACTCCTGGGTTGGTGGCTGGTACAAGGAGAGACCATAAACTCAGTTCCCTCCTTATTCTACCCTATCTTTTGAGCACAACTTGCCTCTCTTTAGGGGGTAGTCCCATTTGAAAGCAAAAATAGCTCTTTTTTCTCCTACTGACCATTACTGTCAGGTTAAACCATTATTGCCCCAACTATAGGTGCCACCCAAGCTTTAAAAAAGGTCTTGAGTGACCATATCCATTTTGCTACACAAGATGGAGTTATATACCTACTTGGGGTTAAGCTTGATTATTGATCTTTATAGGGCTCTTTGCTGCTTCTTGATGTATGTTAAGACACAGATAATTAACTGACATTATTTTATAAGACTATTGAATCTGTACCCTTATAACAACCCTACACAATTTGTGTGCATCTGTAACATCAATATCATTCATTTATTTATTAACAGAGCATTTTTAAACCTCTACCATTTGCCAGGCTCCATGCCAAGAACCTGTGGGTTGATAAGAAATGAACATAAGGCACACAAGGTTGTTGCTTTCTAGAAACTGCCAATCTTGAAAGGAGGAAAGAGACAGAGGTGTAAGTTAATGCTTATAACTCAAAATGATATGTGTTATATTGAAGAATATTAAAAGATCTAATAGATCAGAGAGAATTTTTCATATACTTATAACACTAAATTCTTATCTTCCATCTCAAAAGTAATATTAGTAACAAGTGTAAATACAATGTATGTGTTAAGAAACTAAATGTATGGGCACCTGGGTGGCTCAGTTGGTAGAGCCACTGCCTTCAGGTCAGGTCATGATCCTGGAGTACCAGGATTGAGTCCCACATCGGGTTCCTAGCTCCATGGCGAGTCTGCTTCTCCGTCTGACCTTCTCCCCTCTCATGATCTTTCTCACTGTCTCTCTCTCAAATAAATAAATCAAATCTTTAAAAAAAAGAAACTAAATTTATAATACCTGTGATTACTATCTGAATAGTATTTTCATGAAATAGTATCATTGAAGTAAAAAGTTTTCAGAGATTTCCCCTTTGTAAAAACGATGCAAAGACAGAGACATTGGGACACTCACTAAATCTGGTTTTGCTAAAGATTCCAACTTCATGAAAAAGGACTTTTTTCATTTAACATAAAAAAGGGATTTTTTTCTTTAACAAAGAAAATCATATCAACAGACATGCAAACCAAAAATAAATGATTAGAATTTGGGTACTGTTTAACTTTTGCAGATACTGTTTAATACTTTCTTATATATAAAATCAGCTGCACATTTTTCTCTCCCTTTTATTTTTGGCTTTCATTTATTAATCTAGATGGACACGGCAGTGTTCATGGGAAGTAATGAATGTAGTTGCATAGGAAGAACAGGAGGAAAATGTTTTAAATAAGACCCTTTCAAAGAATATAAAGAAATAATATTTTTCAAACTAAGAAACTTTAGAGTTAGAATAACACAAACAGTTTTGGTTTAGAAATCCCAACTCGAGAATTCGCTGGGAGGTTTCAAAATGCACCTGAGGAATATTTACCACCTCATGCATGGTGAAGAAAACATCAAGGGAGGTTAAGTAATTAGTCAGTGCGAAACCAATATGTGACTGGGACAACAACACCTATTTGTGAATAAGACTTTCAAGAAGGAAAGTCAGAACACACAAAAAAGCGTTATCACGAATATGATGAAACACCGAGAGCGAAGAGGAAACAGACATGGCTCGAAGAAGTTCTCAGCAAATGGTGGGGCACGCCGCTTCCTTCACGCTCTTATTTTGATGTTTAGTCTTCATCAGGAGAGTCGATTATAACTGACATGTGCTCAGAGCACCTAGGATAATATGGTTCAAATGAAGACTCTGATGCCAGTTAGAGGGGATGACAAGAAACCCTTGTTAAAAATACTCATTTACTTGTTAACAGAGTTTTCCTCTACACTTTTTTAATGCTGCCCTCTAGGACTCATTTTTATTTATTTCCTTCGAAGATTCCCTATCTTTTATGACAGTCTTCTCATTCATGTTGCCCAGAAATGAAAGAGCCTGGGGTTTCCTGACGTTAGTGCTTTTAAGATATGCTCTATTCCCTGGTTTAGAGCAAAAGTCAAAGGAAAAGATAATATATGAGTACAGGGAGACCTGAAGCTTGACAAAGGATCTCCCTCTGTCTGGAGAGCAAGAATACCTCTTTCTCATTAGGAATACAAGCCCAGAAGCCATGAGCTGACATCAGCCCCTGCAACCCCAGGCTTCTTCAAGTTGTCAAAGTCCACAATAGCCCTATAGGGTCTAAAAGCAGGAAAACTTCTCATACCCAATAATAACCTACTTTTCTGGTCATCTTTCCGTCCTAACACAATGCACAGTATGTGTTCATGTAGTCAAATGTACCAATCAGCTATGTACCTGCATATAGGATTATAAGATCTGTTAACTGCAGATCCTATGAAAAGGCGATAGTGGCTAGTGCTATTCCAGACCATTGTACTAAGGGTTTTACGTGTTTTATTTCATCTAAACCTCACAGTGACCATATGTTGAAACACTAATAACATAAACCATTTAACAAAAGAGGAAGCTTAGGCTTAGGAAGGAAAGAGGCAATTGATTAAACAGATACCAAAACTCTTGTAGGCACTGAACCCACATTCGAAGCAGAACAAAGTTAGATTCAAGTATGGGAGACAAAGAAACATTAAGACAGCAGGCTGAAATGCCCTTTTACTCACACACAACTGCCGTAAGTCTTTAGATCCAGTTTCTTCTAATGGGTTATTAAAAATAATAGTATTTACAGGTAAAGCTCCAGAGATTATTAAAATATTTTAAAACTCCCCTACATGTTAGTAAGAGTGCCCCGGCCATGCTGGCTTCTCATCCAGGATGCCCTTGTACAGCCAGTAAAGAGTTCATGCTCTGCTTTGCAGAAATCTCCTCTGACTAGTTGATGCCTGCACCAGTCAATTTCTTCAAGACTTCTCTCCCAGGGCATGGCCAGTGGCTCCTACAGGAATGCCTACAGATTGTCCTTTCTCTTCTGAAGCTGTGAGAACTTCAGTCTTCATGGGAATTTGGCTCTGAAGGAGCTAAGGAGAGACAAAAGAATCTGGAAGGGTGGGCTGGCTGGTGGGCTGTAGTGGGTACTACAGTAGATGTTAAATATTTTAAATAACATCTCCGATTGGGAGACTAGGTGAGAACTGCAAGTGTTGATAAAATGAGGTATTTATCATTTAATAGAATAGGATTCTCAATCACATTTGTAATGAGATCCACAAGAAAAAGAAAAAAACTTGCTTCCAAACGCAAACATGAAATCCAAGGTAAAACAGTATAAGTAACTCTCAAAAATACTAACAAGAATACTGTGCCATGCTAAAGAGATCATAAAATAAATTCACCACAAGAGAAAATAGACTATGGTGTCAGAAACTCTGCCATTTCTGGTGAAGAAATAAAAGAGATAAAAATGCTTTGTCAATTTGTTATTTTGTGGGGGGGGTGTTGATATTAATCGTATACCTAAGTGATAAGAAACTCCTTGGTAGAGATTTTTTTTTTTTTAAAGGTTTTATTTATTCATTTGACAGAGAGAAATCACAAGTAGATGGAGAGGCAGGCAGAGAGAAAGAGAGAGGGAAGCAGGCTCCCTGCTGAGCAGAGAGCCCGATGCGGGACTCGATCCCAGGACCCTGAGATCATGACCCGAGCCGAAGGCAGCGGCTTAACCCACTGAGCCACCCAGGCACCCCCTTGGTAGAGATTTTAAGCTTAATAAAAAGAGGGTAAAGTTCTTAAGTCCAGTAAAGTTCTGCCAGAATAGCTTTATATCCCCCCATGCAATCTGGGGGGGTAGCTGTGTAGCAGGGTACTTATGCAGAGGGAAAAGAAATGACAATCATTTGAGAGTAAGGTATTAGCACAAACCTCCCAAATTCTGAGTAGCTGATCTATAGAATAAGCTTGTAACAATTTATGCATTTTTTGACTCTGAAATTCAGTGGTGGCTCCCTGCCATGTTTGAGCTTGCTTTATAAGGCACTTGACAATGTGTTGAAAAGAGGTTTGCTGAGTTATTTGTGTCCTTGCCTTTTTTTCCACACCACCAGCAAGTAAGTTCTTAAGGGTTGTGATAGCATTGGCACTTAAGTATCCATTGGGTGGACTTGAATGCATGTGTTGTTTCTAAGAAAACTGCATTTTGAGCTTAGGCAACCAAGTTATAAGCAAAGTTGTGGGAAAAAACTATATTCAGGTATCTACTACATTCAGATAACTACTTGAAAGTATTATCTTCAACTGAGTAAGCCAGCTTTATTTTTATTTTTAATTTTTTTTTTCCTGAATAAGTCAACTTTAAATCAAACACCTCTTGGGATTCTTGAATGAATTATCTACTGCTCTTTTGTACTTTTGAATTTTTTGAAATTATATGAGGAACAACTCCTGATCCAGTTACTACTCAAGATTAAGTTACATTGGACTTCACTCTTCAAAGTCCCAAACAAAGAATTCCTGGACTCAGTCACATGAATTCTTCTGAACACAGTCCTCTAAAATACAAGAAATGTTAATACTATAATTCACAGTAGAGCTCTGCAATCTTTAGTGTAATAAAATGCAACCAAAAACTCATATGACTGGAAGAATATTGCTGTCTAGTGTTGAAATGGATCATTTAAAAAATTGGAACTAAGTGCTGAACAGGGAAATCCACAATAAAAATGGCAGCAGTAAAAGGAAAAAGCAGTTTTCATAAAGAATGTCAACATTTCCTTTCATATGGATGCTTCTGTTAAAATGTTAATCTGATCATTTTGATTTACTGGTTTTGCTTAATATTTACAAAAGGCCAATCATGTAGAATTTTACCTCTTGTAGGAGACATTCCATGGATTTTTAACATAATCTCCACCCCTCAAAAAAGAGGAAAAAAAAAATCTTGATTAATGGTTGTGGTCAGGGACATGAGTACCATAAAAACGAGACAGGATGGTAACACACTCCCATTGTAAAGCAAAATGAGAACTTTAAAAGGTGGCAATGAATCTTATTTTACACATGGAAAATGTATACATGCCTGAAGTATATGCAATCGATCTATCTGTGCTTCAGGATTTCTAGGTATTTCAGAATATTTTTTGAATTAAGATGCATTATCCTATCAAGCAGTGGTGGTGAGTTGTCCCCCTGAAAGCAGTTTTCCTTAACCACTGACCTGAGAAATAGCGACAGGAAGTTCTTTGCTGTTTACTGTCAAGACAGCGAAAAGCCAAGGGACCTCCTAAAAATGCAAATGGAAGAAACCTTTCGCAGCTTTCAGCATCATTCATTTATTCTGGAATGAGTTATTTAATCCCTAAAAGTAGTTGGGCTTCACCTGAGTAGCCAGTTTGTTTCCATCTCATTGACATGACAGGTACTTTCACTGATTGTGTTCTTTTTTTGCATAGACTTCTAGAAAACTCCGAGCCAAATCTGACAATGACACAAAACTTTATAGCACATATTTTTTATAAAAAACAACAACAAACCAGAACAAAAAACTAATCTCAACCCCTGCTGGCTTCATTTTATTGTAAGTTAACAAACGTTTAGTGAGCATGAAAAATGAACCAGGTACTCTACTTGAGTTTTCTCTTCCATTTTTTAATTTCTATATTTAATAAAGATAATTTTTCATATTTTATATACTTTCTTATGCTATTGAATATAGAATACTAGGCTCCTAATTTTTAAGGGTACAGATTGCAGCCATAAGACCACACTTCTCCAAACTAGAGAATTAACTTGCCTCAATTCCTGGCAAGAAAGATGGTTTTCTATAAATTCCAATCACATCATATGGTTTGGTGCAAAATGAACTATCTATATGCATGAAGCTAATTGCTTAATAGCCCTTCTAACATATGCTTTCTGGAAAAAAAAATGTACACACACATACACATACAACAAATGTACTGGGTGGAATCCTTTGCTTAAAGGTCTCTGGAGTCTTAGCAGAAAGTTGTAAGCAAACCAAGAAACTTGCATACAAAATTATTCATTTATTCTATCCTTTGAGTCAAGTGTAAGTCAGGAAGAACTATTCATCTTGTAAAACTATCTACTCTTTCTTTTAAAAGCAGTTTCCTCAGGTGAGCAAATATGAAATGTGTTAAGTTTTTCTTTAAGGACACCAAGGATGCACCTTCCTATATTTTGAAATTAATGGAAAGCATAACAGGATCAGAAATCTTTATCTGAAAAGTCATCCTGGAAGAAAGCTGTCTACTCAAAATTCTTTAAAATTGAACATAGGTAACATACTAATATAAGTACAATTGGGAAGTGATTATAAAAAATATAAATGCATTATTTTAAAATAATACTCCAAATGCATCTAAATATAGAAATTATTTAAAAAATAATTTATTATCCTCTTGATAGCATGATATTACAGAATTTAATGCTCTACTTTTAAAAGACCCTGTCTAGAAGCTCTGTCAGAAGTTAAGATTCAACATTTCAGTTATAAAATAATCAGCTCCCTCAGAGTTTCATGCAGAAAGCAATGCAACTTGTATCATGGAGGTGAGAACTATCTCTTAATAATTTCTGTATCCTAACTGAATACCTGACACAGTGCTGGAAAAACCAGTAAGAATTTGATAAATGGAGTTGGTTGAATAAATAAATGAATGAAATGGTCTAAGGCAATGTTAGAGATAGAAGGGAATATTATTTTGTAAGAAAATTGAGGTCATAGTTGAATTAACTGTCATTCATTTTAACTTGTGACTGAGAGAAAACAGTAAGGACCAGAACCCAAATTTCTTGACTTCTAGATCAATTATTTTTCATGTCATTATTTTTTTTTCTAATGTAATTTAGGGATGACAGATTACCAAGCTTTTATTCTGTGCCATAAAAAAAGAATGGAGTAACTACAACACATTGGCTGAATATAATTCAGCAAAATGGCTGAATATAAATGACACCAGGGGAAAAGATCCTCTTTGAATAGAACAGGAAAATGTTGAGTGGGATGCAAGAGGCGAATGGGTATATGAAAGAAAAAAGAGAAAAAAAAAATACATCTTATTAAATGAAGGCACCAGGGCTTGAAGAAGGGTAGCAAAAAGGGTAACAGTCTGACATTGCAATGCTATTACAAAGTAAACTCCAGGCAGTTAGTTTAATGCAAAATGAATCCCTATGAATTAAAGGCTGGGCTCTTCAAAGGGGAGGTGCATCAGAGTGGTTTCTCTTTCCCCATTGGAGAAGTACTGGCCTCCTCAAGGAAATAAACTAGATTCCAATGGCGAATTTAAGCTAAATGCCCAGAGATTCTCTAGAAAACAAAGAAATAAAGGATAGAGAAGAGAGGTTTTGAATAATAGGTGTCATGGTGGTATAGTCTGAGGGGTTGGTTAGGTTTCCAAAACCAGGAAGATGACAGAATTCTAGGGCTAGCATGGCAAAATAGAAGGCAGCAAGATGTTTTTTAGTGTTCTTAGTTCTTGCCTTGTGTACTCGCCTACATCTACCTTGGTTAAATTAAAAGAGGAACATTTTTAATTAGTTCAAATTAGATACTAGATAATAAAAGAATTGGCATTTATTGATCAGATCGTTCCCTTGAAAAATGACTAATGTGAAAAAAATTATTTGAAAGAATCAATCCATTAATATTTTTGCAAATAGATGAGTTTTGTATGGATTAATTAGGTATTTCTTTAGTCAAATATTTGTTGCATGCCCACTATGTATCAAGCATTTTGCTGGATCACATGGCTGGTTTAGAGAGCATGTGACACTAAGTTCGAGCCCCACATTAGGTGTAGAGATTACTTTAAAAAAAATTATCTAAATGTTGTGAATATAATGGTGAGCACTGTGGTATGCTCCCTGGTTATAGTCTTCTAACTGTACATTGCAAAAGGAAAAGAAAAACAACAACAACAAAACTGCATTTTCTTGAGGCAAGGCTGTCATTGTTTTATGGTGGGGAATATATAATATTTGTTACATACTAGGATAACATGATGGCAGCTTTATCATCCATTTATTTGAGAGAGAGCGCACATGCAGTGAGTTGGGGGAAAGGAAGAGAGAAGAGGGAGGGACAAGCAGACTCCAGCCAAGAGGAGCCCAACTTGGGGCTTGAACCTACCACCCCCCAAAGATCACGAACCCAGCTTAAATTAAGAATCAAGCCCCCAACCACTGAGCCACTCAGGCACTCCATGTTTTAAAATCCAAAGACAAAAATTTTTATTTTTCTGATTATATAATATGCTATAATTGAAGAAAGAAACTGGAAATTATAAAAAGTATAAAAAAGAAATTTAAAATCACCTGAAATCACACCAATACTCCCCCCCCTTTTTTTTTTTACTATTTATATCATTCTGGTGTAACTCCTACCAGTTTATTTTACATATACATACATGCATATTTTTTTACATGATTAAACTCATAATGTATAAATATTTTCAAATTTTTCTTTATATTTTTAAGTAGGCTCCATGCCTAGGGTGGAGCTCAAAATGGGGCTTGAACTCACAACCCCGATCTCAATACCTGAGCTAAGATCAAGACTTGGATGCCTAAATGACTGAGCCACTGAGATGCCCCTAATTTTTTCTATTCTATGAGCATTTCTATCTAATTCAAATTTCTTAAAAATTAAATTTGATGTCTGAATTCTATTGTATCACTCTGTTTTTCCTTCTAAATTCTAGCCCAAATCTTTATCATTCACTGAATAATCCATCCTATTTACATTATTAGGAGTTTCTGTCCTATTTTGTTCATAGAAATGTAGGGTTAATTTTGTGTTGATCTCTTCCATTTTATGAATCTGGCTGCAGTTGTACCATGCCATCTTAAACACTGTAGTATTAGAAAAATAGTTTCATATTTAGTAGGTTGTATCAGTTCTTACTAATATTTTGAAAAATCTCTACTATTTCGAATCCTAAACATTTTAGAATAATTTCTTCATGTTTCTAAAATAATCCCACTAGAATTCTGACTGATGTGCTAAGGTTATACCTGTATGTTAAATACCCTCTTTACAATATTCCCATTCAGAAGCTATCATCTTGTATGTTACACAGGAAAATTTTGTAATTCCTTCCAGACAGGGTTTTTGTGCAATTTTTAAGAATATAACCAATTATCTTATAACTGTGATTGTTGTATGACTTCATTTCCTCTCTTCCCCACCCCCAAATCAAGACAGTATTGGTGGATGAAAAATTTAAAAATATATTATTTATTTTATATCCTGCAATCTTAGTTAATTCTCTTTTTAGTTCAAGTAATTTTCCCAGTTGATTCACTTGGATTCTCCATGTAAGAATGTGCTCAACACAAACCCTTACTTAAGGCAAGAGTCTGCAAATGTATTAGAAAAAGTCATATTATATAAGGCCATTCCCATTATTCCAATTCATTATATTCTTTTGAAACAGAATGAGTAAGCCCTGGGCAATTTTAGGTATGTTTTACCTAAATTATATTGTATGCGATTATACATTTCATGAAAATGATAATTTGCTCTCCTTTTTCCTAATAAATCTTAGCAGTTCAGTGGCTTACTGAATTGTTGAGACCTTCCAGAGTAATCTTAAATTATAGTGCTATTGCTAGGCATCTTTGACTTGTTGCAGATATTGATGTGGACTGTGTCTGCTATGTACAACATAGTAGTTGTTTTCCAGGCATATTTGAAAGGCCTTCATCAAGCATAAACAATGAACACTAGCTGTAGTAATACATTAACTCCTAATGGTACTGGGAAGACACCTCTTTGTTTCCCGAAGTAATGTCTGGATTTATCAGAATGTTCAAACAAGCTTCCATGCTAGAATGGGCTCAACAAAAATACATTTTTACTTAGGGCAAAAGCCTGTAACTCTTTTGGAAAATGTATTATTTTTAGCCTGTTACATGACCCAACTTATCATATTCTCTTGAGACAGTATAATCTAGCCTTAAGCAATCACTGGGTGTGTTTTAGCACTAAAACAATTTCTGAATATCATTTAGAGCTCAGTGAATTTTATCAGTATTTACATTCTTTGGTAAAGAAACTTTTTCTAAGATCACATGATACCATTCACTCTAATATAATTTTTACATGATTTTCAATAACTGGTCATTCAGTGACAGGCCAGTTTTTACTCACAGGCTGCTTCAGTTTAGCAATCACAAACAACCAGCACAAAGAAATAATTTATTTCCTCTGGCTTTAACAAAGTCAATGTCCTGAGAGAGCACGGTGCTAATATACCTGAGCACTTCAATGAGAAAGATGGAAAATCACTTATGGGCTCAAATAAAAAGACTGCTTCAGGGGGAAAAAGGAGTCTGGAAAAATCTGTTGTGGGTACATAGCTCTGCTGAGCAATTCTTTCCCAAGACTGTGGGCAAATAAAATACCATTTTCCTCTACTTTCCATTATGAGACTAAAAAGAAAATATTAAGAGGTTTTTTTAAAAAAATATACATATCTCTGATTTTCTGTAGGTAAAGATTGTTCATAGTATCTCATGTGCTTCAAATGTATAATTATTTGATTCAGATGCCTTCTTGTTTTCTTTCTTAAATTCATTTAAGCAATTTGTGCTCTTTCCTGCCAAAGATTTCATTAGATTCACAAATAGAACAATATAACATCGTTAAACAAGGCGTGGTAATCTTTTTCAATCCCACTGTGGAAAAATGTATAAAAAAGGCAAATTATTTCTAAGCATTTCCAGGGTGCCACTATTCTCCATTTGACCCATGTTAAATATTCTCATTACAATTACTTCAAATGAATACCAAATCTCAATTTAATCCCAACCCTAGGGAAATGAAACATACTGTTCTGAGATGAAAGGCCTAATGTTACCTAGTTATTTGAATGCACTGCATGTTCTTAACATGGATCATAAGCAAACTGTATTTTAATAACTCAAATCATTGCACATTCACAACAATATCTAGCTACCAAATAAATGTCATAAACCTGATAATGCAGAATAAATAAACAGAAACCTGCATATTTTAACTATTGAATTCAGGATGGAGTCCCACATGGTTCATGTTGATAATTTTCAAAACTCTTAGCTTTCTCTCAGTAACATAACCAATTATATTAATTAATCGGTAGGAGTTTATTGACAATGAAATCTAGGGCATAGCTTTTTGATTATCTAACAGCACAATTTTTGTTAATGTCAGCCATCTCTTTGTATCTTTTAAAATTCTACTTTTGTGTTAATTGTCAGACTCTTGAGTAATCTCTTGGTGGAAATTTTACAGTATGTTTTCAAAAAGGAGACCTGATTTCAATTAACATTTCCTTGACAAGGTATAACAATATTGCACATCTAAATTTTTATTTATTTTCCCTTTTATTGTTGGCAATCCCCTAAGCTTGAAAACATTTTTCTTCTCTCTGATTTGACATTTGGCAAACATCAATCTTTCCTGTACTTAAATGTACCATAGTTGACAGGCTGCTTTTGTTCAAGAACTTCAGCTTATATACTGCCTTAGTATGCCAAAATTTATTTCTTTATTCACAGCATGATCAGTTACTATCATCTCATCTTCAGAAATTAAGTAGGTAGCCTGAAAACAATTTTTTTTCCTGACAAATTTGATTATATCAAAGTCCAAACGAGTAGGGACTAAATTCAGAAATTTATTATTAAACACTTTATACTGTTTCTTCTGTAAGAGTATTACATCTTTTTTTTTTAAAGATTTTATTTATTTATTTGACAGAGAGAGATCACAAGTAGGCAGAGAGGCAGGCAGAGAGAGAGGAAGGGAAGCAGGCTCCCCGCTGAGCAGAGAGCCCGATGCGGGGCTCCATGAGGGCTCGATCCTAGGATCCTGGGATCATGACCTGAGCCAAAGGCAGAGGCTTTAACCCACTGAGCCACCCAGGCACCCCGAGTATTACATCTTAAAAAGAAGATTAGTTGAATAAATATTCCAGTGTTCTTAAAACATTATAAAGAAAATTTGCTTCCATACAGGTCTTGCTTGTTTAAAACACAAATTTAATACTCTTTCTCTTTAGATAATTTGGGGCCATACTGAAATTCTTAGGACAAATTAAATTCTGAGGTTTTTAGTCTTCATGCTTTATTTTTAGGAATATATGGTGTTTTGTTGGGTAGAGAGGAAGGGTCATGCTCAAATTGTAGATAAGAACTTTAAAGAGAAAAACCTTTAATAAAATACAGTGAAAAGAGTCATTCATTTGCTATATATGTGTTTGAATATTTTTAGATATCTGCTCAGTTCTAGATATTTTCTCTTCTTTCTATCAGTGGGTAGATATAAGAAATCTTCTTCAAATACACAAAATTGAAATAAGAAAGGAAAAATAAAATCTTCTTAAAACAAGAATCACATAATAATGTAACTACACTGCAGTGTTGCCTGAAAAGTTTCCTGTTTGATGATCCAAACGAATAGCTGATACGTCTTTGTTTCTGTCCCTCAATGTGTGAAAGAGCACCAAAGGAGGAGCAGAGAGCAGGAGAGACAAACATCAATAATGAGAAAA
Source organism: Neogale vison (assembly GCF_020171115.1). Taxonomy (NCBI): domain Eukaryota; kingdom Metazoa; phylum Chordata; class Mammalia; order Carnivora; family Mustelidae; genus Neogale; species Neogale vison. Next base: position 91,756,246 of record NC_058103.1, on the reverse strand, counting down.
TTAGAACAGACTGGGGAAGGGTAAAGGCTGCAAATGTAGATACAAGATTCAGAGAAAAATTATTCCCAAACTTTATTGGAAAGCGCTCATATATGTGATTCCATAATTGAAGGAAATAAAAGGCTTTAGTGGCCAGAAACAAAACAAAACAAAACCCTCTGCCTTTTATACTCCTGAGATTTTGATGGTTTTTAAAGAAACAGGAAATATGTATAGAATGTTTCAAATTTCATATCACTTCTCTTGGTGCTAGTCTTTTTCCTGGCTTATGACTGGTCCTAAGATTTCTATCAGAATATTATCTACATCAATTTCATCAGCACTTCTGAAACTGTCTCCTGTGTTGGAGAAATCTGGAACTGTCAGGGTATACTTGATTCATTTGTATTTGCCAGGGCAATAGGAATACAAACAGTGTTGTTTTGCTCTAAGTCATACATGGCCAACAGTCTATCTTGAACAGGATAGGTCTAACTTACCACGTTCTCTTCCTGGATCACTGAAGCTATTGGACAGTTGTGACTAAGTAAAGCTTGGTCGGCTTCTCCTTTCAATATGATTACATAATCTGTATCTAAAAACTTTTTAAAAAGAGTGATCTTATCAAAACTTTAGCATAAAGTTTCTATTTGGTTCATGGGATCACCCTATAACTTTGAAAATACTGAACTAAACTCTATGTTTCCAGATGTTTTTGGTGTATAGCATCCTTCCTTGTTTATCAACCAACAAACATTGAGCTCTCTATATGTGTAAGGCAGTTAGCTAGATACTGGGAATTTAGTGGTGTCAGTCAGTTACAGATTGATAAATTTATAACTAAATGTAAAAGCCTTTAGTTTTTATGCTTTTGTAATTTTTTCACAGTAACAAACTCACAAATTAACAACAACAACAAGAACAACAATGTTGTTAGACAATGTGTCCTAAATTACAGTTTGCAAAAAATGGTCATATTTTTAAAGAATTTACATTACTTCTAAATAAAATAGAAAATTACCTGGAGGTACTATCAAAGAGTTTTAGTACATAATATTTATACATAGGAAGCTTTCAATAGTAGGGCTTGATACCATTTTAAAAATAAAACAATGGCAAGAGAAGTTTGGAAATGACTCAAACTATCATCTTTTTACTTTGCAATTACAAAAGCAAAGTGTGGCTATATGCATTCAGCAAGCATAAAACAATACAAAAGTATACAGAGTAAATAGTGAAGACCTCCTTCCCACTGGATTTCATTTATTTCAACTACTGCAAATGTGATTTGGGGATGGTGTCAAACATTTGTGAGCACAGTGCATTGACTTTACTACACAGCAGTAACCCTTCCTCAAATGACTCAATTTCAAATTGAGAAAATGAAATATAACTAGAACTTGAATCATATCTTTCTGTCCTTATGTTCACACTTATATTAGAACATAATTTTAGCAAATCTATTGGGGGTAGAAATTTATGCAAGAGGCAAATGTATAGAATCTTTAAGACTACCCCTTCCCTCTCTGCCTCCTACAGGAGGTGATATTGGGGAAGAACTCTTATGGAATCTTTACTTCATTTACTTCTGGGATCCTATCTTTAACTTACTGTCTGCTCTAAAAGCTGTTTTCACCTTAAAATCCTCAAGATTGAACTGTTGGCTTGGTCAGAAATCAGGTAAGTAAAACAAAGACTTAGGAAAATGTCCATCATGTAAAATAAACTATTAATTGAAAGGTAATTAATGCTACCATTCACACATTGATATAATTAAATGGATACATGATAACTGAATAAGTTACTTAATTTTCCCATTACTGTAGAAATTAAAGTATTAAAATTAAAAAGTCAGAGTCCCTGTGATATCATTATATGATAAATATTTGGAATATTTCCATCTATCAATAATGCCATCTGTCCTATCCAATACAAATGGACTACAACCCATATGGCTCCTTTCCCCATTGATTACTCTGATGAATGAGATAACAAAACCACTCATAAAACCATCATATTATATGACACTGTCATTAAAAAGATATGGGGAAAGGAAAAACACAAGATGATACTTAATTTGAAACTGTCAAGTCAATTTAGTGAAGTTTTAACAACCAACATTATGATCCTAAAAAGTATCAGCATGTTGAATAATATTACGTCTGTCTGTACTCTCCTAGCACCTTCAAAGAAAACCAAAGAACCAAAAAGTTTCTGGAAAGAGTATAATAGCTTATTATGATACATTCATATTACTAATTATTCTAGTAAGAATATACTCAAATATCTTTTCAGGCGTAGGTAATTAAGTTAAAAACACTCTTCTTTTGCTGTATAGAAAATTATAAAATGTTCATTTAGCTTCTGATAGCAAGTCATTTTTAAAGCAAAAACTAGATACATTCCTTATATTTTAGAATACTGGCCATAAACATCAACTCTGAAAAATGATCTTTCCCCAACTCATTTTCTTCTTAGCTATAAATGCATTCTCTTACAACAGCAAAATAATTACGATGATTCTGTAGCAAATTACTGTAAGCAGTACCTAAACTGACATTAACTAAGCAGGAAACTAAATACCACTAACTGCAATACTCAGACTTTCAGTTTGATATGGTAATTTGCATTACCTTTAGTTATAGAGTGGGTATGGTTGGCATGCTTAGAGATTACCTTTATTTTTCAAGATCTATAAAGATGACCAGTATTTACTTTGCCCCTTAGGCTCACTGAAAATACCGTACAATCTTTCCTTGGTGAAACTTTTTGAAAATTGGGACTTAACATCTGTGGATAAGTGAGAAGAAATACATAATGAATAAATATTTTTATTCTACATTAAAACTCAAGTTTAGCTTATATAATTTAAATTTTTATATCATCTTATTTTTAGCTTGCATTGAATACCAAATGAAGTCACTAGGGGCTGGGGGGGGTGGGAAATCTGTGAAATAGCTCAAATTCAAACGTGTCAGCCACAGCAAAAATAAAGTACAAATCCAGGAAATATTTTCCCTATCAATTGGAAGCTCAGATATTGGCGCTTTGGAGACTGCTGGATTCAGAGAAACAACAATTATTACTTTGTAATAACTAAAGTAAGAGGCAGCTAGTGCTGCCCATCGGCAAATTGCACCTTGTTATCAGCTGTAGAAGTGAGCAGGCTCCTTCATGGAAGACAAGGCATCTCCAAAGCAAAGTTTGCCAAATCAGTAACAGGCAGCATCTAAGGCAACACAGCCACCACTACAAGTATGAAAGCACGTAATTTTAAGAGAGATTTCAAATTTGGGATTATTATCTGTTGCTATACCAATGCAACATGATTTTAATTGTATCTCTGCATTCTAGTTTAGTATCTGGCGGTATGAGGCTTCTTATTCTTCACCCTCTCCTTCCCTATATCCATCTCTCTCCTCTAGTTTCTTCTTTTCAGCTTCCTCCAGGCTATTTTTGCCTGCTTGATTCCATATCTACTTCAGAATTGTTGTGTTAAGTGCATTCCCTAAAAGACTCGATTTTAATAAAATTAAGGATAAAAACTATTTAAAACCATGTATCTTTAAATCATTTCCATTCAGAAACATGGTGTTATCTTTTCAATTTTTTAAAGCTTCACCAACCATAAGTACTTATGGTTTTTTCATAGAGGTCCTGAAATTTCTTACAGTTTTTTGATGCTACCGTGCGTGTTGTCTTTTTCCTCCATTATCTTTTTAAATTGGTTACTGCTGATATTTAGAAGATTTTTTCATATTTCCTTTGCAACTAGCAATGTTATGAAGCTCTAAACTTACTAAAACTCCTGCTAGTTTAACTGGTTGTTCACATCTCATAGATTTATTAGGTAGATATTAATACCACAGCAAATAATGATGGCATTGCAATATAATTTTTAATATTAACAGAGAAAAAATTCTTGTATGTTCTTTCTAGAATAAATTCCAATCATCAGCTTAATCTATTATTTATTTTAAGTACCCATTACTTTCTGTTGATATAATAGTAAAATAATGGTACATTCTAAATTCAGTATATTTCAGAAATGGCTTTTGATGTCTATGGGATAACTAGGAGTTACAACCTCAAACCAGGGTACAGATCTCATTCTGAAAAACATCATCTCTGTTAAATATTTTAGAAGAGTGGGTAGAAAAGGCCCTGTTCAAATGTCTTTGGGGAAATAAGATAAAATATACCCCTAGTGAACAAAATATCAGAGATAAACCCCCATTTCCAGAAAGTACAGTATACCACATGGGCAGAAATGTTTCTAAGCAGAATATTTTTCAACATTTTCTGAGAGCTCTAAGCTGCTCTTGAATGAGTCTTAACTTATTGCTTTGGAGAATTAAGATAAAGTTAGTGATGACTATAACTTTCTATTAAGTAATTTCCTTTCTCAATTGTGCACAGCCACTTACGCAGCAGAACATAACAGTTCAATCAAATCTTATTATGCCAGATTTAGTTCAAAGCGTTATGAAATGCATAGAGAAAGACCTGATATTGTCTGAAGCAAACCTTTTCATAAATTGCTCTTTTGCAGACTAGCAATAAAATAGATACTGTAGGTACCTTTTTATATGTCCTTAAGTTCTTCTGCCAGGAATCCAGAGCAGTTGCAAAGAACTTGCTGCCTGTTATGTAACAGTGAGCCACAAGAATGTGGTGAGGTCCAGAGCCTCTATGCGTGGCCTCCAGAATTTTCAGGGTGTGGTTTAAGGACATGAAGCTTCTGCTTGTGTTCTACCAGTTTCACTGTGCAAGGTGTTAGTGCAATTTCCCTCGCAAGGTATGAGACTTCTCTAATGTAAACAGGAGAAGGAAATTAAGGTCTGAAACAGCAAAATACACTTCTCTCCTCATTCAAGCTATTTCTGACTTTTTACTCAAAAGGGAAAAGGAAAATAATAATAATAATAATAATAATAATAATAATACTCATTCTGGTGAGTTATTCTGAGGATTAGAAGTAATGTATAAAAAATATTTATTTTAAACTCTATAGTTTAGGTTCAGAGTGGCAATGGATACATGCCAGCCATTGTTATTATTTCTAAATTAAGACTTCAAACCTACTAGGTGTAGCTCTCAGAAATTAACCACTGTATTTGTTTTGCAGAGTGAAAATAAGATGAGGATAAGTAATCTCATACACTGTGCATTAAAAGAAAAAAAAAGCTCTTTGGGTATATGTGATTAGCACTTTAAAAATATTATATGTCTTAATGCCCTGGACACAGACATTATTAGGGTATTATTTATTCTTGAGAAACATCTGAAATAAGATTAAGAGAAAGACCTTGTTTTAATGTTGTGTGTCCCTCAAGGGTGGTACTGTGGTTCAGTGGGATGAGGGGCTGTGGTGTTTGGGTCCTGAAAGAGGGTTTTCAATATGTCTCTGTAAAGTTGAAAATGGATTTGCACCTTTCTGTTTCAGAGACTAAAGGCACAGTATTTTTGGCTCCTAACAGTTGATAGATAACATTTTTTTTTCTGTAGATCATTCTCTATAATTGGACATGAATTATATGAGACCTTTTTACAAAGCATCTGCTTCCTTTTTCTGTCGAGACATCTACTAGATCTTGCTCCAAAAGAGCAAGGAGGATAATAAAGGCTCTTAACTCTCTGATTTTCATAAAAATTCTGTGAATTTTTTTCACTACTGGAAAAAGTAAACATATGAACTGTTCAGTATATAGAGATGCCAAATGCAGAATGGTGTTGAGTAAAAACTTTTTTTTTCTTCCCCATTCCTGGGGTGTGCAATTTCTTTAATAGAGACTTTGCTGAACTTCCATCACAACTAAAAATTCCTCAGTATTAAAGCTCAGTGAAAAGAAATCTCAGTGCCTGGAAGACAAGGCAATCAAATCATGTGACAGTCCCATATGCAACTCCAAATCTGTCCTCATAACTGTCTGTAGAGCTCACAAAAGAGTCACACATGTAGCTATTGGAAGAATATCTTACACAATTTGGCACACAAGTTCTAAGATTAGCAGCTGAAGAGGGGGAGGAGGAAGAGAGGAACATAATAGATTAACTGACACCCATCCACTATCTTTCTAAATTGTTTGGAATGTTAAAAATATTATTTTGATCAATCTATATATACACCCTCAAATTTGAAAGAGAAATGCAAAGCATGTTGTGGTTGAAAGAACAAATGGTTTTTTTTTTTTTAAACACACACACACACACACACACACACACGCACACACACTATGAAGTATATGTCACTGAACAAGGGAGTCCAGCCAGCTCCCAAGTGGCATGATAACATGATGAAAAGCAATCCAGGATGCTGTGAATCAAAAAGGCATGGGTCTATTTTTAAAGAGGTCTGTGTCTCCCCACCCTGTTTGCCAAGTATAGTTTTTCTGGAGAAGTCCAACCTCCAAAGTAGGTGAGCTTCTAGATGTTCCAGGAGTTACCTACCCAGCATTGGACCGCCTTCTCCCTTTATAAGTCTTAGGCTTCTCCATACATTACCCATGTTAATCACTAGGCAAACAGAAGAGCTGTCCAACTAGTTCACTTCCCCTATTCTTGAACAGATTGTTTGAGACATAATATGAATACTAATTAATGATAAAATATCTGTGAGTGTTTTGAAATATGGACAAAGATAGCACTTTGAGACAGGCGCTCAGATAGAGCTTATGCAACAAGCCCCACTGGTCATATAAAGGGTCAGGGTGCAACTCAGAGATATGAGAGCAAAATTGGCAGAGTTCTTGGCTCCAATACAGTGGGAGACTGTGGACTACTTTTTTGTTTTGTTTTGTTTTTTGAAGGGGGTGTTTCATTTTCTTTTTAACCTTTCCCTCTGTTCAATTGGAAGAGTATAAAATAAAAACTCTCTTCAGAGACAAAGAGACAGAAAAGCAGTTAGAATTTTGTTAGAGGTCAACCAGAGTTGATAGAGGAATAAGACTCCAACATGTCTGACCCAGGAGTATGGGTCTGGGCTCTGCAGCAGAAGAGGTACAAGCAGATTGGGTCTGACCCAGTGCTCAGTGCCCAAGGCTGCCTCAGACTCTCAGATGCAAAGGCTGAGGAAAGTCATTTAAAAGAATATGGTCCTTCTTCAATTCTCATTTTACAAATAGTCTTCTTAAACTCATAGAAATGTACCCACAGAGATACAGGAAATATAATTTTCTGTTACAGGGAAAGCATATTATTAGATGCAATTATGAAGATGATTAAAATAATATCTTCTGTATTAAGAACCTGAGGTACTGCCAAAACATACTGTCTCCCCTCCATTCCTTCTAAAACTGAGTATTGTATTTTCTCCTTAAAACCCATGTAAGTTGCCCCATCTGGTCTCAGAAACTTTATCCTTTAACACAGTAGTCTTTGTATTCTCCTCTAATCCTCACACCTAACATGAATGCTTAAATAGTGCTTTATAATCTTAGGACTTCACCAATTGTAATTTGTTCTAATGGCAAAGAAAAGACAAGAGGGTTGTTTTTATATAAAATTTGGATTCTATATAATCCAAAATTAGATATAACAACAAAATAATTTATATTTGACCTTAGAGTTGTTTTTGAATTGAATTTTACCAATGGATGTATAAAGTATTAGAGAAATTCATTTGTCTCACTCAAACAAAAGACAATGTTTCATGAAAATCTGATGTGGGAAAGAATTAAAGTTGACCACAGTCTGTATTTCAGGTTCACTCAGTCCTTATCTGTCTGAGAATTAGATATGGATTCCTACACTTTCCTGGAAGTAGATAATACTTTCTAAGACACATTCAAGATTTGCCATGTTCCAAACCTTCTTGGAGGCATGAGAAATGATTAATTATTTGCATTTCAAAGGTTTCCCTGGAGTTCAACTAAATCTAGAAAGAAGAGAGATGTCAAGAAATATGTCATTATCAAATGAAATGCTGTTAATAGTAGTTGCCTAAAATGACAATAAAGTAAGTCCATAAAATTAAAAAAGGAAGATGCATAATAAAGACAATTCATTGTGGACATGAATTTTTACAGTACCACACATTTTTATGCTTGTGTATATTTATTCATATTTCTCTTCATATGTATTCATCTTTCCCTCCACCTCCACAGCACACCTGTTGTTAGTGTGTGAAAGGTACAACAAGAACTTCTTAAATACTTAGGAAAAAAAAGATATGAAAATGCCTTCTGAGTTAACTGGAAAAATATACACAGTGCTCTGGGGTGGGTCTTTTCCTCATGATTGATCGTTAGGGTTGGCTTGACTCCTTGCCTTGAGACTTAGCATTTCATACTGGGTCTCGGTTCCCCAAAGCCATCTCACCTAGGAGTTCTCACTTGGACCTCCCTTTATGTCACAGAGAGATCCAAGGCTAACTAAAACATCCACCTTTCTATCTTGGCCTTGTGCCTGAGATCCAAAACTAGGCTGACTTGGATCTCTGCTTACCTAGATGGTAAGACAGACAACATGCTTGAAGAAGACAAAGGGTGTGTCATCTAATTCTCTTGCGTGTTCCAAGTATTCTCATGTTGATGTCATGTTATTCAAGTAAATTCCAGCAGGGGTTTTGTCCTCAGAAGTGACAGCTAGCACACCAGTTTACATAGGAACACTGTGAATTCACCAAGAGTGCTATTAGAACTTTCGAGTTGGCTGGGTTTCTACCTTCTAAGTATATGAGGGTAAAATAGAATTTAAACCAGTTTTATAAATAGAGTTGACGTATAGAATCATTAGGAGCAAGAAGTGTGTAGGAAAGGATTTTTACCTTCTCACGTTCTGTTGCTTAGGCCCTAAAACTTGAATCTTTCTTGAATTCTTTTTTCATTTACTGCTCACTTTCTATCTGCCAGGAAATCCTGTCAGTTATACCTTCAAAATATATCCAGAATCCAACAACTTCTTACCAAGTTCCTTGTTACCATCCTGATCCAAGTCACTATCATTTTTCATATAGATTAGTGAGAGAATTTCTTAATTGGTCGATCTGCTTCTACCTTTGGGAAAGTCCATGCTCAAGCCAGTGCCCAAGTGATACTCTGAACATACAAGTCACATCCGCTCTGCTTAAAACCCTCTTGGCTTCCTATTTTACTCAGAGTAAAAGCCCAATTCCTTCCCCATGTCTATAAGGCCTGGCACAATTCCTGGCCATTTCCTTTGACCTCTCTGGCCTTGGCTTCTAGCATTCTCTTATAAATTGACCTTGCTGTGGTAACATTAATTTCCTCGGTACTTCTCAAACAAGCCTGAAACTTGAAAACTTCTATTTTTTCACATTCCCATTGGCTGTCTCCTTGGCCTGGAGTGCCCTATGCTGGTGACCTGCTTTGTTAAATCATTTAGTTCCTTCAGGTCTTTGCTCAACTGATGCCTTCTCAGCGGGCCCATCTGTGAGTACCCTATTTAATGTAACGGCCCCCTCTCCCCAGATCCTTACCTCCATTCTCCAACTCCCTTATCCAGTCTACTTTTTTGTCTTTCCCTTTAGCATGTAAGTTCCATGAGAAGCCAGTGCATAGTTAGGAGTGTTTGACAAATATTTGCTAAAAAAAAAATCCCTTTCAGAAGCAACACAGTGAATGATAAAGGAGGGCAATTTGCCAAGAACAAATACTAAAAATCATGGGAAACACTGTAAAATCTGAACAAAGAATAGGAATATCCCTCTACTTCCAATCAACTTATACAATTCCTTCATTTGAAATAAACCAAAAGGTTAAGGAAAAAGGTAATCCATAGCCTCATGCTTTATTTTAGATGAGCACAGAAAATAGGTAACAACTAGCAAAACACTATAGTTATTACTATAGAATAAGAGCCATTTATTATTAGAATAACTAATTGTATGATCAATAAGGGATTGACCTGGGCATGGTAAAAACAGTAAAATATGAAAATTTAATTAAAGATTGCATACCAAATATTAAGTGTCAACTGTGATCATCCCAAGGATAGTTGAATAAGAGTTTAACCTGATACTAATGGCTGAATTTTATTTAAAATTTCTAAACTTTATGTTAAGTAAGAGTATAAATTAGTGTTTCACTTCTATCTAGTTTGAGTGAAAATGAGTTCTGTAGAATCTGGGACATTATCTCCAACACCTAGCATGGGGGCTGTGACACCTAACAGGTACGCAGTAAATGCTTTTTAACTAATAGAGAATGCACAAATCCACATACTTTCTCTGTATGATTAATTCCCCTTGTTCCTTCTTTTTCTGTGTTAACTGTAGAGCTTCCAATAGCATCTCAGCACAGTGGGAAAGGCAATAAAATATCTGTTGTATCTTCCTGTCTCATATATAAGTAAAGGCAGTAAAACAGTGAGAATTGGCCAGCTTGCTCTTCTGAAAACTTAAATGATAAAACCATATTTTCTTTCAACCAGTAGGGTAACGGGCTCAAGATCAAGTGGGAGATGAGGCATCCCTCAATTTACCCAACAAGATTTCTAATCATTTTTTTCCTTTTATTGTTCACTTTCCAGTGAAGTTTCAGAATAGTGTTAAATAGATGGTCCAAAGTTTGAGAGAAGGATACAAACTTACTAGGATCAGATTCGTGTGGCAGATAGACTTTAGACTTTGGAGACCTAGGTTACGTGCGTTTGGATAAGTTACCATGTGAAACCAGTTTTCCTATCCATAAAATAACAATTCTGGTTCTTGAGAGGATGGTAGATATTGTATGTGGCATTCTCAGTACTTGGTAGACAAAATATAAATAGTAACTATTAATTTAATGTTGAATCATCAGAAAATCGTATGATCCCACAAAGCAAATGTTTTGGTAGGATATGCAATTGTTTTCTATATATACTTGGTAGCTTAATTACTCAAGAATTATGGTAGTAATTTTTTCCTTTGATTTGGACTCTCTATCTTCATATTTAATGCTATCGGTTTAGTCACATGGATGAATTACAACTTATTGCTTCTTATAACAGTCTGAGAAAGTATTAATTAATAATTTAAGAGTAGTGAAAAATTTGATTTAATGAGTTCTTAAATCATAACAAATTATTATTCTATCAAGGTTTACATTTATATGTAGCACAAAGTTAATTACGGCCATTTATTTATTTATTCAGTAAATTTTTACTGAATGCTTACATGTACCAAACACTAACTTTGCTGGGGATGCAATATAAAAATATATCACTCTACTCTGAAGGAACCACACTGGAGTGGGAAGATAGTTATGCCAACAGAGGGCCACTGAATCATTTAGAAGACCAGTAAAAAGGCATTGCAACAGTTTAATCAAGAGACAAATTGCTGAACTGGGGCAGTGGCAGTGAGTTGAAATGGAGAGTCCTTATATTTATTGATGATATTCAGTAACTAAAATGGATGGAATGTGATGTTTAGTGAGATGCATATTTAGGGAGGGCAGGATGTAAAGGAAAAAAATCTAGGCTGCTTACGGGATCCAGTTCGATTTAGAGTCACAAGTTGTAAAAGTGATGCATTAAACAAAACGTTCTCCTTAAAATGTAACTCATGGAATCATCAGTGATATTTGAATCAATAACAGGAAATGGAAGCAATAATGATGTTAAATTTAAGTAGAAGAGGACCAGTAGAAAAAAATAAAACGGAATGTTAACAAATGTAACTAGTTACATGATCACCATATAAATTCGGTGTAATGATTTATGATGATAAAAACCACTGGAACTACAGGCAGAAATTTTAGCTTACTGTTTTCATGAATAACCCTGAATTTTTGTTTTTCTTTTTTTTTTTTTCCAGCAAATATCCAATGTCTCAGGTCAGCAGCAGTGTATTTAAAAAGCATACTAATCTCCTTACTAAGGTGAGACTCAAATGTGCTTCCAACCCTCGGCTTAGAGGCTGGTGCCCCAGGGCCAATTCAGCACAAGTGTGCCCAACTAGTTCTAACTTGCTGCAATCACTTAGCAAGAGAAAAGTGTCTATTGCAAAAGGGATATAGTCACTGGATTGGTCTGCTCTTTAAAAAGCTATTTAGAGTTTGAAGTGCAAGCTGCTTGCTGAACAAAAATCCTCAGACACAATCAGCCACAGAATTTCAACCAGACCTCAAGTATTTCACAAAGAATGATGTATCATTTGTCCAAAGAGAATGAAACACCTGTTTCTAAGAGTGATTTAAGTCAATAAGGAATAAACTCAATCTTTGTTATGAATGCTTTCTGGTGTCTGAATGATTATTGCCCTTTCAGAGGGCAAAGTGCACAAAAGATTCTGTGACCTTGTGACTTGACAGTCAAATAACTACCATTATGCTCAGTCAATGTAAATAAGCATGGCTGACAATGTGCTAATTGGCTGCCTCTGGTCAGCCAAGTGTACTTTTGACCTTAATGAGAACCTAATCAATTAATACTTAAGGCAATAAAGACCTCTTGCTGATTAAGTAAGACAGAAATCATCTTTTTTCAACAGGATTAGAGCTGCAAAATGGCAAACTTTTAATATACGATAATCCTCTCTTCTCAGGACCCCTCTCATTTAGCTAATAGGGTGAGACTGAATTCTGAAATGTGAAATCTTTGATTCAATGATTTATGTGTAATAGCCTTCTTACAAAACAAACAAACTGTAATTCAGATATTAAAACCCTAACTTCTGGTATGCATCTGAATTATGTATTAATCAACTGACCATGGTCATAGAGTAGAAAAAACACACGTATTTTCTTAAAAAATGAAAGAGTCTGTATTAAGATTCTAGAGAAAACAATGAAATGTTATAGAATTGTTTTACTCAATTTGGGACTTTTCTGGGAACTCCGAAGATGCTAGTAGCTAGCATTTCAAGTACGTAGAGTATCCTTTTCAATTAAAAAGAAAAACATTACTATTGGCTTTCATGAAGATATGGAAATGCTCCTATAAGAAAAATTTCTTTACAAAAGAAATTGTCACTTTGAAGTCACAAAGTGAAGTCTTCTGTAACCTGATGGCTCTAAGGCAGCATCTCCTTAAATGCTCTCTACGCTAGATAAACAGTTTCTCTGCTGAAATGAGGCTGTAATTTGTAAGAGCCTCCAGAATTACTTTCTGTTTACAATGTATAATATCGGAGTTGGCAAAGAAACGCATTTATCATTTTTGGTTAAAAATGTATCTTTTGGACACAATGACTAAAAATTTACAATTCCTCTCCTTTAACATCATCCTCCTCCGAGAATCAGCTTTCCTGTTTAAAGCTTTGCAGCTCTTTTGGCTCAGATGATACATTTGAAAATGTATGTAATTTATATAGGAGAGGGGATACAGTTCCCTTAAAAATGGTGAAAAAGTAACAGCTGTGTATCTGCAATAACTTGATGCTTTTAATACAGATAAATATGCAAATATGTCATACTATTTTTAATGCACCATTTTACACAGTGTAGTGACTGAAAACAGCAAACATTCTGTGTATTTAGATTCATAATGAGAAATATGCACCATTCAAAACTAGAGTTATTGTCATGTTGTACCAAGTAATAAAAAAAATATGGTTTTGGATGGTAAATAAAACAGTGCTAAGGCATCACCAGAACACTGACAAAGCCCAGGATGATAGATGTGTAGACCTACTACCATGTCCTCAGTATTGTTGGAAGAACTACAAAGCACACCCATATTCCTCTACCGATGAGAAACCACAGAGATTAGCTAGTTGTATTTCTCAAATAATATGAACTGGTTGGTATCTAGTTGTATTTACCAACTAACAAGGCAATTTAACCTAGACTCTGGGTTTTGAAGACAAGTCTCATTAAGTTTCAAAAATTTAGATTAGTAATTTAGGTCGTTAAGTCAAATTATGTATTTTGTACAGAATAATATGAGAAATCCATCCCAGAGTTTCAATGAAATCCCACAGGCTCATTTTGACTTACTGTACTAAGCTTTCTCCCACTATTACCCACAATGACTTTCCCCCCACATTTATTATGAAAAATGTCCAACAGAGAAAAGTAGAGTCATAAAGTGAATATCTATGCCTACCACTGTTAATGTTTTACTACACTTGCTGTGTCATATATCTTTCCATCTTACCACCAATTTTTTTCTTTTAGATTTTGACTGCTTTTGTTTTTTTTTTTTTTTTAATATACCTCATTTCGGGGAGGCATTTTAAAAATTGTGTAAGTTTAGGGAGTTCCCACATAGCCCTCAAGCCTTTTTCCTTTGTTTTTGTTATTAACATTGTGGATTAGTGTACTATACTTGTTACAACTGATGAACCAATAATGATACATTATTATTGACTGAAGTCTATAGTTTACATTAGAGTTTTCCCTTGCTGCAACTTCTGTAGGTTTTGACAAGTGTATAATGACTGAGCCACCATTATAGTATCTTACAGAATAGTTTCACTGACCTAGAAATCCCCTGTGCTTCACCTCCATCTCATATTCATGCCTTCCCCGAGGGAGAAGAGTTAATGTTATTTTTGAAGAATGCCCCAGAGACAAAGTGTACTTCTCATTCTATCACATGATGGACTACATGCAGTGAACACAGCTTAGCAAAGGTGATGTTCCTTGATTATTTGAGTGAGGTAGTGTTTGTCAGATTTATTCATTGTAGAGTTACTCTTCACCCTGTCCCACTATTTTTTGGAAGGGTGTCACTAAGACCAGTATATACTTGAAGGTAGGGAATTATTTATAGCAGTATGGACTTGTGTATATTTATTTTATACTTGGGGTTTTGTTGCTATAATTTGTCCAGGTTTGGCCACTGGGGGCTTGTTTCTGATGGTTCCTTTGTCTACTTATTAGGTCCCTATCCTTTTGTTTTTTGAACACTTCTTGCTTTCTGAGAGTATTAGACACTCCAGGGTCACCTTGGATCCTCCTGCCTTAGCCAGAGATTCAGTTATTTCTTCATGGAATCATGATTCTTTTTATTGGAGAATGACATTTAAAAACTAAGATCTAGGTGCCATGTCATCACTTTCACTGGGATGTTACCACGATGACTTTTTTTTTTAAGATTTTATTATTTATTTGACAGACAGAGATCACAGGTAGCCAGAGAGGCTGGCAGAGAGAGAGGGGGAAGCAGGATCCCTGCTGAGCAGAGAGCCCAATGTAGGGCTCGATCCCAGGACCCTGAGATCATGACCTGGACCAAAGGCAGAGGCTTTAACCATTGAGCCACCCAGGCACCCCAATGATTTTTTTTTTTTTTAACTAAGAATACAATATGAGGAGACACAATTGAAAATTCAACTCTCCTTAAATTTAAGTACCTGAGAAAGTAAAGGAAGAAAACTACCATTAGTTGTTCCAGTTTATCTAATGTCTTAGAAAAAAAAACATACTACCTTCAATAATATTTTTATTTATGATTTTTCTCAGCCCTATTTAGACCTTTATGAAAACTGATTTATTTTTTTAAAATGACAGAAACATCAGGAGTAGTTATAAATACTCATGTATCTCTTCAGTTTTATGCTGTCTGGGCAAGACATATGAGATGTCTTTGTGTGGTGTGGTTGTAGCTGCTTTGGCTTTTAGCTAAAATATGGTCCCTTGGTATTTCTCTGTACTTCTCTCCTGCTGTACTTATGAATACTTTTCCTCAGTCTTTACGTGCATAAGGTAACCAAAATGAATTCATTCACTAGTCACACCTGACATTTGGGAGTGATAGTGAAGGTTCCTATATACACTTACAAAGGTAAAGAAAAGCATAGTACAATTATAGTTGTACAGATAGCCCTAACAGTGCCAACGTGATAGATTAGCAAAATGGTCTTACGTTTAGTGAAAAGAAAACTGTCCAGGGAATCAAAAAATGTAAGATATTCCTTATATATATGTGTGGGTGTATTTAACATGCTTCTGTTTAGAAGAAAAAACACCCAAACGTTGTAGAAATACAGAGCAAGGAAAATTCCCTGTAATCCCAATACTCACAGATCACCACTTCTAATCTTTCAGACCATTCCATTGCCCTCTTTTTATTTATATTCACCCATATTGGGTAATATTCTAAGACATTGTAAATACAAACAAATATATATGTAACTTTACATGAATGGGACCATATGATATATGCTGTGCTACTATAAGCTTTATTTATTGGTAAGAATGGAGATCTGTCCTTATCAATAAATGGGGATATATACATATATCAGCCATTTTAATTCTGTATAAAATGACAAGGTACTATTATGCAATTTTTTTTTCTTTTTCTTTGTTTTTAAAATATTTTATTTAGTTGAGGGAGAGAGAGGAGTGAGAGAGAGTGAGTATGAGCAGAGGGAGGGACAGAGAGTGAGAGAGAAGCAGACTCCCTGCTGAGTGGAGAGCCCAGTGAGTGCTCCGACCAAGCCCTAGGACCACAGGATCATGACCTGAGCCAAAGTTGGATGCTTAACTGACTGAGCCACCCAGGTGACCATCTATGACTTATTTCTTAACTTTCATACTGCCAGATATTTAAATTGCATCCAAATGTATTGTTAAAAAAATTATATAGAGACCAAATGTCCTTATTGGTCTCTGTCAGATTATCACCTTAGGATAAACTCCTATGAGTAGGATCAGAGAGCAAAAGAATATGGATATTTTAATCATGGATAAATATTGCTAAACTCTCCTTTGGAAAGACTGATCGATGCACACTCTCATCAGCAGACTACTCTCTTACGATCTTCTTGTTATCTCTGTTCCAGAGTTAAAACACTCTATGCTTAAGTAAGGATTTCTTACTTGTCCTGCATGAGAAGTCTTTCCTCAGCTCTGGAACCTCCTCACTCATGATCTCGGTGAGTATCCATCTTCCCATTCCTTCATTCTCTTCTTTCAGAGCACGAATGGACACCTCTTTCTATCTTTCATGTTTTTTAACGTGTTTCATACGATCCATGACTGAATGGAAAACAAAACACTTTTCCCTGGGAATTCAAACACACGGGTTTTCCCCTCAAATAAATCTGGAGCTGAAAATGATTGGTGTGGTCTTGGAAACCCTAAGCAGATTAATTTTATCTTTGTCTTGCTGGGCTGCATTCTGGAAAATCACATTAGCTCTATGTTCTGGTTTACTCATTCTCTGCTTGAATTGTGTCTAATCTGCTTGATCCATTCCCAGAATTTTTAATTTTAATAATCATTATTTCTGTGTCTTAAATGTTCAATTTTTAAAAGGAAATCTGCTTACTTTTATAGTCTCCTGTTTTTTCAAATACCTCATATTGTATATCTATAATTGAACATAGAAAGTTCCTCGGGTTCTAATGCTGTTATTTTCTTTTATCCCCCTCTTTTTTTAATTAACATATAATGTATTATTTGTTTTAGAGGTACAGGTCTGTGATTGATTGGTCTTATATAATACCCAGTGCTCATTACAACACATGTCCTCTCTAATGCCAATCACCTAGTTACCCCATCCCTCCTCCCTTTTTCCTCCAGCAACCCTCAGTTTGTTTCCTATGACAAGAGTCTCTTATGGTTTGTCTCTTTCTCTGGTTTCATCTTGCTTCTTTTTTTCCTCTCTTCCCCTATGATTCCCTGCCTTGTTTCTTAAATTCCACATATCAGTGAAATCATATGATAATTGTCTTTCCCTGATTGACTTATTTGGTTAGCATAATACCTTCTAGCTCTATCCACATCATTGCAAATATCAGATTTCATTCTTTTGATGGCTGTGTAATATTCCATTCTGCATATACATAGATACATATATACATATACATACATCACATCTTCTTCATCCATTCATCTGCCAATGGACATCTCAATTCTTTCCATAGTTTGACTATTGTGGACATTGTTGCTATAAACACTGGGGTGTATGTGCTCTTAATATCACTATGTTTGTATCCTTTGGATAAATACTGAGTAAAGCAACTGGTGGATCATAGGGTAGCTCTATATTCAACTTTTTGAGGAACCTCCACACTGTTTTCCACAGTGGCTGCACCAGATTACATTCCTACCAACAGTGAAGGAGTGTTCCCCTTTCTCTGTATCTGTCATTTCCTGCATCTGTCAGCATCTGTCATTTCCTGACTTGTTAATTTTAGCCATTCTGACTGATGTGAGTGGTATCTCATTGTGGTTTTGATTTGTATTTCCCTGATGCTGGGTGACGTTGAGCACTTTTTCATGTGTCTGTTGGCCATGTGGATGTCTTCTTTGGAGAAATGTCTGTTCATGTCTTCTGTCCACTCTTGATTGGATTTTTTGTTCTTGGGTGTTGGGTTTGATGAGTTCTTTATAGATTTTGGATACTAGCCCATGATCTGATATATAATTTGCAAATATCTTTTCCCATTCTGTTAGTTGTCTTTTGGTTTTGTCGACTACTTCCTTTGTTGTGCAAAAGCTTTTTATCTTGATGAGATCCCAATAGTTCATTTTTGCCTTTGTTTCCCTTGCCTTTGGAGACATGTCTAGCAAGAAGTTGCTGCAGCTGAGGTTGAAGAGGTTGCTGCCTGTGCTCTCCTCAAGGATTTTGATGGATTCCTGTCTCATGCTGAGGTCTTTCAACCATTTTGAGTCTTTTTTTGTGTATGGTGTAAGGAAATGGTCCAGCTTCATTCTTCTGCATGCACTGTCCAATATTCCCAACGCCATTTGTTGAAAGAGACTACATTTTCCATTGGATATTCTTCCCTGCTTTGTCGAAGATTAGTTGCTACTTTTTTTGTATTTATTTTTTGTTTGTTCATTTATTGTCCTAATAACTCTGATGACTCTTCTCTGCAGTGGTTTATTTCTTGATGTAGTCTGTTATTTCGGATGATGGACTCATGTTTGGCTTGACTTTATTTGTAGAGTTCCCATAAAGCCTGGGATCAGTGTGCATTTCTTCAAAGGAATTTAAGTTTAGTTCTGCCAGTTGTTCCACACTACCAATTTACTAATCCAGGACTACCTAAAGTTAACTTATCTGCTGAGGGTTTCTAGGAACACACTGATCATACAGTTTCAACACTAAATTTGTTTGAGGAAAAATCTATGTGTTTGTATTTCCAGGGGAATATGTTTTGTTTTCTCCTCAGAGGCTAAGGCAAGATAGACAATTCTTTGTTGTCTCCTTTTGTTGGTGAGCATATTTTTTTAGTTCATCCCTTTCATGGAGATTATAGCCCTTTGAGAGTGTTGGTTTATAGATAGCCTCAGTTTTTTTCTTTTCTTTAAACATTTATTTATTTGAGAGAGAGAGAGAGAGAGAATGCCCTCAGTGGGGAGGGGCAGAAGGAGAGTCTCCAGCAGACTCAACACTGAGCTTGAAGCCTGACGTGGCACTTGATCTCTGGTGCTCCCAGATAGGCCTCATTTCTTACTCTATATAGTTCCAAAGCACTGTCTTCTGTTCCTAAATGGCCAAGCACAAGTGTTTTGGTCACTATAATTAGCAAATAATTCCCACTGTTTTGTCTTCAGTTAATCAATTTCCTTTCTAGTTGTAAACCTAGAGGTTTCTTTACTTTCTTATGAGCTCTGTCACACAATATAAAGGATTTTTTCTTTCTTTCTTTTTTAATATGGCATATCTCATTAAAAAAATGGGGATTTTTTTCAGACTACCGATGGTTGCAAGAAATTTAGGATGCATAGTTAAGTGTGGATTTCAGATACACAAGGAATACTCTGTTAGTCTAAGTTTATCCCAAACATTGTAAGGACCACACCTATACTAAAAGATTATTCATTGTTAATCTGAAATTTAAATTTGATTGGACATTCCGTATTTTTATTTGCTTTATCTGACAACTCTAGAATCTAATCCGCAATCTTGCTGGAAATGGAAGTTTGGGTTATGGTTTTTTTGTTTGTTTGTTTTCTTTTTTTTTTTCAATTTATTTATTTTCAGAAAAACATTATTCATTATTTTTTCACCACACCCAGTGCTCCATGCAAGCCGTGCCCTCTATACTACCCACTACCTGGTACCCCAACCTCCCACCCCCCTGCCACTTCAAACCCCTCAGATTGTTTTTCAGAGTCCATAGTCTCTCATGGTTCACCTCCCCTTCCAATTTACCCAAATTCCCTACTCCTCTCTAACGCCCCTTCTCCTCCATGCTATTTGTTATGCTCCACAAATAAGTGAAACCATATGATAATTGACTCTCTGCTTGACTTATTTCACTCAGCATAATCTCTTCCAGTCCCGTCCATGTTGCTACAAAAGTTGGGTATTCATCCTTTCTGATGGAGGCACAATACTCCATAGTGTATATGGACCACATCTTCCTTATCCATTCATCCGTTGAAGGGCATCTTGGTTCTTTTCAAGTTTCACAGTTTGGCGACTGTGGCCATTGCTGCTATACACATTGGGGTACAGATGGCCCTTCTTTTCACGACATCTGTTATCTTTGGGGTAAATATCCAGGAGTGCAATTGCAGGGTCATAGGGAAGCTCTATTTTTAATTTCTTGAGGAATCTCCACACTGTTCTCCAAAGTGGCTGCACCAACTTGCATTCCCACCAACAGTGTAAGAGGGCTCCCCTTTCTCCACATCCTCTCCAACACATGTTGTTTCCTGATTTGTTAATTTTGGCCATTCTAACTGGTGTAAGGTGATATCTCAATGTGGTTTTAATTTGAATCTCCCTGAGGGCTAAT
This sequence comes from Neogale vison, assembly GCF_020171115.1. Taxonomy (NCBI): domain Eukaryota; kingdom Metazoa; phylum Chordata; class Mammalia; order Carnivora; family Mustelidae; genus Neogale; species Neogale vison. Next base: position 91,735,680 of record NC_058103.1, on the reverse strand, counting down.
GATGATGAACATTTTTTCATGTGTCTGATAGCCATTTGTATGTCTTGATTGGAGAAGTGTCTGTTCATATCTTCTGCCCATTTTTTGGTGTGTTTGCCTGTTTCGTGTGTGTTGAGTTTGAGGAGTTCATTATAGATCCTGGATATCAACCTTTTGTCTGTACTGTCATTTGCAAATATCTTCTCCCATTCCGTGGGTTGCCTCTTTGTTTTTTTGACTGTTTCCTTTGCTGTGCAGAAGCTTTTGATTTTGATGAAGTCCCAGAAGTTTATTTTCGCTTTTGTTTCCTTTGCCTTTGGAGACATATCTTGAAAGAAGTTGCTGTGGCTGATATCAAAGAGATTATTGCCTATGTTCTCCTCTAGGATTCTGATGGATTCCTGTCTCACGTTGAGGTCTTTTATCCATTTTGAGTTTATCTTTGTGTACGGTCTAAGAGAATAGTCGAGTTTCATTCTTCTACATATAGCTGTCCAGTTTTCCCAGCATCATTTATTGAAGAGACTGTCTTTTTTCCACTGTATATTTTTTCCTGTTTTGTCGAAGACTAATTGACCATAGAGTTGAGGGTCCATATCTGGGCTCTCTACTCTGTTCCACTGGTCTATGTGTCTGTTTTTATGCCAGTACCATGCTATCTTGGTGATCACAGCTTTGTAATAAAGCTTAAAATCAGGTAACGTGATGCCGCCAGCTTTATTTTTGTTTTTCAACATTTCCTTAGCGATTCGGGGTCTCTTCTGATTCCATACAAATTTTAGGATTATTTGCTCCAGCTCTTTGAAGAATGCCGGTGGAATTTTGATCGGAATGGCATTAAAAGTATAGATTGCTCTAGGCAGTATAGACATTTTAACAATTTATTCTTCCGATCCAAGAGCATGGAATGGTCTTCCATCTATTTGTGTCTTCTTCAATTTCTTTCATGAGTGTTCTGTAGTTCCTCAAGTACAGATCCTTTACCTCTTTGGTTAGGTTTATTCCCAGGTATCTTATGGTTCTTGGTGCTATAGTAAATGGAATCGACTCTCTAATTTCCCTTTCTGTATTTTCATTGTTAGTGTATAAGAAAGCCACTGATTTCTGCACATAGACTTTGTATCCTGCCACATTGCTGAATTGCTGTATGAGTTCTAGTAGTTTGGGGGTGGAGTCTTTTGGGTTTTCCATATAAAGAATCATGTCATCTGCGAAGAGAGAGAGTTTGACTTCTTCATTACCAATTTGGATACCTTTTATTTCTCTCTGTTGTCTGATTGCTGTTGCTAGGACTTCTAATACTATGTTGAACAAGAGTGGTGAAAGTGGGCATCCTTGTCTTGTTCCTGATCTCAATGGGAAGGCTGCAAGGTTTTTCCCATTGAGGATGATATTTGCTGTGGGTCTTTCATAGATAGATTTGATGAGGTTCAGGAATGTTCCCTCTATCCCTATACTTTGAAGCATTTTAATCAGGAATGGATGCTGGATTTTGTCAAATGTTTTAAGTACATTAAATTAAATTTGAGAGAATTAAACATGGGAGACATATATACATATACATTTGAGAATATGATTTTCTTAAATGTATCAATTTGGCTGATACATACAGTTTTAACCTGAAAATTCTAAAAACAATATTCCATTGTCTTTACATCTGTAATTTGAAAACTCTGAAATCCCTAAGCATTCCCATTTCCCTGCACTTTTTAAGTGATCTTCTTTCTAAATGTTTTTTTTTTTTTTATCCCTGAGGTTTAAACTATATATCTTGATATTGGCGATTCTTAAAAGCATTTTCTAAAGCAAACTGAATATTTTTGATCTATAGAGAGGATTTTTCTTCTTTCGGAGACTATTTTTTTGAATTTTTGTGGGTTTTATTTATTCTGTACCCTACCCCCTTACCCCTGCCAGCATATAATAACCATATGTTAGCTTTCCATTTTTCTTCACATCTACTTTGGTATTTTTAAGTGCTTAACTCTTCATGACTTCTTATTTTTGTGTGACTTTTCACAACCCTGTCCTCAATCCTGTCTGGGTTTTCTACATTACTGGGTCTCTTCTTTTCTGTTTTTAATACATTACATTTTTTTTTTCTTGTGGTGTTATTTTCCTCTCAATTTCTTTCTTTTGTTCCAACAGCTTCTTTTTCACTGATTCCATATATTATTCCTGTATTATTCCATATTGGATCTATTATTTCATAAAATTCAATTTTCTTGAGTGTGCAAAATAGCTGCAAAATTTTGATACCATTTTTGAAATGCATTTTCTTCCAAAGTACTCCCTCTCTCTGAATTTTATATGTTCTATTTTGCTGCTTCATTTTTTTTCTCATTTTAGTGGGAACAGAATTTATTTTATAGCTCTCATTTCTAAAGAGGGTCCTTCAATTCAAGCCTACCTTATTCCAAAATAGTATGGGTGTAGTCCCATTGCTTTTCCTTTCTTGAATGCCCAAGCACTCAGTTAGTTTTCTATTCAAACATATATAGTGGACATATGTCAATGGTCAGTATTATTTGTTTTGTGTCTCAGATATCCATGGGGCTGGGAAAAAGAGTGAGGAAATCCTGTTTTTGACAGCACTTCATTCAGCCTCCTCATACATCAGAATTCAGAGGTGGGTAAGTACTCTGTGCTTCACCTGTGATCCTGTTAGCATAACCCAGATACTTTCCTGTGTGGTTCATATGGTTTGACCACACATTTTTTTTTTCCCCTTGCCTCCCTGACTTTGTTGGCTGCTGCTTGCCATTCTTGATGAAGCACATTTATCCACAGAAATTATTCCCCTTTTCTCTCTTCTTTCCTCCTGGACCCAGAAGAGAAATGACCAAGCTCAGTTAGGGTGAGGGTTAGAGTTAGGATTAATTTTTGTTAATTTTTGGTGAATTCCACAGAAAAAAAATTTGTGCAACTTCCCCTATGTTGCCTGCCATTTTTCCTCTAATTGCCCATTTAAAACACACAGGCACGTGTGCGCACGCACACACACACATGTATCTTGGGAAAGTCAATTGACCTCTTTAGTCTCAACTTGTAAAATGAGGGGATAGTTAAATGACTAACAGGGTCCTGCTCATTTCCATGATGACATGAATAAAGTATGTTCACTATGAAGTCAACATATAAACAAAGAGCTGAATAAAAATATTGGTGCACTCTTACCTTGCCTAGTCTATAAGCAAAAATTAATTTACCCCATAGGCAGTATTCCTATTTAAGACTTCAAGTTTCCTTGCCTCAAAATTGGCCTTAGATACGTACACAGACTGTTCATTTGCAGTAACAGGAGGAAGGCAGATAGAATATTGAATGTGGAGCGGGAGGTTGTAGAAATTTTGCTCTGATTGCCTCCATTATCTCAGAGAATTAAGGTCATCATCAGGGAGTCAAGAGGTAGGAGGAGTTGTTGGAGGTCTGGTGATGAGAGGAGACACTGTGAACTAGTTATCAAGGAGTGTTGGGGAGTGAATGGATTAGAGAATATAGTAAGATTGCTGCATTAGCACAAAGGGCTCAGCTGGGGTACATGCTCACAGATTTAAAGTAGACAGTCAGTATAACAGTGTTTTTTCTTAGCCAAGTTTAGGTGCCCAGGTGCAGGTAAAGAGTGTGCAGTCAACAGGATTTAACTGGGGTTGGGTTTATGTCAGGTGAGTATAATGGAGGGAAGGGGAGGGAAAGGAGCAAGGAAGATGAGGGTGAATACATGGCGTGATCATAATGATGGGCCATTACATCTACCCAGGGAAACAAAGATAGGAAGGACAACGGGGAGCTAAGAAGGGAGGACAAAGGACTAAGAAGCATTAAGAGATGGCAGGTTTAATGATTATAGGTCCTAGTGGAATCAGAGAACTACAGGAAATAAACTAGACAGGTAGGAGGTGGCAAACAAAGAGTAAGTTGCTGGAAACAAGAAAATGGAGGGCTTGCTGTTATTAGTAAAATAATCCTCAGTGTATGACTATGAGGCTTGGTGTCTGTGGATGAAGAGTAGGTATTGAAAGGACTACCTTGACTATTTTGAAAGGTTATTGTAATCACCAAGAGCTGACAGAGAAACTGAAGTATATACATATAAGAAATGAGGAGAAATAATCTGAGGATATGTAGATGACTGAAATAAGAACTTCTACAGTATTTTTCTTCTATGGATTTGCAGAGATGAAAAATATTGACAGGTCCAGTGTTGAGCCAGTGTGGAAGAGCATGGCACAATATTTTCCTAGTCAGTCTGGCAATATTTATCTGTATTCTCATACATTCACTCAGCAATTCATTATGGGGAATTTGTCCTACATAAATTGTTGCAGAAGAATACAAAGACTTTTGTACAAGAATGTTCAAATGAAAAAATTTTTACAATAGCAAATAACTTGTAAATAACCTAAGTGTCCATAAATAATTGGTACAATAAATTATCATAAACTCACCAATGAAAAATCATACAACCATGAAAAAGAATGAAGAGGGTGGTACATGTACAGACATGAAACCATGTCCCTGGTACCTCATTAAGTGGCAGGGGGAGGGGAAGGTATAAAATGGTATACACAAAAGAAGTCCTTTTTGTTGTTGAAAGCAATTAAAAATTTTTTGGATTTTATAAACTTGTACGAGTTCTAAAATAAAAATTAGAGTTATTATAATACAAAATCAAGAAATAGTATTAGACTTCATCAGGGTTCCATGGACTACTCCAAAGACTTAAGAACTTGAGTTGGAGAATTAAGACAGTAGCAATTCAAAGTTCATCTCCAGCTGAACATGAGCTGCCCTTAAAGACAGACACAGAGGACTCATAGCCAATCTAAATTTATAGTAAGAACAGGAGATTAGTAGTTAACTATTAATTTCTTTCCTAACATGCACCTTTTTTCCTTCCTAATATTATTCTGAATGTCCAAACTCTGACATTTGGATTATATTGACTCCATTCATGGATTTAAGCCAAATTTAGTAATGGGCATGCAACACAGGCTTAAGCCAATAAACACTTTGCATTTCTATGGTCTTATCAACTGAAGTAGGATTAAGCATATGATCTAAACTGGATCAATGCAAACAATCCAGTATTTTTGCTGTGAGAATTGAGATATGGATTCCCTCATATCTATTTGTGCCCAGTGTGTGGAAATAGAAAGCTTGAACTGCAAAGGAATAAGGAGAGAAACTGGAACTGGTAGGAGGTCATATCACAATGGAGTAAACCCATAGGAAGTAGAGCTGAGAAATGGAACCTGATGGTATCGTGTGAATACCAGAGCATGAAGTAAGAGCTACTCAATTTCTGTATCCTGAAATCAAAATATTCATAACAGATACCAAGGAAAATGTAGATCTGAAGTTGGGCTCTATTTCTATCTCTGGTATCTGGGATACAACCTGTTGCAAACAATGTCAGTACTCTGCCCAGAAGCCCTTTTATTTTCTATTTCTATGCACTCATGTCCCTCTGGTGTGATGGCCACATCTTCCTGGGCCACTGGAACCATTTGGCTCACAAGTAACAGACAGCCTGGGAGTTTCCACTGACTTTCTAGTTCAGGGGTCAGGAAGTCCAGTTCCCTTGCCTGGGTTGGGACAACCCTATGGCATGATGTGTACTCCAGTGTCCACATGCTGGATATCTGCCCGAGTCTGCCCCATGCCAGGCTTCCTTTGTTTCTTGTCCTGCCCAGTTCTCCCAAATCACTTGCACGCAGATCTTCATTCAGGGTCTGATTCTAAGACAGTGCCCTCTCAATGGGTGTGCAAGGGTCAATCGTTGGCAGAAGAGGTCCAAATATGAGAACTAGGAGACGAGAAGTTTCTCTTTTGCCCAATTTGCACTGGCTCCAGAGAGAACAGAGAGAGCCATCTGCAGGGCAATTTCACAGACACTTCAATCACAGACGTAGTTTTGAGTGTGTATGTTCACCAGGATACACAATGTTTTAAAACTTCAAATTCATAAAAACCTAGAATTCCAGCTCTTAGCTTTTAGAATGGAGAATTATTTTTCAAATATTTGAATTCCTTGTACTGAGGTATCTGCTTACAACATTATTCTTTCCTACAGTGTGCTGTATCTGCTGTCCGGGCTGTAGGAAAATATACTGCTGTCACAGGATACTCAGCTTAGAAACTACTGATGGTTCCTTCAAAGTCTAATTTGTGGTATGAGTACTTTCTTAGTTAAAAAAGAAACAACCAAAAAACCACTGTGACTAATAGCATACTGAAATACCACCACTACATATGCTTATTTTAATGTGTGATTAGAGGGCATCAAAGAACTAAATGCTTTCTAATCTACTATTTATATAGAACCACACAGATTTCTGGCTTTAAGTTTTATGTTCTTAGTCTCATTATGTGTGTGTGTGTGTGTGTATGTGTGTGTATATGCATATGTATATATACACATACATATATATATATGTATGAAATGTCACTTATCTGATATTAAGTCAGCATTTTAGTATTCATGGAGAAATAATCATTTCATTTTATAAAGTTGATTTATAGGTCAAGATAAGTGGACAAGAAGTCAGAGGTTTCACACTGGATTATGGTGACATTTTTCAAACAGGGATAATTTGGGGTAGTTAAAAACCAGTAATTATAGGCCATGTAATCTCTTAAAGGAATTTGCCTTATTATAATCATATGTTAGGAAACCTTGAGTTTTGTTGATATTTGGGTATCTATGATTCTTATGTATTCTAAGGGTTATCTTCCCTGGATTTTGATGTCCTTTCTGTAGACCACCACTACTTATTAGCTGGTGTAATTTGATGAGTTTAGATAAATAATCAGTAGTTAAGAACTGTTGCTTTAATTAAAAAACATAAATTTAAATATAATTAAAATATAATTAAAAAATATAATCTGGAAGTCATTTAGTTACTAAGTAGCTTCCTGACCCGGATTCTTACATACTGCTTTCTGTGACACAGTTAATGTATTCTGATAAACTCCACCTGTAGTTCATAGTGGACAAAACTGATGGGTAGGTAATAAGTGGCTTACACAAATTGTATCATCTGGTGAGTTGTTGAGGACACTGGACCTGAGAATTCTGAAATTAATGGTTAAGGAGCTAAGAAAGTCTTATGGAGATTTAAATGAAATTCTATTTATAAGTAAGTGTAAGTATGTTTTACTCACCTCTGAATTTCACTACTAGAGAACATACTTCCAATTAAAAAAATGGAATTAGGCAAATTTTGGATTTAGGGCCCATAATGAATAATAAGAGAACGCACAACAATGACATGGGCCTTTGGGGTTAGTCCTGAATTAAAATCTAGGTTTTTTTTTTTCCTACTTTTAAGCTGTGTGCCCTGGGACTACCTACATAACAACCTCCTAAGTCTTATTTTGATGTTGTTGTTTTTTTTTTTTTAAAGATTTATTTATTTATTTATTGGGAGAAAGAGAGAGCAAACTGAATCATGATGAGGAGCAGAGGTTGAGGGAGAGAGAATGCTCAAGCAGACTTGCCACTGAGCCCAGAGCCCAATGCGAGGCTCAGTGCCAGGACCCCAAGATCATGAGCTGAGCCGAAATCAAGATTTGGATGCTTAAAAGACTGAACCCAGCAGTTATCCCTATTTTGGTGTTATTTTTAAAATGGGAATTAAAATATCTCTTGTGGAGGCTGATTGTGAGGCCTATGTGAGTTAATGCATGGAAAATACCAGATTTATAATTGGCCCTCAATAAATGATAGCTATCATTGTTGTTAGTAGCAGAAAACTCCCGAGATCAGAAAATTACTTATGGGTTGAAGGCTACTTTCAATCCATAGTGATACTAATCAAACTGGGATGGTTGGTAAGGATTTATGAATTGTTCACATGGCCTTCAACACAGTTGGCTTCTTTGTCATCATCCATAACATTCAAATCAATAGTAATTTTCAGTGCCTGTTATGTATATGGTATTGTTTAGGCACTAAGAGAATTCAAGAGATTATTGTCTCCAAATAGTTTATAAGCAAGTGGGGCAACAGATGAGCCTATGGCACCCTGTAAGACAAAATGTGATAAAAGTTTCAGGATTTTAAAGAAAGGGGAGATCAAAGAAGAACTGAAACAATTCATGGAAACCAATGAGAATGAAGACACTTCGGTCCCAAACCTATGGGATACAGCAAAGGCGGTCCTAAGGGGCTGATACCTGTTTTAAGAGTGACAGAGGAGGAAAATGGAGGGAAATTGCAACCACTACCATCTTTTATTATAACATTAATACATATGAGAAAGGGAAATCTTTGGTCGTGTAGCTAACAAATGGCAAAGGCAGCACTCAAACCCTATCCACCCAATCCCCACACTGATGCTTTCAAATTCTATGCTAACCACCATGTATGGTCTTAGACTGTCTTAGATGCTGCAGTTTTCATATTGTACACCGCGACCGATACCAGTTTTCTTGGGGTGGAATGGATACACTCAGTTGTCGTTTGGATGCTGGGGTTTTTCTATACAATCCCACTTTGATGATAATCCTAACTGAGATTTTCTCCATTTCTTGACTGGAAAGGCCAGCAAAGAAAGAGTGAGCATAAGCAGTAAATGAAATCCTGCTGTCAGGAGTCTGTGACAAGACTGACTTCCCGCTTAAAAAATCATTTCATTGTCAGTAGCTGCCTCTCCTCACTACTGGACAACACTTTATTAAGACATTTCAACAATTAGCTATGCAAATGAGAACCACCTTTAGCAGCAGATATTATTGAAAACAGAGCCATTTGGGGAACATATTCCCAGATTTGCAACTCAGTAATGAGAGTATTTTGGACAAACTTGCTCATATTTCTGTGGCTCACTTTATCTCCTTGGGTATTTGGGAACAGAAAATGTTGCCTATCCAGTTCTGTCATTTAATTCCTTTCCATCTTGCATCATTACTTACATAATAATTTTATTTGACTTACCAGTGTAAAAGCTACTTCAATACAGCAGTTAGAGTAGTATCTTGCACATGACCAATAATTATTAGATGAATGATTCATAAAACCGAAACATTTCCAGTGAATGTTTGATGCTCAAAAACAAAACAAAACAAAACAAAACTCCAAGCAGTACTGGATTATAATTCAGCACAGTGATGGAAGCTTTAAAGAGTAAACACTTTTTAGCTTTAAGCTCCTTGAAGGCAGAAGCTATAAACAAATGTCAAATATTTTTATGTTCAGATAAGAGTGGGATATAACAAATGATGCTTAATTAATGATTTTGAATCAATATAAAATGAGAATGATGCACAGTGCAATCAACATTTTTTTAAAAATTCCAAACTATCTGCTTTTTATGGCATTTTGCCCCCTTTCCATTTTTCCCTCCCCTCTGGGAACTAGAAGAACCCCTGGAATGACCTCTTTAAATGCTAAGCTTTCTCTATTGCACTTCAGTGTGAAATCTTTTTCTCCTTCTGAGAGCTGGAGGGAGCTTCCTGGATGATTGATTGGTGAGGTGTCCCCTGGACACACTGGTGCAAACACCATGCAGCCACTGATTGATGTGCTCGCTCTTTCACGAACACATTCATTTTCTCTTCTCTAACTCACACAATTTATTCATCCCATGATGCATTTATGCATCCATTATCACTGTCTTTCAATTTTTAAGCAGGTGAAGAGATGAAAAGTTAACACTTATAAGGTTATAAGGCTTATAAAGCAGGCTTGTCTTAAGTAAAAAAATCTATCTTCCCATATATCTAGAAGAATATTTTCTGAAGGGTTTCTTTTAGTCTGATCAGCTACAAATTTAGAACAACTTTGAGAAGGAGGGATGAAGTTCTCAGCTTCTGCTACATACTTGGGTTGAGTTGGCTACTAACACCAGGGCTAAAAGAGGGATCAGAAGATCAAAATTCCAGTTGGGGGCCTATCATTGCTTGTGAGTTTGGGAACGTTAATTATACTTCTTGGAGTTCAGCTTCCTTATCTATACAATGTGAAGAATGAACTAGAGCTTGGAACTTTGAAGGCTTCTTCTAGTTAGAGTGTGCAATGATTCTGTAACCGCCACTGACAGGTAGTGACATCATGAAGAAATCTGACACTCAGGAGAAATTTAAACCACAGTCATTACACTTTCTGGGTGGGGCTAATCATGGTATATTCTGTTAATGTGATTTAAATATGAACAACATGCCTGCTCTGGAGAAATAGGAATAATTTATAAAAGAATCCATCACACAACTCAAGATTGTATAAAACCAGAAAAAATTCCCCAATCCACACATAGTTTAGGAGCACACAGTAATCTTGTAAGCATTTCTGGGTAACTGTTTTTATCCTGGGGTAAAGAAGAGGGATTATGAGGGAAAGCAGAAATTTAGTTTAAAAATTGGTTAGCCTTTGGGTTTACAAAAGAGAGAAAGCCTTATCTGTACAAGATAAGGTTGCTTTTATTTTCCAAGAAGACTTATTTCCATATGGCTTATCACTTCAGTGAACTGCAAAACAGTCCTTTCAAATCAACCAAATCAATACGTTTTAACTTTCATGAAATTAAGCATTTTGAAATGTCTTAACCCAAGAGTCTCCCACAACAACATAATTTACAGTGTTATCTCTAAGAAATTATAATCACAGAAGATTTAAGGAATATAATGCAGGACATTCTGAAGCAAATACTGAAAGCATCTGAGAGAGAAGTTTCATTAGCAGGTCAAACCACAGTGGTGAACTTTTATTCATTCATTAATTCAGATGATATTGGTTGAGCAGTTAATTGTCAGGTGCAATCTTTTGTTTATTTTGTTCATCTATATATCCTTTCCAAAGATGACACGTAGATGATAATTTGTACTTTGTGATACCAGCTACCACTACCCAACCCGTTTCTCTGTCAGTGTCTCCCTTTTGAATAGTATTTTTCTTCAAAGCTCTGCCTGCCTTTTACTGAGCAATGGGATTACTGCCAGACCGCAGTAAGCAATTTGTTCATCCTTGGAGAGCACATTTGCACTACCCCATGATACAGGCATTTAAACGATTTTATTCGTTCACCTGTGTTGAACATTAAGGGGGTAAATTTTCAGTCCAGGGATTTGGCTTTAAAACTCCAATTGATGTTAATGAGAATTTGTAATGAGCCCCTTCTTCTTAATTAGTGGCACCATACCTGTGACTGTAGGAGGCATGGCTTAGACGTGGGGAGCTTAACGAGGTGATAACAAGGAGAAAATGTTTAAGCCTGGATTTTGGCCTGGTCCATACTTTACTATGCAAACATACTTTAGGAGCTCATGCTTTAAAGTAAATTTATTACCTGGCTTTTATGGCTGTGTAGACCTTCCCTAAGAACAATCTGTCTTTTCTATAAAAATACTCTTGTTCCATAGAAAAAGAGTGACACAGAAGAAGCTAAATCAAAGGATGAAAGAATAGGATCAGATTTCCCCTCCTCGTTCATGTAGAGAAAATTTGATGTTGAAACAAACTGTCTCTTGCTGTTTTGTTCGCCTCGATTAAGGAATACCACTGCTTATAAAACTCTTTCCACACTGAGGGGGAAAATTCTCTTCTTTAGGTAAACTGAAACGCCACATATCATTCAGGATATTACAGGGATGATTTAAGGAAATAAGAATCTGACTTTTATAGCATTGTACCTTGAATATTATCTGATCATTACGGTATGTGGGTAAAAACACAAGTTTTGATCTTGCAAATTCTACCCACTTGAGCTGTTTCTTACTGCTACAGCACATGACCTAATCCAGAAAGAATAAAATAATCGCAGAATAATAAAATTTTCACTGTACCTAGCAAAGGACATAAAAGTTGGATTATTGATTTTGTTTGAATGATGTGCTGTAATTTCATACGCCAACAGAGTGGAGCACAAATCCTGGCCTGCCAGCTTTCATTACTGGAATTCACTTTCTCACCACCAAGTTACTTCTACCGAGTCACAAAATAAATCTGGATTTCTCAACTTACTGAAAATGAATCTCTTTAGCCCCAGGTAATTAATAGGAATTTGAGGACTATAGATCTGCTTCATTTGGGAGAGGAGGGGAAATACCTGAATGGGGGTCTGTAACTATTTCTCTAGCTTGCAATTATCCCCATGCCAAAGATACAGTAACATGCGTACAATTTCCAAGTCCTTTCCAACTCCTATCTCTTTGCCTCCTTGACATATTGTTTTTGGTGCTTTCTGCTGGTTTCACTGTGCTAGTTTAAAATAGTTTAAAGTAATGGTAAAAGCAAAAAAACTATGCATCAAAAAACTGAAATAAAACCAGGTAGATGGCAATGTGGCCAGATTTGATCATTGTATGCACCATTTGGCTTTAGCTGTCATACATTCATAGAGCCATACCTATCTGAGAGTTAAATTGTACTGATTTTTAAGAGGAAAGGTGTGGACGACAGTATAAAATCAATGGTAAATGGTGCATAGGGCCTGCTAACATGTCAGTTTGTCCATGATGCAATCCTTATGTACAAAAAAAATTAGAAATCCATGTGTAACTAAAGGCATATACCATGCAAGTGACAAACTATCTCTGATTTATTTAAATGGCAAGAATTTTGTAACACAGGCAATATATACCAATGAAATTAGAATTTTACCCAGTCAGGAGGAGCTATGTATCTAATTCCCAATAATAGTTATATAATTAAAGGACAAGTAGTACTTAAAGCTTTATGCATTATAGTTTTCCTTCTGTACTCTAATAATATCAAATGAAAATATGTCTCAAGTATCAGAGTTAACAATGAATAAAGATGGCAAGCTTACAGAACTAGAGGAAACTGCAGAATTATATTACAGAATTCCAGACCTTTGGGATATTTTGTAATTACTTGGAGAAAAAGTGGCCCATATTAAGAAAAGTCTAATATAAGGCTCAACAAATTAGGATTTTATTGAAAAATGAGATGGTCTATGTATTTTCAGGGACTATAATCCCTCAACTTGTTCCTTGAGAAAGCAGCCTTTTATGAACTATATTCATTCCTGTAGATAAAATTAATCTGCAATTTGGAGAATATTTGGCATATTACAGGGAATTAGATTTAAAAAAACTGGTGATGAAAGAAAAAAATTTGAATAGAAGAAAAATATCTAGATTGGAAAATGTTAGATATTTAGATTAGAACAGGTTTAGGAATGAGAGAGTTTTCATGGTCACCTTCCCTTTTGAAAGCATAAATTCCTTTCCTAAAAAAAATTAAAAAAAGAAATCTTAGAAATACTTGAAAAAATGCATGGTATAAATCTTCATTCCTGGGGGTAACAAAGGCATGGATAAATTATTTTATGTAAAAATTCTTTATGGTGGAATGAATAATTATTAAAACTTTTAAGACCTTCCACAGTCTTTATATTGGTTATTTTTTACTTCTTGTCTCCTTGCAGGACAGATTTATAATCTTGGTATTGCTTAAATAGGGTAGAGAGGAGAATGTAATATGCTGCTCCAATTTGGGAGTTAAGAACAACTTTAAAAAATAGCGTATTAGCTCTGAATTTGGAGCTGATAATGTCCTTTCTGCTATCACTTACGTTTGTGTGATATGCTAGGGAATGGGGAAAACTGGCACAACATGAAATTAGATTAGAATACTTATAAGCAGAACATGAGGTAATAGGAAGAACAGTCAACTAATGTCTGATAAAATTTTATAAGATATAATCTAGTGGTTTAACATCGCCATAAGGCTAGAACAGGACTCCTGGGTCTTGAAACAGAAGGCCAGGCCAAAAAGTGGTTCCGTAAAAGGGAAAAGAGGCTTAAGGTTAAAACACAAGGCGTCAAATATCCTCACCACGGTGTGAGGTGTTGTGAATATCAGACATTTGATAATCATCAAACTAAAAGTTTGGGTTTATTCTTCCACTAAGTTTGTAACATGGCAGTTCAAATCTATGTGGGAGGCCAATACAATCTCAGTGTTTTAAACGTACAAGTAACACATTATGCAAAAGTTCCTACGTGGCGTTTTATAATTAACAATGATGAATATTGTTTGAATTTCTATTTCAGAATGAAGTTAGAGGAACGGTGTCTCATGTATTATATATCTTCACCATTCACTAGGCACTTACTATGCATCAGAAGTCGGGAAGGGCCTGGAAATACAAAGACAGACAAGCTCCAGGATCCAAGAAACTCAGAATGAGAAAGGAGAAGAGGAAAGAGAAGGAAAGCATGGCCATAACAAACACAATAAAATATTAGAAGTGTTTTAGCAGAGCCACATGTAAAACCGTGTGAGCATGCAGATAAGGAGGCAATTTTTCACTACAGTTTTTAACTTTGTATATGGCATTTTACATTGAATTTTTAGGTGTATATTCCCATATACCTCCAGTAAGTTAGTGAGTTAGTCACTTTTGATTTGTACTACTAGTAGTTTTCACGAGTTGTATCAAGTAATCTACATAGGTATTCAATTAGTCTTCCTTGAGAAGAAGATTAGAGCTCTAAAACTGACCGCAGGCTGGGGCAAATGGAAGTTTCTTTTTGAAAAACACAGTCTCTATTTATGCAATTAAATTAAGTCTTGATTTTCACACCTCCCAAACTAGATGTACCAGTCTTATCCTTTGTTCCTCTATTTTTCTTTTCCTCTCTCCCAATGAATCAGTTGTGGACTTTCACCAGTTCTGCCTCAGAAAAGCCTCTTTCATCTCCGTATGTCCTCTCCCTCCCCACAGCCACTGCCTCAGTCCAGACTCAAACAATGTTTTCCTGCCTCCCTCCTCTTTGTCAAGTTTCATTTCTAAAAAACAAGGCTGATCATGTCATTCTCATACATAAAAATTCTCTATCCGCTTTGTTGTCTGCAGGATACAACTCAAACTTCTGAATGTGGATACAAAATCCTTCATACTTGGGCTCCAATCTACCCTGTCAGCTTGCCACACACACTTGGTACAATCAAGATCTTATACTTATCCTCATTCCCCAGATTCTTTAGTCTCCTTCACAGAAGGTAAAACTGGTCTCTCTTTCTCTCTCTGGAATATCCCTTCTTCTCTGGCAGTTTCTGAGACATCTGGTAGCTTGTCAGCTACCAACTAAAAGCTTTGGGGTTTCCTAGAGCTGGCAAGAGACTCTCTGTCATCAGCACTCCATAGAGCTTCAGTTATTAACTTTGAAACTGCCCTTCCCATTTTGTTCCATAATTTACTAGCTTACATGTCTCCTTCTCCCTGTTTCTACCTTAACCTATTGACTCATAACATCTCTAGTTCCAACCCCACACCTTATATAAAGTTTACTACATGAATACGTCCAGAAAATCAAAGCCAATAAAACTATGGCACTGGTCTCAATAATAAAACTAACAATATTACAATTAGTAAATAATGTCGATGGCAAATAGTTACATAACACAATGTGACAGGCACTACTCTCAATGTTTTGCATATATTAGCTCATTTAATCCTCATGCCAATGTTACTAGTATGATCTCCATTTATAGAAGAAGAAATTGAACCACAGAGAAATTAAACAGTTTGCCCAAAGGTGTTTAAGCATCCCCCAATTTCCATGAAAGATATTCACTGGCTTTAAAAGAAACAAACATATAAACGTATTTAAAAAAAAAAGGTTTTGTGTTCAAAGTATTTTTTGGAAATCCTGGGTTAAGTAGAGATAAACAAGTTTCTTTAGGACAGGACTCTGAGGAGTCTTTACTCCGCCAACAAGCACTGTGACACTCTAAGTGGATTAAGGGCATATATGACTTGATTCTCTAGACACAGCCTTTTGTTGGCCAAGCATCTCGTGGAACTAGTGATCTAAGAAATACACTTTGAAAAACACTGCTGGAGGGTTATAGAAGGTGACACAATAAAATCTGTTATTAATTAATACTTGCATGTCTCTTTCTCTTCCTCTCCTTCCCTGATCCCAAGATAGATCTTAAGTTCTATGGTCCTGCCCAAGGTTAGAGGTGAACAAATAAACTGTCAAAGACAGTAGTTAATTTCCTTTACTGGTGTCAAGTATAGTTCTTAAACTATAGCACATAGTTTTTTATACAATGGCTAGAAAACTTCAGTGACTTTCTGTGTCTAGTTGAGGACTGTACATTACAATTGTATCAACCTTCCATTGAGCTTCTATGTGTTTCTAAAGGCAGCAAGCAAAATGTGTACAAGGTAGAAATAAAGAGACCTGGCTCTGCTTTGACTAGCTGTGAGGTCTTACTCCGTGCCTCAGTTTCTTTATCTGTATATGAAGGATATTTGAGTAGCAATCTCTCAAGAACCACTTAATTCTAAAAGTCAAACACAAGCATATTGCTCCTCCAAATTCACTGAAGCAGAGAACAGAAAAATATTAACTAAATATCTAAACTACATCAGTGGGAGTTCCCCCCCCCCATATTATAAAGAAACTTCTGTCGATGAAATTAAATATAAATAGTATGTCGTGGAAAGCATCATCAGGAGAAGTGACGAACAGGAGGTAAAAGGAATAAAATTTTTACTGCTTCCTTGGTAGAGATAGTTTTTTAGGCTAGAGAAATGGCAGATTCTTATATTCTGGTGTACAGGAACCGTATGAATAAAACATGGCTGTGCAAATGAACTCGCAACCTTATTCCAAAGCACCATTCGGGAATAATACGTTTAATGTCTCATCAACTTCCCCAGAAAAGTGAGAGTAAACCTGTGCACACAGACAAAACAACCATAACAAAAACCAAGGTAGAAATAAATCTGCTATGGGGAACAGATTTGATCGACATTTGAAGGTTTTCAAAACTCCAAGTAATATGCTACTCACTTAAAAAAATTCCCACATTTCTGCTTTCTCCCATCATTCTATGCCTTAAGATTCATCTGTCAACTTTGATGCATCTTTTTAAGTACCCCTCCAAGCCTAAAAATCCAGACCACAGCAGAGCCCTCTTTGCTTTGAAACGAGCTGATCAATCCATAGATCATTTACCTGCAAGGATTATTGGGCGAAGCTAAAGCAGCACATCAACCAGCAGCATCTGAGGGCTGAGGCGGCAGAACGTCAACAACAAATTGTCATTGGCATTCCATTTATGAACCTTCAAACGGCATCAGATCTTTTCCATGGGAAACCAGATCAGGTCAGACTAGAGCTGAATATTTCTTAACAAGCTAACCATCAAAAGGATTTACGTTTCGAATAAAAAGGCTATCATTTGTTGATTTGAATATCAAAGGGATCCACTGCAAACTCCCAGTCTAGAAAAACCTCCCTAAGCTACACTAGACAGGTGTTTAATAATCTATTATTAAGGCACTATTTTAGGTTACTCAGAATTATAAAAAATAGCTGTAACTGTGAAGCTGCAAATGGGACCGCACAAAGAAATGAATGCTATTAACATACTATTAACAATTCAAAAGAATGAGTTGACATACCAATCAAACTTGTTAATTGACTGTCAATGGCCTGTCCCTGAATATACAACATGACTGCATTATAGATTTCAAATGCTGACAGGAAGACAGTTCCATTTGCATTAACTTCATAAACTGATCAACAACCAAACTGCCACATACATTTATAATGGGAAGCTGAATCATTTCAATATTCATGGAGCTCTGTAATTGTAAATTAGGTACTGGCAAACAATACAATACTGTACATACTCTAAAATATCCTAAATTTCATTGACCTACTTTCATTCTGACTTTAAAAGACAGAAAAAAAAGTTTCATCTTGAAGTGATCATTACTTTATTTTATGGTTTGCGCCTTGGGCAACATTTGTTTGCAACCCAATTTGCAGCTGTGGTTTACAGTTGCACTCCAGAAGCATCAGCAGTCTAGAAAATACCAGGTGTAAAAGGTGATGCGCAAGTGTTCTTGCCTTACTGGGGGGCTTTGAATACAGAAATCTGAGACAAGATGGTATCAGTTCCTTTGGTGACAACCAAATGACCCATTATGACAAGATGTTTAGCAAAGAAACATGAACATAATGAAAAGAAGGTTATGTATCAGTCCTGCACTGGGGCTTCCTCAATTCTACTTAAATGAGACCTGCTCTTCTGAACCATACTTCAAAATCTTCAATCATCCGTCAGTTTGGGAATCAATAGAGTAACAGTGAAGATGAATGAGTGCTAAAGATTATGGCTAACAGAGGCTTCATGAGAAATGATCTGAAATTCAATAGTTATCACATGGAAATACTCCTTTCAAATGCTTCTATGATCTCTTGAAGAATTAACACTGATTTCTTTGAAAAGCTGTTTCCCCCAGAGTAAATACTACTTTTGTCTCTAATATTTTTGATGATTATCTATGCATGACTTCTCCAGCCACTGGAGGTTGCTCAAAGTTTGTAGAGCAGTCCTGGAGAATCTGAATGTGTCCTCACACTTGTGGGTGGGCCAATTTACTCTCATTAGCTTCAGTAAAAAGTTATTAAGATTTTTTTTGTTGACTTTCCCAATCATTGCCTATTGCTAAATAATTAACCAAATGAGTTTATTGGTTGAATGGACATACTCCTAAATCATGTGAATGTTACCCTGAGAGGATTACTCATCTTATCAGTTAAGATTTTAAAAATCTTTTTGCAAGTAAGCGATAATAAATACTACATAAAAGTAAATGACATATGCACACAATAAATATGTGTGTATAAAGCATATACATTTATATAAATATTTATATATTATCTATAATATACAATGTATATGCTTACTTACATTTATACCTATAAATGTATATAATGCAAATACATATATTTATTGTAATATGTACACACTATATATATTTAATAAACTTTTTATTTTATAGTAGTTTTAGATTTACAGAAAAGATGCACAAGATGGTATAGTGTATATAACCTGCATCCTGTTTCCCTTATTTTTAACATCGTACATTATCATGGTACATTTGTCACAACTAGTGTACTGATACTGATAACATTATTATTAAGTAAACTCCATATTTTATTTGGATTTCCTTAGTTTTTAGCTAATGTTCTTTTTCTGCTGCAGGATCTCATCCAGGAAACTGCATATAGTCAACCGGTCTCCTTTAGCTACTTTAACTGGTGACAGTTTCTCAAACTTTCCTTGTTTTTGATCAACTTGACAGTTTCAGGTAGTTCTTTTCAGGTATTTTATAAATTATTCTTTGATTTAGGTTGGTCTGATTTTTTCTCATGGTTATACTGGGGTTATGGGTTTTGGGGAGGAAGACCACAGAAGTAAAGTATCATTCTCAATACATGATATATTTTTCTCTTTGAATGTCCTCAGGATATTAACTATACTTAAAATATAATATTTTGTTTATTTAGAAATAAAAGGCAAGTTATTTAATCATCAGTAATAATATACAAAGGAGGTTGTGTGGCTATAACAGGAAGGTGTTCCTTTACTAATTAATAGCATAGCAGATGTCAAGCTATGGGTTCTCTGTAGGTTTTGGCCATGTCTGGACATGTCTGCAGTACTGGTAGTTTGGGTCCATCGGGGTTGCATTCACAAGAGAGGGAGTCAGGAGGGTAGACACAGGAGTGGAAGAAGACAACATCCTGATCAAGGAGAAAAGAGAAAATTTTTTGAGTCTGGCTCAGGGTCATTGGACAAGCTTGTGTGTAGGGCAGGGGGGAACAGGAATAGTGGTGATCTTGACCACATCATTTTCAAATTAGAAGGCAAGAAATATATATCAAGAGCATAAAGAAATATTAAAAAGAGTTGGTTAATAGACATTAGAGGCAGTGGTGCCAGCTACCTCAGCACTGATAGAAGGTCAGTGGTTTGGTAGTGATAAGGAGGAGTGTTAGTGACTTGGGAAAAGAATAAACTTTAGTGCCATTATTTAGTGTCAGAAATGACATGGGCAGGTATCACCCTTAAAGATGATATCAGTATGGCAAATGAGGAAAGGAAGATAAACTGGAGATGCTTTGTAAATAGCCAAAGGTATTAGTTTTTCATATTTATGTAAACTTTTTCTTAAGAATATGTAACGTCTTTGGGAAAAGTCATAGGGCTGGATTTTTCTCAGACAGCGTACAGCATCTCATCAGAGATACACCAGATTAGACAGTTTTTTACCTATGGGCCTGACCTATAGCCCTTTACATTTTCTTTGAGTTTCTATAAGCATGAAATGGGATCTGACCTACTTCAAAAAGTTGTTCTGAAACTTTGTAGATGTGAAAGTGATTTGCAAAGTATAACAGGTTCTTTAAGTAGGCTCCTTTGGGTTACATGCAACTGAGGTTTAAGAAGTGGGGATTTATGTAGGAATCTAAGGGACACGATAGGAAATAAAACCTCAAAAAAAGTCCTCGTGAGCACTGGAACTAAACTCTTGTGGATGGAGGGTGGTTCTTAACAACCAGAGTAGCAGTTGCTCAGGAATCTCCATTCTAATGTTCAAATGAAATTATTGTGATCTTCTAGGGGTCAGCTTTTCCTGTGTTAGTGTTCTCTCACTCGTTCTATAATTACAACACATCTGTTGATTGACTTGTGGCACTCCTAAACAATTTCAGTGTTAGCCTTAGATCATAAAGGAAAGCAATGAAGGGATCTCCAAAATGGCTACCTAGTCTACAACTCCATATAGCTTCCTACTTGTTAGGGTTGTTAGGTTCTGGTTTCTTATGGGTACAATGTTAGCTCTCCTATGGAACCTCATGGTTGCTCTTATTGTATGACATCTTTCTATGGATTGTTTTTACCTTAGCAGCATGATAATAGCCCAACCCATATCTTTTGGGGTAGGATGTTATTCTTTTTGCCTTTTAGTTTGTGTCAAGCTGTTTGAAAAGGCCATTACATGACTGATGGAAGGCTTAGTCCTTTCTTGGACAAAAAGTCTTTTCTGGACAAAAAGCCACTGGTGGTGGGAGTGGTTAGGTTATGCCCTGTACAATGAGAAGCCTGGAACTGCTTTCCTCTATATGAGATTGTCAGGACAGTTTCTCTTACAAGGGAACAATGGACCTGGCAGCCTCCAAGAATAGTCAAGACCAGTGTAAGACATGAGAAGAGATGTTTTGATTGTGATACTAGTTGGTTGTACAAAATCTAAACCAATATTCTAAAATCTGCTCCTCAGAAAAATCACAGAATTTTAGAGTTGGAAAGGATATTAGAAATTGTCTGGCCTAAAATTTTCATTTAATAATTTTCATATTAATATATGATGAAATGTATAATTATGTAATACATAATTTTTCATTACATAAACTTTTCATTTCATAATTTCGAGTGCAAAAGCTCAAGTCTGGATTAAGGGCATGCTAAAGGCCAGAAGGCTCTTTAGAACAGTGGTAGGTTCAGAGATTAATGTTCTTTTTTCTACCCCAGGAAGCGTAGATATATGTCAATGTGGCCATAAGCCTTTATCCGGTTAGGAACTCAATTTTCTTTGATTTTTCAAAAAGTTTTTATTTATTTATGTGAGAGAGAGTGAAAAAGAGAGATCACAGTGGGAGAGGGAGAAGCAGGCTGGCCGCTAAGCCGAGAGCGCAATGCAGGACTCCACCCCAGGACCCTGAGATCATGGCCCGAGCCAAAGGCGAAGCTTAACCCACTGAGCCACCCAGGTGCCCCTTCAGTTGAAAAATACACACCCTTTTCTTTATTTCTTCTTCTTTTTCTTTTGGCCAATACTTGGACATTTATCTTTTACATGGTTTCATAAAGACTCCTTTGTTTTCACTAATTGGTGATATATACACCGACATTTTCTTTAGCTTCCAAATCCTTTCTCCTTCCCTTAGATATTTACTATCCCTCATACTCCCCTCATACTCTTTTCCTTAAGATTTGTCCTATATGATCATCTCTCCCTTCCTGTCTCCTCATAAATTCTGTTAGATGTATTCTAATTTCTATCACATCTTTGTAGGGGCAAGCTTAAACCAACGCTTTTTGTCCCACTTCAGTCAATATCTCATGGGGCAACAGAAAGAAGAGAGCTATTGGCTACCTGTTACTTATTCAAAGCAGAGATTTTTGCTACAAAAATAACTATGGCTGTGTGTGTATACACTACTTCCCAGAAGGAGAAGCTGTCTTTGACACATAACTTATTATAGAAAGAAAAGATCCATTCCTGTAATTAATGATAGTATTTATTCAAAAGTAAAATAAAATAGATAATGATATTTCAAATGGGTTAACTGATACACAGAAATAAGTAATGTCATGATGTTTACTAACCAGAATACAGTCAAGAGCCTTGAAGCAAGCTCCTTCCCACCTTCTTCTGCAGAATTAAGCCACTGAGCAGCCAATCTCAATCCTGAAAGAGCCAGAAGCTTAAGCTCACACAGTCTCAGTGCAGTTTCTCAGATACATCCTAAAAAGTTACTTGACTTTAGTTCTGGTTATACCAAGCTTCTTGTCTGGTTTTTCTGCCTACAATAAGTCAGATACAACAAATTGGAAAGTGTCAGAGAAGGGGTCATGAGACTCAGGCTCATGGATGATACCAAGAAATGACAGCTGGTCAACTAGTAGCCAGGGAGGAGACACAAGGACTACATAAAACAATTCCAAACACTCTAACCGTCCTATTAACCTCAGTAGCCTTTGGGAGAATAACTACTTTAGAGTAAAATAATGTTCGTAATATGACCTTTAAAGAACAAATCTTTAAGAACAAATAAAATTCTTCTTCAGTTTTTTTTTTAACATGCAGGTAGAAGTGAAATATATTTTACCATTTTTTTAATTCAAAAAACTGAAATAACATAAGTAGTCTGAATACTTCATGTATACAGATTCTTTTCCTCTATGACTTTAGGATAAATGAAGTAGTTTTGTACAACAGCTGTTCAACTCACTTTAGTCCTGATGAAAATTCAGATACTAATTTTCATGTATTTTACCTAGTTCCTTTTTTTCTCCTTCCCTATCTCAAGAGGAGAGCTCCTTTATAACAACTGTATTATCTGCTGGTTCTTATTTTTTAGCCTCTGACCTCAGGCAATCCATTTAAGAAAGCCTCTCAAGTCCTTCAGAGTATCTTTTTCTTTGTTTCCAGATACACTGGGCCTAAGGACATCAAAATGATCTGTAGAGGATTCCTGCACAATTGTTACTTAGTGATATTCATTAATTTTTCTGGAGGAACTCTAAGTCATTCCTTTCACCTTACATATTTTCTATATAACATTTTAACAACTACCGATACTTATAGTTATTCATGTCTCGACTATAGATTTATGAAAAGAAATTCCCAGAAGTCAAAGCCCACGATCTATTAAATCATTTTTTCTTAGAAGTCATTTCTGCATACCTCGGTCCTTCTTGCCTCATCTCCTTAGATGACTTAGATTTTTTCTTTAATGGGTTGCCCCAGATACATTTCTTATGTAGTTTCACTTGACTTTTATAGAGAGATTTTATCCTTCCCGACGCAGCACCATGGCAATACAGTGTGCCCCAAGCACAGTACCCATAATCGCGCCACTCTTTGCTGTCATGCAGAACTAGAAACATTCAGCTAATCTGAAATCCATTGTTATCTAGAGGTCTTCCTTGGCTTTAAGGGCTTCCTCCTGCCTCCTCTTGAAGATCTTTTTTTGCTCCGTCTTTTAGTTCAACTTGAACTTAATTCTCTTCATGATGATTGTTTTTCATGTTCACTATCTTTCGCAGATGCTACTGCATAATTTAAAAGTTCCACCTTGATCATTAATAAAGTCACAAACACATGTGATTTCTCCAAGTTATTAGACATGAACTTTACATATATAATAGAACGGCTCAGGTAAACTGATGTCTCAGGATAAAGCAGGAATATAAATCTAGAAGGTTAGTGAAAAAAGAAAATTCCTCCTTGGAATTACAGACTGGAACGGGAATTTTAACTTATGGTGACCCAAAGCATGGACTAAAACAGTTTTAACTGAACTGATAGTGGTGAAGGAGAAGGGAATAACATGCCTATCTAAAAGGCAATAGGGTGGAGACATACCCAAAAAAAAAAAAAAAAAAAAAAAAAGGGTGGGGGATCTGCATGAGAAGTGCTGTGTATGGCCCTTGTACTCTTCTCTGTGTTCACTATCCTGGGAGTTTTGCATAATACAGCTAATGAACATACTAGAAAAACTTCTTATAACTCAAGGTTCCATAGCAGTCAGTAAGTTTATATACAAATGTATATAATTTTTTTGTTCCATTACATTAAAGATTTAAATTAGTTTTCTTACTAGAGTTCCCTAAAATTTCCCATTTGAAAAGTATTATAAAATTTTTTCATGTAATCTCCAAAGTGCTTCCAAAATAAGGTAAAAACAATTTGTAAAATATTTTAATTCTAATAATGAGTCAGAATACATTTAATCTAATTAACTAATTTTCGCTGTCTTTAAAAAATTTTTTAAAGTGATTTTTTCAGAAATCTTAATGAATAGCCATTTATGGAAGCTTTTCTTTATTTCTTAATTGTATAAATATCTCTTTGTTTTCTTGACAGACTCTGTAGAGAGATCTTTACCATATTACTCCCAGGGGGTCTGCCACTAGATTATTCTTATGCTTACATGTTTTAAAGTGGAAAACTAAAATGGGAGAACCATGCAAAATTCTGCCCTTACAAATCATTACCAAATTAAAATTTTACCCTCAAATAAGGAATATACCTTTAAAATACTTGAGGGGCATCTGGATGACTCAGTTGGCTAAGTGGCTAAGTGTCTGTCTTCAGCTCAGGTTATAATCTCAGGGTCCTGGGATGGAGCCTGGATTGGGTTCTCTGCTCAGCAGGGAATCTGTCCTCCCTCTCTCTTTGCCCCTTCCCCCATTCATGTGTGCACTCATGCTCTCTCTCAAATAAATAACCAAAATCTTTAAAAAAAAATTTTGAGTCTTGGCGGATTTTAGCTCGATATGGATAATTAAGTGCCAAAAGGAAGACCTCTGCTTGACATGATAAGAGAAAAAGACCTAGCAATGTTCTAATGAAGAGAGACATCTCAATGGATTTGAACTCATTACTTTTGATAACTAAGGAAGATACTTTGTTCACTAGTTTATCACACCAACTAATAATAATACTTTATCTATATATATTGCTTCATCCGGAGACATAAGACAAACATCTCATTAATCTTCTCAAGCCCCCAGGGAGACTATGGTACTTGGGAATATTAGAGGCATACATTATCTCTAGAAAGATCGTTCCATATTATCTCTAAATTCACAAGAGAATATTACCAAGAAAATATTTTAAATGGAATATAACAGTCTATATTTTTAATGAGATTATTCTAGTCCATGCCAACTTTTCACTTATTTAAATTGTCTCATTTTAAAATTCAGGATAAATGGAAGGATACAAATATTAAAACAGGTATCTCTTAAATGTCACAGGTTCTCTTTTCTCTTTGAGAGCAAGGGCAAAATCTATTTCAAGAATTTATGCAGTATGTCTTTCAAATGCTGTATGAAAATGAAGAATAAAGTTTTGTTTGTTTTCTTCAGTACTATCTGCTCAATAGAAATTAGATGCTATTTGACATTCATTTCACCTGAATTTTTCTTTTTTCTACTTTGGCAATGCCACTCTTCACCTTCAAGATGTTCAGAACTTTGCTCAAAATGACATTTTAAAGTTTCTACTCTAACTTGACCCAGCACTTTAATATCTCTTCCATATTATCCTGTGGCCATATGTAAACCATAATGGACTCTCTTTGATTCTCTCTTAGATTTCTCTTCTAAAACTACTGGTCTATAAGTGTTGTTTGAAAACCAAAGGGCTTACTGTTTTTAATTTTAATTGTAGTGAATAAAGAAATGCCTGAAGTAGCTCCTGCATGTCCTAATCATGTTGCTGAACCTATCTTCACTCTGTGGATGGCAACTGAGCAATAGTCATGTGGAATAGCCTTTAAAAGAGGTATCAGTTTAGTAAAACAAAAAACGACATGCCTATTCATTTGTTCATGCATTCATTCAACAAACAGTTGCCAAGGTAGGTACTGAGCACACAGAGATAAAGATGACATAGTCAAGACTGTAATGGATACAATGTTAATAAGGAAGGTATTTGGGGATCAGAAAGGCAAAGTAACTCTGTTGGGGGTCAGGGAAGACCTCCTTGATGAGATATTTGGCCTCTACTGGCTGATTAAGAATATAACACGAAAAGCAGGATTTGAAGAATCCTCCTGGACATTCAGAAATGATTGAATTGAAGTATATTACACTCCAATGTTCATAATTATTATTGAGAGTAAATGTTATGCCCCTCCAGACTGGGCCATGTTGTCTGTAGTTCGTAAAGTGAGAGCAAATCCATCGTGTCTACTAGAAAAATAACCAAATATAAGCTCCAGGTTCTAGTGGTCAGCAAACATAAAATATCAGTACTGTTTTTGACTGTAAACATAGTAAAATGAATTAAATGTAGAATCTAAAGAGAATCAAAAGAGATATTTAATCCTAAAATGCTTTGGAAAGGAAAAAACCACAATACAAATGTAAGAAGCCATTATAATGAAAAAAGAGTAAACTTTCTACTTAGCCATAGAAAGCCAAAAAACTTCCTTTTGATAATCCTTAAATTAAATTCCATTTTTCAGAATGTGTCTCTTTTTCTTGAAGGCATCCACAGTCTTCCACATGATGCCTAAGTGTAGCCAGACTGAAGTGACATTCTTTAGGCATTTCTTCAAAGAAAGGAATAAGATCTGACAGATTACTTTGCACAAGGGGAAAAGGCATAGAAGGACAAGGTCTGGTGGGAATCTTAACATTACTCTCTCCATCTGCAAGATAGTCCTTCTCTGCTACACTGTGATAATAGCTTCTGAAGGTGTTAGCACCCAGCAAGACATTGCTCTGTGTTTTTTTTTTTTTTTAATTACATAGCTTTTATTTTTGGATGGAGACTAATCTATTGTCTTTAAATGCACACACACGCATCCCCATAATCTGTTAGAGTTTTGTTTAGAAATACTAATTTTCACCACTTGACAGGTAAAATATGGAACCAATTCAGAAAACAAATGCCCTCCCCAAAAGTAAATTGACAAATAAAAACAACAACATGGTCTCTCTTTCATATCGCTATCACATGACAGTTGTGGCATTATCAGTATTTTGAAGTATCCATATTTTGAAGTAACACTGAAGTGTGATTGACTCACTGTAGCATTTTACCCCAACTGCCTTGTTAATGTTGAAGAATATAGATGACGGGTATAGAAGACTACAGGATAGGAGAGTACAGACTACAGTCAAACAATTTTGTTTATAGTATTCAACAGCTGGCTCCAAATACAACTACTTCAGGACACATGTAAAGAATATGTTTTTGAAAAAGTATGTGTAATATAAAAACATCTAGGCCCAAAGTAATTTTTCCACCTGAAGTAGTTTGAAAAGACTCATTATATCATGAAGGCATGGGCTGCTATTTGGTGGGGCTTGCTCTTGTACCAACTGCATAGTTATGGGCATAGTCAGTGGAGGTGCTTATTATATACTACGGAGTGTGACACTCCAAATATAATGCTTATAGGTCCACAGAAGTTTGTAATAATGTATGGAATAGGCAATCACACTATAGTTTCCATACACAGGAGAGCTATGGTAGCAGAAGGGGAGAAGGAAGTATGATCAGATTAAGTATTATAATAGTTTCATGGGCTTTTATTGGTTTTATAGATAAATCTAATAAAAAATTCAGTTAAGATATATAAGATATGGCTACACACCAACTGTTAGTCTCTGGCAAAAAAGGAATTAAACTTTTAGTTTACTTTAGTTGAGTTCCCACTTCCAATCAATTAATACAAATTTGATACTGTGCCAGTCAGAATCCATTCTGATTGGTTAGTGCCTATTCAATAATGACTGGTACATGTTTTGAATATTATTCCCTGTTGGTATCAAATATCCACAGCAGGTAGACCAGACTACTTACTTTCATTATAATTGTATTTAACAGTATCGTATATATATGATTTGAAAATCAAAAATATAATATTGAATCAGCTGATAATCCTTTATAATTCTTTTCCATTGTCCTTCCTGGCTCTACCTTTCTACAATGGAATGGGTACTATAGTAGGAGTTTTGGCTTAAAGTAAAAAAAGTAAAAAAAGACATTGTTCATGCACTCAAGGAGTGCATTAGTATCTATCACTAAGATAGATACAATGATTAGAGAACAGTTAAGTGTCAAACTGGGTAGAAATCATAAAAACCACAGATATTCAGATGAAGTTATAATCACTGTAGGGAGCAATAAAAGATGATTTCAAGGAAGATATCAGTCATAAACTGGTCTTGAAAGAATGGGAGGATTTGAACAAATGAAAGATGAGACGAAGGAATTGTTACAAGTGCGGAAGTGGAAATGTGCGTGGACAGTATAAAGTGCATGAAAAACGAAACAAAACAAAACTGAGAGGAGTGAAAAATAAGGCCAACAGGAACCCTGCTTGCTTCCCAAGAGCCTTGCAAGCTGTGGTGAATGGGAAGAGAAGAGCCTTGACTCAGACTGGGACTCTTTTACTGTGGAGGCCAAAATGTCACACAAGAGTGGATGCTCTTTCTTGCTTTTCTTCTGCTCTAGAAGCTAGATTGGTAAAAGGCCTAAGTCCTTCTTTTTTGGGTAAACTAGTTCTCGCTCTGCTGCTGCTGCTACTTCTTACCCATCAGGCTGAGAGATAAGCCCTTCTCAAGGCAGATACTTATTTTTACCTACTTATTGCCTGCCTCTCAGTCTGTCTGTCTCTATCTGTCTTCCCCACTCCTACCGGCACTTAGCTTCCCAGGAGTTCTTATTATCTCAGGCTTGGTGATTTGTTTATGGCATGATCCGGCCTTTGCAGGATGAGGGGGTTGTCTTTAGGCCTAAACCCCCAATTGCTCATCAGTTTTCTAGAATAATCTGAAGGTTTCAGACACTCTGCTGATATTACATATAATTCATATCCTAATTTGCCATTGCTCTTTGTGTATTTATTTCCCTTGAGAACCTCATTAGAACAAGGGCTGCATCGCAGGACAGGATATAGGGACTCCTGGGTCCCTTAGCACAAGGCTCTAATGGGATCCTCATGCTACCAGTATAGTCTAATGGAAAGCAGGGAAAATAATTTGAACTTGACACAGTATACTAAAGGAACCCAAAGGATTTTGAACAGTCAAGTAACAATAATAAAACAGTGTCATCGCCATGTCTTCAGGAAGAATTTGGAAGGAGGGAGATGGAGATAGGTAGATTAGATGGACGACAAGTGGAGTTGTCTAGATGTAAGGTGGCAGGATGGCAGTCTTAGGAAAGATAATGAAAGACAGATCTGAGAGGCACCGTGAAAGAAACAATGACAGGACTTGGTGAAAAATTCAATGCAGAAGTGATGATGAAATATTCAAATGTGACTTGAGAGCTCCTGTTTTGGAAGCCTGGAAGATTAGTGATTTTATAGCACTAATGAGAAAGAGTGGGATGGAGAGTTTTTTTTTTTTTTTTTCCTGATTTTTCTTTTCTTTTCTTTTTTAAGGGGGATGTAGAATAAACTTAGTGAAGGTAAGGTGACTGCAGGATACCTTCTAACACCATTTTTTTTTAAACATAAGATTAGAAGGCAGGAGGTCATAGGTGAAGTCATGCTACAGAACCACAAGGACAGATAGGCTAATTTACAGAAGACATAAAAAAATGAATAAGTGGTCTAAAAAGGAACAAAGTGCCAGGAATTGGGATTTGTGGAAGTAACCTTGACTAGGGCACATGAGGAAGAAAATATAGAAAAAGTGAGGGTGGCAAGGTAGAGTTGGGGAAGGCCACTAGGTAAAAGAGATGATTAAATAAGGAAAACTAAATATGTTACATGTAAAACAATGTCAAGATGGGGTATTGGTTGGCTTGGTCAGGGGAGCATGTGACTCTTGATCTCAGGGTTTTGAGTTCAGGACCCACACTGAGTATAGTGATTACTTAAAAATAAAAGTCCTTTAAAAAGTGTCAAGATGTATGTGGTCAACACAAAAACTACCTTTTTGATTATATAAATCTCTGAGCAAATAATTATGTTGATGGGGTATTTAAAGTAACTCCTTAATTTTAATCTCCAATTTCTTTGCTGCTGTTTAGACTCATTTTGATCTACCTGTAAAAGTAAAGAGCACCTTATGAGGACTATCTATATAAATTCCTTACATATGTTTGAAGACAACAATTGTTTTTGAAACCATTGTTTTCTAAGTTAAGTGATTTTACAACCTATAGCCCTTTTCCCCCATTGCTGTCTTATGAACTGTCCCACTTATTAGGTATTGATTATTCCTAAAATTTTAAAAAAATGACTATAGGGTCTGCCTTAAACTATAGACATAGGGAGAACTTAGGCAATTCCTGAAATCTTTGAACACAATAAAATGTTTAGACTTCTTAGTAGTTTCAGTTAGTAAGAATAAACTTATTTCAGGGCCTCATTTTCTGTATTTTTGCTTTTTACAATATTAAGGCTAAGCTTCTAAACTCTTTAGAATGTTGACTGAAAGACAAGATGCAATCCATAGAATTGGAACTGCTGTCTGCTAGCAACAAAAAGAACAATATTCATTGGCACGAACAAGGAAAATAAGAAATACAAAATAAAAAGAAACAATGGAAATGTACTTGCTATAATCCTCAGCCTGCTACGATGCAGTGGGAAGTCATTTTCAGAGAAACAATACTGTGAATAGAATGCACCCAGTTCTGCTAATCTTGTTAGCTATTTTGTTATTTGTACAGTAAGTTAAAGGTAAGAACATTTCAAAGTTGAGCAGAAACATCAGGGCTTTGGTTCCCAAATATGAGACAGAAGTATGCCAGGTGAGTGTTACAAATTTCTTCCAGCCTTCCTGAATTTTACTTCAAGCCCTGGTATGCTGATAATACAGTTGCACCTATGTTTTAATAGCTATTTCTGTATAAGGCTTTGGGCTTAATTAATGCATTTGGTCTACAATAGTGAGAATTTTGTCTATTTTATTTTTTTTAAGGCCATCTAGGAAAAGTCCACGCTATTTCTCCAATACCCTTGGATATCCCGAAGTACTTAATGCTCCTTAAAACAGCTCTTCCATATGCAGAGAATGGCCATTGCCTAGAAGGATCGAGCCCACCACATATTTTTATTATGGTCACGTTTTCTAATAAGGAGACTGGGAAACAAAGACAAGATTGTTGGGTTTCTAACACAGACAAGACACATAGATACATTTTCACTTAATTTTCATAGCAGTTTTATGACAAAAGATCATTTCCACTTTATATCTGAGTAAACAGACTCAGAGAAATTAGTAACTTGCCAAAGGTCGAATCGGTTGTAAAATGGCAGAAGTGGGAGTTGAAGTCAAGATTATCTACCTATAAATACCCTGTTCTTTAGTTTTTGGTAGAAGCAGATGGAGAGGAGTTTAAGGTAGGATATGAACATGCCATGAAACCACTGGCAGCCAAACATAAGAATTCCTCTTTTTTTTTTTTTTTAATTTTTTAAAGATGTTATTTATTTGAGAGAGAAAGCTCACAAGGAGAGGGAGAGGCAGGCAGAGGGAGAGGGAGAAGCAGGCTCCCTGCTGAGCAGAGAGCCCACTGAGGGGCTCAATCATAGGACACTGAGATCATGACCTGAGCTGAAGGCAGACACCTAACTGACTGAGCCACCCAGGCACCCCCACCCCCTACCCCTCCAACAGCGGTCTTATGTTTAGTGCAGCCCAACCTTAGGGTTAGTGCAGCCAAACTTCTTCACGTTGTGAATCTAACCCTAATCCCACAAAGCTGCCATGCTGCCAGAACTGCAGCCGGTTCCCTTAGGAATAGAGTCAAATGGCAGTCCATTGAGTTAAACAAACAAACAGACCAAACAGGCATTACTCATCCTTCCTGGTTTTTCTTTTTCCAATTGGATACCTTTCTTTTCAAAACTTGAAGTAAAGCAGGAAGAAAACATATCCTTTGCAAGTATATCCTTAGGCAAGAAGAAAAACATTTGACAAAAACACTCTCAATAATTAAACTTGCTTCATGGAAAAGCATCTGGAACAAGATGCTATTTTGGGAGAGAACAACAGTAAAACAAGATGAGTGAATGCAGAGTGTATGATTTACTTGTTTGGGCCATTCATAGTAATACATGGATTTACAAGCAATGAGAGTAATATGCAGTGCTAATTTTCCCACTCCTTTAATCAATACTCTTATGTACTATGCAGGGCGAAGCTAATCCACACTGGTCAGAGAATTCTCTCGCTTAGGCATATGGGAGGGGGGACCAAAAGAACTGTAACATGGAAACTCTGGAGCTGAAGGCTGGTCATATTCCTCTGTGTGGACTGAAGAAGCAGAGAAAGCAATGCTGCAAAATAGAGCAAACACTGAGACGGAAGCAGAGATAGAGAGTCATGCTGGCTTTCGTTAGGGCAATTTGGTTCAGTGTTCAAGACCATGGATTCCACAGGCAGAAAACTATGTTTAAACTAGGCATCATTTATAAGTTGTGTGACCTTGGCCATGTTACTTAACATGTTACTTAATCTGCTTTCTTTTCCTCATCTATGAAATGGTGATAAAATGGGTTAGTGCAGGGAACCCTACTTCCTAGGGAAGTAGGATGCTATAGACTGACTTGTATTCTCCCCAAATTCATATGTCTCAACCCCCATTGGACTGTGTTGAGAAGTAAGGCTTTTAGCAGGTGATTGAGTTTTGTGAGACCATAAGGGTGGAGTCTTGTTTGATAGGATTGATGGTCTTGCAAAAAGAGGAAGAGAGAGAGAGATTGCTCTCTCCTTTCAAGTCCATGCACTGAGGGAAGGCCGTGTAAGCACAGGGAGACGGCACCTGTCTGCAAGGCAGGAAGGGAGACCTCACCAGAAACCGAAATGGCTGATACCATGATCTTGACTTCTCAGCCTCCAGAACTGAGAGAAACAAATTTCTGCTGTTTAAGCCACTCAGTCTCTGGTATTTTGCTATGGTGGCCTGAGCAAACAACACAAACATGACAGAAAACTTTGCTGTCATCGTTGTTCTGATTTTAGTTCCTGGTTCTAGTTCTAGTAACTTCCTGAGGGCTAGACAATTTCTACCTTGAGGTTCTGAGATAGTGCAACATAATCATCATAAATTTCCTACCATTTGCTTAAGTAGGTTTCTGTAATTGATAATGGAGGAGTCTTACCAAGAAACGATATTGGATGTTAATGTAGACAGAAGTCACTTGTAGCTCATGGCTGGGATGAAAGTTTCATGGAACAGATGGGATTTAAGCTGGAACTTAAAAATGGCTAGACTTTGAAAAGGTGGAGGGAGAGAATGCTGTGATAACTGAGACTATGGCTTAGAGTTAGTTGTGTGTGATTGTGTGTCACAACCGTAAACATATCAAGTTCAGGAGTAATAATATACATGTGAAACTTGGATTATTCTGTATTAGATTTTCATAGTTACAGAAAACTGTTTGCCAATATATCTTAAACACATTAAAGGTACAAATTTCAAATTTAAATATCTGGATGTTAAATAAGTCTAAAGTATTGTTAAAATAGGTAAGGTAAAAAAAAATTTTTTTCTCTTTTTTGTTATGTTCAGTGAGGATCCAAATCCCATGAATTCCCTCAATGTTATCCAATTATCATTGTTTTGGATCCGTTTTTAAAAGTTTAAATTCTCTCAGATATTATAGCAAATTTGTTGGCTCCTTTAGGTCTTTGTTAGATGATTCTAGGCCTTGTACTGATGAAAGCTTCTTCAAACATAATATTAAAATAGACAGATAATTGCCTATCTGTCCTTTAGCACCACTTCATTTACAATTCTGAGTGAACTGTCCTGTAAAAATCAAAAAGGTATCTAAAGTCTTGCTCCCTCAAGCAAACTCTTATTTATAGGGGATCTCAAGGGTGAATTTCACCATACCTCCTTTTAAAACTTTAATCAAACCATTCTAAAACAAAATTATTAGGTATATTTCTCCAAATAGCTCATAAAACTAAAGACCCAAGAAAGACATTGCCTGAAAACTATTATTTAAATGTTGCCATTTAAATTAAATGCACCAAGACATATTTTGATTCCAAAGAATTGTTAATTGAGACAGCATGTGCCAATAATATGTTTTTCAGTGTCACTTAAAACAACCAAGAGGAGACATGCCTTTTGACTTGAGCAGGCTACTGGAGGAAGGGAACTCATTTTCTTTTCTATGGCTTTTAAGAAAGTCATGACCTCTCAACATTCATTCTTCTTTCTAAAAAATTGGCCCACTGTTCAGGTGTCATCTCTTTTAGGGAAGCATTCATGAATTCCCTGGCTGGTTAAGAAAAGTACTCATTCATTCCGTCATTTGTTCATTCCTAAAACATTTATTGATTATTTTGTATGTGTCAGGCAAACATTCTAAGCAAATAATCACATAGAGCCAATACAGGTTAAGGAAAGATGTGTCATTGAGACATTTACTGTAGATCTCCCAGTAGCCTATGTCAGCCTTTCAATACCCTCTGGTCAAGATATTCTCACATGCAACAAACTGGTTTTTCATTATGTGCTTATTTA
Source organism: Neogale vison (assembly GCF_020171115.1). NCBI lineage: Eukaryota > Metazoa > Chordata > Mammalia > Carnivora > Mustelidae > Neogale > Neogale vison. The sequence continues at coordinate 91,701,169 of NC_058103.1, read as the reverse complement.
CTTGTTTTCACCTAAATTCATTCCCTTATATACTGCCTTCAGTTAATATTCTCATGAAGCTGCTTCATAATTTACACAACATAATATTTAAGAGTATAGTAATAGTCAACTCATCTTATTAGTCCTTGCTTCTCTAAGACAATCCATGTGTCTTCTATTTCCTCCTCGTAAAAAAAATAATATTCCAGATCTTTACTTGCTTTTCTTACTCCTAAGGCATGGTTCAGTTTCTGCACATAGGTTTTTAAAGAAGCTTAGTCTTTACTTTTTTTTTTTTTTTAACTGGGTTCTTTCTTTCCTAAACTAGAAATATGATGTATAAAAAGAACATAATTTGAAGTCAGGTAGAACTAAGGATCATATCCTATTCTAGCAGGTACTAGCTATGTGCTTCTGGACAAGTTACATACCCTCTCTGAAGCTCACTTTCTATACTTGAGAATGGGGTAATAATATTCATCTGAAAGGATGGCTGTGAGGATTAAGTAAGAAATGTATAGTTTAGCATGAGGAATATACAGTCTTTATGGTTTTGTCCCTGGCCCATGACCAGTATTTTTGTTGTTGTTGTTGTTTTTGTTTTTTTAAAGTCTGAACTAACTTATGCTTAAGAATGGTCTTGCTCTTCTATGGAGCCTGGCTTCTTCATCTGGACTTATTGTTCTCATTTACATTTTGGGTGTTGTTGCACCGTAATCATATGGCCTTGGAAGGGAATGCCATCTTTTCCTGGACCTTGACTCTATCACATTAGGTCCCCTTCCTCCCCAGAAGCAAGCCTTTTTTTAAAAAAAGATTTATTTATTTATTTTAGAGGGTCGGGGAGGGGGAAGAGAGAGAGAGAAAGATATTGGGAGGCATGGCAGAAAAAGAGAAACTTCAAGCAGACTCCCAACTGATGCACCGCTCAATCTCACAACCCATGAGATCATGACCTGAGCCAAAACCAAGAGTCAGATGCTTAACTGACTGAGCCACCCAGATGCCCCAGAAGCAAGCTTTATGTCTTCCTATTACCAGCTCTCCCCACTTGTCTTGGTGTTCCTAATGACTCATTACTTATATGGTCCTTCCATCCCCTCTAACTCTGGGAAAGATCCTATAGAATCACATCATCACCACCAAAACACTTTTAACCTAAAGTAAAAACAATGGCTACCATTTCTAGCAAAAAAGACTGTTTACTTTTATTCATTGGGCAAAGAGCACACATGTGGTGTTAGATAACTTCCAAATGCTTTGGAAGGCAGTAAAGACATCTTATATATGAGAAATATGCCATAGCAATATAAATGGTGGGGAGAACTGACTCTCTGAGAGTTACATTAGTGATTCTTTTGGCTATCTCTTTGCTGTGGTAGTTTCAGACATCTTATTCTTTCATCAGGAATAAATTTTAGAATCCATTAGTTTTTAATCCAGTTCCAAGGAGCCAACACAACATGGAAACATCGTCTTTTCTGGACACAGTTCTATTCTGTCAACAGGAAAGCTTTCCATTTTAAATGTGATCTTATCATCCTCCACAGACTAACAACCTTTTCTCTTTCATTATCTATTCAATTCATTTATGAACTGCCACACACTTTCAGAAATTTTGAGTTTGATGACATCCCACTTTCATAAGTGCACAGTATGATCATACCTCATATTTACAACTAATATATTTCCCATACAATATATACAAGAAAAAAAATCCTCTGAATGATCTGTGAGGAATAAAATTACCAAGAGTGTGAAGGAAATGAAAGTGATGCTATTTTTTGGCTAAGTTAAAATGACTATCATTTGGCTAAATTCTTATCCTGAAATTCTCCAAGGAGCCTTGTCTACATCATAGACTAACAGACTGCAAAAATTTTCTGGGCAATAAAAATGGTGGTTTAAAAATTAATGAAGGGGTGCCTGGGTGGCTCGTGGGTTAAAGCCTCTGCCTTTGGCTCAGGCCATGATCCCAGGGTCCTGGGATTGAGCCCTGCATCGGGCTCTCTGCTCAGCGGGGAGCCTGCTTCCTCCTCTCTCTCTGCCTACCTGTGATCTCAGTCTGTCAAATAAATAAATAAAATCTTTAAAAAAAATTAATGAAGAAGAAAAAAATGAGAACTCATTGTTTTATTTATTTACTTTATCACTATAGAATTGTTTTCTAATATAAATTATACATAATATATAAATTATTTTATAATAGCCAATGGACCTCTAATATATTGCGGGGGGGGGAATAGTGAGGTTAGAAAAGAAAGGATGAAGGAAGTACACCTTCTTTCCCCCACAGGGCTGGTAAAAGGGCTTCAGGGCTTCCATGGCAAATTTTAGCCAGAAACAAGTACAATGAGTTTTGTATTAAAAGAAGCAAACCAATGATAGATATAAAAGAAAAATTCACGAGTGAACTTCCAAAATTTATTAGAGACATCCACCCTGGTGAGGGAAAAGAAAACTGTAACTGAAAGAAGTATATTCTATTCTTAGCCTTAATTTCTTTTTAGTTATTTTCCACTACCAATAATTTTTCAAAGAATTTATTAGTAACTGAATGTTTTTCTTTAAAATAATAACTTTAAAATTCAAATTAATTAAAATATTAATTACTTAATCTGTTTCCTTTATTTTAGTAATAAATATTTAGGATTAAGTTCTGTGGATAGTGGTTTAGCTAACACTCTCATTTACTCAAGGAATTTACCTGTCTACTCTGAACTATCTACAAAAAATATCTTTATGGTACTTTTTTGTTGTTGTTGTTGTTAAAAAAAAAAAAAGATTAATTCATTACTTTGAGAAAGGAGGGGTGGGGCAGAGGGAGAGAGTCTTAAAACTGACTCAGCCCATCTAAGGGCTTGGTCTCATGACCCGGAAATCCTGAGCTGACCGTGCTGACAACCAAGAGTCTGCGCTTAATCGACTGGCCCACCCTGGCACCCCTACGGTACATTCTTTCTTAAGGTCTACTGGCTCTGTGACACTCTTGGCAATCAACATTTTCTTTGATCTTCTCTCTTGAGACTACTTGCCCACCATAGAGAATCCTAAGGAATAACTCAAAATGATAGAGTTAATAGAGATAATGATAGATATATACAATATATACAAGAAATGTATACAATATATACATATATATTAAAAATTAAAAAATTAAAAAAAATTAAAAAAAAAATTAAAAAAAAATCCCAAATACCATTAATAGCCCTTGAAACATTAAGTTTATTAAAGAAGACAGGTTAGTGAAAGCAGAAAGGAAAACAAATATAGTTTACTTCCTCAAGTCACCTGTACTGTGCAAAAAATACCAGTTTATTCTCAAATAAACTGGTGATTTGGGTTGCATCACAAACTAGGTGGACAAAGAACCACACATCAGATATCCTTCTGTTAACATGAAGATTACCAGGTACTTTGATAATGTAATGAGTTTTCCAGGCAAGCACCAAGAACTGAATCCGGTCCAGATGTGATGATAGCACGTTAATAAGCTAATTCCTTTAGCTACCTCTTCATTTTCTGGGGCTCATTCACAGAGTGGCAATGCCATTAACTCTGGATGAGGCGCTTTGCCCAATAAATACCTCTTGATTAAATTCGCTGATTGGGCCTTCTCTGCTCAGTTCACTTTCTATCCCTCTGGGAAATAAACTCTCACGTGGTGTACCTCACAGGACACAGAGGAGGCACCATAAACAGTAGGAGCATATACTGACTGAGTGAACAATTGACTGAATAAACAGTTCGTAAGACATCAGGAGTTAAACCAGCATCGCTAGGTTAGTGGTCACTAGCTAGAGTAAGAGAACGATAAAGTTAAAAGACACCTAAAAAATTGGTCTCTCTACTACATTACTCTTTTTATTTCATTTAGAAACCTTTGAGTGAAAAATATAATTTTAATTTAAAATTTAATTTAACTGTCATTACATTAAAATATTGAGGTGGGTGGTGAGATGTATAATTATTTGAAAAAGCTTTCATCATTCATTGTCATTTTCTATAAGGAAAGCTAACAAAGGCTGTGGGTTGGTTTCTCCTCTGAAGATAATCTGTGAGTTCTGTGGCTTTGCCATTTAGGGGCAAATGCTAAAAAGATTCTAACCAAGACAAACTATCTGGCAGCGCAGGAACATTTCCTTCAGGGAAAGAAATTTCACAGAAGCAACAGGTGCCTTATTTTTTTTTTCCATAGTAGTATCCATCAAAAATAAGACAATGGAAAAAATAGTTAAAATGTGGCATAGACAATAGGAATGGAGTCTGCAATCCCAACTCTTTATGCAACAAATACAGTACAGGATATCCACTTAGTAGCCACGGTGCTGAAATTTGGCTGAAGTGTTACAATCCAGCAAACAGGGTTCATTAAAACAATCTTTTTTATGAGTCAAGAGATGATATATTAGGGAAATAATGTGCATAAAAAACCTAGTGTTTGACAATTGGCACCATAAAGCAGTTATTATCTCTGATTAGTAAAACAGTGTGTTTGAAAGCAACCAGTTCTGAAGAATAGAGACAGGAGGGCAAGTTATAAAACATATGAGGTTTATATAGAGGGCTATTATTTTACAAAGAACAAATGATTTAAAATGCTCTGAACTAACAATTATTTGGCGTCACTTTCATGTTACAGAACTCAATAAATAATACTTTTTAAAAAACTTCACACAGTTCTTCTTGATCTTCTTGTAATTGTAGGGCAGTATTAGTTTCGTGTGTATCATGTTTCCAGATACTGGGTGTTGAAAGATTTATTCATGTTGAGCTCTGCCCTAAGGTAATTTTAGTTTTCATAAAACCTAATTCTACAATTATAACCATCTGAGAAAATGAGTATTCTTTCTACCTAACGCTGTAGGAAGAAGAAACATTCTTATTATAAGCCTGATCCTCACCAGTGATTTTTTTTTCATTTTCTTTAAATTCCTTAATTTTTTTTTCTTATTAGACCCTCAACCCACAAATGTTCAACTGTCATAAAAGATCAGTGTTACTGAACTGCCAGCATTAATCTTTTGTCTGAAACATATAAAGAAAGACAAATAAAGGAGACATTGCAAAATGTCTTTGTGAAGTAGAAGCAGATATTGAAATGATAAATAACATAACCTGCGAACACTAGTTATAATGTTGGGGGAGAAGAAATTCCTAAATATCAAAGACAGCAGCATGACTGTCAGGTGCTCCATAAATAAACCATGGACGTTTCCTGACATTGGACCTTTCATTCTTGCAATGCTCTGCTAAATAAGCATGCTCTCCTTGCCTGTCTGAATTCTACATGCCCATTTCCAGAAATGCTGCTGCAGATAAGTAACACTGTCATGTTTGTTTTGTCAACTACATGCTGATTATCCTTTCCTATCTGCAGTTTGGGAACATTATCAAGGTCAGAAGCAATCTCTCAGAAAACCTATCCTAATGTGGCTGCACTTGATCATTTCTGTAAGGGCCTCCATAAACAAACTTTGCAGAAACACACATGTATTTTCCAAGATTTGACTTTTAGACCATGATAAAAGGAAAGATATACCCGAAAGGCTTTGGGAATTTAAAACCAAAAGGAGAATGAAAAGTATTCGTTCTATGTATTTTCCTTTACTCACTGAAAATCTGATCCTGGAGGATGGCATATCCAATTCTTTGGGATGCTCCTGCAATGACCCTACTTTCTCTACCTTCCTAACCTCTTCTAATTTGTTTTATTTTATTTTGACAAATCGTTTATGAAGCATTTGCAACTGATGCACATATCACCAAATTATTTCTGCCACGCTTCCTCTGTAACCTGCCGTGGGCCACGACATGCTCCAAGATACATCGCTCTATCAACCCACATTTTTCCAGGACAATGCAAATTATGACAAATTCCATCATCCTGCATTTTGTGCTTCATTTTAATCTCACTAATTCTGAAGAATCAGGAGGGCTCGCTGTTCTGCTGAAGGGCATCCTGTCGGACTGAATGATAGGAAAACATTTGCCATCCCCTTCTCACAATCCCAGCTGTGGCCACCACTGCCCCACTTCTGCCAGGCATCTGCTCTTGTAACTTCCACGCCAGAATTAACTGCACATCAGCTGCGCCGGCTGACAGGAAACTACCTATCACCCATCAAGATGGTTTTCAAGTCCAGAAAATAAAAAAGGCATTCAGTGGTAAAATGAAAAGAGGAGACTGCATTTTCTACTGGCTGTTGGAGATCCATACTCATTTTCTGCCGTTTGAAATGAAGAGTGGAGATCAAGTTGATCTGTTATATGATAACGACCAGACAGACTTGAATGTGTTTGTTTGGGAGTTTTTTGCTTCTGGACCACTCACTGCAAATGGCCACCTGAGAAGTCTTAAGAGGGAGCGAACCTTGAGGATAATCCCTCTGTGCTTCAGAAGGTGGCAGTATTACTACATGAAAGAAGCCCACAGTCTGCGTGCTAGTCCGTGGCCACATTGCTGAAATAAACATGTTTAATTCCCCAAGAAACATATATTTTATCCGGTGGCATAATTTACTTATAACATTAAAACTCAAACATGGAGCAATTTGTAGCAATAACCATGATTATGCTGTTAGTGGCCCAAATGTCACTGTCTAGATTAGGCTAAATGATACCTAGCACCGAAGAGCTACTATGATTTATTTTTTATGATCACGGGTAGAACTTGCATGCTTAAAAGGCTCACCAGAAAACTGCCTTCAATAAATAAAAAAGGATGAAAAGATTGAAAGAATCTTGTATTATTGTTCGGAGATGTGCTTGTAAAAAATTGTCACAGGAATGAGGTAAATTTTAAATCTCAGAGACACTTCTGAAAAGAAAAAAAAAAGACGTAGATATCTTGAGCATTTCTAATGTTATCTTTTAGATTTTAAAATACTTTGTTGTAAATAAGTCACTCTTCTTATAGTGGATTAAAACGTATCTATAGTGTTTTCTCCATTATGAGTGTCTTCTGAAATGTCAGAACAAAATAAAGATTTTTAAATACATGTAATGCATTAAAATTGATTATTTTAACTACCTGTAAAAAATGCAGTAAATAAAAATCTGCTGGTAAGTGTTAGAAGTAAAATGGCCTGTTCAAAGCTCTAATAATTTGCTTTTGGGGAATTCTGGTCTGATGTGTTCTTCTACCTGGAAACTACATAATACCATAGATCTTTTGGGGGCCATTATCATATATTAAATTGAAATTATTACCGGAGTCAAGGAAAAAGGAATACAACCTGTACTATCTAAAGTTGAAAAAGGATTTTACCATAAACATACATTTTACTAATTACTAAAATTTCAGTCAGCATTTCTACTTGTACTTTAATGAAATATTGCATAATTGGTTGAATGTTTCTAGGGAGTCCTTATATAAGCTTCATAAGTACACAGCACAAATCGACATTAAAGTGTTACTAAGAAGAGACAGGAAGAGGTTTAGCTTTCTGCTTTACTCCCAGTGAGACCCAAGCCCCTCCGAGGAACACGGCGATGTGAGCGTGGCTTCGGCGAAGGCACTGGGCACCCTGTGCGTGCTGTGGCTTGTTGACAGGAACCAGGGCAGGCAGACACCAATAATACATGAAGTGCGGTTCAGAGGCAATTAGGATCAGTTGTCAAGGCCAGGCCATTAATGAAAGAACATGTCAGAGGAGCTGGAGACTTCAATGGTTGAGGGCAAGAAGGCGATTTAGTGTGACAGATCGAGTCCTTCCAATGTCCTCAGTGGTATATGCTAATACCAGCCTTAACAACCTTTTGTGGCAGTGTATAATGCGACTAACATGGACTTTGATTCAGCAAAATGACTGCTGCCACTGTTAGTCTGTCTCATTCAAACAACAGTAAAAGCATTGCTACAAATAATTATCCACTTCCGTCCCTCCCTCTGCCACTTAATGCATCCGCCCTTTGTGCATGCTATAGTGTTTGTTACTAGAAGGTTAGGGTGTTTTTCAATTTTGGTTTATGTGATACAATTTTTTTTTTTTTTTTTTGGTGGTGGTGCATATAATCCTAATTAATTAATTAGAATGTGTTTTAGAAGGCAAAAGGAATAAACTTATTCCATTCTCATGTAGTTAACATTAAAAGTTCCTAACACAAGTCAAATTTGTCTAAGAGAAAAACAATGTCCATCCTGTATGTTACTCACAGGCAGTAAGGGAAGTTCCTTACCTACGCTCTAAAACCCATTAGTAGAAAATTAACCTAATCTTCAAAGAACCGAAAGCAGGTGCATTACAGAATTATCACTTCCCTGCCACTTTTCTGGTCTTTACAATTTGATAGTGATTTAAGATAAAACCTACATGCCTATAACCTGATAATCATCAATGAGTAGGAAGATGTGTTAATTACTGGTTAGCAATCGAGAAAAACAATGACAAGGGAAATATGATATTCTAACACAGCTCAGCCTATAGATTTTTATGTTAATAATAAAACTCCATAGTCTCAAACTCTTAAATGGTTTTTATGTATAAACCCTGTAATTTGTTAATTTTTACTTTTCTTATTTTCTGCTTATTTGGATAAGATATTCTTATGAAGGGAAACCTGACTTAATAGAAGATAAGTGGCATATGTTTTCTTATCATTTATTTATGTTTGCATCCCCTCCCATTTTTCCGGGATTTACTTCCAGCATCTCAGCTACAAAAGCTGAAGCTGTGATACCTTAGGGCTTATGGCAGATAGCTCAGCCTTGTCTGCTTACCAATGACCAGCAAGATATGCAGAAAGGTGTTTGTGTAGGGATTAATGGGAATCATGTTGTCAGGATGGTAACTTCGTACATATATACATTATTTTTCTGTGTCAGATTTTTTCTTCACTTCTGAGATAGCTTACATTTCTTTGTTTCCTATCTCACATACCATTGTTGTCTTTTTTGGAATTTTGTTCAATTTTCTTTGCTCACTCTTTTTTTTTTTTTTTTTTCCTTGCCTTAGCCATAGCTATCCTTTCCCTCATAGTTGATTAATTACAGGTTTCTTGCTTCCTCATATATGCAGTTTTTTTCCTTTCTCAGGGAAGTTTTCAGAACTGAGCCCTAAAAGGAGTACTAGTGTTAAAGGAATTACCAGTACAAATATCTAAATGTTCATGCAGTCTCAAAACACATTTTCATAAAAAAATACTTTTTTGATAAGAAATATATTTAGGGAAAAAAGGTTACTCTGCTAAAAATTTATTTCTTATAGTTATATCCAAAGTAAACACATTTTCTAAATACCTGGCTGTGTTAAGCTATTATTACATTAAAATTATACAAATGTAAATTGTCTACTTGGTCCTAACCAATAATAAATATATACCCTTCTAGAGAGGAGTTCAATAGACCAATATCAACTCTTGGTCAGTCTGCAAGACATCTAGCATGGAGAACCCTCCAAGTCTGGGTCTCTGTTGTGAGACATAATATCTCTGCAACTTGATGTAAGATCAGTTGATATCTATTTTTCCCCCTGACCTTTTAGGACTAATATGATAATAGAACTGGTTCAGCTGGTGACAGGGACTAGTTTTCATTATTTTTTTTCAGACTCCTAGACTTCATGAAACAGAATCAGATCTACTGGTATAGAAGTTAATAGCACAAAGTTAGCCATGGCACTACCCATTGGTAGGATTCAGAGTTTGCTGAAATAAAAATAATTTATATTTATTCATTTGATTAATAAAAAAATTCCAAATCTATCAAAAGGAAATTCCCAGAAACTTCCTATTAAAAAAAAAAGTACAGTTTGAAGTGAGCAACATTTTTTAAGATGGCCTTTGATACTCTCTACCTCTTTGTTTGAAAACCAGGCATTTGTCTTGTCATAATGTGTTTATTTTGAGTATAACATTTTAAAGGTGTTATTTTGTCTTCTAAAAACTACTAGAAGGTTTGTTTCTCTTTACAAGCATAATTATATCTAGTTTCTTCAATCAGTGTCTCATATTTTAATAATATGTTGCCATTTGGGTACAGCTATAACCATAATAATGAACAGGGGGTTCAAAGATCACTAGATATATAGATGCCATGAACCATTAGTAAGAAATATTCTACACCATAGAGATCACACATTAGAAAACCCTGAAATTCACTACAGAATTTGCTGTTCTGACTAAGGCATCCTTCTGTGTAATTAACATAAATCTCTTTACAAAACATGCTAGTTTTAATAACAAATAGGGACATTGTACAGGAAAAATAAAGAATAGAATACAAATAAAATTATGATATGAATAATTTAGTTATCTCCTTCTCATACCTCATAATGACATTTGTGTAGTTATAATGGACCTAGACCGGAACTATTTCCCTTGAAAAACTGGCTTATCTCCTTTTCCTATATGCCACTGAAATTCACATCATCACTTCCACACAAATACACATAATTAATCCTAATTGCTTCCAACACTCTGAAGAGGAGATATGGAATCTGGGTTTTTCTTTTTTATGTATGTTAAGCTTTTCTGGCCACAAGGGCACCATTTAGTAAGTTACTTCCTCCAAAACACTGACCAGTGGCCTCTTGTCCTGAAGGAGTTAATGCAGTTGCAAGAGGTGAGCCATTGAATTCCTTTGTGACAGAAAGATGGAACTCAGTGATTGCTCAGAGGTGTCCTCTTCTGCCATTGAATGATGATCCAGTAAGGGGAAAAAAAAATCACTTCTCACAAGCAGGTTTTAACAAGACAAATGACAAGTATGCACCATAAAAGCACAGAGGGGGTGGGTGTGAAAGGAATGTAAGGGGGCTCCTGACTGGCACAAAATTAAAATGGAAACAGAATGAACTCTTCCCTAGAAGTGATTCTTCAACTTTGTTAGGACTTTTATCCAAGATGACCTGACTGTATTTTCTGTCTTATGATATTTGTTTGGGGTGACACTTGGTAGCACATGGGAAGAACACAGTTCCCATTAAACTCTGGCATTCCAACCTCTAGACTCCAAGTCCTGCTCGAATGGAAGAAAGCCTCACATCCCAGGTAGTGAAGTCAACTGCTCCAACTCTGACTAACTTTGCTTTTCCCAAACAACTCTCTGAGGCATGGCTATACTCCCCCAAATGCCCCAGTACCAAATGCCCCAGTACCTAATTCAACTTCGGTCAAGCGCTTCTTTGCTTCAGAATATCGCAGTGCTATTTTTTATCCTTTCTCTCATCCTCCCTCTGCACTCTACCCCCAAAGCACCTCTTCTTTCCTGGGTGCACTCTGCTTCCTCAGACACTTGACAGAACTGTAACAGCTGTATTTCCTTAGTCAGGGCTATGTTCTTGCAGGAGCTGTCTTTGAAGTGCTCTCCGGATTTTTGTTGTCCCCCAAGATTTCCGTCTTACACTCCTCTGGTAATTACTGTTGCAACTAATAAAGTCTTCAAGTAGCTCTTTGCTTTCAATAGGTTCATAGTGTTGCCTCCTCAAGATTAGCTAGTTCATGTCCACAAGGACTGAGCTGTAGGCCTTTAAAAAGATCCTGACTATTGCAGCAAGATGTCCTCCTTGCAAATCTAACAGTTATGTCTTATTGGTTCTCTTTAGCTCTCTTGGCACCCCTTCCTTTGGGTATTAATATCTGCCAGGTCTGATTTTGTTACTTCATTACATTCATCATTGCTGAGCACCTACTGTATGCGACACACCATGCTTGAGGTATAGTAAAGTGAACAAAAGCACGTATATCCTTTTTGTATGAAGCTTAGTCTAGTAAAGGAGTCAAATTTGTTAAAACGGTCTCAGGTATAAAATGCAACTCAGATGCACTCATAATAGATTTAAAGGTGAAGCACAAGGTGCTGTAAGAACCTGGTCAGGGATGCCAGGGAGTCAGGGAAGGTTTTCCTGAGCATTTGTGGCTTGTGCAGAGGTCTGAGAGAGGATGAACAGTTAGCTAGTTTCCAGGCACAAGGTCAGGTATGTGCAAAGGTCTTCTTGCAGGAAGAAGCATGGTTTAATTTAAGGGGCTCAGTGAAACTGCCTCTCCTCACAGCCCCAACCCCTCCTTCTATTGCTACATCAGCTACCTCAAGGTTGAAGGGAAATCCCTGGAATTGCTTTGTTCCCAGTGAAGCTGCTCTTCCTCAGCTGAAACACCGTCTCATCTCCACAAACTATCTAAGAAACTGAACTGTGGAGAAGGCTCATATGGACTGAACACCCACCTTTCCTTACATTACCATCATGACTAATCAGATCCATGTTCATCTTAGTCCAATGTTCATCCAGTCAGTTCCCCATCTTCCACCTTCTCTGACCTCCCAAAGACTTTCCTTGGGCCCTGTGGAAGAACCAAACTTACTAAAACAATCCCAGAGCAATAACATTTCCTATTTGCACAAGCCCTTCTCTCAACTTTTTCTTCACTTTTTTTGCTTACAGTGAAATCAGGCTGTATTCCAAGTCTACATCTTTCCCTGAGGTCATCAAAACCAGGTTCCTTTTTTCTTCCTCACCCCACATTCCAGGACCTGGGGCTGGTGCGTCATCTCGAGTTCCTTCAGACCCTGGCCTCTTAGAAACAAATCACCACCAGATTGTACCGCTCCTTCTACTTGATATTGTTGAGCACCTGTCAACTTGGCACGTCACTCATTCACAGACTAAGTTAGCATCTATTTCTCTGTCTTCCACTGTGCCATTATTCTCGTCAACCTTGGCTGCTTCCACATCTAGACAGATAATCCATCTGACCCTGTGGATTCTCAGGTGTCTTGAGTTTCGCATTTCCAACAATCCTTTCCCCATTCCAATAGTCTTTATAGTTGTATTTTTAAGCTGCAAGTTTGGGTCTATTACTGATTATAAAAATCAATGAGTTTTGATTTGATTTAATGAGTCACAACCAGGTTTTTTTTTTCTTTTAAGTAACATAGAATACATTTTTAAATACTAGGTGACTACATTAAGTAAGGTAAATATTGTTTTATGAAAGCTTCCTTCAGTCACACATCATATATGTATAGGCATACAAAGTTGTTCTGAAAATCATATTACTTACTACGTCCAGTCCAAAAATTGTGAGAAATACTGATCAGCTTGGTCTTCACCAATAACTACATTACTTCCAAAATCTTGGCTTTAAACATCCCACTTGCTAACTTCTACCTTCAACTTTTAGAGCCCACTTATTTCAGTCTCCTCTCTCTAAAAAGTTTTAACCTCATTCAGAGTTCCAAATCATTGATTCCACCACTTTCTACTATACTCCCCACTCCCCCATCATATGCTCACATCTCTCCTTGTCTGGCTCAGGTTCCAGGCTCTAAGTTTAATCATTCCCTTAATTGCTTTTCCCCTTGCTACTCTGTTTTTTTGGTTTTTTTTTTTAAAGCCCAAAAGCTACACCAGACTCTCCAACTACTTTGAGCAGCATCCATGCTGCTCAATGTCACTGTATGAAACAGAACTGTGCAGATATCACATTGAATTTCTGATCACAAATTCCAAGCAGGCTTTTGTTGCTGCCCAATCCTACTATATTTCCCTAGTAATTTGACTTCCCCATTCTCCTGACAACCACTGTATACTTCATCTTCTCTAAACTGATGACCTGGCTTATTTCATTTTTCCAATATCAAATGTATAAACAGTTGAGACTATATATTGCATTTGCCCTTAGATAACAACAGAATCATCCCTGCTCCTATTTAAGGTTAAACCACCCCACATCCATCTTGTGGACACAAAGACTTAGATTATAGAATTACAGTTCTGTACTCCTATGGGTTCAGTTTTATCCTCTCATTTGGATTATACCCATTAATATAAAAATATGCTGTAGTAACTTCCATTTTTTAAAAAGATTTTATTTGATATATATATTAAGGGAGCACAGACAGGGGGAGCAGTGGGCAGAGTGAGAAGGAGAGGCAGGTTCCCCACTGAGCAGGGAGCCTGACATGGGGCTCCATCCCCGGACCCCGACATCATGACCTGAGCTGAAGGCAGATGCTTAACTGACCAAGCCACCCAGGGGACCCAGTACCTTCCATCTTAAAAACAATAATCTCTAGATGCTGATTTGCAACTGCCCTATTTTTGTTCCCCTATATAGCAAAACCCTATGAAAGTGTGGTCCAAATCCACTGTGTCTTTCTGCCACTTGTACTTTCACCATAGCTATCAGGCATCTATCTCTACCTGTCTGTTGAATCCAGTCTTGTCTAGTTCTCAATAAACCCCACTTGGCCAAATCCAGAGGTCAGTTCCCTGTTGTCATCTCATTCTATTCAGAGCAGCATTTATTTTGCTACTTCAGTCTTCATTATATTTTTCCCACTCACTCATTCTTTAACTTTATTTGCTTAAGATAACATGCTTTCTTGGTTTTCTTTTTATCTCTAACACATAGAGATCCACAAAGGAAATTAACTGATCTTATTAAGAGTCCTTCTCCTCTCTTCACTTCTCTAACTTTTCTCTATAGGTGATTTTATTCCATTCTTAGATTTTAATCTGCATTGATCTGCTATGGATTTCCATTTTAAATATAGAGACCTGACCTCTTCCTTACACTCCTGACTCATGTAATCATGTATCTACTTGATAGAGGCACTTGGATGTCTACCACATACCATAAATTCAACCTGCTCCAGCAGAAGGGAAACTGGATTTTCTCCCATCCCATTACACTTGCATCTTCATTACTCTTCCCCATCTTAATTTATAGGACTACCATTCATTTGATAGTCAAGCCAAATATCTAGACACCACCCATCTCCCCCCGCCCCACACACCCGCCGTTACTTGAGTGTAGTTGACACAGAATGTTATATTAGTTTCAGGTGTACAGCATAGTGATATGACAAATTTATACATTATGCTATGTTCACCACAGGTGTAGCTACCATCTGTCCCACTACATTGCTACTACAATATCACTGACTGTATTCCTTATCCTGTTCCTTTTATTCTTGTGACTTATTCATTCTATCTACCTTTCCCCTTCCCTTCTGACAACCATCAGTTTATTCTCTATATTCAACATTTTTTGTTCTTTCATTTGTGGGTTGCTTTGTTTTTTTAGAGTCACTTATAAGTGGAATCATGAGTGGTACACGTCTTTCTTAGCCTGACTTATTTCAGTTAGCATAATACACCCTACATCCATCCATGTTGTCTCAAATGGCACAGTCTCATTCTTTTTTATGACTATGTAATATTCTTGTGTGTGTGTGTGTGTGTGTGTGTGTGTGTGTGTGTGAGTGTACCATATTTTCTTTATCCATTCTTCTTTTGATCCATTCTTCTATTGATAGACCCTTAGGTTGCTCCTCTGTCTTGGCTATTGTAAATAATGTTGCAATAAACATATGGGGACATATATCTTTTTGAATTATTGTTTTCCTTTTCTTTGCGTAAATACCAAAGAGTGGAATTACTGGATCATATGGTATTTGAGAAACCTCGATATTGTTTTCTACAGTGGCTGTACTAATTTACATTCTCAATAACAGTGCACAAGTGTTCCTTTTTCTCCAATCCTCACCAACACTTGTTATTTCTCGTCACTCTGATTGTAGTCACTCTAACTGATATAAGTTGCTATTTCATTGTGGTTTTGATTGGCATTTCCCTGATGACCATAGATGCTGAGCATCTTTTCATGTGTCTTTTGTCTAGACATCATCCTTAATTCCTATCTTTCTTTTACAGCCATTAGCAAATTCTGTTAGCTCTACCTCCAGAATGTGCCAATTCATTCCCTCTTCTTTATTTGCTATCATCATCTCCTACCTCTCTAACCTTATTTCTGACTATTTTTCTCCTCATTCACTATACTGCCCCCGCCCCCAATCCTTCCTGCCTCTTTCTGCAGATCTTCACAAGCTAATCCTTAGGGGAAAGACTCTCTAATCTAAAAGTGAATACATGTCCTAATTATTCTCCATGACTGTGTCCTAATTTATTTTTCTCCTAGTATTTGGTAGATTCTGAAATTATTCCATTAGTTTGTATATTTAGTGTCTGCTTCTCCAATAAAATAAAAACTCTCTAAGTTCAGGGCCATATGTTCAGCTCCAAGAATGTAGCTGAATGAATGAATGGGAGCTGAAAGTGTAATAGAGGTGGAAAGAGTAGTGATGGAAAAGGAATAAAGAAGTCAACAAGATCAAAAATGTACTTTTAAGAAATATCACTCTGGCTAGAGAGCCAGAGTTGACACCACGACCATGGAGGAAACTGCTAGAATAGGCTGGGTGAGTGATGATGTACTAAGATAGTGGGGGTGGAGATGGTGAGAAGAGAATGGATTCCAGAGATACTTAGGAAGATCACTTGATGTCCTATCACACTATGACATAAAAAAATGAGGGTCTGGGAAAGAGGTATTTGGAGGATGTCATCACAGTTTTGTGCTTAGGTGTAACTACTGACTTAGGGACATTGGGAGAGGCCAACATTTAGGGACAAGTCATGACTTGTTGTTTAGGCATGCTAACTCTGATTTCTCTTGACACATTTATGAAGAGATAATAAAATGGCATCTAGATATAAAATTCTGGAGTTCTGAGAAATAATTTTTTGTTTCTTTAAATTTGTGAGTCATTTGTATATACATTTGTGATACTATAAATTTGTGTGTCATTTGCATATACACAGGTAGTGACTGAGGTCGTATGTATGGAAAAATGGAACTCTCTACATTTTTGCCTTCAGAAACTGGCTGAATATTTATGATGTTTCCCATGGTGGGAAAGACTCAAGGAGAAATGATTTGGGGAGATAGGTGGAAGTTAGGTCAGGTTAATAAACTATTATGGTGCTTTATTGTCTTTCACCACACATAGTAAGTCTGTATATCACTTAGTAATTCTGGTGGCTGTTTCCTTGGGTTAGTGCTGAGGACTGAGGCTCTCAAATATTTTTTGCAACATTTGAGGACAAGGAATCTCCTTGGTAATGATCTCTTATGCCTCTTTAAGGTCACAGGCACATATAGTATCATTATGCTGGGTCCTATACATTATTCAACTATATTACCTGCTTCATAGAGTACCATCAATACAATTCAACAATCTATTCTACCACCATTTCTCAAGGTATGAGAAAAATCATCCACTTGCCAATTATTAGTATTGGATGATCACAATGGAGTTATTCAAGATTATTTCTTGACCTGAACTACAAGAAAATGATCCTCTTCCCAGGTTTAAAAAAAAAAAAAAAAAAAAAAAGGAATCAAGAACCAAGAAATTTCCTGAATTTAAAACTAAATCACACTAATTATTTCAAATAGTACTATGTAGGTTTCAAGAAATTTACAATTAAATGTATTACTAAAACATCCCTTCTAATATTCCTTTGGCCATCTAGGTAACCATATATTTTATCATCCATGCCAACACATTACTAGGAATGAAAGGAATTACTGATTGTTACATGTAAAGACCAGGACTGCCCAGGCATATTGGGACTTATGGTCCCTCATTTTATATAGCCTGACATCTTAACAATGAAAAGCCAGAGCAGTATCTGTTTTCATTTACCTAAATCAGGTGGGGTAATATGAAGCATAAAATGAAACTCAGGAATTCTGCACCTACTTGATGTTCTTCTTTGTTTTTCATTTGGTTGATTTAAATACATAATAGCTGATTAAATTTTGAAAATTAAATTTGTTTACATACCTATGAATTAAATTTGTGGTACAAATCCAGATAAGATT
This sequence comes from Neogale vison, assembly GCF_020171115.1. Taxonomy (NCBI): domain Eukaryota; kingdom Metazoa; phylum Chordata; class Mammalia; order Carnivora; family Mustelidae; genus Neogale; species Neogale vison. The sequence continues at coordinate 91,683,517 of NC_058103.1, read as the reverse complement.
CCCATTTTGTTATATCAACCTAGGTCATATTTTAGTGCTTTAAAAACTTAAAGATGGTGCCCCAGGCATATCCCTTATGCATTAAAAGAAAAATTAAACAGATTTCAGAGGCCAAAATTATAAAATTATTAAGATTAAAAATACCAATTCCAACATCTGTTGTAATCAATACATAAAATGCATATATTAATAGGTTTGTTAAATATATGCATACAAAGGAAATAATGTTTACATATAGCCTATGACTATCATGTCTAAGTTAAATCAAGCTAAATACCACATCTTTAGAAACCAAAGGGAAAAGGTTCCCCATAATGTAAATATATACTTGGGGATGTTTATTTTCTCATTTCAGTTCCATTTTCAAAATATGCTGTATTTTCTGTGTAACCCATTTTTCATCTGCCCAATTACTAGCAATCTTTTTTCTACTATCAAAAATGATCATTTGTTTCTTTATTGTCGTAGATAAAACATCCTTTCATTGTTTCAGCTCACAAGCTGTGCAGATCCTACCCACTGTTCTTGCCTCCAGCACTTCACATTATTGGTGTATTATTTCATGCATGCCCTACTCTTTTATCAATTGCTTTTGAAGTAATGTTAATAGACTAGAAAATTGAGACATTTATGAAGTATAGGCAGTGTTTATGAAAAAATCCATAAAATATGACACAGGCAAGACAAGATAAAAGCAGCATTTTAATAGATTATGGCAAAGAGATCCTGTCAGAGTTGACAACTGACTCCTTCGAGATCACTAATTTTTATGGGATTAATTCTGTGGTATAAAAAAATGAAGTTAAATGTCCTAATTAATCTGTAAATAGCACACCCACAATTAAACCTTGTGGCCCCTTCTTGGATTGGGGCTGCAATGATTTTTGAAAAGTAATTATCTCATATTCATAATGAAGAAGGTTTTTCCTTTTTCCTTTTTTTTCCCCCCTCATGGCATTTCAGCTAAAAATCCACCTGGATGCAACTGGAATAGCAGCCTTCTGAAACACAAATCAGTTCACAGCCTGGTGTGGAGTGACAGCTGCTAGACTTGTAAGCCAAATATTTATGGATGGTTTATGTATTAAGAAAATAAAATTTGGGGCAATGGTACAGAGTGAGATGGTGGAGGAAAATCTAGAGTTTCTACATATTTGAGTAACTCTTCTTTGTTCCACAATTTATAGCACCTAGAAAGGTATAGAGTTCCCGTCTCTTACGGCAGGGATAACATGGCAAAGCCCTATCTCTTACAGGAGTTAGAAGGTGTATTATGTAGAAGGTGGAAAACAAAGCTATTGTCTGACTTTTCCCGATACTGTGGCGGGCTACTCAAGAAATGTTGGTTCCCTTCCCCTTCCTGACTTCACCTTTAATATTTGAGTTTTATAATACTTTCTGTAGACGTATGATGTTATCTGTACGTTTTCAAATGGAAATAATGCAATTTATTAAATATAAAATATTTTATAATATTTTTGTGAGAGTTAATGTTAACAATACATACTAGCCTTTATGATTCACATTCATTATTTCATTCATTCAGACAACATCTCCAAGATAAGGATTACTGCTACTACCTTGTTAAAAACAAGGAAACTGGGGGCGCCTGGATGGCTCAGTGGGTTAAGGCCTCTGCTTTCGGCTCAGGTCATGATCCCAGGGTCCTGGGATCCAGCCCCTGGTGGGCTCTCTGCTCAGCAGGGAGCCTGCTTCCTCCTCTCTCTCTGCCTGCCTCTCTGCCTACTTGTGATCTCTGTCTGTCAAATAAATAAATAAAATCTTAAAAAAAAATAAGGAAACTGAGGCTCAGACATGTTAAAGGAATTATCCTAATCATATCTACATAACAGGTAATAGAACGGATTCTTGAAGACAGATCTCTTGATTTAAAGTCTTATGCTTTTTCATGATAAGTAAACTGTGAGGCTGTATCTTTACAAAGAAATACTCTGTTGATATAGTAAAATATTCTGTTTTGTAAAGAAAAAAATATTCTAATTAGTGAGCTCTCAAGTTAAAAAAGGTTAAAGGGCTACTTCTTTTTTGTTTGGATATTCTGCTTCTTAGAGAAATAGGGATATAGTTGTCTTTTTTAAAGAAGGGCAGTTATTTTCTTCCTTGAGTCCCATGAGAAAGTAGGATTCAGAAAGTTAATCTTTTTAATTTTTAAAGAATTTTTATAGCCTATGGCCTGGCAATAGGTAAGCTATGGTTATAATCCAGAAGATAATGTTGTAGCAAAATCATATACTACTACTGTATTTGAAAGAAAGATCTTTTAAATTGCCATTACTTAGGAAAATAGTACCAATACTAAGAAAACTGATATTGATGTTCTCAAGATATGACAATGTAGTTTTCTTTTTTCATATTTTAAAGATTTATTTATTTTTAGAGCAAGAGAGAGAGCATGTGAGAGCAGGGGGAGGGGCAGACGGAGAGGGAGAGAAGCAGACTCCTCACTGAGCGCAGAGCCCATCATGGGACCTGATCTCACAACCCTGAGATCATGATCCTGAGATCACGGCCTGACCGAAATCAAGAGCCAGAGGCTTATCTAACTGAGCCACCCAGGTGTCCCGACAATGTAGTTTCCTGACTGATCATAGTCTTACTATAGACGCCTTAAGTGTTTTGGCTGATCAGTTGCTATCGTTAACATGATTAACTGACTTATTTATTTGATACTTAACTGATGGAATGTATTTTGCACTGGAGGAATCTACAATCCGGTTGAAAACTCTCACAGTTCACAAGAGGAAATAGAGAATCAAAAGACACTAAGTGATTTGTTCAAGATCATATATGAATTATCTTAGATTCCTGACTAAAACTTATTACTTCTGATTCCAAGTTGAAGGCTGTCTTCCAATACGTCACCTTATCTGATTGTATTCAGTCAAAACCTTGGGTATATACATTCTAAGATTTTAGCCCATCCTCTGATGGAACATTCTTCAACAGGTAAAAACATTTAAGAACAGATAGGCCCCGTATTATAAACATGATCACAAAGAGACATCCTAAGCTGACAGAAAGAGAAAATAATAAATGGCACCTTTCTCATCTCTAAACTCACTAATACCAAGAAAACACCTTAAAGCCCTTGCCTTGGGCAAAAAATATTTGAAATGCCAAATCCAGTTATCAATTCATCTCTATGTGTGTCGGGAAGGATTACTACAGTTAAGTATATTCTAAGCCTGTTTATAGCCAGCATTACTCCTAACGTTCCAATAAGAGTGCCTATTTTTATTTTTATTTTTGAAGTGACACTAACTTGAGAAGAAAGAAAAAAAAAAGAGTAAGTTTAAGCCATTCTTCAAATTTCATTGCCATGAAGCTTTTGTGATGGTTTAAAAAAAGAGGAAGCAGGCTGCAACTCAATTAGTAGGTCTCGCTCTCACATTCTCTGAATACAGATAGCAGATGCTGACGTACTTACAGAGTTTGATAATCACATTTGAAATTCTGTTTATTTATACAGTGACTATGTCCTAGAATTGAGCATAGAGACAACTAATTACATAGGAACACTTTTAATGTTACTGTTTCCACATCTTCATGTAAGAGTAAATGGGGAAGTTTCCTTCCATGGTATGGTGCATGTGACAAGGTGTTGTTACATGCCAACCTGCGTGCTCAGGAATGCTACAGAGATAGGCACCAAGTCTTTTGCTGAATAGTCACACTTGTGGAATACATAAACTTGGGTCCCTCTCAGTCAGGCTGTACACTGTTGATTCTACTTTTTGTGGTGGGTTCTTCATTTCAAGTATCTTTAAAGGGTACACAGTGACTCTTTTCTAGGGCATGTAATAATGATCAGTGACATTCCTTACACTCACAAAGTGGTCAATATTATTGAATAGAAAATGATGACCACAGTCTTAAAGAATGTAGAACTATTTTTCATGATTTTAGACCGTAACACACTCAGAGACAACAAAATTAACATTTTCCAAACCACTGTTGTTTCCATTTCCTGATTACTTCCATGATTCAAACCACTTTGGCTCTAAGTTTTAGATTATTCCCTTTTACATTCAATTACCACATCAGAAGGCATATAATTGGCTTGAGATCTACCATCTCCCTACTTGCCACAGAAACACCTGTGTTAGAGTTTGAGGATTTTTGATGCAGGCATGGAGAAAATTATAGATTCTTGGATACTGTGCTTAGATGCATTTAAAAAACCTACTGAAGATCTCACATCAACAGAATTCTATACATATTTCTAAGAAAGATTTGTTACATTTCCTTTTTTAAGAACATACACACACAAATAACATTAAAATAGAAATAGAAAATTAGCATGATGGAAAAGAAACACACATTACTCAGACCTCAAGGGTCAACATGGTAAATCAAGTTTCATAATTTTTTTAATGGTTATTCTGTTATTCTTGTGTTAGGTAATGGTATTGTTGGAACAGTAAGCACGTAACATCTGTGCACTTTGGATCACCTTAAGCCAGCTGGTTCCTCTCAAAAATGCTCATCTTTTGTTCTTACTATGTCCTGACCTGGGCCTCTAGCCTTAAGACAGCTATGTGCTTTCTGCAGCCAGGATATCCTCTTCAAGACTGTCAGGCAATTTCAAATGATTGATGTGCTAGTCTGGTGCTCTGGTATTTTTCCCTTAGTAAGTCTCCAGTAAATCTACAGCTCATTCTGTAAGAATGCTAATTAGATCTCCTTTTACTTAACTTCATGCACATTTTTCTTATTTTCCTGTATTTTTGGAGGTGAGCTTAAAGTTTATAACACAGTGCGTTTCTAAAATTTTTTTTAATAATATTACATATAAATAAAACACATTTCCCACCTAGGGAAGCAATTCCAGCAGTGAATTCAGTTGACTCTCTTCTGTCCAGAACTGTGCCATGCATCTATTAAGCCAACCTGAAGCATAGAATTCCTAGGCCCACTCTAAAAATTAGTAATCATTTACTCACTTGCCTTTTGTTCCCCTTCTTCTACTACACCTTACTATACCAACTCTTACCTGAATGCTGCTTTACTCCTTTCTTCATGATCAGGGGCAACCAATAGAGGAAGTCCTGGACTCATATCTCTGAAACCCACATTAGGTCTTACTCCAGAGGATCACTGATGGAAACTCACACCTCGCATAGGCCATGCCTCTAACTGAGACACAGTCTTCTATCAGTCAAAGCCCAAGCAAGGCAGACATAGCTAGAAGATTAGAAAAACATACCAATTTAAAATGTACTTGTATGTAAGATAGTATTCTTATTCTCAGAAAAAATATACCCTGAAGGATGTCATGCAACTAACTTTCTTTTTCCAATTTATTTATTTTTAGAAAAACAGTATTCATTAATTTTTCACCACACCCAGTGCTCCATGCAATCTGTGCCCTCTATAATACCCACCATCTGGTACCCCAACCTCCCCCCCCCACCACTTCAAACCCCTCAGATTGTTTTTCAGAGTCCATAGTCTCTCGTGGTTCACCTCCCCTTCCAATTTACCCCAACTCCCTTCTCCTCTCTAATACCCCTTGTCCTCCATGATATTTGTTATGCTCCACAAATAAGTGGAACCATATGATAATTTGCTCTCTCTGCTTGACTTATTTCACTCAGCATAATCTCTTCCAGTCCTGTCCATGTTGCTACAAAAGTTGGGTATTCATCCTTTCTGATGGAGGCACAATACTCCATAGTGTATATGGACCACATCTTCCTTATCCATTCGTCCATTGAAGGGTATCTTGGTTCTTTCCATAGTTTGGTGACCGTGACCATTGCTGCTATAAACATTGGGGTACAGATGGCCCTTCTTTTCATGACATCTGTATCCTTGGGGTAAATACCCAGGAGTGCAATGGCAGGGTCATAGGGAAGCTCTATTTTTAATTTCTTGAGGAATCTCCACATGTTCTCCAAAGAGGCTGCACCAACTTGCATTCCCACCAACAGTGTAAGAGGGTTCCCCTTTCTCCACATCCTCTCCAACACATGTTGTTTCCTGTTTGTTAATTTTGGTCATTCTAACTGGTGTAAGGTGATATCTCAATGTGGTTTTAATTTGAATCTCCCTGAGGGCTAATGATGATGAACATTTTTTCATGTGTCTGATAGCCATTTGTATGTCTTGCTTGGAGAAGTGTCTGTTCATATCTTCTGCCCATTTTTTGATATGTTTGCCTGTTTCGTGTGTGTTGAGTTTGAGGAGTTCATTATAGATCCTGGATATCAACCTTTTGTCTGTACTGTCATATGCAACTAACTTTTAAAAGGCTCAGAACACCACATGGGTGCACATACCTACACACATATACAAATACACACATAATAAATATGTTTTGTATACACACATATACACACAAATAGAGGGAGAAAGAACAAGTGAGCAACCTCATTTTCTAAGGAAAAGGGGCAAAATGTCAACAGCAGGTGAATCTAAGTAAAAGATGCAGAAGTATTCCATGACTACTCTTATTCTTATCATCTTCTCTAAGTTTTAAATAATTGCAAAATAAACCCAGAAAGAACAAAAATTTTGCTTTAGAATGCTAATATCTTCTACCACACAAGCTAGGGGCAGCTATGATGAGGGGGTAGGGAAAGGCAGGAAAATTTGTACAGTAGACAGAAATCTCTTAATTTAAGAGCTTGGTGGTCAAAGAAAGAAAGAAAATACTTGGATAACCCATAACTGGAAAGGCGATTCCTAGAGAGATGAGAAGTCTAGAGATGTCTTTGTTTTTTTACATACCACAACCATTTAGGAGTTGAAATATTTGTATTTTATGAAGACATAAAAAATGACTTTGTGTATCAATGTTTATGTTATTTGTACTTCTATACATTAAATGTAACATATGCAACCTGAATATAACAATAAGAGAATCGACACTATGGACACAGTTAATATGTGCTTATCTGAAACTTAGCAGATAAAGAGATACTGCCAACCAAAATAAACAAGCCGAAAGTGAGAACGGACATTTGAAGTACATTATTGTGTTACTGGAACATCTGGTACTAACACTGTCAAGTTTACATATGTTCTCAAATACTTATTTATGTAACAATCAAATGCTAAGCATTCCAGCTGCACTTGTCAACTTTTTATGAACTGAAGTCATATGCACAAGCTCAGCTAAATATACTTGACAGAGGGAGGAGCGTGAGGAAACTATTAACTCTCGGAACCAAAGTCTGATTGCAGCGTGGCCTCTCTCAGTGCTATGGACCAGTGTTTGCTGGGAGAGTTGAGCTGCTTGGCTCACACGAAATTCACTTCATTCTGGTAGGTAGATTCATAAATATCTAGTCAATGGTGAAAATCATGATTTAGCAGCTAACTTCTTTGGATATAACTTACTCAGGAAAGAAAATTGTATATAGATTTAAAAAAAATACAGCAGAGAACATGATGATATAAAGTCATTTTAAAAAAAGAGTATTGGATTCTAAGGTGGAAAAATATTTTCCTCAACAGATTCTAGAGTCAGACAGATAGTCTGCCTGTAGCAATGCATAAATTAGAAAAGATAGCATAAAAAGAGGAGGCACTTTTGCATGATGACCATCTAATATCACTTCTAATGAAAATTACTTGTGTGAAACCTGCTTCCTTAGAGACAGAATAAACAATAACTACCTTAAGCCTTCTGAAAGAGTAAAAAAGCAAGAACAAGGGAAACAAGTATTTCTATGACGTTTTCCTCTTCTACAAATAAAAGGAAGAAGATAGACATGACTTTTCCCAAAGCATGCCTAATCATTGCTTTAATCCAATTTCTAGAGTATGCCATACTGCAGGAACTTACCAAGTTCTTTATTTTATGAACAAAAGCTCTTAATCAAAGTGATTTCTGTCAGGTTGGGGATAAAAGCATATATTTTGGGGGGTGGGAATTAAGAATCACCTCCACCCTCAATCTACTGGCAGGATTCTGGAAGTTTCCTTTAGAATTAACCAGACGTTTCAGAGTTATTCCTAGATCTCTAAGTATGAAGATGTGTAATCTGTGATCCTCTTATCTGTACTTTACTCATGCCAGAACTTGCAGTCACAGTTCTTGCGCCAGAAAAATACCATCTCAGACCAATTAAATCAGAGTGAAACTCGGCGTCAGCCCCACTTGATTGTGCAGTTAAGGTTGAGAATGAGGATGGACTTAGAATGAAGATAGACTTTCTTTAGGGATCATGGCATTACTTTTATTAAAAGGGCATTATTCCAAGGCAAAATAACTTGGAAGCATTAGGCACTCCCCATACTCTCTTTTTTTTTATTTTAATTTTTTGAATTAACATAATGTATTATTTGTTTTGGGGCACAGATCTGTGAATCATCAGTCTTGCACAATTCACAGCACTCACCATAGCACATACCCTCCCCAATGTCCCTCACCCAGCCACCCCATCCATCCCATGCCCCTCTACTCCAGCAACCCTCAGTTTGTTTCCTATGATTAAGAGTCTCTTATGGTTTGTCTCCCTCTCTGGTTTAGTCTTGTTTCATTTTTCCCTCCCTTTCCCTATGATCCTCTGTCTTGGTTCTCAAATTCCTCATATCAGTGAGATCATACGATCATTGTCTTTCTCTGATTGACTTATTTTGTTTAGCATAATACCTTCTAGTTCCATCCATATCACTGCAGATGGCAAGATTTCATTTTTTTTTAAAGATTTTATTTATTTATTTGACAGAGAGAAATCACAAGTAGATGGAGAGGCAGGCAGAGAGAGAGAGGGAAGCAGGCTCCCTGCTGAGCAGAGAGCCCGATGTGGGACTCGATCCCAGGACCCTGAGATCACGACCTGAGCTGAAGGCAGCCGCTTAACCCACTGAGCCACTCAGGAGCCCCAAGATTTCATTTTTGATGGCTGCATAATATTCCTTTGTTAAACACTGGGGTGCACATTTGTATCTTTGGGGTAAATACCCAGTAGTGCAATTGCTGGGTCCTAGGATAGCTCTATTTTCAACTTTTTGAGGAACCTCCATACTGTTTTCCAGAGTGGCTGCAACAGCTTGCATTCCTACCAATAATGTAGGAGGGTTCCCCTTTCTCCACATCCTTGCCAACATCTGCTATTTCCTGACTTGTTAATTTTATTCATTCTGACTGATGTAAGGTAATATCTCATTGTGGTTTGATTTGTATTCCCCTGATGGCAAGTGATGTTGAATACTTTTTCATGTGTCTGTTGGCCATTTGGATGTCTTCGTTGGAGAAATGTCTTTTCATGTTCTCTGCTCATCTCTTGATTGGATTATTGTTCTTTAGGTGTTGAGTTTGATAACTTCTTTATGGATTTTGGATACTAGCCCTTTATCTGATATGTTGTTTGCAAATATATTCTCCCATTCTGTTGGTTGTCTTTTGGTTTTGTTGACTGTTTCCTTTGCTGTGCAAAAGTTTTTTTATCTTGATGAAGCCCCAATAGTTCATTTTTGTCCTTGTTTCCCTTGCCTTTGGCAATGTTTCTAGGAAGAAGTTGCTGAGGATGAGGTCAAAGAGGTTGCTGCCTGTGTTCTCCTCAGGGATTTTGATGGATTCCTGTTTCACATGTAGGTCTTTTTTCCATTTGGAGTCTATTTTTGTGTGTGGTGTAAGGAATGGCCCAGTTTCATTCTTCTGCATGTGGCTTTCCAATTTTCCCAACACCATTTGTTGAAGAGACTATCTTTTTTCCATTGGACATTTTTTCCTGCTTCGTTGAAGACTGGTTGACCATAGAGTTGAGGGTGTATTTCTGGACTCTGTATTTTGTTCCATTGATCTATGTGTCTGTTTTTGTGCCAGTACCATACTGTCTTGATGATGACAGCTTTGTAATAGAACTTGAAATCTGGAATTGTGATGCCACCAGATTTGGTTTTCTTTTTCAACATTCCCCTGGGTATTCGGGGTCTTTTCTGGTTCCGTACAGATTTTAGGATTATTTGTTCTATTTCTTGAAAAAAAAAAAACTTGATGGTATTTTGATAGGGATTGCATTAAATGCGTAAATTACTCTAGGTAGCACAGACATTTTCACATTTGTTCTTCCAATCCATGAGCGTGGAATGTTTTTCCATTTCTTTGTGTCTTCCTCAATTTCTTTCATGAGTACTTTATAGTTTTCTGAATACAGACTCTTTGCCTCATTGGTTAGGTTTATTCCTAGGTATCTTATAGTTATAGGTGCAATTGTAAATGGGATTGACTCCTTAATTTCCTTCTTCTGTCTTATTGTTGGCATATAGAAAAGCAACTGATTTCTGTGCATTGATTTTTAATCATTAATAAGTAGATGACCTTACTTCTGATTACTATCTAAACTTAGCAATTGATGTTCAATGGTTTTGGACAAAAAAAGCAAAAAAAAAAATTAATTAAAAATAAGAAAAGACAGGAATGGCATTTAGATCTGCTTTAAGTACTATCTAAAAATGTTCTCTTGTTTTGACTTACTCCAGAAGGAAAACTTGAAACAATGAGTAAATGAGTATAAGTTACAAAGAGGCATATTTTAGCTCAACATAAGGATTTTTAAAATAGAGTTGTCCAACAGAATGGATTGTTTCAGGAAATGATGAGCTCCTTTGCTGAAGATATCCAAACTGAGACCGGATGAGCATATGCCAAGGATGCTGCAGGAAGCATTTCTGCACTGTGTGGGAGGTTAGCCAACAGAAGATGACGTCTTAGGTTCCTTCCAGTGCTAAATTCTATAATCTTAAGACAATTCCAAACACGAATAACTATCTTAATGATACAAACTCTGAGGCCTGGCTAAGAAAATGAAAAAGATGAAAAACAAACAAACTTTACTTGGGTTCGAGGGAAAATAGACTATGGGAAGAAGCTTTTCCTTTTAAATGCTGAGATAAGGGGAGTTGCTACAGTCTAAAAGTCCGTTTTATGATACATGCAATTATTTTATAAAATTTAAGGTAAACAATAAAGCACACATTTCCAAAAGATAAATGAACTGAAGAATAAAAAATCATTTGCTGAATTACCAAATTTTACAAAACAGGAGGGTAAGAAGCTAGGCAGAAAGCCACTGAAGGATTAAGCAAGGTTTTCCATAGTCATACAGTCCCACAGAGAAAAAAAATGGAGTTCAGAAACTTCTAAGGGGGACAGATCCTAATTAAAAACCCCAGGATCTCCAGGTATCTGGGAGGCTTAGTTGGTTAAGTATCCAGCTCTTAATTTTGGCTTAGATCATGAACTCAGTGTCATGATCTCTGATCATGAGATTGAGCCCTGCCTCCTGCTCTATGCTCAGTGTGGAGTCTGATTGTCCCTCTCCCTTCCTCTCTGCCTCTCTCCCTTCACACAGGCATGTGTGCACTCTCTCTCTCTCTCTCAAATAAAATGAATAAACACATTCTTAAGCAAAACAAAAGAAAACAAAACCACCCAGGATCTCAGCTAGAAACCCACGTGTCCACAGCAGCAAAGCAGAAACAAAGAAGAGGTAGATTGAGCAATTGCCAGTTGAATCCCAGCATTAGAATGAAGTAGTCTGTCAACAGTCTATTATCCAACCAAATCCACAGAGAAAGAGGACATTATCCAGAGTCACTACAGTTTAGCAAATGTAGTATTTGGCATTAATAACACACATGCAAAACACAAAATGGGACAGGGAAAAAAAAAAGATCAACGGATGAACTATTTATTAGAAATATCAGGTTGGTAAAAAAGGCATGATTAATAAGTTTGAAAAATAAATGAAATGAAGAATTTGTAGATTTGACAGTGGCAAAGTTTATTTATTAAGTCAAATAGGATTTCTAGGGATAATAAGATGTAATAACTGGAATTAAGAACAAGATTGGTGGGTTAAACAGAATACTGGAAGCTAAAGAGAGGATAAGTGATCAGGAAGAAACACCAGAAAGTATCTGGCTTGAATTTGGGTAATAAAAGGTATGAAAATACTAAAAAGTTTGTAGCTACAATATGAGAATGGTAAAAAAAAAGTATATTTAGTTGGTGTCCCAGACTGGGGAGGAGAAAAATAATAGGGCAGGAAACAACTGAATAAATAGGGCAAAGAATTTTCAAAGTGAAAGACATCAAGGCAAAGAAAGACACATCATATTAAAACTGTTAAAAACTGTAAACAACAAAACAAAACCTTGAGAATAGCCAAATGGAAAAAATATACCTTACTTTGAAAGGTACAGAAATAAGAACGGTTGTCAACTTGTCAATGGAAATAATGAAAGACAGATAATGGAATGGCATTTTCAAGTTGCTGAAAGACAACTGTCTTCCTGGATTTTATACCCACCAAAATTTTACCTACTCTCCAAAAGTGTAGGTAAAATAAAGACATAAGCAGAGAGACAAAAAGTAAGTGAAATTATCAACAGCATATCCTCGTTAAAATACATATAAAAGTTAGTTTTGCTGGCAAATGGAAAATGGTTCCAAATGGAAGCACAGAAATTCAACAGAAATAGTAAACTGTGGATAATAAAAATGAATACTGAGTGTACAAAGCAGTAATTACACAGCCTTCTGGGAACTAAAACAAATGCAGTAGTACAATGATTGGTAACAATAATACAAAGGATGGCAACACATGAACATAAAATATTCTAAGGTCTTAGCCTTGGTCAAGAAGTTTTAAATGTATGGAATTATATTAGGTTGTAATAAATCCAGACTAGAGAATGTATTCTTTAGGATATGTACTCAACATAGTGAAAAAATGTATAATTAACAAACCAATAAGGGGGGGTGTAAAATAATAAAGGAAGTCTATTTAACCTTAAATAATGTAAAGAAGGAAAAAGAAGAACAAGAAATAAGTAAAAAGAGCAGAAAGCAGATCATTATAAACATGAACACATGAATAATTACATTAAGAGAGGTTGCTCTATTTATAAGCAAACATTTTCAAACCAAGATTAAAAAATACAATCAGATGCTAATTATTTATTTTTAAAGATTTTATTAATTTATTTGACAGACAGAAATCACAAGTAGGCAGAGAGGCAGGCAGAGAGAGAAGAGGAAGTAGGCTCCCTGCAGAGCAGAAAGCCCAATGTGGGGCTCGATTGCAGGACCCTGGGATCATGATCTGAGCTGAAGGCAGATGCTTTAACCCACTGAGTCACCCAGGCACCCCAATCAGATGCTATTTATAATTGATGTTCTTTATATATAAAGATAGAGAAAGGGTAGAAGTAAAAGATGGAAAAATATATACCACTGTAACTCTAATTAGAAAAACTTGTGCAGTTATTCTACTTTTAAAATGGATATATGATAAAAGGTAATCCATCAGAAAGATAAAACAATTTTAAATTTGCTTTCACATACTTTCAAATAACTAAAGCAAACATTGACAAAACTTAGAGGAGAAGACAAATCCATAAAACCACCTCTCTCAATTATTGGTAAAGAAGTGAAAGGAAAAAAAATCAGCAAAGTTATATAAGATCTAAAGAATACTTTTAATAAACCTACCTTAATTGACATATATACAATATTGCATCCAACAGTAGTAGAATACACATTCTTTATAAATGCATATTAACCATATATCAAAACTGGTCATGTGGGCCATAAAGCAAGTCTCAACAAATTGCAAGAGGCTAAGTCTTTTAGAGTACAATCTCTGATCACTACTCAATTAAGCTAGAAATCAGTAAGCAAAAAATAACAAATATCGTTGTTTGGAATATCCTAAACTAATAATATCATATCCTAAACTAAGACTACAACAAATAAGAGCCATCAGAAGTTTTCCACTGCAGAAACTGATCCAGGAGTACTTTTTAAAGATTTAAAGCTGTGCTGTCAAATAAATTTACATTTATTTTCAGTTATTTGCCCAAAAAATCCACGTAGCATATTTTTTAAATTAATTTTTATAGGTGAAATAATATATAAAATTGCTTTTCTTAATTGTTTTTGCTTATAAATCAGGTTCCTTCTTTTAAAGGTGTCACTCTATATGCCTGGATCACCTAACATGGTAAAGATTATAGTTGAATTGAAAACTTTGTTATTAAAAAAGAGCCAACCTGTCAACTTACTTCACATATCTAGTCAACTGCCACTAAACTAAGAAAAGTTTAAACATGTCTACTAACCTTGATAGACTGACCATATGGTCCATTGCTAGCAGGTGCCCAATGAGAAGTATTCTGAACATTTAGGATTTCCTTGGGATGAGACAGGCCATCATCAATCTTTATGTCCTTCTGACGGGCAAGGCAATCTTTTGAGACAAGTAGTCCTTCAGGCAACATAGTTTCTACACATACTCTGAAAAGATAATTAAATTTGTTGAGTTCATTGCTTCTTTGTGTTTGTGTAGGCTGTTCTTGAATTTTGGTTCTTGGTTACCTATTTGTATCTATAGGCAAAGATCTTGGTTACTGAATATTGTTAGCCAGAGCATATTTCAAGTGACAAGGTTCACCTGGGTCTGACAGCAAAGATGATGACATGGCCAACTGCCAGGCTGGCTTGTGTATATAGCCCTTTTGGGTGGACATATTTCCTTATTTGGGGGGCCCATGAATCAGAGGAGATCCTATCTTATTAAAATCTGCTTTGGGACTCTCCCATGTCATATTTAGAATTCCAAATTTGTGGCTTCTTCCTGTACCCAGTAGCATCAGGTACTTTGAAAGCAGGGTGCTGGTACAGTTGTTCTATCATCCTGTAATTAAATGGCCAACCAGACATAGCCTGTTCCTCTCAGTTCCTTATAGTCTTTGATCTTGGGCTTATTTAAGGTTCCTTTTTATTTTGGAAGATCTTTTCCATCTCTATGGAGCTGTAGGCTCAGCTTTGTTGGGATATGCCATCAGTCTTATCCTATTTGCTTAATACCTCCCAGAAATTTGCACTTCTGATGGCACCCTTCCCTGCTTGCTATGGGTTTATTATTGTTTTACGTTTCTTCTGTCAGTTCAATAGAATTCGGGTAGAGAGGAAAAACAAAAGCTGTCAAAATGTTCAGTCAGCTCTCTAACCAGTTTATAAATTTCTATGTCAACTCAGTTGAATTATCTGAGCAATTAAACAAATGTAATCTGATAACACTTCCTAGTTTACTGAAATGGGAGCCATCTGTCTTAATTCCAACTCCCCACCAATGTTTTAGTAAATTCATTCAGACTCTGATTTTCCAACCTTGCTTCAGTATAACAAGAGCACTATTCCACTCCCCAGCTCTCTCTTTTGTATCTCTAATCCTTCTCCTGTGGGTTCTTCTTTTCTCCTACAACAGATGATAAATCTTCTCTATCCCAAAAGTATCTCCTCAGTTTTACCTCCCTCCTGTCCTTCACAGACCTGTCATTAATTCCTTAGTCCTACAGCGATGAACATTGCCAATGCCAAACACTCCTGAGGAAGTCTTCCTTGGGGCTCCATGATCCTTACTCTTTAGGCTTGTCTGAAGATAGGGGGGATAGTAGGAATTCTCTCAATAGGGAGTGGAAAGAGCAGTAATGCCGAAGACAGAAGAATCATGAAAATTCATCAGAAATGTGGAAAGGATGGAAACAATGCTAAAAGCCTTTATAAGTCAGAGTCTATGCTCTTTCTTTTCTTAGTGTTTATCTATAGCAATGAACACTACTGAACCCTCTCTCTCTGAGGATACCTTCCATGCTATGACTTAAATTTGGTCTTCTTCTACCTTTTTGACAATTTCTTCCTAGAATGAAGGAAGTCATATAATGGGGGAGGTTTCTACAATATAGAGTTCAATCTATAGAAGTGACAGAGATTAAAAAAAATTCCTTGAAATTCATTAGAACATGGAAGGAAAATATGGAAAATAGGACAAACAGGAAAACAGACTGGAAGTAAGATAAAGTAAAAGGTGGACTTAGCCATTCAGCTGGGGAAGCAAGCAGAAGTAACACTGGGTGTCAGAGCCAATGAGGTCTGTGTGGGAAGTTGTAAACTTAGTGTTGCCTCCAGAGTGGAACAGCTGGCAGATGTCAGGTACTTGACCCCCTAACTGTAAAGTGCCTGATGAGCATTTCTTATTTCATCTGCCTAATGGTAAAAGAGCTTCCCATATCCTGGGTCACTGTTCACTGCTTCTGGGGACAAATGGTAGTCTGCTAATGGATGAATACTGCTCATTGTGCCACCTGAAATAGGCCCAGAGCAAAGCAGATGTTCTGCACAAAGTACCATTTGCCCTAGTTAATTCTACAATACTCTGATCATTCCTTCATCTCATACCTACTAAGTATAGAACATTGTCTCAGTGGTAAATAATTTTCTGCTTATTAATTTGTGATGGACCTTGGGTTGTTTTATAAAATTGTATTATCTAATTCTTTAAGAGTTAGGTTCTCTAAACCTGTCAAGAAAAATCTTTTTGATTTCTTTCTTTTAAAAAATGTATCTCCCTAGTATAGTGTTCTGCATAAAAATGAAATGAATACCAATTTCTAGAAAACTTCCTATAACATCAATTTTTCTACTTTAGACATTTTCTATTATATAATCAAAATCATTTTCTTTTTATTCCTTTATTTAATTGAAAGATTAAGCATTTCAAAATAATTGCAAAATATAATTAAGTATTAGTAAATTTTCTTGGTTAGTCTTATGTCGGCAAAATAAGAATGAAACATATGGTCTTCAGTTATTAAAAATTATGTCTGAAACCATTTATTTTAAGGATAAGGAAAATAGGCCAAATTACACCATTTGAAAATGAGCATAGATTGGGTGCAGAGAGATGAGATAAAAGAGTAAGAGGGAGGGTGTACTAGCTCCACAAGGATTCCTTTTTGACCTCACTGCCAGTACCACTCTCCTGTATTAATTTTCCTCTGCTTATACTCCAGAATCCCTTTACTTCTCAAGTCTTACCATGAATGCATGTCTCCGTGTGCAGATTACTAACAGTGGTTGTTAAAGATTAGTAAGAATAGCTGCAAAAGATAGGGATATAGAAGAAATATGTGAAAACAACACATTCGGAAATACGAAAGACACATAAATTTGAAAAACAACACAACCACTCTACCAATGGGAGAGAAGATGATAAAAAGCAAGCTTCAGAGCCAGGGATTGCTATACAGCAGAACATGAGCCTGGAATGAGGATTTAAAGGGGATAACCAGAAAAGTTCTTAGTATTAAGCATTCACACAACTTTCTCTTCACAAGACAATAATAGTTACCTACCTTCCAGGCAGGAAGAGCTTGAATTGGTCACAAATGCTGAGTCGACAGCTGAGAAATTTTTCATGCTTTTAAGATAGATGGACCAAAATGATGTCTTTTCAATTCCATTCCCCTAGATTTAATAGTAGCTGCAGAAGAAATGATATAGTCATAAGTTTAGGACAATTTTAATTAAATTAAAATTCTCCTGCTAAGAAAATTATTAGTGATATTTTGAGTCAACTTCATACAAAATATATTCCATATATGTTGTATATATTTCTGATCATGGGTTAGTGTGATTGTAGCATCTGGTGATGAAATAATGTAGAGGCTGGCAAACTTTCTCTGTAAAGGACTAGTAAATATTTTAAGCTTTGCAGGATATGAGGCAAAAATTAAGACATTATTTAGAACTTAACAAATTACAGAAAACCTAACAAAATATAGGCAACAAATTGCTTTATTAACAAAATTCAAAGTATAATAATAATAACTGAAACATTAAAAAAATATATCTACTACTAAGAAGAATGGAGTTCTCTCTTTTTTTTCTTTTAGGATATCATTTCACTTAACAAGCGTTCAAATGTACTCTTCCTGACATCAAAATGGTTGCAAGAGGTCATTTGCTTTTTAAAAAAGATTTATTGATTTATATTAGAGAGAGAGAGAAAGGGAGAGCAAGGGAGAAGGGAGGGACAGAGGGAGAGGGAAAGAGAGAATCTTAAGCAGGTTCCATACCCACTGCAGAGTCCAATGTGGGGATATATCTCTTGACCCATGAGATCATGACCTGAGCCAAAACCAAGAGTTGGACACTTAACTTGACTAAGTCACCCAGATGCCCCACAAAAGGACATTTGTAAAAATCATTCATATCTTGTGGGCAGAATCAA
Source organism: Neogale vison (assembly GCF_020171115.1). NCBI lineage: Eukaryota > Metazoa > Chordata > Mammalia > Carnivora > Mustelidae > Neogale > Neogale vison. The sequence goes on along the minus strand of NC_058103.1, from coordinate 91,665,464 downwards.
GATGGCAGGAAGCTGGCTTTGGTCTAAGAGTTTTAATTTATTGACTTTGGCAGTATTGAGCTTCAAAGCTATCATGATTTGGCCTTTTATAAAAATTAAAGTGTGACTTTAAACTTTAGATTTTGGAAAATCAATGGACTTCATTTTGCCAAGTTTTTTCCTTATAAACTTAATATTAATAAGATAAAATAAATGAGTTCACATTTTTAAATGTTACATTATGGAAAAAATACTGGTTTTTACTTTAGCGTACTTTTTTTTTTTTAACAAAAGATTCTACTTATTTATTTATTTACTCGAGAGAGATAATGCACACAAGTTGGGGGAGAGGCAGAGGGACAGAAAGAATCTCAAACAGACTCGAACTGAGCATGGAGTCCACACATGGCTCAATCTCATGATCCCAAAATCATGACTGGAACAAAGTCAAGAGTTGGATGCTTAACAGACTAAACTACTCAGGTGCCCCCATTATAGCATACTTCCAAAGAGTAATCTCAATGATTTTAATACCTCATCCCTTACCAAACAATAGCCAGAATAAGGAAAGAAACCCTTACCACATTTCAATTAAAACAAGTCAAGCTTATGGTTTCACTTACTTGTGGAACATAAGGAATAACATGGAGGACATTAGGAGAAGGAAAGGAAACATGAAGTGGGGGAAATCAAAGGGGGAGATGAACCATGAAAGGTTAATTTCTGGACTTCAAGAAACCAACTGACAGTTTTAGAGGGGAGGGGGTGGGGAGATGGGTGAGCCTGGTGGTGGGAATTAAGGAGGACATGTATTGCATGGAGCATTGGGTGTTATATGTAAAAAATTAATCTTGGAACACTGCAACAAAAACTAATGATGTACTGTATGGTGACTAACATAACACAATAAAAAAACAAAAAACAAAAAAAGTCAAGCTTAATTTTGACTTGTGAAATTGCTTGTAATGCCCTCTACAATAGATCTGAGATTTGAACATTTTGCAGTTAGATCCACCTTAGATGGTAGATTGTAAATACTAGAAAATTAAGATAAACAGCATTCTCTTAGATTGTTAATTGTTTATACACATTGTTATCCCTACTTTCTCCAAAGCTCTAAGCAATAATGAGACAAATCTTCAAAGGAACAAAAAACCTAAAGGATTTAATGTGATGAAGAAGCAAGAAACCAGAACCACATCTGATGAGACTGAACATTACTGATAAAACAGAAAAGGGAAATAATATTCTTGGGGTGAACTTAATCCTGGTATGACATTTGACTTTATGGAACTCAGTTGTTAAGGAACTTGAGGGGCAGTATCTCTCCTTCAGGGTGTTCCAGTTAGAACTGAGAATTATAGGTAAAGAATGCAGAGAGGATAACTGAACAGCAAAATCATCAATAAAGCAGATAAGAGAAATAGGATTTAAAATATACTATATATTGAATAAAAGAAAATAACTAAAAAATGAGATAATAACTTACAAAGAGTTCTGTTTGAGGATCTTAAGCTGTTTTCTAAATCAATATTATTTCATTCTTATATACTAGAAAATTAAGCCAAAATAACAATCACTTCCTGTGCCAGAAAACAGCCATCCTTTTCTGGTCAGACCCATTTCTTTGGTGGGCACTAAACTGACTTATTCCACATTCATTGGTGATAGTATTTCTTTAAGTACTAAAAAAATGAATTAAAACTATTCTAAAGTTTTATAGTTTGAAATGCAAGTTAATGCTTAAACATGAACCAAAGATAAAAGGTTAAAGGGGAAATACCTAAGAAAGGATGAAATATTTAGCCACAAATTTTTAAAAAATCCCATTTCTTGATGAAGGACCTCAGGGTGAGAAAGGAATCCATCAAAATCCTTGAGGAGAACAAAGGCAGCAACCTCTTCGACCTCATAAACATCACCAAAGGCAAGGGAAGCAAGGGCAAAAATGAACTATTGGGACTTCATCAAGATCAAAAGCTTTTGCACAGCAAAGGAAACAGTTGACAAAACCAAAAGACAACTGACAGAATGGGAGAAGATATTTGCAAACGACTTACCAGATAAAGGGCTAGTATCCAAAATCTATAAAGAGCTTAGCAAACTCAACACCCAAAGAACAAATAATCCAATCAAGAAATGGGCAGAGGACATGAACAGACATTTCTGCAAAGAAGACATCCAGATGGCCAACAGACACATGGAAAAGTGCTCTATATCACTCGGCATCAGGGAAATACAAATCAAAACCACAATGAGATAGATACCACCTCACACCAGTCAGAATGGCTAAAATTAACAAGTCAGAAAAAGACAGATGCTGGTGAGGATGTGGGGAAAGGGGAACCCTCCTACACTTTTGGTCGGAATGCAAGCTGGTGCAACCACTCTCGAAAACAGCATGGAGGTTCCTCAAAAAGTTGAAAATAGAGCTACCTTATGACCCAGCAATTGCACTACTGGATATTTACCCTAAAGATACAAATGTAGTGATCCGAAGGGGCATGTGCACCCAAATGTTTATAGCAGCAATGTCCATAATAGCCAAACTATGGAAAGAACCTAAATGTCCATCAACAGATGAATGGATAAAGAAGAGTGGTATATATATATATATATATATATATATATATATATATAAAATGGAATACCATGCAGCCATCAAAAGAAATGAAATCTTGCCATATGTGATGACGTGGTTGGAACTAGAGGGTATTATACTTAGTGAAATAAGTCAATCAGAGAAAGACAACTATCATATGATTTCCCTGATATGAGGAAGTGGAGATGCAACGTGGGGGGCTTGGGGGGTAGGAAAAGAATAAATGAAACAAGATGGGATTGGAAGGAAGACAAACCATAAGAGACTCCTGATCTCACAAAACAAACTGAGGGTTGCCAGGGGGAGCGGGGTTGGAAGAGGGTGGTGGGGTTATGGACTTTGGGGAAGGTATGTGATATGGTGAGTGCTGTGAAGTGTGTAAACCTGGCGATTTACAGACCTGTACCCCTGGGGCTAATAATACATTATATGTTTATTAAAGAATTTAAAAAATTTTTAAAATCCCATTTGTAAAAACTTCTTATTGTAAGAATTATGAAATATTTGACTACTGGAAAGATTTTTGAGTTTCATGCTTTATATTTTTCAAAGACTGCCCACTATTTTTCCAAGTTCAAGTATAATTCTGCCCAAGAGTCGAGATTTGGCCCAGACAAGCTCTTGCTATTCCTTTCTGTTTGGTGATCCTTTGTTAAATACGACACTCAACAGCATTTACATCTAGGAGACAGGGGATACCACTATAAGGCAAAGGATCTGAAGCTCTTATGTCAGAATTTTTCTCCAACTTCTCCTAGTCTAGAAGTAACAAAGAGAATTAGAAACTTTCCTCACTCATGTCTGTGTTTCCAATTGTGTCTGACAGCTGGAGATAATGAATTTAAACTCATGTTATACAAAATGTGTCTACTTTTAGGATTTGGAGTTCCCAACCCAAAGTTATTCTCTAAAAGGAAGATAAATAGGTGATTAAAGTTTCCTGACCCATTTGCTCGTGACACCTAGCTGGTTTGTTTGCGACCTGAAAACACTTGGTATGGAGCTGCTTCCACTCGTGATGGTCTACAGATACTGATGTTCTTGCACTACCGTGCTGAGAATACTAAGTGTCCTGATTACATGCAGTTCCCCCAACAAACATTAGTAGATAAGAGATGGGCTGTAAGTTCCACTATTATCCATACCTTCTCAGAAGATGAAGTCCATCTGTTACTGTAGCAATCTCCTTTATCTCAAAAATTTGAATAAGAATAGAAAGCTATAACCTACTTAACCATATTAGTGAAAGATATTAATAATAATAGTTTATGTAATTTTTGGCATGTGTGTGAAAAAGTTGGAACTCTCATGCACATTTTAGTAGGCATATAAATCAATTCAGCATTTTAAACAGTAATTTAACAAATGTTCACAGTCCATATTTGGAATATGGAAGATACAACAATACAGCTTTTGGAAAATTACATGGTCTTAGTGATCTTGAAATAGGGAAAATTTTTTCTTAAATGAAACACAAAAAGCATTAACCTTAAATCACCCCCCAAAAGGAATAAATTGTTTATCAAAGACATCATTTAGTGAGTGAAAAGGGAAGCCACAGTATAGAAGATGATGGGGTGCCTGGGTGGCTCAGTGAGTTAAGCCTCTGCCTTTGGCTCAGGTCATAATCTCAGGGTCCTGCACATCAGGCTCTCTGCTCAGCAGGGAGACTGCTTTCCTTCCTCTCTCTCTCTGCCTGCCTCTCTGCCTACTTGTGATCTCTCTCTGTCAAATAAATAAATAAAATCTTTTAAAAAGATTTTGCATGATGATATTGCAACACATGTATCTAACAAAGGGATTACATCTAAAAAAGTAAAACAAATAAAACAAAACAAAAAAACCCAACTCTTACTGATCCATCAAAAAGTATGAGAGATAATCTTGTAAAAGTATGTATAAGAGACTAAAAAACACTTTACAAAAGAGGATTTCCAAATGGCTACAAAGCAAGTTATGAATGACCTACCAATTAAGAATACAAGGCAATTCCACCATAATCTCACTAAGATGGCAAATATTAAAAAGACTGACAATATAAAGTGTTGGTGAGGCTATGGAGCAAATGGAACTCTAATAAACTGCTGGGAGGAAGGTAAATTATTTAAAGCACTTCAGAAAACCCAGCAATTCTTTTCAATAAAAATGCATACACATTTGAACAAAAGTTCTGTATAAGAACATTCATAACACAATTATTTATAAAGCCATAAAATACCAAAATGTCATTCTTGAATGGATAAAGGATAGTATACCCATACGATGGAATATGTTACAGAAAAAAAGTCAAAAGAAAGAAGAACCCGGGCTATCTTTATGATAGCATGGATGAATTTCATAACCATAATGTTGAGAGAAATGAAATGAAAGAAGTCAGGTACAACAGAATATACAAGAATAAGCAAAATATTTTCATTTATGTAGAGTTCAAAAACGAGCAATCCCAAGTACCTGTGGTATTAATTGTTAGAGTTGGTGACTGTCAGGAGAGGAGATAGAACAGTGACAGGGAAAGTCAGAGGAGAATTTCTTGGGAATGTTTTACTTCCTGGCCTGCATAACAATGACAAAGGTATAAGTACTTCCTGAAAACTCACTCATCTGCATATTTGAGTCTTGCTCTTTTCTTACTACTTTAACAAAAAGGTAAGAAAAAAAGCAGTCATATGGATTTTCCTAAAGTGACCCCCCCAATATCACTTCATTCATGCAAGGGTGACTCTGGACAGATATATTTCTTCCTGCTTCTCACTTCACATGGCCACCATCTTCTAATAAGTTTTGGCATGTCATCTGTATTTGTAAACATTTTCTCTCACCATCCTTTCTATATTACTTCATTTCGTTTTTTTGTTGGAGTGATAGACTATAACCCTGAAAGCCTCCAGGAATAGTTTTGGGTGGGAGCTTTAATCTGAATGATTATACCTTTTTAAACTAAGGATAGTTTTCTTCTATTTATAAGATGATCTTTCCACTACCTATTTCTGTTCTGTTTATTTGAAAGTGGGCCCCCCCAATTTTTCTTCCATATCTCTCAATTTTTCTTCCATGTATTCCAGGTTGTTCTATTATATTCTGGACCATATCATTGACTGGTAGGAAATTATTAGATTACAAACTTGCTCTTGTATCTTGAACTAAATTATTAACATCCTGTTAATCCCAGGTTATATATACCTGATTTCAGGAACCCAAGTAGCTTTCCGAATGAATTTATCAATGTTTTTGGAAAAACCCTGGATTTTTATTGAATTTTTAAAATTTTCACTCAAATATGTTATTTAAACATGTGAAAGAATAAAGAAAAAATAATGAAGATACTGCTCATGGATGAGTTTGAGAAAGATTTTAAACTTTCCTTTCTCAAATTTTATACACAGCAGACATAAAGTGATTAAAATGGATTTTTAAGAAATTAAGGTCCAATTCTGAATATGGCATTTAAAAAGCATTCTATTTAAAGATTAATGTTATTAAGATATAATGTGCGTTAGATGTGTAATTTTCCTATGAATGTCTTTGAATCATCTTCCTTGTAGAGAATTTTGGTGTGACTTTGAACATTTTTTTGGTTTTGTTTCAATGAACATATTTGTGGGACAACAGCCAAAAAAAGGTGCCATTTGGGGAAGGAAGGGGAAAACATTTTGTTTCTTTTTTTTCCTTGGGATATTTTTGTTTACAGAGTGAACACAGGTTGCCATCAAACTTTTAGATCTTAACAGCAGAGGTGACTTTTTCAGCATCACTTTGTTCCTAAAGTCAGTAGCTTTCCAAAATAGTGCAGTTGCCAGCTGACCTCTTTAGCTACTGCCACATTTAGACACTTTAACAAAAGCCTATTGTTTACTTTAAGGGGTATCATTTCATTTTTATGCATTGCTTGCTCAAGGTGAATTTATTTATAAGCGGGATTAATGCTCTAAAGTCATTCCTTCATTAAACTGCTTTAACAACACTGAGAAATTATTTTCAGCCACTAATTAAAAACTAAATGCAGCATCAAAATCCATCCAGTATTTGCTTGCTTCAGAACGCTGAGAAAACACTGTCATTAGGATTCCACTGCAAATAATTTATTTGACAACATATGACAAATTTCTACATTTAAATTTCTCACTTAAAATTTCATACCTAAGTAGCTTGAGAAATGCACCTACATTTCTTTTTTTTTTTTTATTTTTTTTTAAAGATTTTATTTATTTATTTGACAGAGAGAGATCACAAACAGGCAGAGAGAGAGGAGGAAGCAGGCTCCCTGCTGAGCAGAGAGCCGGACGCGGGCCTCGATCCCAGGACTCTGAGATCATGACCTGAGCCGAAGGCAGCGGCTTTACCCACTGAGCCACCCAGGCGGGCCTCGATCCCAGGACTCTGAGATCATGACCTGAGCCGAAGGCAGCGGCTTTACCCACTGAGCCACCCAGGCGGGCCTCGATCCCAGGACTCTGAGATCATGACCTGAGCCGAAGGCAGCAGCTTTACCCACTGAGCCACCCAGGCGCCCTACATTTCTTTTTTTACACAATCCTTCAATAACAGACTTATAAGGTAGGTATTTCACTAACCAGTGGAGAAACCATATAGCATTGAAGTTAAAAGAAGTTTAAGAGCCAATGTACTTAAGTTTAACCCATCTACTGACTACTTGCATGAACTCAGCCCAATTAACTTTTATTAATTAATTAATCTAAAGATTTTATTTATTTATTTGACACAGAGAGACACAGTGAGAGAGACAATGCAAGCAGAGGGGTGGGAGAGGGGGAAGCAGGCTTCCCGCCGGCAGGAAGCCTCTTGCAGGGCTGGATCCAAGGACCCCACGATCATGACCTGAGCCGAAGGCAGATGCTTAATGACTGAGCCACCCAGGTGCCCCTTAGCCTAATTAACTTTTAGATACCCCAGTTTCATCATCTGTAAAATGGGGATGACAATAGTATCTAACTCATAAAGTTATTATGAGGATAAATGAGTTAATACAGTGCCTGGCACATAGTAAATATTAGACAAAATTTATCTAATTCCTCACTCTTTAGGGAGGAGTCAATAGAGAGTGTCTGAAGATGCTAAAGAAGTAGAGATATAAATGTACTGTATAAAATTATGTCATCTTCCCAAAGACCTAAAAATAGAAACTGCTAAACTATAGAAGGGGAATGGGAAAGACAGTTAATACCTACTTTTCCTTAAACCTGATAAAAATAGCATAAAAATAAGTGCATAAGCTAGTTAAATATAAACTATTCCTTCCTCTCACTGTGCCTTCTCACTTTGTTATTTCTGTTATTCACAATGTTTTTAGCAATCCCTTTATGATTTCAAACATTTCCTATGCCCTGTCTCCCAAAGACTGAACATATACACACAATCCCACAAAGCTGAGGGACCCTCAAATCTCAAACAGGAAGTGAAGATTACCACATACAACTTCCTATAATTTTCCATCTCTGCAATTTTGCTCTGGGTTGTGTAAAAATTCCTGGGCTTAACCTTGCAGCTCCTTAAACTGATGTTTAAATAATTTCTTTCTACTATTCATCCCAGTACCAAGGTTTGGATTTGTTTAAGTTTATAACTGATTCACTGTTACAACAGCAGACCTTTTTGTTAAGCCAGCTGTATCTTCTCTAATTTATCAGATGCTAATGGTAATAATTAGTTTTCCTCTGCTTCTCATAATAACTCATCAAACAGGTAAATTACTTCTGTGGGTTGAAAATGATGCCTGTCTTCTATGCCTATATTGGTTTTCTTCAAATTTTTGGTGGTTCTTGGTTATCAGTTTATGTTTATGGATAAGCATCTAGATCCCTGATCATTGCTAGCTGAAGTATAAGTCTTCAGTCCAAGTGATAATCTTTTCTCTTCTGGTTCTGGGTATATTGATTATATGAGTCCCGGCCATGCTCCCAGGCCTGTTATGTAGGCCACTTATCTGGATGCAAGTACTCCTGTTCTTGTGAGACCACCCATAGCCTATGATCTCAGGCATAAAATCTCCCTCTGAGAATCTCTCTATTAGAATTAGAGTCACATACGTGGTCTGGCTTTAGATGGCAAATTTGGCTGCTTTGAGAGGAAGCTACTGCTAGAACTGTTCTACAACCTGTAATTACATTACTGGCCAGCCAGCCAGAGCTCATCCTTCCCAGTTTACCACCGACTCTACTATTTGGCTTATAAATGTCATAGACTTATGACATTTATAGGCTGATGAAACCCCTAGGTAAATTACACATTTTTAAAAATGTTAACATGAGGTATATACTATATTGATGTCAGAAGTCTCAGTATTGCAGAAATCTCCATTCTCTCCCACCTGCTTTATATATTTAATGTATCCTTGATCTAAATTCCAGCATTGGGGCGCCTGGGTGGCTCAGTGGGTTAAAGCCTCTGCCTTTGGCTCAGGTCATGATCCCAGGGTTCTCGGATCGAGCCCCGCGTCGGGCTCTCTGCTCCGCAGGGAACCTGCTTTCTCCCCTCTCTCTCTCTGCCTGCCTCTCTGCCTACTTGTGATTTCTCTCTGTCAAATAAATAAAATCTTTGGAAAAAAAAAAGGAATTTGTATAAATTCCAGCATTATTTTTGGTTGAAAATGACATGCTAATTCTAAAATTTTCATGGAAATGCTCAGGGTTAAGAATTGCCGAGGTAATTTTGAAGAACAAAACTGGAGGATTTATTCTACTGGTTATCAAGACATACTTAAAACCTGCTTGTAATTCAGAGAGTGTGCAACTAGGGCAAAGATGGACAAATCAACCAGCAAAACACAGCAAACAATTTGGGACACAGTGATATAAATAATTAATGAAAAATGGTAACACTGTAGACTCCTGGAGAAAGAACTGTCCCTTCAGTCAATGGTGACGGTTCAATTGTATATATTTATGGAAAAGATAAAATCTCAACCTTACCTCACTCTATATGCAGAAATCAGTATTGGGGGGACTGCAGATCTAAATGTAGAAGTTAAATGATAAAGCTTCTACAAGATACCATTTCTTCATAGCCATGGGCTTGAAAATGTGCTCTTGAATAGGACACTGAAAGCAGTAACCAAAAAGGAGAAAGTGATAAACTGGCCTCCACTAAATGAACAGATACTATTCAAAAGATATCATTAAGACAGCAAAAAGGCAAGCTAGGGAATGGGAGAAAAAAGGCAACAGACATATTTGACAAAGGTTTTGTATCTAGAATATATAAAGAACTCTTTATATAGCTAGCCCAATACAAAAATAGACAAGACACTTCAACAGGTATTTTATAAAAGAGATGACCAAGATAGCCAGTAAATATTAAAAAAGGTATGCAATCTCATTAGCAATAAGAGAAATGCAAATTCAACACCCACCAAGATACTACAACACATCTACTAGGATAGACAAAATGGAGAAACCCAACAATACGAAGTGTCAGCAAGGATGTGGAGTGAAGACCAGGCATCGCTGGTGGAAGTGGACTAGGTGCGCTAGGACTTTGCACATGGTCAGCATCATTTAAGACTGGACATGTGTAAACCTATGGTACCTTAATTTTTTATTGTGTACCCTTCTCTAACATTGAGTTTTTTCATATGTATGCTTAAAAGTGTGATAAACCTTAAGTTTTAGGCATTTAATTCAGATATTTATTTATTTATTTATGTACTATATTTATATATTTGATAGAAAGATAGAGAGCACAGGTGGGCAGAGTGGAAGTGAGAGGGAGAGGGAGAAGCAGGCTCTCTGTTGAGCAGGGAACCTGATATGGGGCTCAATCCCAGGACCTTCGGATTACGACCTGAGCTGAAGGCTGCTGCTTAACTGACTGAGCCACCCAGCTGCCCCTAATTTGGATTCTTGACAGCTTAAACATTTTATCTTTATTTCTTGAAAGCGGGCACTATAAAAAACCTATTCCTATTTGCTACCTACAAGATAGAATCACCTACCAAATCTAACTGGTCTCTGGAAATTATGTATATGGAAATACTTAATTACGTACATAGTTTCTAAGCCACATTTTACTTTTAATTAGTTTAAAATGAGCACAGTGATCTTATAAGTGAAGAAGTATCTGTGTTTTATGTAGTACTCAATAAATATTTATTGAGTACCTTTGGTGTGTTTGAATCATTTCCACTCCCTCCCCACCCTACTCTGTGGCACCAAGCACCTGCATTCTAGCTGAGGAACAGAGTATAAGCAAAGTGGAAGAAGTAAAATATATCCCACATTAGATACAGATGAATGTTAACAAGACATTTATAACAAGGAAGCAATAGACAAAGTGTTGGAGTGGGTAGGTAGCATTCACAGATAGGGCAGCCAGGGCAGTCCTCCCCAAGAAGGTGGCACGGTCCCAGGGGCACAAAGTAAGCCACTGGGGCTATCTAGGAGAAGAATGTTCCAGGCAGGCTAAACTGCAAGTGCAAAGGCCTATAAAACTGTCTGAAATTTCCACAAAAGGAAGCTGTCCTAATCACTCACATTTTGTCTTTTGGAACTTAACACTGGTTATGCATTTGCTTTGTACTGCAATTTAAGATGTTGCAATTCTTGAAGCATTATTCATTTTAGTTCTTGCTGAGCATTTATAATCTAGCTACTTTGTAAAAGCTTTCTAAAATTGACTTTCCAAAATCAAATATAATCTTAGTACCCAAAAAGTCCTGACTAAAATCTCCAGGGAAGATTCTTCAAGCAATGTTGAGAGTGTCTGAACTGAAAGTCTGATGACATGTGCTCCTGTCCCAGCCGTGACGGTAACCTGTTGGAAGGCAGGATTCTAATTTCTCAGTCCTCAGTCCCTCCTCTATGGAATGGAATGGGTAAGTTGATTCAGAGGTCTTAAGTCCATGTTTTGTTCAATGAACAGAGTGTTCTGGATAACCTTAAATTGAACTCTACAGTTTAATTCTCTGCTTTGCCCCAGTAAAATCAAAACTAGCCACCTTATACCTGGCCCATTTCATCCCTTAGGTATCTGCCTGACTCCTGACCAAGTAACTTTTATAGACCCTCCCAGTTATAAGGGCATGGTGCTATGGCTGTACCTTATTTATTAAACCCTTCTAAACAGAATGGCCTGCTCTGGTTAGTTCATTTATCTTCACATAACCAGAATGATGGAAACTTCCACTCACTGGAATAAAGTTAGGGAAACATTGTGAAAAAATGATAATGAACTTCTTGTTTCCTGATTGGGAAAGGTAGCAGCAGAAACACACTTAGGACATTTTTCAAGCAGCTGCCTTTATGTAGCTAAGTCCGGTAAGGTGGCTAGGAGAATCTTCATGCAATAAAAGTATAATTCTTTGAACAGTCTACAAAGCTTATTTTTTGTGGAAAAACAAACCAACCCTTCATCTTAATCCTTTAATACGAACGGAATATACATGCTGCCAGTAGATTATAAGCTCTTTGAGGGTAGGACCATTTCCTAGTTGTCTTTGCATCTCAGTCGCATAACACAGTACTACCACACAAAATACACACCAATATATGCCTGTAGATTGATTCATGTTCATAATTTTCTGCCTCCCCTTTCTGCCACTAGTTTTTGGCCCTTAAGGCATCACACACTCTCTTGCTTTGAGATCTCACAAGACTATGTGTTGCCTTTGACAGGCAGCATTTTTCTCCTTCTTTTTCCTATCTTCACCTGGTAACTCCCAAGACACCTAAATCCCCTCCCCAACCCCCCTAAACCTAGGTCAGGTGCATTCCTCCCCCCCATCTAGGTCAGGTGCATGCCTTTCATATATATTTGTATAATTATGGGTACTGTCCTCACTAGACTTTAAATCCTGTGAGCGCAGACACTTAGTCTGTTTCATTCTCTGGGATATACCTGGCACCTAGCATAGTACGTGGCACAAGATAGGTGTGGAGGCCACTTTTAGGCAAACAGGCTTGAGTGATGGAGGGGGGAAAGGGCCACAGCAACCACCTGGCTGAATACAGGCAGGCTCATCAGGTGACTCACCTGATGGAAATCTCCATAGGCCCTAACTGACAAATGGGCTACTTACAACCAGGCACAGTTAAAAAAAAAGGAGAATTCAGTCGCATAACTCCTCTTCCTCACCTTCCCCTTTTAAATAAAGCCCCCATCCACTGCCTCCTGGCAGATAGCCTCTCATCCTGCCCACTTCCTTGTGGAGTATTCAATAAACTTCTATCTCCTTTGCTCTACCTCAGGTGAATTCTTTCACCTCCTAGGCCACGGGCTTCCATCTGCTCTTGGGCCCACATGTGGGGTACCCATCTGATTAGACAGACACCCCATTGGGAACCACAACAGGTACTAAAAAGTGTTTGCTAAATGAATGTTATGAAAAGAAGGAGTCTTAGGAGGTAGCTGGCCAAAAGAAGAAATGGTGATGAGAGAAGTAAGTGATAGGAGGAAAAGAAGACTTAACATTATTTTATCGAGGAAGATAAATCAAAGTTAAGTCTTGAAAAATTATTTAAAACTAGTGCTACAAAATGATGGGTAAAAAAAAAAAAGTAAGCTGAAGAATCCTCATAGATCAAAATCCTTAATATTGAGATTTATTCCAAATAGGTTAGAACATAATGCCATCAGTGTGAGCAAAAATACTTCCTTAGGGGTTAGTAAAAGATATTAGAAAAGTATAAATTCATCGTTACTGAGGAGCACTTCAGCATGAAATACTAGTGTCAGATGATTACAGTGTATACTAGCCACTATTCACATCTAGAATGTATTGCCTGCTAAGATTATAACACACAAATGCTATCTGGTAATATCTGTTACTCTCTAAACCGAGGAAAAGAGAGTTGTGAAGGATGGGAGGAGTGTCAGCTTTCAAGAAAGTAATAAGAAACAACTTAGAAATTTAAGAAACAACTCAGTCTTAATTTTAATAATACTTAAGCTCAGCCATGAAATTCTAAATTCTTAAATTTAGACTTCTAAATTCCTCTGGCAAAATTTATCTTCTTTGGGGGTTACTAGATCAATTAACCTTGGAAAGGGAAGGTTAAAAGGACTTCTGTGGGCTACATTCTCACAGCATGAAAAAGAACAGGCAGAAGCCTGAGTGAACTGCTGGTAGGGTTCAAGGAAAGGTTTACACTAGCAGATGATCAGCTCTGTTCCTGCTAAAATTTGGCAAAGAAATACACTGTGGTTTCTTCAGATGACAGCATCATAATTCATTTAGCTCTCCCCTACCTTTTCACAAAAAGGCCAAAACCCCACAGGAAATGTGAGCACTGACATTTTCTACCCAGGATCAAAAACTGACTATTTTGCCAGAAATTGAAAACAATATAGCTAAAACAGTAAATACACAGTAATGTGTTGAAAGAAATAGGCTGCTGGACTGGCCAGTGACACAATCCATCATTTCTATTTTAACTTCTGATGGACAGAAAGGTAAAAAAGGAAAAAAAAAAAAAAGAAAAAAGAGGAAAAAAAAATGTTTGGATTGGCAGACCTCCATGCAAATATAATGGAAACCAAATAAATGTTAAAGAATCCCTTTGCGTTAATTTACAGATTATGCTCCACAGATTCATACTAAACACTGTACCTTTAATGGCAATTTTGATTATACATTTCTAGCTGATTTCCAGGCAGTTAAAAGCTAACTTAAGGGCCATCTAGAAGGCATGATTTCTTTTCTTACCACAAAATGCTAAAGCTTCTTTATCATTCTGTATTCAGCCATGAACTCAGCTGCACAAGCCAAATGTAAAGATTTTATGGGCCAATCTATCATGTGAATTCGTGAACAAGAATACAAGCCTACTCATGCAGACACTAAGGGTGATTTCCATTTTTATGAATGAAAAAGAACCCTGCATAAACATTCTTTATTTAAAGTTTTAAATGAAGAAAGATGCAAAACAAAATGGGAGCATTTTGTTTTATATGTCAATATCCTGTAAGAGGGGCAGAGTAAGGGATTTGGCTCACATGATTCCCCAGACAGCAGTATCTCCTTTGCATTAAGTACATAAATGAGATTTATGGCCACTGACCTAATCTTAGATGCCAAAATGTACAGCGGGAACAGCTTTCTGAAAATCTTAATTTAAAATTATGGTGTTAACAAAAGCACTTTAGGAAGCAGACAACACGGCCGGCGTGCGTGCACACATGCATCTAAGAGAATTGACTCTAGGAAGGAGCCATGGCTATTTGCATAAAGCTTTACAATACGTTTCAGAGATAATTCAAATCCACAGGTTTTACTTTTTCTCCCTACCACCCTGATGCTTATGGATTTCCAAATAAATGCTTATCTCCAGACAGTTGATTTCCATCACTAAAGGTCATTTAATACCAGACATTCATAGGTTCAGGTTTTGAGGAGGCTCAGAATAAAGAAAAATAAATAAACCTGTTTATTCCTTTTCTGAATTTTAAAAGCAGTTTCCTTACTCCCTAAGTACTTAACTAGATTAGCACCTTGTAGAAAAGAAAAGGCTTGAGCAGCTGTACCTATAACACTTTATTACTAAATGTGAGCAAGAGGGCTAGGATACTGCTAATCCACTGGTAACCACTTGGAGATTTTCCTGAACATTGTTTTTTGACCCGAAAAAGACCAAAAAAAAAAAAAAAAAAAAAAAAAAAGAGGAAAGTAAGCAAGCCAGCAAGAAAATAGTAAATGAAACCTATACTGACAGATGTCAAGTTAACACTTCCTTAATATAGTCCATAAAATAGAATTCCTGGAAAAAATAACAACCTGTAGAATAAAATGTCAAGTTGAAGAAACATATGCCTTCCCTTATCAATTGGATTTTAACAAGTGAACTATGCATAGTTAGAGGGGGTAAACATATAGTAAAAAATGTTTCTCAAATGACTTAAAATTTTTTTATTTTTAAATACAGATTTGAAGCACTGAAGTATACATTTCAGATCCACCTAAATATATCATCTCCCTGAAACAGATAAATCAGGCCACCATGTTACATGTCCACAGGGCTAAAATGATTTTTAAACAGTATCGCTGAAATTTTGAAATTAAAATGCAGGGTTTAAAAGAACATTGGATTATGTAAGTTATTTGAACATTCAATTCTAAATTCCTGTCTTACTTTAGATTGTCCCAGAAGAGAGTCCAAAAAATGAACTTGGCTGTAGGTAATTTCCTTGGGAGGTAAACCCCAGGAAGCAGAGTGGGAAAGCATGGAGATTGAGACAGGGAGAGAAAAACCAATAATGCTATTGCATTCATTAATGATCTGGGCAACCAAGAATCAGTTCTACTGGTGATTCTCTGAGGAACTCTGTAGAATGTGCCTCAAAATGTTCATCTGAGAGATGTCAGGCTGGTGCCTTTATTAACAATATCCTCTTTCCCATTAGATAAGGGCTACTGTGAATGGCAGTAGCTCCCTGACCTTTTCAAGCTTCCTGGGCATAAGGGCTGAATAAGGTTCCTTGGCTTCAGAGAAACCCCAGCCAGGGTCAATGGAGAAATACACAGCTCAAGCTTCTGGTAGGACACTGTTGGTGTGCCTAGAACTATCCAGTATTGTTATAGTTGGGATCAGAGGTGACGTGACAGCATGTGACAAGGGCATCAAACAGTGTACCTGAGATGCTAGATCACATACAAAAAGCCTTGAATCAGCTCATGGATACAGATAGTAAGACTCTTCATAAACTCAAAGGTTTTGCTTTCATTATTATACCTAAATCTTAACAAGCTGAAATAATCTAATTTATAAAAATAATTTATGTGCTCCTGTAACCAATCCAATTTCCTTTCTGTGTGTGTGTGTGTGTGTGTGTGTGTGTGTGACCTGGGTGACTTAATTAGTTAAGCTTCTGACTCTTGGTTTCAGCTCAGGTCATGATCTCAGTGTTATAAGATTAAGCCCAGTCTCAGGCTCCCCACTCAGCATCGAGTCTCCTTGAGACTTTGCTCAAGTCTCCTCCCCCAGCTTGTGCACTCTCTCTCTCAAATAAATAAATAAGTAAATCCTTAAGCTGAGCAAAAGGATAAATTAGAAACTTAAAGAGAAAGAGGAAAGAGAAGGAGCCAATGATACTAAAGGAGAGAAAGAAAAGTATTTATGACAGGTATTTACGACAAGTAATTTTCACATTGTATCAGTACTATAAAATTATTTAAATGGAAAATAATGTGATTTGATTGTTTTTATTTTTTTTATCTCAATAAAGAACATTCTGGTTTGGATTAATTTAACACATTTCAAATGGTTGTGTCAGCATCATGAACACTTTGTCTTCACTGTTCTTCTTTTAGAAGACCATGTATCATGGTGGTTAAAATTGCTCAGGCTTTGAGGTCAGATACTTATGTTTGAATTCTCACTCTATAGTTTACCAGCTGAGCAAAATGACAGTTAAATTATGGTGACAGTTAAATTATATTAGAATATATATATACATCTCCTCCATAAAAGTGTCTAACTCATAATAACTGCTCAGTAACACTGGCTATTATTATTGTAAATAGTCAGCAAAAATTAGGGGTAAAAAGTCAGAACAGCAAGTTTGTAATTATATGTGTATTCATATACTATTACACTACAAAGCAATAAAGGAGAAAAAGAGCTTCTGAGTAAAATACGGACTCACTCTCTTGTAGAAGGTGAGTCAATGATTTCTAAGGAGAGGTGGAGTTTCACTTCAGTCTTCTTCCTCTGTTAGAGTGAGGATGTTGTCCTCATTACAGTTCACCACACATGAGCAGTTATGCATAAACGGCTTGTCTCAGGATGCCAAATGCTAAGAAAAAAAGATTAGTGAGCAGAATAAGAAATGATGAATCAGGAAGCTTTAAAAAAAAGCTGAAATTGGATAGGTAAGTATAATTTACATTTACTCAAGATAAAATGAAGAGGAAAAGCAAAAAGTTTAGGAAAATGCAATATATGAGAATGGCAAACAAATCGATATTGGTGACACTCCATGTTCAGTGACTGGTGGAGAATAAAGCAGTGCTACTGCGGGCACACAAATACTTAGTGCAGCACAATCATACAAAGCAGCAAAAGCGTTGTATGACAAAAGCATAGAGTTGTGGACTGTTTAAGGGAAGGGGAAAAATATATAGCTGTTAAAAGCAGAAGACACAAAGTAAGAGTGCATCAGTAAAATACCTTTAAAAATTTAAAAATTCCAGTAGGAGAAAAGGCTGATCATGTAGTATTAGGCCAGCATTAGAAACTTGTATGTTCGGGCGCCTGGTGGCTCAGTGGGTTTAGCCTCTGCCTTTGGCTCAGGTCATGATCTCAGGATCCTGGGATTGAGCCCCACATCGGGCTCTCTGCTCAGCGGGGAGCCTGCTTCCCCTCTCTCTCTGCCTTCTTCTCTGCGTACTTGTGATTTCTCTCGCTGTCAAATAAATAAATAAAATAAATAAAATCTTTAAAAAAAATAGAAACTCATATGTTCAATGGAATATTACTCAGGCATCAGAAAGGATGAACACCACCATTTGCATCGACATGGATGGAACTGGCAGGGATTATGCTGAGTAAAATAAGTCAAGCAGAGAAAGACAATTATCATATGGTTTCACTCATACATGGAATGTAAGGAATAGCACAGAGGACTACAGGGAAAAGGAGGGAAAACTGAAGGGGGGGAAATCAGAGAGGGAGACGAACCATGAGAGACTGGACTCTGGGAAACAAACCGAGGGTTTCAGAGGGGAGGGGAGTTGGGGGAACGGGTAATCAGGTGTTGGGTATTAAGAAGGCACATGATGTGATGAGCACTGCGTGTTGTTCACAACTAATGAATTGCTGAACACTACATCAAAAACTAATGATGTACTATACGGTGGCTGATGTAATAATAAACATTATTAACATAAAAAATAACAAAAAAAACCTTGTATGTTAGCATCCATTAATAAATGAGTTCAGTTAAATAAGTACATAAACATTGTGTAAAATAGGACAAGGTAGTATAAATGAACACAAAGTACTGGGTATACCTGTATGAAACTAAATTTACATTCAATCTGGGTTAAATGTGTTATTGCAGACTGCCATAATGGATCTAAGCTACCATAGGGATCTAATAAGCATCAAATGGTAGATACCCATTTTTAGTTCTTCAAAGTCCTCTAGTTTTAAAAGTGGAATACAGAGGATACTTATTTGGGATTCTGTAATTTTAGCTTTAAAAGAAACCTCAGTTTTTAAAAGATAAAAACTATTTTATTTATTTTTTGCCTTCAAGATTTTATTTAAATTCAAATTAGTTAACATATAGTGTAGCATTAGTATCAGGAGTAAAATCTAGTGATTCATCACTTAAAACACCCAGTGTTCATCACAAGTGCCTCCTTAATATCCATCACCATTTTAGCCCTTCCCCTCTACCCACCTTCCCTCTAGCAACCCTCAGTTTGTTCTCTATAGTTAAATTAAGCTTATTTTAAATAAAAACTTTCATCTATTAACCCCAACAGATGATTGGATTTATAATAAAGTTTGGTTTAAAGTAGATAGACAACCACAAAGTATGTGTGAAAGGTAAATTTGTGTATCACAAGAGAAAATGTATTTTCCCCAGTTATTCAAATTGGTTTCCAAGTAGTTTTTTTAAACTGGGCTTTTATATCAAAACACAATGTTCTTATTACATGGGTTTTCATAATGTGAACTTGAGAAGAAGTTTAATGCTTTCCTATAAAACTAACCAATAAATTTTAGACAAGTCAAAGATGATTGATTCATGCTTATCAGATCTGTTTTTCTCAGTAACACTTAATGGGGTTTCAGTAATTCATGGGTTATCTGATTCCCTTCCTTTGACAGTCAAATGGGAATGCTACACAGACTAGTATTCCTGCTACTCAGTTTAAATACATCAATTCAAGGCTAATCTTTTCATCTATACTTTCATCCACTTCTCTTTATCCTCACTGTGATTATGTTGAAGGGAATCCCAGATCTCACAGCATTTCATCCGTGTAGATTTCAGTAACTTGATAGAGAACTCATTATTTTCTTTTTTAAATACAACCATAATACATTTATCCACCTAAAAAAATTAATTCCTTAATATCAACTACCTTGTTGATAGTCACCTCAAAATTTGATGAACTGTAACAATATGTAAGCATCTGAGCGGATAGTACAATAAATGGCCAAAGCAAAATTCAATCACCTACTCTGAAAAATGTGTCTTGGTTTTTAAAACACATTTGGTGGAGCCTGGGTGGCTCAGTGGGTTAAGCCTCTGCCTTTGGCTCAGGTCATGATCTCAGAGTCCTGGGATTGAGCCCCACACTGGGATCTCTGCTCAGCAGGGAGCCTGCTTCCCCCTCTCTCTGCCTGCCTCTCTGCCTACATGTGATATCTCTCTCTCTCTCTCTGTCAAATAAATAAATAAAATCTTAAAAAAAACATTTGGTAATTAATTGCGTGTTGTTCTCAGATGAATTATTAATAGGTAAAGTTCTTAATTATCCAATATTATTTAAAATCTCCTTTAGGCAATGTAGGATTTTGACTTTAAAATTACATACTCACCAGTGAGTAAAAGTGTTTGTTCAATTTTTCTGTGAACAGTCACCCTAACTTGTATTTATTTACACATGCACACAAACTACAGAGATGATGTACTTCCATGCCCATAACACAAAAGTGCATGAGGTCTTTGTAGCTATACTGCTACCTTATTTTCCATTATATACTACTTCATGTTCTAAGAACTGTTTTATCTATGGTGACAATGAATAGGTAGGGCTCTAGATTACTGTAAAAGATGGCCTTTAAATTCAATCATCCTTTGACAAATGTAAAGAGCTGGCCAATTCACTTCAAATTAATTTAATAAATATTAAGTGTCTACTAAATACCTCTGTGATATTATGTGTACTGTGATGTTAGCAGTCACTAAGAGAGAAATGATCTCCTCTCTCATCAAGCTTATAATCTAGTATAGTAGAAAAACTGTAAAAATATCCCAAAGCAATAAATGCCCATGTAATCAATTTCTAATACTTAAATGTGATATTTAAAACAAACTCTAGGAACATTTGTTTCTCATGTGGAAAATATGATTTTATTAAGAAAAAAATGGATGAGGAGAAGTGGAAGGTTTTACATATAGAAGGCTACTCAATTACAATTAATGGGACTAAACTGATTAACTTAGGATTTTTCTCTAGAAAAGGCATTCATTACTTTTCATGTTTAGCTGTTAGCTGTGTTTAAAGCATGAGAGATAATTTATAATTAAACCTGAAGTAATCAACTAAGATAAGTCCGAAACATTAAGTCAGTGTTTGAT
This sequence comes from Neogale vison, assembly GCF_020171115.1. Classification (NCBI taxonomy): domain Eukaryota; kingdom Metazoa; phylum Chordata; class Mammalia; order Carnivora; family Mustelidae; genus Neogale; species Neogale vison. Next base: position 91,644,616 of record NC_058103.1, on the reverse strand, counting down.
TATTAGGTATCTTTTTTTTCCCCAGAAGTTTATCATTATCACTAATGATTAAGGGAAGCCAGACCAGCAAGAAAAATGATTGGGGGGGACATACACTAAAAAGTTCAAAGAGAAAATGTAATTGCCAATCCTAAATCCATTTGAAAATGATCTTTGTCTTTAGAAAGAATATTTGTTCCAAGCTGAAAGTGCCATTATATGCAATGGAATGGAACCATAGTTTATAATTGGGGTTGAGTCAAAAGTATAAACCAGAAATTCCATAAATACTTAACCTGAATACAGAAAGAAAGTCTCCATTTAAGTGAAAGCTGTACATTTGAAAGTTCGCAGAAGACTCAATTACTATGCCTCATTCTTTTAGTAAATACAATTCAGGAACGGCTTAAAAGGAAGTATAAAAAAGTTTAGATTCCCAAAGGATTTATATTCTCTTGTTAGATATCCACTTATTTAAGTGAATAAATGACCAAGAGATAGATACCAAATTGAATCAACAAAAAGAAGCAACTTGATAGTATAGGATATGGATATATTATAAAATATTTTCCTACATGTGTATCTTGGTTGAAATCATAAATAAAACAAAAAAATAGGTTATCAGAGTCCATAATTTTGTTCTGAGCTTTAGTTATAATAAAAAAGATAGAAAATTCTTTATTTACATATTGTTGCAGTTAAAGAATGTGCAAAAAACATAAGCGGATATCAGTTTCTACTTTATTTCAAACTGAACTTGAACTATCTTTGGACTTAATTCAAGGAAATTACTTTTAGAACAATCAGGAATCTTATTTTTAAAGAGATCTTTATCCTTCCTCCTTGGTTAAACTATTAAAAAAAGATACTAAAAATGTAATGTACAATAAATATGATGACTATGGCTAAGACTGCTGTATGATATATGGGAATGTTGTTAAGAAAGTAAATCCCAAGAGTTCTCATCATGAAGAGAAAATTTTTCCCTTTCTGTTTTGTTTTCTTTTCATTGTATCTATGAAGAGAAAAATGTTAGCTGGATTTATTGTGGAGATCGCTCCACTCTATGTGAATGAAACTGTCATGATGGCTTGCACACCTGAAACCTATACTGTGATGTACGTTGAATATTTCTCAATGAAATGTTTGAGTTGGCTCGACAATCCAACAACATACACCTGTATATAAAAGGATCAACAGGGACTGCCAAATATGTAGCTGCAAAGTATCATATTAGTGTTTGCTCAATAAGGATAGAATTTTTGATGTAATGTGGTACCCAACATGCTGCTAACATTCATTGTGAAAACACCAGCATTTAAATAACATAACAATATAATAAACAGTTTTATGATTACAGTAGCCATTTTAATTAATAGATATAAAATATTAATATTGTTTAATAATGGCATTATTAAATATTAGCTTTTTATAATATTTCAGACCGATGTGTTTTGGTAAGGTGTTGCATCAATCATCAGTTCTTGTTGAGACCTTTCTTCTATTCTATCTGCAGAATAGAAGCTTGCTTCTATGCTTCCAAGAGCTTAATTCCTAATCCCACTTTTAATAAACTGAAAAGGCCAAATATAACAAAAACATTACACTGAAAGAAATTCTTTTTTTAAAAAAAGATTTTATTTATCTATTTGACAGAGAGAGAGAGAGAGATCACAAGTAGGCAGAGAGGCAGGCAGTGAGAGAGGGAGAAGGAGGCTCCCTGCTGAGCAGAAAGCCTGATGTGGGGCTCGATCCTAGGACCCTGGGACCATGACCTGAGCTGAAGGCAGAGGTTTAACACTCTGAGCCACCCAGGCGCCCCACAAAAAAAAAATTCTGATTTTCTCACAGGAATTCTATATTTGCAAGAAATTGGGAAGTTCCCCCATCTTTATTATATAAGTATAATATGTAAGTAATAGGTAAGTAGATTCTGTACTTAGATTATAAACCATAAGGGATTATAAAAGATTATCACCTAATTTTAGCACAAATAAAAGAAATTTAGAAGCAAAAATCCTAACAAATCATTCTTAATGTTTCTTCTCGTTCTTTTTTTTCACATGCATAGATTTTACATGGCTATAATCATACTGCAGGCACGATTATGTCTTTCATTGAAAGGTATGTAATAAGCAATTATTAATATTGTATAATAAACATTTTCAATGAATGTATTCCACTAAGTTGGTGTGCTATAATTTAACGATTGCCATTAAAAAGAAAAAGGCAAGGGTGTCCATATTTAAAATGCTTAGAAGAGTATCTGGTATATACAGTTAAGTTCTGCATTAGTGTTGGCTTTTATTATTATCATTATTATTGTTATCATTGCAATTGTCTTAAAGTACTGAGAAAATAGAACTTTAAAAGAATAAATGAGATATAAAAATATTCCAATCAAATCGATACATATATAGTTGACCTTGAACAATGAGGAGGTTAGGGGTGCTGACTCCCCTGTGCAGATGAAAATCTGCATATAACTTTTCTCCATTTTCCAAATTTTTATTTAAATTCCAGACAGAAGACATACAGTATAATAGTAGTTTCAGGCATAGAATTAGTGACTCATCACTTACATACAATAACCAGTGTTTATCACATTAAGTGCCCTCCTCAATTTTTTTTAAGTAGGCTCCACAGCCAAAGTGGGGTTTGAACCCATGACCTTGAGATCAAAGGCCATATGCTCCTCCAACTGAGCCAGCTAGGTGCCCTTAATCCCCATTGCCTATTTCACCCAGCCCCCTACCTACTCCCCCTTTGGTAACCCTCGGTTTGTTCTCTATAGTTGAGTCTATTTCTATATCTGGTTTGCCTCTCTTCTCCCTCATGTTCATTTGCTTTGTTTCTTAAATTTCACATATGAGTGAAATCATACATTACGTGTCTTTCTCTGACTGACTTATTTTGAGTATAACTTTTGACTCCCTAAAAACTTAACTACTAAAAAATAATGAATACTGTTTTTCTGAAAATAAATAAATTGGAAAAAGAAAAAAAAAACAAACAATTTTTCTATTAAAAAAAAAAAAAACTTAACTACTAATAGCCCACTGCTAACTGGAACCCTTACTGATAATATAAGTCAATTAACCCACATTTTATATATTTATTAAATACTGAATTATTACAATAAAGTAAGATGAACAAAGAAAATGTTATTAAGAAAATCAAAAGGAACAGTAAATACATTCAGAGTACTACACTGCATTAAAAAAAATTCTGTATATATATAATAGACTCATGCAGTTCAAGCCCATATTGTTCAAGGGTCATCTGTATCCTTTGTGAAATCCAAGAGAATCAACAAAAATATTATCAGAAATTAAAAAAAAACTTTTGTAAGTTAGAGCTATAAAATCAATTTATAAAAAGATCAGAACTTTTATGCAAATGATAACTTGTTAGAAAACAGAATGTAAGAAGATGATAAAGTATAGCTAATATTTAGTGAACATTGTTAAGTGCTAGGCATGGTTGCAAATACCTTAAATTTATCATATTTATTCATTACCTCTTCAAAACTACCTTATTCATCAAATCTAAGACAACATCTACTGTAGGACACATAATTTCAAAGATGTTAAAATGTAGCAAAATGTGCCTTATGATCAGTAAAATTCAGTATCATCATCCCTAGTTTATTATTTTTTTAGAGATTTTATTTATTTTAGAAGGAGAGAGAGCAAATGTGCATGAGTGGGAGGTAGGGGCAGAGGAAGAGAGAGAGAGAATCTCAAGCAGACTTCCTGCTGAGTGCAGTGTCTGACAGAGGGATTGATCCCACCTGAGATCATGACCAGAGCTGAAATCAAGAGTTGGATGCTCAACTGACTGTGCCACCCAGGTGCCCCACAATATTCCTATTTTAAAGGAGAAACTGGGACAAGAGAGGTTAGAAAATTTGTTCAAGGGTAGTCAACATGAAGGTGGAAGGCAGCCTGATTCACTTTCTATTTCTGGATGCACATAAATCAAACTTTTCTCTAAATTAACCTTGAATCCAGAAACTTTACAAAGCTTGGTATTAATTCTAAGAAGTTCATAGATTTGTTTTACATTTTCTATTTATACAGTCATAATCTGCAAATAATAATAGTTTTATTTCTTCCTTTCCCTAACATACATTTTATTTTTCTTGACTTCTCCACTGGTTGAAATGAAGTGATGATTTCAGGAATCCTTATTGTGTCTTTAAACTCAAGTGAAAAGATTTCATCAATTCACAATGAAATACAATGTTTGCTACATCTTTTGCAATGGTTATATGCTCTTGTCTCTGTTATTCTGTTAATATGGTGAATTCATTGACTGATTTTCAGTTGTTAAATCAGCCTTGCATCTCTAGAATAACCCCGCTGGGTCATGATGCAGTATTTATCTTGTATCTCAGAGGTTCAATTTGATAATATTTAATGAAGGATTTAAAAATCTGTGTTCATGACTGAGATTGTTTTACTATTTTTTTTCAATTATCATCTTTTTTTTCCCAATTTATTTATTTTCAGAAAAACAGTATTCATTATTTTTTCACCACACCCAGTGCTCCATGCAAGCCGTGCCCTCTATAATACCCACCACCTGGTACCCCAACCTCCCACCCCCCTGCCACTTCAAACCCCTCAGATTGTTTTTCAGAGTCCATAGTCTCTCATGGTTCACCTCCCCTTCCAATTTACCCAAATTCCCTACTCCTCTCTAACGCCCCTTGTCCTCCATGCTATTGGTTATGCTCCACAAATGAGTGAAACCATATGATAATTGACTCTCTCTGCTTGACTGTTTTACTATTTTTAAAATTTCTTAATAAATTTCTTAATTATCAGATTTCATTATTTCCAAGTACATTAAAAAAATTAGAATCATGAATCTAAGGTAAATATAGATTGAACATATATCAAATATCAGTGATATTTGACCTTAACCACTGAGTAAAGATTTTCCCAAGGGAATCTGAGAGAAGATAAACTAATGAACTCTGGAATAAGACATAGATAGATATGCAAAAATGGCTAATATCCAACAGGGCAATAAAATTGTAACTTTTGGGGCTATTTGTTCTACATCACAGAAATCATTCATATCCCTACTGGACAAAAATCTATATATCACTTAGCAACTTCACAGATTCTAGGCCTTAATCAGTAAATTTCTAGTGAAATAAAAGTCCCTTGCCTAGAGAATTAAATATTATTGTTCAACACTCCAGAATAACACTAAAAGGTCATGTGTCATCCATTCCAAAATATTTTCAACAGAAACGTCAGTTACATGTAACAGTAATCTACATTACAATAACCTCATAAAATGAGTCTCCAATATAGTTTTTAAGGAAAAATTTGCAAATGAAGCCCTTTAGATCTGGAAATGTGTGGTTTTTAATAATCAATCGAATTTATCTAATGTATTAGATAAATATTTGATATGTATTAGATAAAAAGACTATTCAGATTTGGTAATTTTTCTGGTGTCAAAGTTGTTTTTTTAAAGAATTCTTCCAATTCATCTAGGTTTTCAAGTTCACTAGCATAAACCGATTGGCATATCCTCTTTTTTACTTTTAACATCTGAACCGTAATGACATCTTCCTTTTAAGATTTCTAGTACTATTTACAGTCAACCCTTGAACAACATGGTGGGGGGGACTAGAAGCACCAACCTCTTGCGCAGCTGAAAATCCACATATAACTTTTGACTCTCCCAAAACTTAACTACCATTAAACAGTCAATTAATAAATATTTTGTATATGTATTATATACTGTATTCTTACGATAAAGTAAAATACAGCAAAGCAAATATTATTAAGAAAATCATAAGGAAGAGAAAATGCATTTACAGTACGGTGCTGTATTTATGGAAAAAAAAAAAAGCCATGTTCAAGTGGACCCATGCAGTTCAAACCTGTGTTGTTCAAGGGTCAGCTATATTGGTGCCTTTGCTTTTATCTCAGTGTTGCCAGGTATTAATCAAATTTAGTTATTTCCAAGAATGAACTGTTGGCCTTGGTGACCTCTTTATTAAATGTTTATATTTTATTTAATTTATATTAAAAACTTTATTAATATTTTTGTTTCTTTGGGTTAAATTGCTATTTTTTATCTAACTTCTTATGATGATTGCTTAGCTCATTGATTTCCAGCTATCTTTCTCATCTAATATGTATGTGTGTGTGTGTATATACATATTTGAAGTTATAAATTTCATTAAACATTATTGCTTTAATGTTATTTCACAATTTTGATATGTCAAATTTTTCATTAGCAATTTGTTAAAGAAATTAAGTTCTCTCAGGATTTTCTGTGTCATGGATTACTTAGAAATTTATTGTTAATTTCCACATATATGAAGATTTTTCAATCTCTCTTTTTAAACAATATTTATCTACTTATTTATTAGAGAGAGAGAGAGTGCATGAGCAGAGAGGAGGGTCAGAGGGAGAGGGAGAAGCAGGCTCTCTGATGAGCAGGAGGCGCAGTGTCGGACTAGATCCCAGGACCCTGGGACCAGGACCTGAGCCAAAGGCAGATGCTTAACCAAATGAGTCACCCAGGCACCCCTCAATCTCTTTCTTTTTAAAGTGTGGCTAAAAATATGCAACATAAAATTTATTATCTTATCATTTTTAAATGTACAGTACAGCTCTGTTAACTATATGTATATTGTTATGCAACAGATCTCCAAACTTTTCGTCTTGTAACACTGATATACACTTACTGAAGTGTACACTTACTCACTGAATAAATACTCATTTCCCTCTCCCCCACCAGCCACTGGCAACCAATGTTATACTTAACCCTTTCATAGAATTTGAATACTTCAGATACCTCAAATAAGTGGAATCGCGAAGGAATTGTCTTTTTGCGATTAGATTTCACACAGTATAACCTAAAGTTTCACCAATGTTGTTGCAGGACTTCCTTCTTTTTTTAAGGCTGAATAATATTCCAATGTATGTATATATCACTTTTTGTTATCCATTCATCTGCCAATGAACATTTAGGTTTTGCCACATCTCAACTATTAAGAATAATGCTACAATGAGTACGAAAGCACAAATTTCTCTTTAAGACCTTAATTTCAATTTTTTGGGTAAATACCCAGAAGTAGGGTTGCTGGGTCATGTGGTAATCTACTTTTAATTTTTTGAGAAACTCTGTACTGTTTTAATTATATAATGGTTCCATCATTTTAGATTCCTACCAAAGGTGCACAAATGTTCCAATATAGCTACATCCTCACCATTTGGTATTTCTTCTCCTTCTTTTCTTCTTTTTTTTTGAAAGTTGAGGTCCTAATGAATGAGGAGATATCTCATTGTGGTTTGTACTTGCATATCCCTAATGATTAGTGATGTTGAACATATTTTTAGACATCTGTTGGGCATCTGAATACCTTCTTTGGAGAGATGTATGTTTAAGTCCTTTGCCTATTTTTAATTGGATTATTTTTGTTGCTGTGTTGCAGGAATTCTTTATATATCCTGGATACTAATATGGTTTGCAAATATTTTCTCCCATTCTGTAAGTTGCTTTTTCACTCTTTTGTTTATTTATCTATTTTTTGCTGTGCATACATTTTTAAGTTGGATGTAGTCCATTTGTCTATTCTCGACTTTGTTGTCTGTGCTTTTGGTGTCATATCCAAGAAATCACTGCCAAATTGAAGGTTTTCCCATTTTCTTTTAGGGGGTTTTATGTTTTCAGGATTTATGTTTAAGTTATTATCCCATTTTAAATTAATTTTTGTAAATGGAGCTAGGAAAGGACCCAAATTTATTCTTTTGTATGTGGATATACAATTTTCTCAACACCATTTGTTGAAAATTGTATGCCTTTCCTATTGTGTGGCCTTGGTAGTCTTGTTGAAGACATCTGACCATATACATGAAGGTTTATCTCTGGGCTCTTCATTCTGTTCTATTGACCTACATGTCTGTCTTTATGTTGGTACCACACTGTTTTAATTTCTATAGGTTTGCAATGTTTTTTAAAATTAGTAAATGTAAATCTTTTTTTGTTTTTTTTTTTTTCAAGAGTTATCTGGGCTATTTGTGGTCCACTGATATTGCATATGAATTTTAGGTCTTTTCTATTTCTACAAAATAATAATTAAAAAAGCAATTGGGATTTTAATAGGGATTACATTAAATTTGTAGATTGCTCTGGGTAGTGTGGATAATTTGATAATATTAAGTATTCCAACCTTGAACCTTGGACTTGAACATGGACTGTTTTACATTTGTGTCTTCTTTAATTTTTTTTTTTTTTTAGAATTTTTTGGTAGTTTTTAGTGTATAGGTCATTCATCACCTTGGTTAATTTTATTCCTAAGTATCTTATTACTTTTGAGGCAATTGTAAATAGAACTGTTTTCTTCATTTCCTTTTCAGATTATTGTTAGCGTTTAGACAAACAACTGGCTTTTATGTGTTATAACTGGTTTTGTATCTCGAAACTCTGCTGAGTTCATTTATTAGTTCTAACAATTTTTTTGAGTGAACTCCTTAGGGTTTTCTACATACAAGATCATGTCATCAGCCAACAGAGAAAGTTTTACTTCTTCCTTGCTGATTTGGATGTCTTTTCTTTCCTTTCTTACCTATTTGCTCTGTCTAGAACTTCTAGTACTATGTTGACCAGAAATGATGAGAGACAGCCTTTAGTTTTATAAGGGGAAGCATATTCAGTTTTCCACCATTGAGAATAATGACAGTTTATGGGCTTTCATTTATGGTTTTTATTATGTTGAAGTAATTTTTTTCTAATTTTAGTTTGTTGAGTATTTTCATTATGAAAAGATGTTGAATTTTTCTGTACCATTTGAATCAAGTAGTTACTATCTTTTAATGTGATATATTGTGATATATAATGTGATATATTTGATTTTCATATGCTGAACATCTTTGCATCACTTGGTTGTAGCATATAATTTTTTTTAATGTATTGTGGAGTTCAGTTTGCTTGTATTTTGTTGAGGATTTTTGTGTCACTATTCATCAGAGATCCCAGACTATAGTTTTCTTTCCTTGCAGTATCTTTGCCTGGTTTTATGCCAGCTGAATAAAATGAGTTTGAAAGTGTTCCCTCCTCTTCACTTTTTTGGAAGAGTTTAGGAAATCATGTTAATTCTTTAAATGGTAGAATTTTTAGTGAAGCCATCTGGTTTAGGGCTTTTCTTTGTGGGGAAGTTTTGATTACTGATTTAATCTCCCTACCATAGAGTTCTGCCCAGATTTAAAATCTCATCATGATTTTATCTTGATAGGTTGTATTTTTCTAGAGTTTTATCCATTTCTTGTAGGTTATCCAATTTGTTGGCATGTAATTGTTTATAGTAGTCTCTTATGATTCTATTTCTGCTACACTACTTGTCTTCTCTGTTATTTTTTAATTTTTGTTAGGTCTTCTACTTTTCTTAGCAATAATCGTGCCTCGGATGAACCTCATTGGCTACGATACTGTCACTGCGCGAAGCTAGGTTTTCTACTTTTCTTAGTCTACCTAAAGGTTTATCAATTTTGTAGATCTTAAAAAAAAAAAACAAACCTCTTAGTTTCATGGTTTTTTCATTTTCTTTCATTTATTACTGCTTTATTCTTTATTATTTCCTTTCCTCTGCTATCTTTTGGTTTAGTGTGTTCTTTTTCTAGTTCGTTGAAGTATAAAGTTAGGTTGTTGATTTGACGGCTATTCTTTTGTTCTTAATGTATCTGTTCTTTTCTAAATTTCCCTTTTAGTACTGCTTTTCCTGTATCCTATACGATTTGGTATGGTTTTTGTTCTGTATTTGTCTTAAGGTATTTTCTGATTTCTTGTGATTTTTTTTTCTTTGACTCATTGATCAATCAAGAGGGTAATTTTTGGCAGATTTATAAATTTTCTAGTTTTCCTTTTGCTATTGATTTCTAGTTTCATTTCACTGTAACTGGAAAAGATACTTGATATGATTTCAATTTTTTAAAAATTTACTAAGACTTGTTTTGTGATCTAACAAGTGATCTGTCCTGGAGAATGTTTCTTGTGTGCTTGAGAAGAATGTGTACTCTGCGGTTGTTGGGTAGAGTGCTATTTTTATGTCTATTAGGTCCAGTTAGTCTATGGTATTGTCCAAGTCCTCTGTTTCTTTGCTGATCTTTGCACTGGTTGATCTATAAATTATTGAAAGAGGGGTATCAAAATCTCTACCATTATGGTGTTACTGTCTATTTCTCACATCAGTTATCTCAGTATTTGCTGTATATATTTGGGTACTCTGCTATTAGGTGCATATTTATTTATTACTATGCCTTCCTTGTTAATTGACTTTTTTTTTTATCATCACATAATCTTCTTTGTCTCTTGTGACAATTTTTGACTTAAATCTATTTTATCCAATATATGTATGGCAACTCCTCATCTCTTCTTGTAATCATTTTCATGGAATATTTTTTTCCATCCTTTCACATCCAGTTTATGTATGTCCTTATATCTAAAGTGTGTCTCTTGTAGACAGCATAGAGTTGTATTTTGTTCTTGTTTTTTAAAGATTTATCTATTTGACAGAGATCACAAGTAGGCAGAGAGGCAGGCGGGGGTGGGGGGAGGGAAGCAGGCTCCCCACTGAGCAAAGAGCCTGATGCGGGGCTTTATTCCAGAACCCTGAGATCATAACCGGAGCTGAAGGCAGAGGATCAACCCACTGAGCCACCTAGGCACCCCTTGGTTTTTGTTTTTGTTTTTAAAAATTCATTCAGCCAGTCTTTGTCTTTGATTGAAGCATTTAATCCACTTACATTTAAAGCAATTACTGATAAAGCAGAATTTGCTACTGTCATATTGTTGTTTTATGTCCTGTAGTTATTTTGTCATTCCTGTCTTACAGCTGTACGTGGTGTGTTTTGTTAATTTTGGGGGGATGGGGTCACGCTTTGATTGCTTTCTTACTTTTATGCATCTTCTATAGGTATTTTCTTAGTGGTTAATATTGGAAATTACATGGAACATCTTATAGTTATTATAATCTATTTAAACTGATAACATCAGTTACAAATAAAACTCTCCTCCTTTACATTTCCCCCTTCCATTTTATATTACCAATGTCACAAATGATCTCTTTGTATATTTTGTATTCTTTAACATAGATTTATGGTTATGGTTATTTTTAAATTTTTATTTGTAAAATTCCATACCAGAATTAAAAGTAGTTAATGTAGGGATGCCTGGGTGGCTCAGTTGGTTGGGCGGCTGCCTTTGGCTCAGGTCATGAAGCCAGTGTCCTGGGATCAAGTCCCACATTGGGCTCCTTGCTCAGCAGGGAGCCTGCTGCTCCCTCTGCCTCTTCTGACCACTCTGTCTGCCTGTGCTCGTGCTCTCTTTCACCAAATTAAAAAAAAAAAAAAAAAGTAGTTAATGTAACACCCATTACAGTTATTATAGTTAATATATAGTTAATATATAGACATATATATTCTATATGTCTCTGTATTTATATTTATCAGAAAGTTTTACATTTTCATATGCTTTAGTATTGCTGCCTAGGGTCCTTTTTTCTTCTTTCTTCTCTTTTCAACTTAAAGAACTCCCTTCAGCAATACTTTTTTTTTTTTCATTTTATTTTATTTTATTTTCAGTGTTTCAGCATTCATTGTTTATGCACCACACCCAGTGCTCCACGCATGCCCTCCAAAATACTCACCACCAGGCTCACCCAACCACCCTTCCCCCTCCCCTCCAAAACCCTCAGTTTGTTTCTCAGAGTCCACAGTGTCTCATGGTTTGTCTCCCCCTCAAATTTCCCCCAACTCACTTCTCCTCTCTATCTCCCCATGTCCTCCATGTTACTCCTCATGCTCCAAAAGTAAGTGAAATCATATGATAATTGACTCTCTCTGCTTGACTTATTTCACTCAGCATAATCTATTCCAGTCCCATTCATGCTGATACAAAAGTTGGATATTCATCCTTTCTGATGGGAGAGAACCAAGATGCCCTTAAGCATTACTTTTAAGGAAGGCATGTCTAGTCGCAATGGACTCCCTCAGCTTTTGTTTGTCTGGGAAGGTCTTTATTTCTACTTCCTTTCAACTTTTCTGTATGTTTAAAATTTTCCTTAATAAAATGTTGGGATAAAGCAAAAGTGAAGTTAAGAAAAGTTTCAAATAAAAACTAAAAAAATTTATTACTAACAGACCCACACCAAAGGGCATTAAAGACCTTAACATAAATGTTATTAGCTAGAATTAAGTATTTGCTTATTTCTTCAGGAAACAAATTACAGTGAAATGAATAAACCATAAACATACATCAATGAATTCTGATGAATGCCTTACTGTCATCCTGGAAGTATTCTCACTTTAATGTCTGAGGGGTATTTTTGCTGGGTACAGAATTCTAGGATGGGGTTATTTTCATTCAGTATTATAAAATATATGATTCCATTGCTTGTGTTTCTTTCTTTCTCCCCCCCCCACCCCCCCCATTTAAAAGTTAGGTTTTATTCTAATAGTTGCTTCTTTGAAAGTAGCCTGTTTTTAACATATTTCAACTGTTTTCAATTTCTTTACTTTGCCTTTTGTTTCTAGCATTTTCATCATTATATGCCTAAATATGTATTTTTAAAAAAATTTTATTTAGCTTAGGGTTCATAAAACCTCTTGAATCTATACCTTGGTGTATTTCATCAACTTTGGAAAGTTCTCAGCCATTATCTTTTGAAATATTTTACCTTTCCTATTATCCCTCTCCTTTTTTTCTGACATTAATTACATGTATTCTAGACCACTTCATGTTTGTACTTCTCTTAATCTCTAATGTATACTTTCTATCTTTGTTTCTCACCATGTTTTCATTCTTAATATTTTCTTTTGAACTTTTTTCCAGTTTACTGAATCACTCTTTGGCTGCATCTACAGGCTTCTCACAAGCTCACTATCTCCCATATGACCAAAAAGTCTGGTCTTATTACTCTGTCACCATGGAAACCCAGGATTCTCAGACTATGCTTTTTCCATAAAATCTAATCCCATTTTTATGGATAGTAAGACAACTTTCTCACAGTCTCCCTTATTTTAAACATTTATTTATTTGTCTCATTCTATAAGATATAAGCTTCATGAAGGAAATAATTTTTGGATGTTTAGTTCACTACTGCATCCTTAGTGCTAGGAAACAGATGTAAGCACTCAATAAATATGTGTTAAATAAATGAGGAGTATTCTACTTTTCTTTTATAAGAAATCACCAAAGTGAAACTTTATGAAAACATCAGAAACTTTATTTTTAAAGCAAAAAAAATGACAATAACAATAACAAGCTGCATACAAGAGCTTAACAACTAAATAAATAGTAGGACAAAATATATAGTTCACTAGAATTTGAAAGCAGACAAGAAAATCAACTGATTGATTATTTTTATCGCCTCCCCCTGAACTGATAGGTCCACCATAGATTTTGGATTAAAAACACTTTTACACTGTCCAGTTTGATCCTCTTGACATAGTGGTATATTGTTGCTACTACTGAAATCCATGCATTAGGGATACAAACGAGTCAAGTGGCTCTCTGAGTGAATCTGATGCTTGATTTATTACTCTGCTCCAATGACAATTTGCAGCAGCAGTGACTTAGTAGTACCGAAGGCCGAAATCTCTCTGAATGTCAAGTTATATCATTGAGGTTTGTAGAATTAGGATTTAAAGTTTGCGATCCGCTTTGCTCCTTCTTATCAAATCATTTTTCTGCTCTTTAGCTTGAGGACAAAGGTGGGGGAGAGAGTGGGGTAGGAAAGCTGTACTGAACTCGAATGTTGGTGAGTGAAAGTCATCATTCATCTTCCTTCCTCCATTGTCTCTTCTGTAAGGAAATATTTTTGAAGTGGCATAAAGACATGGCAGCTTATCTCTCTGGACAGGATCTTCAAGTTTATACATGTTGATATGAGTAGTGAGAGCAATTCCCATGCATAACAAACTCAAGAGGCCCACTATCTGAATGTTTTTGGTCCTTTTTTTTATGTATACTTTCCTCCCAGCATTCTCTGTGCAGACTTTACTACAGGATCAACTAGATTTCAACCCACATTGTGGGTACTGTTTTCACTTGAGTTCTACGGAAAGTTTTAAAGAATCCTAGTATGTCTCTTTCTACCTTGACTACAAAAGTGTTGTGGAATAACATTTATGTATTTGTTTAGCACTGGAACTCATTATATCATCTCCACCTCCTGAGGTTAATTTTCTTAATCAAATATTTTTAAATTTACATGTATATACTCATTATATAAGAAGTTACAGATTATAGATTATATAAGTATTAAGCTTTTCTGTTTTTCCTCTTAAGCCCCTTACCCCCAAGATAGCCAATATTATCACTCTGGTTATTACGTGCCCACCCTTACCATATTCATTCAAATATAAATGAATATATAAGCTCCTTGACTCCATCAGTATTTTTCAAAAAAACAGGATCATATCCTATACATCCCTCTAGACAGACTAGATATCTGTCACTGTAATCATGATGCTGGGAATAATGATTACCTGTAATAACTTTGATTTGAACTTAGAATTAAAATTACTCTGTAATTTGTCATTATTTATAGTGAATTCCAAGGGGTGCTAACAATTTTTTAAACAGAGTAAGTACTCTTAGGTATGTTTGATTGAAGCAAAAAAAATAAAAGCACAGAGACAGCTTAATGCTATAAAGTTTTTCAAGATATTTGATGGTATTTCTGAAATAAAGCAAAATAAAATGAAAAGAGCCAAGAATGGGTTATGAGACTATGATATCTTTAAAAGTTACAACTTCTTGGAATGTGGGCTTTTACAATCATATAAAATATATATTTGTTCCATGAGATTATTTGACAAAAATCAAATTAAGTAATAAGAAATAGTAGTCCATTAATAGAATTGGGGCTAAGTGTTTGTGAACCTGTTTCTTTAAAAACGCAGTCGCTTTGTCAACAATTAATTTGAAATATTATTTCTCACAGAGCTGTTTGGAAATTCTAAAACAACTATATAAGGAAGAAAAAGCTTGTGAATGGTGAAAAGTAGAAGTCTTGATTTTTCTGTTAAAGTTTATGCATTTTAATATGATCTTTTGGCTGATTTATGTAAAGCTTTGTATTTTTCATTTTCTCAAGCCTGTCACTGCAGTGATGTATGGCATATTTTAGCATCAAGTTTGCCATAAGCAATAAAGTCAAGGCCCCAAAGAAATTTTAATATATTTCCCCATTTTTAACCTGGAGCTTTCCATTATTCAGTTATTTTGTTTGGGATCCCCTGTTTAGTTGACGTAAGTTTTATACTCGCATAAATAACTTTATAATTTTAAAGATAAAATTTAACTAGATTAATTATTGGGTAAGTTTACAGGTCATCATATATAAAGTGAAAATCTTAGTGATAACTTAAATTTTACACTAACAACCCGTCTAACGGTTATATTTTATATTCTAGCTTGCTTTAAGAGCATTTTTCTCTAACAAGATAAAAGAAAAATGAACGAGAAAGTGACTTTCATTAAATGGTAGGCAACATGAAAAGGAAGCATGTGTTTATAAAATTCTGTAAGAAGAAAAAATGAAGTAAGAAAATAACAATCAATTATAAACTCAAAAATCTTATTCCAGAACAGCTGTTACAGAGAGTACAAAAATGAAAAAGGAACAGTCCTCAAGAAATTTACAACCTAATGGAAATAAGTACTTAAACGTTATAACATAAAGCTGATTAAGTTTTTGTCACAAGAAAGGAAGAAACAAAGTATTAGGACAGTTGATCCAGTATGGCTAAATGTATAAGTATTTGAGTTCAAAAAGAAAGGAAAACAGATAAGATAGAATAACCAGAGGCAAGGGAGGAGAGAAGCAGAAGGCACAGTAAGGGAGAATCCATCCAATTGTTCTGTACTACTAAGAGGAAAGGATACATGTAGGGGGTTCCTGAGAGCAAGACTGAGAAAAGAAGTTACACTACCATGTTATACAGTCTTCAATTAAGGTCTACACATCCTGTTTATTTAAAAAACAATGTAGTTGTATAATGGATTTTTGTGCAGAGACACAAAAATAAATACAGCAGTGGAATAAAATAGGGGGATAATGAAAGCAAAGAGTTCACTTAAAGAAGCTGTATGCTGTCCAAGAGTTTGGGCAAGATATGACTTTAACTAGAGAGGTGGGCATGGAGATGGAATGGTGTAAAATATATATTAGAGAATTAGCATGTAAAGAATTAGACAACCAACTGAATGTCATGGTAAAGGAGACCCAGCTGTAACAGATGATGCCAATGTAACAGATGAAGACAATTGTCTTCCCCTTAGTAACTCAGAATGCCACAACAAAGCTTGTCATTTGCAAAAAAACAAAAACAAAAATAAAAACAAAACCCCAAAATGGGCCTAAATGAGGCAACATTTAACATAAATTTTAATAATGAAGACAAGTAAAATGTCTTAGCAATACTAATGAAAGAAATCACACAATGGAGATATTCCATGATCATGGGTAGAAAGACAGTATTGTCAAGATCTCTGTTTGTTTGTTTTTTTGTTTTTTGTTTCTAATTTGATCTACAGCTTCAATGCAATCCTAATCAAAATGTCAGCAAGTTACAAATTTATTCTGATATTTATATGGAAAGACTTAGAATAGTCAACAAAATATTGAAGGAAAAGAATAATCAGGAGGCTGACATTACTGACTTCAAGACAACTATTAAGTTATTAATTAAGGCATTGTGGTATTGGTAAAAAAAGAGATAAACAGAGCAACAGAACTGAGAGTCCAGAAATAGATCCACACAAATATAGTTAACTGATCTTTGGCAAAGGAGCAAGGGAAATAATGGAGAAAAGATAGTCTTTTCAACAAATGGTAACAGAACAGCTATACTTCCACATATAAAAAAATGAATCCAGACATAATCCTTATACTTCCTTATAAAAATTAACTCAAAATGGAACACAGCCTCAAATTAAAATGTAAAACTATAAAACACCTAGAAAATAACATAAAAGAAAATCTAGAAGATCTTTGGTTTGAGGATCACTTTTTAGATACAATAGATAAAGGTATGATATATGAATGAAATAATAATTCATTAAAATTAAAACTTCTGCTTCATAAAGGACAGTACCAAGGAAATGAGAAGACAGCTGTAGACTGGGAGAAAATATCTGCAAAAGATATAGCTGATAAAGAACTACTATCCAAAATACACAACTAGCTCTTAAAACACAGTAATAAGAAAGCAAACAACTCAATTAAAAAATGAGCCAAGAGCTGAACAGACACTTCACCAAAGATATGGGAATGGGCAAATAAAGCATATGAAAAGATGTTCCACATCAAATGTCATCAGGAAAACACAAATTAAAACAAGATAATGCTGCACACCTATTAGAATGGAAAAAGTCCAAAATATTGACAATATTGAAAGCTGATGAAGATGCAGAGCAACAGGAATTCTCATTTATTGACAGTGGGAATATAAAATTGTACAGTCACACTGGAGGACAGTTTGGTGGTTTCTTACAAAACTAAACATATTCTTAACCGTACAATCTGGCAATCACACTCCTTGGTGTTTACCCAAGGGAGTTGAGGATGAAAACCTGCACATGGATATTTATTGCAGCTCTACTTATAACTGCCAAAACTTAGAAGTAACCAAGATGTTCTTCGGTAGGTGAATGAGAAGTAAACTGTGGTACATCCAGACAATGGAATTCTCAACACTTAAAACTCGTGAAAATACATGGAGGAAGTTGAATGCATATCTCCTAGGTGAAAAAAGCCAGTGTGAAAAGGGCATGGCTACACATTACCCGACTGCAATTATATGACACTCTGGAAAAGGTAAAACTATAGAGACAGTAACAAGGTCATTGGTTACCAGGGGTAAGAGGGAAAAGAAAGGATGAACAGGCAGAGCACTGACAATTTCCAGGGCAGTGAAACTACTTTGTATGATGCCATAATGGTGGATATATGTCACTATACATTTGTTCAAACCCATAGAGTATGCAATATTAAGAGTAAACCATAATGTAAACTATGTACTTTGAGTGATAAAGATGTGTCATTCATTGTTTGTGGGTTCATTGATTGTAATAAATGTACTACTCTGGTGCCAGATGTTGATAGCAGGGAAGGCTATGCATGTGTGAGGGCTGGGGGCATATGGCAACTCTCTGTTCCTTCTGCTCAATTTTTCCGTGGATCCAAAATTGTTGTAAAAAATTAAGTCTATTCAAAATAAAGTTGTCTAAAGTCAGCACAGATAATACCAAAATATTGTGGGTTTTGTTTTTTTTTTTAGAAGTTGGCTATTGTAAGTAATGCTCCTATAAACACAGGGGTGCATGTATCCCATTGAATTAGTATTTTTGTATTCTTTGGGTAAATATCCAGTGGTGCAATTGCTGGATTATAGGGTAGTTCTATTTTTAACTTGTTGGGGAACCTGTTTTCTGTTTTCTAGAGTGGCTGCACTAGTTTGCATTCCCACCAACATTGCAACATTGAAAGTTCCCCTTTCTCCACATCCTCACCAACACCTGCTATTTCAGTCATTCTGACAGGTATGAGATGATATCTCATTGTAGTTTTGATTTGCATCTCCCTGTTTATGAGTGATGTTGAGCATTTTTTCATGTGTCTGTTGGCCATCTCTACATCTTCTTTGGAGAAACATCTGTCCATGTTTTCTGCCCATTTTTTAACTGGATTATTTGTTTTCTGGGTATTGAATTTTCTAAGTTCTTTATGTATTTCAGACACTAACCCTTTATCAGATATGTCATTTGCAAAGATCTTCTCCTATTCTTAGGTTGTCTTTTAGTTTTGTTGATTGTTCCGTTTGCTGTGTAGAAGCTTTTTATTTTGATGAAGTACCAGTAGTTTATTTTTGCTTTTATTTCCCTTGCCTTAGGAGCTTTTACCTAGAAAGAAGTTGCCATGTCTGATGTCAAAGAGGTTATTGCCCTTGTTTTCATCTAGAATTTCTGTGGTTTCAGGTCCCACATTTAGGTCTTCAATCTTTTTTGAATTAATTAATTAATTAATTTTCTTTTTATTTTTTTTTTTCCTCACCATGGCACATACCCTCCCCAATGTCCATCAGCCAGCTACCCCATCCCTCCCACTCCTCTTCCCTCCAGCAACCCTCAGTTTGTTTCCCGAGATAAAGTCTCTTATGGTTTGTCTCCCTCTCTGGTTTCATCTTGTTTCATTTTTTTCCCTCCATTCCCCTATGAATTTATTTTTGTGTATGGTGTAAGAAAGTGGTCCAGTTGCATTTGTTTGCATGTTGCTATCCAGTTTCCCAAACACCATTTGTTGAAAAGACTTCTTCCCATTGGATATAAAAATTGCATTATTTATTGTTATAAAATACTCAGACCTCATGATATTCTTCCTGATTGTCCAATACTGTTGATAAAATGAATACTATATCGAAACAAAAAATGACAAGTCATGTCAGTAATATCCAGTAGAATAAACTTGATTGGCTAAGTAAACTTCCTTTTCATTCTGATTTTCAAATGCTCTGCATCATTAGACAACTGGCAGAAATGAAAGCAGGAAAGAGAAAAGGAGAAAAATAAAACAATGGGATGAAAGAAAATAAATGTTACAGAAATGAGAGTTGGAGATGAAGTAAAAGGGGAAAAAAGACCACATATTATGTACAGGTCATGGATAGGACATGGTAACTAAAGTCAGAGAAAGTGAATCCTGAGGAAGTCACCAATGATAATGAATGAGACTTTCACATTTCCCCAATCATCAATGTTCCTATTAACTTCTTCTGATAAAGATATATATTTCTAATAAAAAATGCAGAGAATGAGCTCGATATAATAGTTGAGAAAATGTTATGTAGTTTTTTTCATATAGAAATGGCAGCTTAGTAAACAATGTTCAAAATGTTCTTCAAGAATTATATATATAATTAGATGTTCTGTAGTTGTCAGGTACTGTGGACACCTAAAAAAAGAAAAAAAAAAAAAGAAGAAGAAAGAAAATGCACCATATTTATTTAGTGTCAGTGAATATTCCACCTTAAAGAAATAACATTCTTTTCTTTGAGAGGGCAAATGGACTGTGAACAAATGAAATACTAAAACAACAAGGTGAACAATGAGCTATTTAGGTAAAGCTGCACATATAATGGCTGATATGTCTAAACAAAATAAGTTTCCTCAAAAAAAACCCCAAAAAGCAAAACAAAAAATTCAACAGTTTATATTTTGTGTGTGTGCACGTGGCAGCAATAGCAGCAGAGACCGAGAAAGTAAGAGGTTCCTTTCCCTGGATATGAAGGATGTTTGAACAGTACAGCTTTACTTTCTCGAGGATTACCAGCTTTTGACTTACTTTCTATCTTAATTTTGCTAGACACTGATAATTATATTCTTCCTAGAGAAACTCTTTCATCCTAATTTCTGGTTACCATTCTTTTCCTTCCTTTGCCAATCTTCATTAAACTCTCTTGATTCTTCAGATTCTCTATCATAAATAGCCTCAAGACTTGGTGATAGAACACTAAAGATGCAGAAAACTTCTTCCAATCCTTTATATTTCAAGTGGCAGACTTTAAAAATTTTTTTATTTAATTCTAGTTAGTTAACATACAGTGCAATATCGGTTTCAGTAGAATTCAGTGTTTCATCACTTACAACACCCAGTAAGGAGAAGACCCCTTAATCAAAGGGTCTAATCCAGATCTCTACTTATTCCACAAGACATCCTTAAACTGACATTCTGCTATACCTTGACAATCAACGTATTTAAAATAAAACTCTTTATCACTTTTGCTTCACTTTCCATCTTTCATTTGTACTTCTGTTTTCTTGGGTATTTTTGGAAAAGCATTTATTTTTTCTTTTCTTCCACTCCTAAACTTTGTATAATGAAACTCCAATTCATTCTCAAACCTTTCCCCTCATGCTTATGTACAATGAAGCAATTTTTATTTTACCAGGTGATCTAATATTTGGTTGTATACTGTCCTGTCTTCTCATTGGTTAATGTATATATGATTCCCTTTTTAAGTGAGTTGCAAGCCCTTCAGAAATGTAATTTCTTAAGCATTACCTAAGTAATTTGAGTTCTCAAAACCATAAAAATTTGCAAAATTTTTAGTTACTGACTGAGGATCTGGAAAAAAATCATTAATGATAAAATGACTTTTTTTTTTTAACCTTTTATCTGTTGTTATAGCATTATAGATACAGAGCCAATGCATATACCCCAATTTTCTCTTGAAATCACTGGGAAAGTGAATCTTATTTACTTGCCTTGTCCTCCAAGTGCAATTCCAAAAAGCGTAGATAAGCAACAGGTGCAAATGCATCAGCTGAATGTGTGACCACTTCTGATGAATCCCTAAAACATAAAAATTTTATAATGTGTTTATTTACTACGTAAATTGTGGCAAATTGTTCTCTGCTAGTGACTAGAAGAGACCCCAAATCCTACTTTTGTATTTATTTCCACTGGTAAACAATATGTAGTGATTAACATCTATTTTTAAGAATTCAATATTTTATTGGGAAAAGGATGGAGGATACTAAATTTACAAGAAAAAGTAAAGACGCTTTTGTCTTTATAATGACATAGTTCAACTTTCAGGTTCACTCAAAGCTCTCTGAACAGTTTAAAGACTTAAAATTCCTATTCAATTTCATTTTCACAAATTTGCTTGGTAGGGGCTAACCATTAAACAATAGCACTTTATCTTCATTATTCCTTTCATTTTCAAGAGGTAATTCATTCAGTGTTTCACACAAAATCTCAATTATCCTTCACAAAAGCAGTACTGGTGACGGTTTTAAGCTCTAGGTGAACTCTTCACACTGCAATATCATTGCTATTAAAATTGATTGTCTGACATAGTAATTACCACATTCAGGTAAAATGGTATGAACTGCTTGCTGGCACCATATGGATACATGTAAATTAACTGAACTTTTATCAAAGATACCCTGTAAAGCGCATATGAATAACTAAGATTATGTGTGAAGTTCTAATAACTAATTATTTTTTATTGTTGTTTATTAAGAAAGCAATAGTGTTTTGCATTTCAACTAAATTTTAAAAATAGAATTTCTCCGTATCTCTTTAATGCCTTGGGAACTAGTTCCATTATTTATATTAATACATTGTTAGCATTTTAACCTTTGTAGGATAGCAAAACAAATTGTTAACTTTATTTGACTTTGTCACTAATGTAAGATATTTTTGAGTAAACTTTTATAATGTAAAGTTATTTAGTGGCAATAAAAGGAACCTCAAAATACTTGGCTCCAGAATATTAAATTTTCATGGACAAAATCTGTTTACTTTCCCCTTTGAAAGATCAGAGATAGAGAAAAAAAAATATGGTGATTAAAAGAGTCAGCTACTATTCATGAACCTTTAATATCAAATATGCCTCTTGTTAATGCTTACAAAAAAATAACATTAAAAAGGGCTTCAGTGACATTACAAGGAAAGCAACTTATGTTATAAAAGAAACAGAATTATTAAACAGTCAGGATCCTGACAGAAAGATATAACCTGCTTTCACAGGCACATCAACCAAAAGATGTCTTTGGTATAATGAAGAGGAGAAAGAGAAAGTAAAGAGGCTGGCTTGCTTTCTCACACCTGCCCCCCTGGCTTGTTAGCCCTAATCTTGTTTTTCCTACTTATCCCAAAACTGCTTGTTCTGGTCATATCTTAGATCATCGATCAGATGCAGATTCCAATTCCTATGCACAACCTTACTCTTACATTAAATTTCAATCTCCCTGTTCCTGATCTCAGCCTTGGAAACTGACTCTGAACCTCAATTATGCCTAATCTAGGCAGCTTGGTTTTGATATCCTTGACAATGGAGTGAACCAAAACTATAATTAACCCAGAACCAATGCTATGTCAGTAGAAAGGGTTTTGGGCCCTCCCTTCTCATGCCAGTTATCTGCACTCGAAACTGAAGGTTGACAGCAAATAGCTCATTTAATTAACGTAATTACTGCATTCTGAATAAAGATGGTTATCCAGAGAAAATATAGAATATTCTAAGCACTAAATAGAGAAGAATATGATTTTTACGGTTTCTATTAAACCCGTAATCTTTTGTTGACTAACATCATTTCATTCACTTATACAAAGTCAAACAACTGGAAGAGACTAGATCTCAAATGAACAGTTTTTAGTTTCAAACAGAATAATGCCACTATTGCTCTTCTTCTCCCTTTCAGACACTCAACTGAAACTCAGCTTTCAAGGATCTTTGGTTTCTACTTCACGGATTTCTCTGAAACCTAGAGTAGGAACTGTTGAAATGTCCTTAGAGTGACCCAGAAAATTAAGACCAATTGTGCCACAGCAAAAATGCTTTCCAGTTGGTGTTCTCCTCCCCTTTCCCTGTTAATACAAATAGTCAGTCTGGGCACTACTTCTTATACAACCAAGGCTTCTTGGTAGCCTCGGGGGCTAGCCCATGTTTCCTTTCACTGTTCCATTAGGCCTACCCCTAGGTACAACTTCAAAAGGACAGCTGAGTCAGGCCAGGTTCTCATGGTGTGAGGTCAGGCCCTATCCCCTCACTTCAGAACAAAAAAAACCTGACATTGTCTCTTCAGACAGCCATGGTCTTTGTTCCAATCATTCCTCTGAGAGAATAACATATACAGATATTCCCTGTGGACTCACACTTGTCCTCATAGACATCTTCAGTAACATTTCTGTGAAGCCTTCCTTGACATTTTCTAATAGTCCTTACTTGTCTTCTTTTATGTGCTTTTGTATGTGTTCACAGGCCTTTCATTGCACATCCACTACATTACAATTATGTGTTTGTATGCTCATCTTTCTTCTTAGAGAAAAAAAAACTTCTACAGAGAAGTTTTGATCACCTTTGTGTGACTTCCCCCACCCCACCCCTCTTGGCTCAGTACAGAGTACACTGTCTGGTATTTCATCAGACTTTTGTTCAATAAATGATTATAGTTGAAATTTTGTTAATTATCTTCACATTACATACTACTGAATTCTCATAAACCCACACTGATTTTTAAAATTACCTATCTTTTCATGAATAGATACCTTCTCATATGTGTACATTGCATGTATACATGTACATATATATACATGCACACACACCAATGTACCATATGCTATCTTCTAGCATAATAAAGATAACACTTAATAGGTCTAAACGCCTGGGTGGCTCAGTTGGTTGGACGACTGCCTTCGGCTCAGGGTGTGATCCTGGAGTCCCGGGATCGAGTCCCACATCGGGCTCCCAGCTCCATGGGGAGTCTGCTTCGCTCTCTGACCTTCTCCTCGCTCATGCTCTCTCTCACTGTCTCTCTCTCTCAAATAAATAAATAAATAAAATCTTTAAAAAAAAAATAAACATTTAAATATAAGGAAAATAGTTTGTAAGTTTAAATAAATCCCACATAATACAGGATAGATGTCAGAAGGTAGGTAAGTACTTGATTCATCCCCACTGCTAAATGCCACATTGTGATGCCCTGTGCTGAATTATGCCTTGAGTGGGTAGAAAATAGGAGTAGGTGGGAAAAATGAGTACAAAGTGTTTTAACCACAGAATTTAGTATTTCCTTCCTTCCCCCCCTCCCTTCATCCATCCCATGTGTAGCAACTTTATTAGTGTATTAATATTAATAATGCAAATGAAAGATGGGGATGTACTGAATACTGACATTTTGAAAATATGTTCATTAATAGAAGAAAATCACTTTCATTAATACAACATTAAGAGTTCTGTTCTTATGTCTGATAAATACACACATGTATTTTAAAGTAAGAAGTAATAAAAAAGTAGGCTCTTTATTTGAGGACCTTCAATTGCCCCACTATTATCCTCCTTTCAGAAAGGTTAAGCTGTAATTGTTTTCCTCAAGGCCTCTCAGAAAAAAACCCTTCACTCTCTGAACTAAAAATCTCTATCTAAAAGTGAGTAATCACATATTAATTGACATGAAAAGTGAATTGTAAAATGCTCCTTGAGAAAATTTTTAAATTACTTCCAGACAAAGACTGCTACATCAGTCTTTCCTGCAAGATTTTAAAAAATGTTAATTGGGACAAAATGTATCTTATAGTAAACTTCTAGAACCACCCCAATTTCTCTAAATTACTTCGATTCAATCTGTGTTTATGAAGGAAAAAAAAAAGCCCTAATAATAATCAAGTCATTTTGCAGGTAAAAGTTTATTTTTTCTCCCCTTAGAGGTGATCTCTTTTTCATCAAAACAATTTCAATCAGACATTTGAAATGGGATTCCTAATAATCAATTAGCTTTATGCCAATTGTGGCAGACCACAGAACAGGGGAAATGTTAATTTGTCCAAGAATGAATTCAAAGTTACCAGATCCAGTATTATTAATAGTCAGTTTTTAACAGACAGTTATAAGAACTTATCTTTTAGTTGTATCATCTCTAAATAAAGTAACTTTCAGGGGCGCCTGGGTGGCTCAGTGGGTTAAGCTGCTGCCTTCAGCTCGGGTCATGATCTCAGGGTCCTGGGATGGAGTCCCGTATCGGGCTCTCTGCTCAGTAGGGAGACTCTCTCTCTGCCTGCCTCTCTGCCTACTTGTGATCTCTCTCTGTCAAATAAATAAATAAAATCTTTTAATAAAAAAAAAAATAAAGTAACTTTCATTTACATACAGTTTTAGAATGTGCAATGTATATTCACTCCCAGTATCACATTTAGTGCTTATCAGGTAGGTATGATGATGACATTTTCTATTTTAAAGTGGAGGAAAGATTTTATATCTAATAGGTGACATGCTTTTTCCACAAACTAGGATATGTTCCAACCTATCACCTCCAATTACAACCTAAAAAGGAACACATAGAAGTAAGTGGAAATGGGATAAAATTTTAAAAACAATAAATGACTGATTAATTCAACAATATTTAACAAACACTTATCAGTGACAACTATGTGTTCTAAGAGTTTAGGAATGAGAACAAGCACTAGAAGGGATGGCAACAGAAGCTTTTAAAAATGGAAGGACTTTACAGCATAGGAAAGATAGTCAGTGGTACTGTAGTAGTAGTGCTGTATGGTGACAGAGGGTGGCCATACTTGTGATGGGCAGAGCAGCACTTATAGACTTGTTGAATTGCTAGGTTGTACACCTGAAAGTAACATAATGTAGCATCGTGTGTCAACTATATTTCAATTAAAAAGAAAAAAAAAGAAGGATTTGGCAAAGAGGAGAAAAATGGGAAGGCAAGCTAGAGAAAAGGCATCAAATAAAAAAGTTATGAAGATAAGGTGAGGCATAGCCTATGAAGAAAGAAGCACAGAATATGTTTAAGCATCAGAATTAGATGAGTGATGAACTGATAAATGAGCAGGAATGAAAAGACAGTGCTTCCTCTGTGCTCTCAAGATACACACCTGTATATATTAGCACTTATGTAGTTGACACCTGTCTCTCCTGTTATGAGAAAAACTTCTACAGAGCAGAGCAGTAGCTTGCAGAGTTCCACCCATACAATTCACCTCAATAAATGATTATTCAATTGAACTAAACATTTCAGCACTAAGAGTTTAAATATACCTCCCCTGACATCCGTCTCTAAAAATAGCATGACTGATTTCTCCCATGGCATTGTCTTGGCCAGGCTTAGGTTCCCTTGTCTACAAATGAAGTCTACAATAGTTTCAGTTTTCAGGTCTAAAGCACTATAATAAGCGGACCTTCTTCTGCTTATATAGTGTAAAGCAGTACATCTCTTATAATTCTAGGTTCTAAAGAGTTTTAGAACCTCAAGTTGTCAAATAAATGGGAAAAATTGTATTCTTTGGCATTTTCTCCTTAGCATGTCTTTTTTTTTTTTACAAATTTAGTCTCATATTAATAAGTAAATATACTGTAAGTTCCCCCATTATACTATATGTCACCTGCACATGCGAATACTCTACTTGAATAATAGAACGGTATTTTCTTCTGGAAGTAAGACCTAATGTACATTTCATTCATGAATTATTTTGTGATCACAGTAGCCAGAAGAATGGTCTCTACATATGAACTTATAACTTTTATCCCTTATCATCTTGTATCTTAATTGTACATAGATGTGTCTTCCACTCAACCTCTGAAGGCAGAAGCTATCTTTGAACATCAACAGTGCCCAGTAGAATGCTTTAGACATAATAGGTACTTGATAAATATTTGTGAAATAAATTCTGTCAATGATTATTAATGGAAAAGAAGTTAGAAAAACATGAAAGTAAGAGTGGATGAATATTACATATACGATAATGAAAATGTCTTGGCCATGTTTCATTAGAATAAACGTATTTTTAAAAAAAATTTATTTATTTATTTGACAGAGATCACAGGCAGGCAGAGAGGCAGGCAGAGAGAGAGGAGGAAGCAGGCTCCCCGCAGAGCAGAGAGCCCAATGTGGGGCTCGATCCCAGGACTCTGGGATCATGACCTGAGCAGAAGGCAGAGGCTTAACCCACTTAGCCACCCAGGTGTCCCAATAAACGTATTTTTTAGAAAATTCACATAGAGTTATCTTAATTTTATTTCTCTCTCTCTCTCTCTCTTTTTTTTTTTAAATTTTATTTGTCAGGGAGAGAATGAGAGAGCAAGAGAACACAAACAGGAGGTGGGCAGAGGGAGAAGCAGGCACCTAGCCGAGCAAGGAGCCTGATGCAGGACTCAATCCCATGATCCTAGGATCACGACCTGAGCTTAAGACAGACACTAAACGACTGAGCCACCCAGGCATTCCATTTTAATATTCTTAGATCACTCCTTCACTCATTATTATGTACAAAGAAATCACCCCTTAGTGGTGAACATGTTGAAGTTGTCCACTCGAAATAGGATGCCAGTCTTTCATCAGATGTGGTTCCTGAAGTCGAGCATAATTCTGCCAATCCTTCCCAAGAATAAGAGCTTAGAAAAAGCAGATCAAGTGCTCTCTTAGCATAGGAGAAGAGGAACACAAATTAGAGTATAGATAACAACGTTAACATACTGCAAAAAAAAAAAAAAGGAAGTTCTTGTTTTTCACTACACTAATTTTAACAATCTATGGCAAAGAAATCACAGTGCTTGCCAAAAACTGAATTCACTCAAAAACAAAGTTTATATGTAAAAATAACCCCAAATAATAAAAAGAGAAATGTTTAGCATTACTATTCCAAGTTGTAAAAGCCAAGAAAGAGGAAAAAGAGGATGGAGTTAATGGAACCCACAGGCTACTGATGTGGCAGTTTATCAAATGTAGCTGTAATGAAAGATAAATAATACAGGCAATTCACACTTCATGAAAGGATAAAAGTGTCAGTGTGTAGGTACCAGTTTTACTGCAGGGCATAATCAGCAAGTAAACGAAAGTGCAATATCTAAAAAGTTTATAGCCTTCTATGAAGGCCTCGTCTTGTCAGGTATTGATTTAGGTATTCAGACGACTTCACTGGTATTAAACAAATTGAGTGTTTGTGAACTTGGAGGACACGTTCTATTTCTCCCAACAAAAGTTGCCTCAAGCTTAATGTTAAGTTGTTTCCATCACTTAAATTTAAAGAAAGGGAAGAAATGCTGAAATGATATCTTACACAATTATTTTCTTCTTAAATAGAGGGCAATCCAAAGTGAATGTTTCATACTCTCCTCCTTCTCCACAAACATGGACTCCATACTTCTTAGAAAGCTGAAAGTAAGAGCATAACAACAACAAAAAAGGAAACTCAAAATTAGGCAGCAAAAACACTCATTTAACTAATATTATTTTTTCCTAAAAAAAAAAAAAAAATCCATGCAAGAAACTTTAATTCCAAAAAAGGATCACAAGCTACAGGAAAATAACTTTGTATTTCAACTTAAAATGTGTTTAAAGCCATCTGAAAAATGTTATCATAAAAGCACAGGAGTTTTAGTAATCCCCAAATCCCTATATAAAGATGTAAAGGTCAACATTTTACATATAACGAGAAAACTTAGAGATTACCATAAATTTTAGGAATGACATTAGCTTTAGATTCAAAGAAGACTAAGGAGAAAAGGTACCTAGTCATATAGTAGTAAATGAGACTATATGCAGCGGAACTGTGATTCCCCTTTGCCTTTTGACCTATATGTGAATGGGGGGAAATAGGGTGTGTTTAGAGCATTTCTTGGAGACACATAGAAAGCAATGGAAGGCCTTTCCTTTGGCCTGTGAACAAAAGGGGGTCACACACATGGTCATTATGCTTGAGGTTATAATTAGCGAAGTTCCAAAGGTACTAAGAACTAATGCAAGTTCCAAGGCTGTGGACAAGTCTTAGGAAGGTCTAACACCAAGAAAGGTTGGGATAGCTTATCATGTTATCTAATTAAACCTGAAATTAAAAAAACAGGCATGCAAAGAAACAACAAACATCCTGTGATTTGCACTAAATAGAAGTTATATTACTTAAATAATCCCAAGACTGAGAGTAAAATCATTTCCCATTTGGTCCATGTATGGCTGGACTCAGGGAACACTCTCACTGACTGTGTCAGAGAATCTTCCTGTTCCTGTGTTGAGGCTTTATTACTATGTTCCATCTTCTTCACTCTGAATTTCATAGCTTTCCCTGCTTATAGCCTCTCCCTAGTCCAAAGTCCTCATTGCCCAAAGGAAGAGTGACTCCACTGATGCTGCCTGCTACTGCCAGTGCTGGCAGTATGGCACAAGTCTTCAGTTTTATTTGAATAGTTACACATTTATTTCTCTGGTTATTTTTGTAGCCATGCTGTAATTCTGAAGTCATTATATTTAAACTCTTGACTATATGCCCATAGGGACTTAAAACATGGATCTGTGTGAATTCTACTGCTCTTTTCAAGGATCAGCAGTAATGTGAATGACACTTTAAAGCCAAACAGTAAGGAAAGTGAGGGAAAGAAAGCTGGGTGGCATTTTCTATATGAGTTCACAAGAGCAAAGCAGAAATTTTCACCTTGAGTCATGAAGTAGAGAAGCAGTGAGACAGAATTATGGCAGTTGGTCCTTGTAGGAGCAGATAACAAGAACAGGTTACTTTACTATATTAAATCAAATTAAATTAATGTCTGCTCTGCAATCAAAATGTAGAAATAATAACAGGATATGGGTTTCAGGGATGTTTCCTCATTCTGTAGCTAGGATCTGTCCTCTTTTTTGCTGATATCCCGTTTACTGGTTTTCCCATTCCAGGAACTTTCCATCAAATGAACCTTCTGATCTCACCTTTATGGTCAGTCTTCTTATGAGGGAGTATACCTTATCAATTATTAGCTTCCTTTCATCAGAAAATTCTTTACTTAAGCTTTGCATAATTTCTATAATCTACCACCAAAGAATAACTGGATTTTTAAATTAAAGTTGGCATGGCTGTTATCCTAGTGAAGTAGTTAGTGAAGTAGTTCTATTAGTCTCTAGTAAAAATAATGTAAGCTGCTATTTAAACGAACATACTCTCATTATAAAAAGACTGCCAGAAGGAGGAGTCAAGATGGTGGAGGAGTAGCAGGCTGAGATGACATCAGGTAGCAGAAGTTCAGCTAGATAGTTATCAAAACATTCCGAACATCTACAAATCCAACAGGATATTGAAGAGAAGAAAAGCAGCAATTCTAGCCACAGAAAATTGGCCACTTTTGGAAAAAGAGGACCTGCGGAGAAGTGAATCCAAAGGGAAGGGAAGATAGACTGCGGGGGGAGGGGCCGGTTCCCAGCAAGCAGTGGAGCAACAGGGCACAAAATCAGAACTTTTAGAAGTCTACACCACTGAGGGACATTGCTCAAGAGGCTAAGCGAGGGTGGAGCCCTCATGGGGACATCGTGGTCTCGGGTCCTGCAGAGTCACAGAAGGATCGGGGGTATCTGAGTATAGCAGAGTTCACAGGTATTAGAGTGGGGAAGCCAGTTACAGAGACAGAGCAGAGGAGTGAGCTGCAGTAACAGTTAAACTGTTATCTGTGGCACAGTTGGGCCACTGCTCTTTGAGCAGGGACCCTACAAGTGGCAGACCCAGGGAGACCTCCCCCTCAAGAGTGGCAGGGATCTGCTGGGTTTGGAGATTCCAAACAGGGCTGTGTGCCAGAGATAGAAGCACTCAGTCACAGGCCACAGGCTGAGTTATCTTGGAACGTGCCTGGAGACCAGTGAGAAGGGAATGATTGAGTGCTTTTCTCCGAGGGTGCACTGAGGAGTGGAGCTCCGAGTTCTCAGTAACTCTGAACGGGACACTGGGAGGCCACCATTCATATTCACATCCTTCAGAGCTCTACGGAAACCGTTCAGGGAACAAAAGCTTCCAAGAGCGAACCAGAGTTGATTACTTAGCCCGAACCCTGGCAAGGGCAGCACAATTATGCCTCAGGCAAAGACCCTTGAGATCACTACAACAGGCCCCTCCCCCAGAAGATCAGCAAGAAGTCCAGCCAAGACCAAGCTCACTGATCAAGGAGAACTGCAGAATTCCAGAGGAGAAAGCAAGCATGGAATTCACGGTTTTCTCTCATGATTCCTTAGTCCTGCAAAGTTAATTCAATTTTTTTAATTTTATTTTTTTCTTATTCTAATCTTTTAACTTTTACTCTTTCCTCTTTTAATGTTTTTTTTTAACTAGTTTATCTTAACAATACCTTAAAAAAAAACCTTTTTGAACCTTTATTATTATAGTCATATTTTATCCTTGATTGTATCTAACTTAATATTTTGTATATACATAGGGGTTTTTCTCCTAAAAATTTTGGCATACAACTTCTTCTAATAGATCAAAATATACCCTAAATTTAGCACAGGGTTTGTTCTAGTCTCCAGCCTCAGCGAATTATCTCCACTTTCTTTTTCTTTCTTTTCCCAACTAACTTATTTTGTCAACTCCTTTTTTAGAATTCTTTTTTAAAATTTTCATCCTTATAGTCATATTCCATTACTTCATTGGGATGATCCTTATTTTTTTTATAGATATAAGTTTTTCTTTCTTTAAAATTTTGGGAGGTAGTTTCTTCTAAGAGACCAAAATATACCCAAAATCAAGTGGGTGGCTCTGTTCTCTTCATCAATCTAAAATATATATTAATATATATTTTTTTCTTTCTTTCTTTCTTCTTTTTTTTTTTAACTTTTTACCCCCTTTCTTCTCCCACGATTTGAGGTCTCTTCTGATTTGGTTACTGCACTTTTTTCTGGGGCCTTTGCCACCTCTTTAGTATTTTATTCTGTCATTCATATATTCTTATCTGGATAAAATAACAAGGAGGAAAAACTCACCACAAAAAAAGGAACAAGAGGCAGTACTGAAGACTAGGGACCTAATCAATAGGGACGTTGGTAATATGTCAGATCTAGAGTTCAGAATGATGATTCTTAGGGTACTAGCTGGGCTCGAAAAAGGCATGGGAGATATTAGAGAAACCCTATCTGGCGAAATAGAAGCCCTTTCTGGAGAAATAAAAGAACTAATATCTAACCAAGCTGAAATAAAAAAAGCTATTAATGGGGTACAATAAAAAATGAGGCTCTTGGGGTGCTTGGGTGGCTCAGTTGTTAAGCATCTACCTTCAGCCCAGGTCATGATACCAGTGTCCCGGGATCGAGCCCCACATCAGGCTCCCTGCTTGGCAGGGAGCCTGCTTCTCCCTTTCCCTCTGCATATATACCCTTTCTGTCTCTCTCTCCGATAAATAAATAAAATCATAAAAAAAATTTTTTTTAAAAAAAGCAGAGGCTCTTACTGCTAGGACAAATGAGGCAGAAGAGAGAATGAGTGATATAGAAGACCAAATGATGGAGAATAAAGAAGCTGAGCAAAAGAGAGACAACAACTACTGGAGCACGAGGGGAGAATTTGAGAGATAAGTGATACCATAAGATGAAATAATATTAGAATAATTGGGATTCCAGAAGAAGAAGAAAGAGAGAGGGGAGCAGAAGGTATACTGGGGAGAATTACTGTAGAGATTTCCCTAAGATGGCAAAGGGAACAAGCATCAAAATCCAGGAGGCACAGAGAACCCCCCTCAAAATCAGTAAGAATAGGGCCACACCCCGTCACCTAATAGTAAAATTTGCAAGTCTTAGTGACAGAGAGAAAATCATGAAAGCAGCCCGGGACAAGAAGTCTGTAACATACACTGGTGAAAATATTAGATTGGCAGCAGACTTATCCACAGAGACCTGGCAGGCCAGAAAGAACTAGCATGATATATTCAGAGCACTAAATGAGAAAAACATGCAGCCAAGAATACTATATCCAGCTAGGTTATCACTGAAAATAGAAGGAGAGATAAAAAGCTTCCAGGACAAACAAAAAGTAAAAGAGTTTGTAAACACCACACCAGCTCTACAGGTAATATTGAAAGGGGTCTTTTAAGCAAAGAGAGAGCCTAAAAGAAGTAGACCAGAAAGGATCAGAGACAATATACTGTAACAGTCACCTTACAGGCAATACAATGGCATTAAATTCATATCTCTCACTGGTTACCTTGAATATAAATGGGCTAAATGCCCCAATCAAAAGACAAAGGGTATCAGAATAGATAAAAATATAAAACCCATCAATATGCTGTCTACAAGAAACTCATTTTAGACCCAAAGACACCTCCAGATTTAAAATGAGGGGGTGGAAAACAATTTATCATGCTAACGGACATCAAGAGAAAGCTGGGATGGCAATCCTTAGAACAGATCAATTAGATTTTAAGCCAAAGACTATAATAAGAGATGAGGAAGAACACTATCATACTCAAAGGGTCTGTCCAACAAGAAGATCTAACAGTTTTAAATATCTATGCTCCTAACATGGGAGAAGCCAGCTATATAATCCAATTAATAACAAAATCAAAGAAACACATCAACAATAATACAATAATAGTAGGGGACTTTAACACTCCTCTCACTGAAATGGACAGATCATCCAAGCAAAAGATCAACAAGGAAATAAAGGCCTTAAATGACACACTGCACCAGATGGATATCACAGATACATTCAGAACATTCCATCCCAAAGCAACAGAATTCACATTCTTCTCTAGTGCACATGGAACATTCTCCAGAATAGATCACATCCTGGGGCACAAATCAGGTCACAACTGGTACCAAAAGACTGGGAACATTCCCTGCATATTCTGAGACCACAATGCTTGCTCTGAAGCTAGAACTCAATCACAAGAGGAAATTTGGAAAGAACCCAAATACATGAAGGCTAAAGAGCATCCTACTAAAGAATGAACCAGGAAATTAAAGAAGACTTGGAAAAATTCATGGAAACAAATGATAATGAAAACACAACTGTTCAAAATCTGTGGGACAGAGCAAAGGAGTCCTGAGAGGAAAATATATAGCGATACAAGCCTTTCTCAAGAAACAAGAAAGGTCTCAAACACACAACGTAACCCTACACCTAAAGGAGCTGGAGAAAGAACAACAAAGAAAGCCTAAACCCAGCAGGAGAAATCATAAAGATCAGAGCAGAAATCAATGAAATAGAAACCAAAACCAAACAAAAACAAAACAAAAAACAAAAAACCCAACCCACAAAGAACAAAAAACAATAGAACAAATCAATGAAACTAGGAGTTAGTTCTTTGAAAGAATTAATAAGATTGATAACCCCCTGGCCAGACTTATAGAAAGGAAAGAGGAAGAACCCAAATTAATAAAATCATGAATGAAAGGGGAGAGATCACAACTAACACCAAGAAATACAAACTATTTTGTATTATAAGAACATATTATGAGCAACTATATGCCAGCATTTTGACAATCTCGAAGAAATGGATGCATTCCCAGAGACATATAAAATACCACAACTGAACCAGAATGAAACAGAAAACCTGAACAGACCCCTATCCAGTAAGGAGATTTAAGCAGTCATCAAAAAGCTCCCAACAAACAAGAGCTCAGGGCCAGATGGCTTCCCAGGGGAATTCTACCAAACATTTAAAGAAGAATTGATTCTGATTCTCCTAAAACTATTCAAAAAAATAGAAATGGAAGGAAAACTTCCAAACTCATTTTATGAGGCCAGCATTACTTTGATCCCAAAACCAGATAAAGACCCCATCAAAAAAGAGAATTACAGACCAATATCCTTGATGAACACAGATGTGAAAATTCTCACCAAGATACTAGCCAATAGGATCCAACAGTATATTTAAAGGATTACTCACCACGACCAAATGGGATTTATTCCAGGACTGCAAGGTTGGTTCAGCATCCGCAAATCAATCAACGTGATACAATACATTAATAAAAGAACGAACAAGAACCATATGATACTCTGAATAGATGCTGAAAAAGCATTTGACAAAGTACAGCATCCTTTCTTGATCAAAACTCTTCAAAGTGTAGGGATAGAGGGCACATACCTCAATATCATCAAAGCCATCTATGAAAAACCCACCACAAATAACATTCTCAATGGAGAAAAACTCAGAGCTCTTCTGCTAAGGTCAGGAACATGGCAAGGATGTCCATTATCACCATTGCTATTCAACATAGTACTAGAAGTCCTAGCCTCAGCAATCAGACAACAAAAAGAAATTAAAGGCATCCAAATTGACAAAGAAGAAGTCAAACTATCACTCTTTGCAGATGATATGATACCTTATGTGGAAAACCTAAAAGACTCCACTCCAAATCTGCTAGAACTTGTACAAGGAATTCAGTAAAGTGTCAGGATATAAAATCAATGTGCAGAAATTGGTTGCATTTCTATACACCAAGAACAAGAGAGAAGAAAGAGAAATTAAGGAGTCAATCCCATTTACAATTGCACCCAAAACCATAAGATACCTAGGAATCTGTATTCAGAAAACTATAAAGTACTCATGAAAGAAATTGAGGAAGAAACAAAGAAATGGAAAAATGTTCCATGCTCATGGATTGGAAGAACAAATATTGTGAAAATGTCTATGCTACCTAAAGCAATCTACACATTTAATGAAATCCCTACCAAATACCATCAATTTTTTTCAAAGAAATGGAACAAATAATCCTAAAATTTATAGGGAATCAGAAAAGACCTCGAATAGCCACTGGAATGTTGAAAAAGAAAGCCAAATTGGTGGCATCACAATTCCAGACTTCAAGTTCTATTACAAAGCTGTATCATCAAGACAGTATGATACTGGCATAAAAACAGACACATAGATCAGTGGAACAGAACAGAGTACCCAGAAATAGACCCTCAACTCTATGGTCAACTAATCTTTGACAAAGCAGGAAAGAATGTCCAATGGAATAAAGACAGCCTCTTCAACAAATGGTGTAGGTAAAATTGGACAGCCACATGCAGAAAAATGAAACTGGACCGTTTCCTTACACCACACACGAAAATGGACTCAAAATGGATGAAGGAACTCAACGTGAGAAAGGAATCCATCAAAATCCTTGAGGAGAACACAAGCAACAATCTCTTCGATCTCAGCCACAGCAACTTCTTCCTAGGAACATCGTCAAGGGAAGCAAGGGCAAAAATGAACTATCGGGACTTCATCAAGATCAAAGGCTTTTGCACAGCAAAGGAAACACAGTTAACAAAACCAAAAGACAACTGACAGAATGGGAGAAGATATTTGCAAACAACATATCAGATAAAGGGCTAGTATCCAAAATCTGTAAAGAACTTATCAAACTCAACACCCAAAGAACAAATAATCCGATCAAGAAATGGGCAGAGGACAGGAACAGACATTTCTGCAAAGAGGACATCCGGATGGCCAACAGACACATGGAAAAGTGCTCCACATCACTCGGCATCAGGAAAATACAAATCAAAACCAAAGTGAGATACCACATCATGCCAGTTAGAGTGGCTAAAATTAACAAGTCAGGAAACGGCAGATGCTATGGAGGATGCAAAGAAAGGAGAACACTCCTACATTGTTGGTGGGAATGCAGGCTGGTGCAGCCACTCTGGAAAACAGCATGAAGATTCCTCGAAAAGTTGAAAATAGAGCTACCCTATGATCCAGCAATCACTCTACTGGGTATTTACCCTAAAGATACAAATGTAGTGATCCGAAGGGGCACGTGCACCCAAATGTTTATAGCAGCAATGTCCATAATAGCCAAACTATGGAAAGAACCTAAATGTCCATCAACAGATGAATGGATAAAGAAGATGTGGCATATACATACAATGGAATACTATGTAGTCATCAAAAATCTTGCCATTTGCAACAATGTGGATTGGACTAGAGGGTATTATGCTGAGCGAAATAAGTCTGTCGGAGAAAAACAATTATCATATGATTTCCCTGATATGAGGAAGTTGAGAGGCAAAGTGGGGGGTTTGGAGGGTAGGGAAGGAAAAAATGAAATAAGACAGGATCAGGAAGGAGATAAACCATGAAACTCTTAATCTCATAAAAGAAACTGAGGGTTGCTGGGGGGAGGAGGGGTAGGGAAAGGGTGGTTGGGTTATGGACATTGGGTAATGTATGTGCTATGGTGAGTGTTGGGAAGTGTGTAAGTCTGATGATTCACAGACCTGTACCCCTGGGGCTAATAATACATTATATGTTAATTTAAAAATTAAAAAAAAAGACTGTCAGTACTCGGAAATCTAAAATTTGTATGTATCCAGTGATATTTTCAGTTCACACAAAATATTTCCATAATATTAATTCATATCACTTCTTCAACCAGTATTTATTGAACAATGATTATTAGGCAGTTTGTGTGGGATGAGGAAGATCTGAAAGTAAACAAGACAACACCCCTGGTCTTTTAAAGCTTATCAAATATATACACCTTGTATTTCAACACCAAACAATAATGAAAC